>NC_138130.1:96194838-96850839 GCF_964188305.1 Podarcis bocagei | reverse complement strand
TGCCAAGTGCCATTTTGGATCAGGATGGTGCACTGAAACATGACTTTAGCATAACTTCACCTGTTTTTTGTCACAGATTTGATTGCCACTCAAGGTTTGACTGCCACCAAATTTGGCAAGAGAGTTCCCAAGGTGGGGTTCTTCATTGATGTTTGGATGCTAGGACCATATTATTGAATCTAGATGGAAGACTGAAACATGACTTGGGCATGATTTCACCCATTTATTTGGCACAATAGGCCCAAACTCACAAATTACACTATCCATATTTTTTAAAAAAACACACACACCAATACACTTTGGTTTCTTAAAAATCCTGGGCAGCACCGGGAACACCCTGCTATGGAATTATATCCTAAACCTCTCGCTATGTCAAAACGGTTTTGGATGGCACCAATGGATTCAGTGTACACTTTACAATATGTGTGTTAATTAAATGTTTCCAGCTGACTGAATGGTTTTGTTATAATCTCTACAGACATTTCAGCTCTGCATTCTTAATTGCCGTGTCTCGGGTCAAGTAGATAATAATGCATTTTCTCTAGTGGAAGCAAAGGAAAAGTTAAAGCTGGGGGAGAAAAATGTACCCCTTGATTCTCACTGCTGAGCACAGTACATGTAGAAGCAGAGAAAGCCCTGCAATATGATGTCAATATAATGAGCTAATTGTTCCATTCAGAGCTATTTGCCTCAAATTAAATACACTCTTAAATTATTTTAATTTCTGCCTCTTCTAATTAGCACAATTTGGTATCTGTTTCTTTCGAGCACACTGGTTGCAGAGACTCACTGCTTTCACCTTCAAGTGTGTTTGTTGCAGATGAGATCTTAAGGGACTTCTTGCAATTACAATGGAATTGATTTGATGGCATAATTCTTTGCCAAACAACGCCCCCTCCCCACCCAAAATTGACTGAGTTTTCAAAGTATTTCTGGCTCTCAGAAATATTCCAGAAAATGACTTTCCTCCATCTTTCAGGGGTAAGCTAGTGGAAGCCTGTAGGATGCTCACCTTTCCACACCTAACCACCGTAGTGACCAATTTAACCTATTTACACATTGTGAACAAATAAGTCAAAAAATCGTACTTGGCCCCCAAGCAACCAAATGAATCACACTGCGAATCAGGGAGGAAGGGTGGCTGCCGCCACAAAGAAGAGAGAGTAAGGAGCAGACAGTTGCTGTTGTTTAGTCATTTAGTCATGTCCAACTCTTTGTGACCCCATGGACCAGAGCATGCCAGGCACTTGTCTTCCACTGCCTCCCGCAGTTTGGTCAAACTCATGCTGGTAGCTTCGAGAACACTATCCAACCATCTCGTCCTCTGTCGTCCCCTTCTCCTTGTGCCCTCCATCTTTCCCAACATCAGGGTCTCTTCCATGAGGTGGCCAAAGTATTGGATCCTCAGCTTCAGGATCTGTCCTTCCACTGAGCACTCAGGGCTGATTTCCTTCAGAATGGATAGGTTTGATCTTCTTGCAGTCCAGAATGGATAGGTTTGATCTTCTTGCAGTCCTCCAGCACCATAATTCAAAAGCATAAATTCTTCAGCGATCAGCTTTCTTTATGGTCCAGCTCTCACTTCCATACATCACTACTGGGGAAACCATAGCTTTAACTATATGGACTTTTGTTGGCAAGGTGATGTCTCTGCTTCTTAAGATGCTGTCTACAGACTGCCCCTTAAATAGGATGCTAGAACCAATCAGCCCCCATGCTATGCACAACACAGTGTCGGAGGGGGCTGGCACTTCCAGCCAGGCAGGCCACAAATGTGTTTCCCTACTAGATGCTGGATGGATCAGGGTGGTAGAATGGAGCATCTCAAAGTCCCATTATTTGTGATCAGTTCCTTTTCAAGCAGGGGTGGAGGAAAGAGTTCATATTTTGAGCTCTCCCCCCCCCAAAAAAAGCCCAGTTTTAAGTCTCACACTATCTTTAATCTTGACCGGGGTTTAAGACGGGGATTTCAACTTAACAGAGATGGATCCATTTTGAGGGTTTTCTCCACACCAACATTCAGCAGCTGCGGAAAGGGAAATCCCACTATGATCCTCTGTTTGCAGCAGCCATCTGCTTCAGGCTCCCCTCCCACCCACACAAAAACAGAAGCTGGCACAAAGGAGGCTGCGGAGAAAATCTGATATGGTGGAAAGTGGTTCAGAACCATAAGGCTGTTTGTGAAATGTTCCAGTAAGGTAAACACGCAGATAGTTCATGTGATGGAACCATGCAAACAATTTCAAGCAGCTTGCAAATCTCGTTTAGCAAACAGCTATGATTGTCTCTGAGTACTGGTAGGAGAGAGCCAAGCGGTGAAGGCCGATCCATCGGAATGCAGGAGGTATTGTCCCATCAACCTCATTCTGCCCTCAGCAGGGGAAAGGAATCAGAGAGAATGAGGGTTTGGTCAGCTGCCATGTGTGTGAGAGAGTTTAATACTTTTCCTTATCAATAGTTATGATGGCTGTGCTGTGACTCCACAGTCAGTGGCAACAGCAGGAGGAAACAGCAGACTTGTGCTCAGGTCCTGCTTGTGGATTTCATAGAATCATAGAATCATAGAATCATAGAATCATAGAATCATAGAGTTGGAAGAGACCACAAGGGCCATCGAGTCCAACCCCCTGCCAAGCAGGAAACACCATCAGAGCACTCCTGACATATGGTTGTCAAGCCTCTGCTTAAAGACCTCCAAAGTAGGAGACTCCACCACACTCCTTGGCAGCAAATTCCACTGTCAAACAGCTCTTACTGTCAGGAAGTTCTTCCTAATGTTTAGGTGGAATCTTCTTTCTTGTAGTTTGGATCCATTGCTCCGTGTCCGCTTCTCTGGAGCAGCAGAAAACAACCTTTCTCCCTCCTCTATGTGACATCCTTTTATGTATTTGAACATGGCTATCATATCACCCCTTAACCTCCTCTTCTCCAGGCTAAACATGCCCAGCTCCCTTAGCCGTTCCTCATAAGGCATCGTTTCCAGGCCTTTGACCATTTTGGTTGCCCTCCTCTGGACACGTTCCAGTTTGTCAGTGTCCTTCTTGAACTGTGGTGCCCAGAACTGGACACAGTACTCCAGGTGAGGTCTGACCAGAGCAGAATACAGTGGCACTATTACTTCCCTTGATCTAGATGCTATACTCCTATTGATGAGGCCCAGAATTGCATTGGCTTTTTTAGCTGCCGCATCACACTGTTGGCTCATGTCAAGTTTGTGGTCAACCAAGACTCCTAGATCCTTTTCACATGTACTGCTCTCAAGCCAGGTGTCCCCCATCTTGTATTTGTGCCTCTCATTTTTTTTGCCCAAGTGCAATACTTTACATTTCTCCCTGTTAAAGTTCATCTTGTTTGTTTTGGCCCAGTTCTCTAATCTGTCAAGGTCATTTTGAAGTGTGATCCTGTCCTCTGGGGTGTTAGCCACCCCTCCCAATTTGGTGTCATCTGCAAATTTGATCAGGATGCCCTTGAGTCCATCATCCAAGTCGGTGATAAGGATGTTGAATAAGACCGGGCCCAAGACAGAACCCTGTGGCACCCCACTAGTCACTCTTCTCCAGGATGAAGAGGAACCATTGATGAGCACCCTTTGGGTTCGGTCAGCCAGCCAGATGTGCTTATGGTTGGATTAGACCAGGCATAGGCAAACTCGGCCCTCCAGATGTTTTTGGACTACAACTCCCATCATCCCTAGCTAACAGGACCAGTGGTCAAGGATGATGTGAATTGTAGTCCCAAAACATCTGGAGGGCCAAGTTAAAATTCATCTGTTAAAATTTCCCAGAAGAGGCATCTTATTGGTCACTGTGAGAAGAAGACGCTGGACTAGATGGGCCAATGGCTTGATCCGGCAGGCTTTTCCTATGTTCTTAATCTGTCAAGCTGGGGTTTGGTGTTATGGGACAAAGGTGAGAGCACCTCTTCACCAGCAGAAAGTAATATATCAGTGGTAGAAGAAGAGTAGAAGAAGAGTTTGGATTTGACTACCCGAAGGAGTCTCAAAGCGGCTAACATAAAAATGCAAAGAAGAAGAAGAGTTTGGATTTGATATCCCTCTTTATCACTACCCTAAGGAGTCTCAAAGCAGATAACATTCTCCTTTCCCTTCCTCCCCCACAACAAACACGCTGTGAGGTGAGTGGGGCTGAGAGACTTCAAAGAAGTGTGACTAGCCCAAGGTCACCCAGCAGCTGCATGTGGAGGAGCGGAGACGCGAACCCGGTTCCCCAGATTAGGAGTCTACCGCTCTTAACCGCTACACCACACTGGCTCTCTGGTACCTTGGGCTCACTGGTACCTTGGGTTAAGAACTTAATTCATTCTGGAGGTCCGTTCTTAACCTGAAACTGTTCTTAACATGAGGTACCACTTTAGCTAATGGGGCCTCTCGCTGCTGCCACGCCACCACTGCACAATTTATGTTCTCATCCTGAAGCAAAGTTCTTAATCCGAGGTACTATTTCTGGGTTAGCGGAGACTGTAACCTGAAGCGTCTGTAATCTGAAGCATCTGTAACCTGAGGTACCACTGTAGAAGGAAAAGGGAGAAGGAAGGGGGTGTCAACAGAGGAGATTGCCCTGTGCATGGAGATGAGATGCTTTCAATGTCTAAAAGGTTTCTAAGTAGTCAGGTGAAAAGAATCATCTCCTGTGCTTGAGATGGACTTGGAAATAAACATAGAAACAAAGGCCATAGATCCCATCTTCCTCATAGTGAATGGGTGTTTAAAAAATATTTCCCAATATACCCCCTCAAAAAAAATTGTGAACAACAATAGCTCTACACCCCACCAAAATAATTTTTAAAAATGCATTGAGTATGAGTAGTTGGTGGGATAGAATTGTTATCTTCTTCTCTAACATATGAAAAAAAGAAGACCAGGCTTCAGCAAAAGTACCATATTTTTTGCTCTATAAGACTCACTTTTTCGCTCCTGAAAAGTAAGGGGAAATGTGTGTGCGTCTTATGGAGCGAATGCAGGCTGCGCAGCTATCCCAGAAGCCAGAACAGCAAGAGGGATTGCTGCTTTCACTGCGCAGCAATTCCTCTTGCTGTTCTGGTTTCTGAGATTCAGAATATTTTTTTCTTGTTTTCCTCCACCAAAAACTAGGTGAGTCTTGTGGTCTGGTGCGTCTTATAGAGCAAAAAATACGGTATCTCTCTGTGTAACACCTACTGCTACGCTTCTAAGGCAGATTAAAAAAGTTTTAAGATGGTGCCGGAAAGAGTTTATCTTTTTTTAAAAAAAAAAAGTTAGCAAAGTGGCGTGTGAGGGTGGGGTATTATTCTGTGGTTCAGGTGAAATGGGGGGAAAGAGATTAACATATCTTTTGGGTTCTGCTGGGAAGAGCCTCTGGCTATTGAAACTTCTTGATTTGTAACTGTGGGGGAGAGACATGTCGGTGGCCATATCTTGGTTGAAGGAGTCTGGTGCTCTTTTGTTTTCTTTTAAATCTACAAATGGAACAGGACGGATGGCAGAGATTTATAGTGAAAGAAGACAATTAATTTACCAGGTGTTCTTGCAACCTGGAAACTCTGAGCCTGGCTTTCTGTAACAGGGTCTTGCTTGAGACCTCTCCAGACAGGTTTGAAACTTCCTTTTTTAAATGATATTTATTAAGGTTTCAAAGAAAAAAATTACATAAATAAAAAGAAAAGAAAAGAAACAGAAATAAGAATAAAAGAAAAATACAAAATACAAAAAAGATAAAAAACACTTTAAAAAATACATCAATCTTTCCACCTTACATTCATTTCCTTGCTTCCCTGACCTCCTCACACCTCCCTTTTTTTGTATTCCAATTCAGTTAGTTAATTCAGCAATTTCTTTCCCTCTTTGCTTTTATCTTAATCCTTTAACTTAATATATTATAACTTTGGATTCTCACCTGTTAATAATCCATTTTTACATACACCTTTATAACATTGCTGCTTAAACCACTTAACTTCATTCTGGCATCATTCTAACATTCATTAATTTTGCAATATTTCTGTAAATAATCTTTAAATTTCTTCCAATCTTCTTCCACCGACTCTTCTCCCTGGTCTCGGATTCTGCCAGTCATTTCCGCCAATTCCATGTAGTCTATCACCTTCATCTGCCATTCTTCCAGAGTGGGTAGATCTTGTGTCTTCCAATACTTTGCCATAAGTATTCTTTATGTATGCCACAACAGCAGGTTTGAAACTTCCTTTTGAGGTGCAAGCTGTTATAGCAAGAGCTGAACATATTTTAGGAGTGCTTCATAACAACCCCCAGCAGGCTGATACATTACAATCCAGCAAGAACTTTGATTAGGTTGATTGTATAAGTCGGTCCGAAAACATTTAGGGCTTAGAAGAAAGAGGGAGGATTTTTCAGTTGATAGGACAGTGATAAGTAGGATGAGTAAGTTTTAAAGTCTAGATGTGTTTAAGGGGGACAACAATTTTGATGTCTGTTGGTAGAAACAAGTCAGAACTCCAATCGATGACTTTTAGAATTGTGTCTTTAGACTAGTTAACAGAAGTTTTCCCCATGCAAACTTCAGGTAATGTAATACAGACACTGCTCCTTGATGTCTGCAAGTTTAATCAAGGAGAATTGGGTCAAAAGTTATTTACCCAGAGATTATTCTGCAAGTTGCAGTTTCAGTACCATAGACAGTTCAGTCTGAAATGAATCCAAATGTGCTATTTGCATCATCTACATGAAGATCAAAGTTCCTTGTCATGTGTGCAGTCAGGGGTGCTCCTAAAGAGCACATGTGAAGTCAGACATTATTTATACAGCAATTTGCGGAACCAGGAAAATAGCAGGAGCATCAGGAGTTAGCAGTGTGCTCCAGATTTGGCTGAATCCTGAACCAAATTGGGCGGAGAACAAAATATTTCGGCAGATTTGATTTAAATCTGATTTCCACTTTTCTCACCAAGCCTGATCCACATATAAACAGAATCCTTCTGTGTATGTCTTGGCCTACATTTCCTTAATCATTTAGCCAGAAAACCATCAGCCAATGATTACTCCCTTCTTACAAGTTGAGGCTTGGTATTTGTAGGTGCAACAATCACACTCATGCCCCACTGTGCAGGGCTCACCAAGATGATTTAGAAGACTGATGCTCTGCAGGACCTCTATCTATCCTGCCTTGCAGAAGCCAAAGGTTACAAGATTATGTGAAGGACCTTTAACCAGCCAGTCAGCTCCTCTAGGGGAGTGTAGCCTAACACACTACAGGTCTAGTCAGTCAATATTGGACTTCAGTTGGGCTCTAGGCTCCTTGCAGAGAAAGCTGCTCCTGTAGCAGCAAGGTTCCTTGGAACAGTCCCAAGTCCTGAATGTTCACTGCTTGACTTGGACACTGCAGGTGATAGGAAAGACATCTGTCCCTTAGAAAGCTGTTACCAGTCAGAGTAGACAATACTGAACATGTGCAAAAAAAAACTAGGAAGCTACCTTATATCAGATAAATCTAGGTGTTTAAGAAGAACCCTGCTTGGAAGATGTTTAGTAGGGCCAGTTCTGGGGTGATTTCTAATACTTGCTTAGCTATTTTACACATTTCTCGTATGGCTGTTGTCCAGAATAGTTGGATTTTGAGGCACTCCCACCACATGTGGAGGTATGCGCCTGTGGAGGTGCACCCTCTCCAGAATTTTGGTGAGGTTCCTGGCATATTAGCGCTAGTTTTCTTGGTGTTGGTGTTAGGATATTTCCGTTCCACCTTAAAAGGGAGCAGGATGTTTGTGTCACAGCCTGCGTATTTCCTGTTTTCACAGGATGTTTCTGTTGTGTCTTTGCTTTTGTTCTCTCTGTGTCGTAGACACTGAAGCAGGCAGTCATGGTTTTCTTTGTTCTGATCAACGCTGAATAAAACTTGTAAATAATGGTCTCCTGCGTACGACTTTTGCTGTGCATTATCTGCTGATAGAGTGTGCATGAGCTCTGGAATGTGGCAAGATATTTTCTAGAAACTCGTGTTGCTAATTGATGATACTGCGTGCCTACGGGAGATCGATGGATCGTCCAGCAGACGGCGTGGGGCCATGATGGACTTTGTCTACCTGGCAGTATCCCAGCATTAGGTACCACCTATAGGTGAGTTTCAGAGTGAGTTCTTTTCATTGATATGGATTTAAAGGAGGGTTTAGATCAAATTCTGGTCTACTGAGTGGGGTTAATAGAAACATCGCCACCTGACCCCATCCCCACTCATCTTCCCCCCTCCACCTCTTTCCCACTCTTCTTCTTAATGTCTCAACAAATGAAACTGATCTGTAAAAAATGTTACTTGGAAAAAAGAGAGGGAGAGAGAGAGACATTTTGTAAACCAAGAAAATCTTTAATAAAAATACCTAAGAAGAAGAAGATGATGATGAAGAAGAACCCTGATAGATCAGACCAAAGGCCCATCTTGCCCAGACCATTTCTTACTATGGCCAACCAGATCTCTCCAATAAGTCCATGAGCAAGGCTTGAAAAGAATAGCCATCTCCTGTAGTTGTTCCTTAGGGAAGTGTTTTCAGGGGAAGATTTCCTCTGAACATGGACCTTCTAAATCTCAACTGGAAGGCCTAGCCTCTATACAACTGCCTCCATGTCCTGCTTCTGCAGTTAGGTCCTTCAACGGATTGCATACCACCCAATATGGCTCTGAATACCAGTTGTTGGGAATCACAAGTGAGGAGGGCATCACTGCACACAGGTGATGGAGGCTTTCCACAATGGTGAGCCATTGTGACAACATAGTGATAGATCAGATGTGCCTTTGACCTTATCCAGCGAAATGCTTCCTTTGCTCTTCTGAGATTGCCTTCTGCATCTAAAGGAGGTTTCTGTAAAAAGATTATAAACCTAAGACTTCTTAGAAAAGCAAAAGTAGTTGCAGTTCTTTGGATCTCAGCCAATATTTTGGAGACTCACAAATCATTCTTGAAAGCACCTGTAGGATTCCCCGCCTTTCCTGAGGAAGAGAAAAGTAAAAAGTACCTTTGTTTCCTATTGTGTAGTCTACAAAGGACTGTCAGTTAACAGATTGTTCTTTCCCCTCTTTTGTTCCTACCTGATTATTCAGAAAGACCAGCATGATAAGGAGTTGCCCACTTTGTCATTCTCTTTTATTCCCTGAAGCAAGATTTGGGTAGCTACCATTTCTCTCCCCCTCCCCAGTTCTCCTTTCATTTTAGAGCTTATCATTCAACAATGGTACCCCACCCACCTCTCTCTCCCTTGCTCTATGTAGTAACTTGATTTGGCTAAAAGCAGGTTTAAAATGTCATTATTTCCCTCTGTCTACATTGGCTGACATGCACTTTGCTGGAGCATGCAAAGGGGGGCATCAAATGGGGGCGTCAATCAGAATTTCCTTCCTAAGTCATGGCACCCGTATTTCATACTCAGCAGAAAGTTGCAGCAGTGCAAGTCTTCATTAAGGAGTTTCAGATCAGCTTTTATGTCAGAGGAGAGAAAGAGCCCTCCACCTCTTCTCTCACAGCCCCTCCAGCTGCTAAACACATGGATTTTTCTGCCTGGAGGTGGGTGAGAGGAATCACCTGGCCCTAGCAATTGTTTTGGCTTGGGATTGGCTGAGCAGTGCGAAGAGCCAATTGGACAGAGAATGGAAAGAGATGTCTCCAGGAATCTCTATGTTGGAAAAACTAAGGAGTGTGTGGGAAACAGGAAATACCGTGGAGCCAGTGTGGTGTAGTGGTTAAAAGCGGTAGACTCGTAATCTGGTGAACCGGGTTCGCATCTCCGCTCCTCCACATGTAGCTGCTGGGTGACCTTGGGCTAGTCACACTTCTTTGAAGTCTCTCAGCCCCACTCACCTCACAGCGTGTTTGTTGTGGGGGAGGAAGGGAAAGGAGAATGTTATCTGCTTTGAGACTCCTTAGGGTAGTGATAAAGAGGGATATCAAATCCAAACTCTTCTTCTTCTTTGCATTTTTATTTTTATTTTTTAGACACACACATATTCTTTAAGGGACGCGGGTGGCGCTGTGGGTTAAACCACAGAGCCTAGGACTTGCCGATCAGAAGGTTGGCGGTTCGAATCCCCGTGACGGGGTGAGCTCCCGTTGCTCGGTCCCTGCTCCTGCCGACCTAGCAGTTCGAAAGCACGTCAAAGTGCAAGTAGATAAATAGGTACCGCTCCTGCGGGAAGGTAAACAGCGTTTCCATGCACTGCTCTGGTTCGCCAGAAGTGGCTTAGTCATGCTGGCCACATAACCTGGAAGCTGTACACCGGCTCCCTCGGCCAATAAAGCGAGATGAGCGCTGCAACCCCAGAGTCGGTCACGACTGGACCTAATGGTCAGGGGTCCCTTTACCTTTATATTATTTAAACTGGTATGGCAGTGCATCAGTTACTCTAATGGACCAGCCTCCAGTGCCTTCTTATGAGTCAAATGGTTCTTTGAACTTATTTTTGCAAACTGCTGACCCAGTTATTGCTGTCACTATCAAATCCCTGGCCCTAGATGATGACTCAGACTCTGATCGTCAAGTTGTGGGGTCAAAGTTCACGTAGTTCCAGAGCACCCAAACTCCTTTCTAGATAAAAGCAGAGGGGCTTCAGTGCAACCATCAGTTGAGGGGAAACCCATTATGGTGGTTCACACAGCCCATGGTTATTCCAAGCCCTGTGAGCCGCCTCACCCATTGATCAAAATCTCATATACACCTGTTTGTTTCAGCTGAATGTTGAGTGCAAGTTTGTTTTGATTCTATATTAAAGGAGAACTCTTTCCAGGCAGTGAAATGCAAGATGACAAAAGGGAGCTTGGGATTCTTGTCAACGGTTGAACTGGTCATGTGATAGCTTTACTGTGCATCAAAGTCTTGTTGAACTCAGGTTCAACATTCTGTCCTGGCCAGCTGGATGTTGTCGCAAACCCTTCCCATAGTTACCTGGTACATGGTGGTATTAACCAGGTTCCTAATGCATATTAGCAACAAAAGGTTCCTTTGTTCTTTAATATCTAGCACTACTTGAAATCTGGCCCTTTTCCATTTGCTCTCTTAAATATAGAATCTCCCACCCATCTGCCATTGGACAATTGAATTGGTTGCTGCAGACAAATGTTCAAGCCACAACAGCAGGTGGACATTTTTTTTAAACACACTACAAAACGTTCAAAACCAGGCTTTGCAGTTTTCCAAATGCGCTTCAAAGATGTTCCATTGAAACTGTGCCTTCCTATTATTATTTTGACAGACAGAAGAGGGGAACAGAAGATTGAAAGGATTGTAGGAAGCAGGTGCTTTTTTCAGAAAGCAGCTTTAATAAAAGGAGTTTATTTCTCTGGAGTTTCTTATTTTCTGGGTTTGTTGGGCATTTAAGAAGGCTTCTTTATTGCTCTCGCCTTCCATATTCGGGGAGATTGGGGCATCAATTGAGGCGAGACAGTCGTGGATCGCTATAGGTCGGGTTGGATAGCTCCTAGTGATCTGGGGCTGTCAGAGAGTAGAGCATCAGGTGGGGAAACCCTTGAGAAGGCTGAGACCTACCTCAACAATGGCTATATCTTTCCAGGCAAAGGTAGGGTGCTGCCTGATATTCCTTCCTGCCTGACACCCTGACACCCAGGATTGCTGCCTCCAGTCAACAGCTGTTAAGCAGAGACATCAATTCTGCAGAATTTAGGATGCTCACAAGCAGCTTGTGAAGTGCACCCAAAATAATTGAAACCCATCCCCATTCTGGGGTAGGGGAGATGCAACTTCTCTGTCCCCCACCCCCTCCTGGACACGTGTTTAATCCGGGTCCGTCTGTCCCCCCCGGCCACCATAATTAAAGTTTAGTCCTGCCCCCTAACTAATTTAGGACTGGATCCAAGATGGGGCAGGGAGGTCCCTGAGTTGGACAAGGGCAGGTTGTGCTGATTGGGGAACCCCCCAGACTGGAGCCATGCCAAAAAGCAGGGTGGGGATCTTTGTGCAGCTCTGATTTTTGCCCACCAAAACTGCATCGCAAACTCTAGAGAAGTGTGCGATCCAGCTAGGAGTTGCATTTTGATCTTCAAACAAATTCAGGAATGGCACATTGGGTAATCCACAGCAAAATGGACTGAACAATTTTCCCCTCCATCCCTATTTATGAAAATAGGCCTTCAGCTGATCTTGAGGGTAGGGACTATTACTGTTTAATGGGGTCAAGGTATGTTAGATATGCTTCTTGGGAAAATATTTCCATGTCTGCCACACGTGGAGATAAATCAGTGTTCAATAGCACAAATCTCCATGTTTTAGCTGTGCGGGTTCCTTGAAGCCAGTTGAAATAGATTGGGGGTGGAGAATACAGGTTTCCAAAGTGTGTGTCTTCAGTCAAACATCCAGTTCACAGACCTACCCAGGGACGCATAGACACCACCTTATACCGCAAACCAACTGACCGACAAACATATCTACATGCCTCTAGCTACCATCCCAAACATACCAAACAGTCCATTGTATATAGCCAGGCACTACGTTACAGCCGCATCTGTTCCAATTCTACAGACAGAGACTCTCACCTAAGGGATCTACAGCAAACCTTCTCAGAACTAAAATACCCAGCAGATGAAGTTAGACAACAGATCAACAGAGCCAGACTGATACCCAGAGAGAACTTGCTGCAAGACAGACCCAAAAAAGAAAATAACAGAACACCTCTAGTCATCACATACAGCTCCCAAGTTAAAACAGTACAACGCATCATCAGAGATCTACAACCTCTCCTGGACAATGACAGTTCTCTTTCTCAAGCTCTGGGAGGAAGACCTTTCATTGCCTACAGACAGCCACCCAATCTTAAACAACTCCTAACCCACAATAATACTACAACCAGACTTAACACAGACACTGGCACCAGAGCCTGCAATAAACCCAGATGCCAACTTTGCTGCCACATACACCCGGACAACACCATTACTGGCCCCAACAACATCACACATACCATCTCGGGACTATTTAATTGCTCATCGTCTAACATTGTGTATGCCATCAAATGCCAACAGTGTCCTTCAGCTCTCTATATTGGACAAACAGGCCAAACCTTACGCCAAAGAATAAACGGACATAAATCTGACATCAAGAATCACAGAACAGAGAAACCAGTAGGAGAACACTTCAATCTCCCAGGACATTCTATACAAGATCTCAAAGTAGCTGTTTTACTACAAAGGAATTTCAGAAATAGACTGGAAAGAGAAGCTGCTGAATTACAACTCATTACCAAACTTAAAACCATGAAAAGACCTGGGCTGAACAAAGACATTGGATTCTTATCTCACTATACATAACTAAACCATTTCTCACCTTCCCACCCCTTGCCTTTTCCTGTAAGACCTATTACAGTCGTTAAGAGTCGTCAAGAGGCTCTCTCAGCTATCTGCCTATCTCCCATTCCCACCACCCTTCTGAGTAACACCCCTCCCCACCTTCTCACTATATAGAAGGATCTGGCAACTTCTGTTTCAGTGTATCTGAAGAAGTGTGCATGCACACGAAAGCTCATACCAAGAACTAACTTAGTTGGTCTTTAAGGTGCTACTGGAAGGAATTTTTTTATTTTGACTACCCAGGGACACTGATTGCAAGAGAGCAGAGCCCTCTTCAGGCCAACCCTTTAAATGCAGCCAACAGGCACCCTTCACACCAATGATCTCAAATCCCACAGTATCTGAAATTTGAACCCAATTTGCGGGTTCCACTTCAGGCAAATCTCAGCCTGAAATACAAAGCTAACTTGCTGCAAGTCTCTTTGCACATGAGCAGAAGCCTCCATGGATAGAGCTTTCCATGCATGTGTGGTGAGGCTTAGTAACTTTTCCAAAATCAGTAGAAACGCTTCAAGACTCATGTAAGTTGGGGTTCCTTGTTGTTTGGGGCTTTATCCTTAACCCAACCCAGATCATCAGACTAGGCCTTGTCCCGTGTGATATTTTTCAGGTACATCCTGCATTTTGGGGTCTCTTGAGGGCAACAGTGAATTCTCATATGAATTCAGATATGGACGGACCCTCTTGAAGTAACACACAGAGCAGAATGTTATCAACTCATTTTCACACTTACAGAATGTTGTGACAGTTCTCAGATAGAAAAAGGCAAAATGAAGTACATTTAAACATGCATGTAGGGAGAGGAAATGCATTTTGAAAGGTTCGTTTGATGAGAAAATGCTTTAAAATGCATATTTCAATGGCATTAAATTGTGAATTTTCACACAGTTTGAAACCCCCACGCTCTCAAAGAATAATCATGACACCAAAGTTTGGGGAAATTGTTATATTTGTTGCAAATTATGTTCCTGTGTTTCCAGTTTTGACCAAATTGGGCTAGAGAGGAGCTATAAGGTTAATCGGTCCATATCTGGCAAGAGAGAATCAGGCTTTGCCATCACCAGGGCTCACACTCCATCCCAACTTACCTGTTCCATTCTGACAAACAAGCCCATTATGACTCTAGAAAGACAGATTATGCCAAATGCATACTTTTCTCCAACAGCTTTACTCCACACAAATAATAACTTCCCAGTAGTTCTGACCAGTCATGTTACTTAGGATGCCTGCCAACGCAACTGTGTCTTTGTTTGGGTACCATCTGCCACTTCCATCTAATGTCCCAGAAATGAACTTGCTTAACACCTTCTGTTAAATCGTTCTGAATACCTTAAGGTTTCATAAGAATTATACATTTTTTTGAGACATTGCCAAGTAAATTGTTGTGTTCCGGCCTGGCAAAGTATAGACATTTTGAAAATCATTTTATCAACAACACCCTTAGCTCACCTAGCACAGTCAGAGGTTTGTATTTATGGGCTCTTCCAACACATGAATCAGGCTGCCCTGACTGGTTACATCTGCTGGCATCCATGCATGAAGCATGGACATCTGTAAGGACGGAACCTTTGCACAGACAACTGTACCTGTAAAAGCTTCCATGCAGCATGCAGCCCTAAATGATCAGTGTTCTAGATCACAGGGAAATTTTTGCAGAGATAGTGTGACATCAAAGGGGCAGCAGCTAGTGGGGAGAACATCTTGGGAGGACACGAAATTCAGCCTTTGAATAAGGTCCCTTGTAATATACAAAAGTTATGGTGCATTTTCCTGAAATGGGGCAGCAGAATTCATTCACTCAGGACTGCTTTGTTAAGTAAGTAAGAATGCTAGAGAGAGAGAGAGAGAGAGATTGTGTTTACAACAAAAATGAGGCTAGCCTGTTGGCCAGAGGGCAGTTGCCATTACACAAGGGCCAACATTGATGCCAAAATCCAGCATCTCCTGAGCTCTGTGAGTGCGGCTTTCTCCCGATTGAAGTGCAGAGTGTTTGAGGACATTCACAGGGAAACTAAAATGCTTGTTTACAAAGCTATTGTACTATCAACCTTACTGTATGCTTGTGAAACATGGACCACTTATCAACGCCATCTCCAACTCTTCAAAAGATTCCATCAATGGTGTCTTCGAAAAATTTACACATCACTTGGGAAGACAGGCAAACTAATTCCAGTGTACTGGAAGAAGCAAAGATCACCAGTGTTGAAGCAATGATTCTCCAACATCAACTTCGTTGGACTGGTCATGTTGTGTGGATGCCTGATTATTGTCTTCCAAAGCAACTACTCTATTCTGAACTTAAAAATGGAAAGTGTAATGCTGGTGGTCAAGAAAGGAGGTTTAAAGACTGTCTCAAGGCAAATTTTAAAAAATGTAGTATAAACACCAACAATTGGGAAATACTTGCCTGTGAGCACTCCAACTGGAGAAAAAGCCTTTACCAAAGGTGCCATGCGCTTTGAAGACACTCGAACTCAGGATGCAAGGGAGAAACATGCTAAGAGGAAGGAAGGCTTGGCAAATCCACACCGTGATCAACTCCCGCCTGGAAACCAATGTCCCCATTGTGGAAGGACGTGTGGATCCAGAATTGGCCTCACAGTTACTTACAGACTCATTGTTAAAACCCTGTTTATGGAAGACAATCTTACTTGGCTACGAGTGATCGCCAAACAAAGAAGAAGACAGACAGAACACATCCCAGGCAATGATGTAGGACAGAGTGCAGCAGAAATAAGACCATAAAAACCAGAATAAATGAGTGTCCAAACTCCAGTGGTTCATTGAGGTACTGCATGAAAATTTGGGGAGAACTTAATGATAGAAATGTTGAGAAATATCAAACTGCAGTTAAAGGCACAAGAGCAATTCACAGAGGAGGCTTTTCCTGGTCAGCTGGCAATCCTAGCTTAAAGAGTAGGACCACGCAGCAAATGATGGAGTAATAGAAATTGCAAAATGTTAAGACTGATAGCCCAGTTTCTTATATTGGGAATCTCTCTAATTTTTGTAATTCTCATACCAAATGACCACAAAACACTACGAAACATTGAGGAATCCCCTTTTTCTCAAATCAAAAAACACAAATGTTGCCCTTGCAGGAAAATCATTGCTGCTATTCGTCTGAAATTTGACAGGATTCATCCCCTCAGAAGGAGAACCTAGCCTGCAAATTTAATCCAATTCTTTCCCCAAAATAAAAGAGTTAAGGACTTTTATTTTTTCCCTCTCAGAGGGGTCACTTTAGTAGTAACCAGCACATACCCCCCCCCAAAAAAAAAAACACAAATGCTTTATACATTCTGGAAGAGCTAGTATGTCTGTGGATTTTATTCACTCTTATAAAAAGAGAAAGGTTATCACCTTTTTTTGTTTGTTTGTTTGTTTCCAAATAGATGAAGGGGGGAGGGCTAAGTAGACTTGGACAGCCAACAAAGTGCCTAGGAACTGAAGCAGGCTGTTTTCCAATGTGTTAAACTGAAGTTCAAACAAAATCTCATAGTCAAGGCACACCGCTAGCATGTACACACCAGGAAGTCAACGGTTCAAAGACAGGTACATAGGAAAGCTGAAGAGAATTGGCGGTTGTGGGATAGGTTGAACCATACCAAAGTGATCACACAACCACTTTGCCATGCACGCATATCTACACAACTCACACTCTCAAAAGACTTGTGTGTATGTATATATACGTATGCGTGTAAACTAGGTGTATAACCTTTCAACTGTGTGTGTGTGTGTGGATATTTCCACTGTCCCCATCCTGGCACTGTGTCATTGATATTTTTATAGAACCTGGGTATCACCAATACTATTCTTAACACTCTAACCACTATGTCACACTGGCTTACAAATCCCTTGTTGAAAATAACCAACCAGAGTTGATGACATTGATATATTTGTTTGGAGAGTTCAAATCTCTTTTGGAATATATAAGTTTGCTCTTAGCAATAAAGTTCCCAGCTGCTACATTTTGAAACTGCTCCTGTAATCAAAGCCAATCCACAACACACACACACACACACACACACACACACACACACACACATGGATTCAAGGGTGCAAAATGAGAAGTTAACCTTTCATGCCCCAGCATCCTGTTTTCGGACAATGTCCAAGAGCAATGGGGACATGAATGCCCTTTGAATTCTCACCACTTGCCTTGGCTTATCAGTTGGAATGCGGAGGATAACGGGAGAGCAATCAAAGCTTCTGCTAAAGCAGACAAACTATTCTAATCTCTACATTGTCATGGAATTACGGGGGTGAGAGGATATATATATATATATATAAAAGAGAGAATATATATATAAAAAAACATATCCCAAAACAACTCAGAACAAAGAAAAATTAAAGCTGAAGAACAGCAGGCAGGAGAGCCCTAAAACTAATCCAGTGTATTGCTATATAAAGACTTGCCATCTGGAGCCTAATTTTCAACTTTACTGCTGGTATGTATCATGCTGTTCCTTTTTTTATAAGAAAAAAAGCCATATATATATATCACTCATTAGAGTGATGGGTACCCAAAATGCCAGTGCTACTGATTATTTTTAATCTTCAGCTATTTTGGAAAAAATCTGATGCAGTCTATAAATAGAGGGCTGTCTAGAAACGTTGCACCTGTTTGGATTTTGCGATGTTTTTCTTTCCTCCTTACCTCTCAATTTTTCTAACAAGATGTGTCCATGTAGCACTACTACCATTAATGTAATACTCAGCCTAACATCTGTTGCAGGTAATTTGGTAGAAAACATTATTAAAGAGAGAATTATTACGTGTACCGAAGAACAAGCCTTCCTGGGGAAGGGTTAGCATGGCTTCTGCAACGAGAAGCCCTGCTTCAGCAGCCTTTTAGACTTCCTTGAATGTGCCAATAAACATGTCAATAAATGTGGTCTGACATACATTATGGGAGAAATTCAACGTTGCTACAAGTTAAAAGTCTGTTAGTGGTGCAGTTGATGAGCTAGCAGAATAGCTTGTGCAAGAGAAGGGCATGGTGCCAGCATGGTTCTTGTGCCTGGTTGTGCAACAGATTGCAGTAGCCCCAGCACTTCCTGTTGCACAACCAGTTACACAACAAGCGTCTGCTAATAGAGTTGTTTCATGGGATTTCATATCGTGCAAATGTTATTCTTACCCTTATGCTAGTGCAATAGTCCTTATGCTAGCAGTCAGAGAAAGCTGAATCTGAGCCTATGGTTTGTACCCAAAGTACTACTAGATTATGCATCTGATCAGAAGAAAGATTTCTGCTTGCACAGGGGGACTTGCTGCCTCTCCTCCCCCACGTACCCCTTAAATCCATTCTATAGTTTCTCTGAACACTCAGGAACTGATTTAGGAAGGGCAAGGGGCACATGTGGGGGCAGAAGAATAGGGAAGTTCCATTGCATCATCATCATCATCATCATCATTAATAATAATACCCCATCCATCTGGCTGGGCTTCCCCAGCCACTCTGGGTTGCCCAACAGAATATTTAAAAAAAGATAAAACATTAAACATTTAAAAATTTCCCTAAATGGGGCTGCCTTTAGATGTCTTCTAAAAAGGAGAAAACCTTGCACTAATGGGATGTTTTAGTTGGATACCACTCAGTTTTCTTGGGCTTTGAAAAAGCTTTTGACAAAGTAAAAGGATAGGTCCCCAGTTGAATTAGCAATGTCAAGAAAGAGGGAAGGGACTATAGCTCTGTGGAAGAGCATCTGTTTTGCATGTAGAACGTCCCAGGTTCAATGCCATCATCTTGAGTTAAAACTGGGACAGACTCCAATCTTAAATCCTAGAGTCACTGCCCGTCAGTATGGACAGTAATGAGCTATCCTAAGCTGCATCAACAGAAGTATACTGTCCAGGTCAAGTGAAGTGATCGTTTCACCCTATTCAATCTTGGTCAAACCACACCGGGAATACTGTGTGTGCAGAGGAGCGCAACAAAGATGATCAAAGCTCTGGAAACCAAGCCTTATGAGGAATGGTTGAAGGAGCTGGGTATGTTTAGCCTGGAAAAGAGGAAACTGAAGCCAACAAGGACAGTTCTTGTTTGGGTGTCAGTAAATCACCCAAAGATCTGTACTGGGACCTGTGGGATCATTCCAAATGATCTGGAATTACTGGTGAGCAGTGAAGTGGTCGAGCTTGCAGATGATGCCAAATCACTCAGAGTAGTGAAAACCCAACTAGACTGCAAAGATCATCCAGAAGATGTCTCCAAACTGCGCTTATGGGGAAAATAAAATGGCAAATGGATGTCAGTGTAAATGATGTAAACAAGCCCAAACTCCATATGTATACTAATGAGATCTGAACTGTTGGAGACTAACCAGGAAAGACAGTGTGGAGTCATGGTGGATAGTTCCATGACAACATCAACCCAGTATGGAATGGAAATAAAGTAGCTTGTAATATGATGCCTTAACCGATTGACTCAGATTTAGATATGGCCTTTCTGCACTAGGTGCCAAATACAAATAGGAACAATAGGTGATAAAATACAAATAGAATTATTGTATTTTATATATATATATACACGCGCACACACACACACATATACATATATATGTGTGTATATATGTGTGTGTGTGTGTGTGTGTGTGTACACACACACACACACACACACACATATGCATATACATATACATATATATGTGTATATATATACATATACGAAGAAACCCAGGAGAAGGCAAAGCAGCATTCATGCAAGGAGAGAGTTGTGTCCTGGTTTTTACAATATCCGTTCATCTATACAAACTGAAGAAAGGAATCACATAAGCAGTATCACTTTCCCCAAAGATATCAGCAATGTCCCAGGATGCCATCACTGACCAGCCTACCTTCTACAGTAAGACAATTATACCAACTGCCATCCAGATGTTGTTGCACACCAACTCACATCAGCTCGGTCAGCAGTTTTGTATGATGGAAGTTGTAGACCAGCAATAGGGATCAGTTAAGGTAATCAATTAACAGTATGCCCCAAAAAATGATTGTTACAGAGAAAACTTTCCCAAGTTAACTGCCTCCTTCTTTTGGGAAGGGGAAAAACAACACCTTACGTAATAAACCGTGTTGGTGGTTAAGCCCAGGAAAGGCTGCAGTGTGCAGCAGCAATTTTGGGAATTCTGAAGCAAAACCAATATTCCTTCAACAAAAGTGTAGCTTTATTGCAAAAGGAGGTAAGCCAATATGAAGTAGCCTCACTGGTGTTGAAGACACTATTTCAGCATAAACCATTTGGAAAGATTAAGTGATATTTCTCCACTCGGACACTGTAAAAGTTGCCTTTGACTTGCTAACCAGGATTACTTCAACTTGCCAGTAGCATTTCAAAGAATCGTAGCGCGAATCAACAAGTGTCTCGAGTTATTTGCAAAAAGTTGAAGCGACAGAGAAATCCACCCTGCAAACACATACACTTTTGGAAAATTTAGCATGCCTAATCCAACAGACTTCAGTGTACTCAAGAACATTGAGGTGAATATCTTAAGTGCTGAAGACTGAATTTTCACTACCAGCAAGACATCTCTAAAGACACCGTATATAATCAACAAAGTCACATGACCAAGATTTTTTCTGAGATCACATACCATATCAAGCTAGAGTCAGAAAGCTAGAGTCCAGTCACTCTTTCTCCATGACATGACATTTTTCTAGTTTGTATTCTGTGGGAGAGCATTCAGACATACTTTGCTGCCCCACCACCATCTAAAGTGGTACAATCAGGTGCTACTCTGGCACTTAATAGTTCTGACTGCATAACACAAGTCTACCTTTGGGAGAGGGGAGAAGTCCTACTGAACTCAGTGGAGTTTTCTTAAACATTGCAAGAGCATAATTGCTTGACTACTCACTTTAATGGGACCACAGCAGCATAAGCCAACAATTACTTCACACTGATTGGATACTTTGCCCTGTGTCTTAATCCAGTAGCATCCCTGAAACCACCTGTGTTTTGGAAAGAGCCACATCAAAGCAACTTCACTGCCTTTGATAGCACATTGCTAGAGTTGCATTTCCCCCCCCCCCTCCTGCCACAGCCTTCAAGGGGGCCACACGAATGCTAAGTCTTTGATGACTTGGTATTGGTTGCAATTTACAGAAAGCCCACCCTCCCAAAGCTTTGCCTGAAAACTTTTTCGCATCTTGACTTGTGATTCTTAAAAGCAGGCAGCACCTAAGATTAACTGCTCTCACCACCCCACCCCACCCCCACCCCCGTTAGAAACAGTGAAGCATGTTGCAAGCTCTTAACAAGATCAAAGTTAATTGAAAAGTCTGCTGATGACAGCCAGATCTTGCTGCAAGGTGTATCTACCCCTGGTGCATGGGAAGGGCTTTCAACAAAAAACAAATGAACCAGCTGATAAAACCCTAGTACACAGCTACATCTAAGCAGTCAATTGGAAAATGCTTTGCTTTCAAAGTACGATTTTCAAACCAGTGGTTAGCTTGCCCTGGTGCACAGACCGAGCCATCAGTTTGTGCTGAATGTCGACACACCAGTCGCTCAGTCCAGTCGTTTAGCATCAGGGTCTGTGGCTACTCAGGGGGAGACCTTTGGCAATTCCTTCCTACCGTGGTGACTTGCTAAATCCAACAGCTTGCGACAGGGAGTTGTGCACAGCGAGATCGCTCTCCACTACTGAGAAGCAGGCAGCCACAGGCATTTGACAAGAGAATTACAGGCAAAGAGGATGGCAAACATACCTTGAGCCGTGGACTTTCCCTACCTATCAAGGCAGCCAATGTTCTATGCCGGCGTATGCCCTTGATGTGCCTGGAATGCTGCACTCAGCATCAGTGGCACTTTTTCTGCTGTTGACAGGAGGCGCGGAGAGGTCCTTTTGAAACTTGCCTCCCGGGTGGTTGCCGTCTCCTTCCTCCCAGCAGGATCAGACAGTGGCTTCTTGCCCTCAAGCCAGGGAGGCTGGAGTCCTTTTCCCAACTGCAGTTGCTAATGCTCCACTCTCCGGGAAAGCGCCGAAGTATGTGTGTGCCGGCAGTAGCAGCGCACGCTCATCAGCCAGGCATGAGCAGGAAGATGTGAGATGCATGCCGAAAAAGCCACAGCAAGGAGAAGCAGGCTCCTGGAGCGCAGCCTCTCTTTTTAATCCCCCTGCTAATTACACCCTATTGACCTTCCCGCGATAGATCACCAAGGACTTGATCAGTCAAGAAAGAGAGAGAGGTTTCGTACAAGCAGATTCCGCCTCCTTTATTGTTACAGACACCTGTCAGAGAGGGGAAAGTTTCAGGGTTGGGTTCTCTTCCCCCTCCCCCCTTTGCTGGGGTTGTGGCATTTCTTATTCATCAAGCCTTTCCTTCTTGGAGTGAATCCCCACAGTGCTCACCGCTGATCTAGCTCAGTTGGTCTGAACAATGGCAGGGAGGAAACAGCCTCTTAGCTTTATAGAAGAAGATTCCTTGAAATCTACCAGGGCAATAACTGAGAGGCACTACAACACATTGTTTGTCCTGGCTGGGAAATCTCGAGGGAAGCTGACTCGCTTGCCTGCAGTGGAAGAGCAACTAAATCTTCAACCATGACTGGAAAGGAAATATATACACTTTTGTCTCTCTGCTTGTTCTCTTCTCTTTCCCCTAACAATGTTGATTGAATCCAGAACTGTACTGGGCATTTTCCAACCCTCTCTCTGTTCCTGAAACTTGAAGTGCAACAGATAGCATTCTGCTTGCTAATTTATGGAATTCACTGCCACAAGAGAGACGCAATGATGGGCATCATGGCCACCAACTTGGAAGACTTCAAAGAAGGATTAGACACTTTCATGGTGCAGAAGGGTACCAATAGTTACCCTCGTATCTAAGGGACCGCCTCTCCTGGTATGTCCCACAGAGGAACTTACGATCTTCAAACAAAAACATCTGGGAGGTCCCAGGCCACAGAGAGGTTAGGCTGGCCTCAACTAGAGCCAGGGCTTTTTCAGCTGTAGCTCCGATCTGGTGGAACGCTCTGCCACAAGAGACTAGGGCCCTGTGGGACTTGACATCTTTCCACAAGGCCTGCAAGACAGAGCTGTTCCACCAAGCCTTTGGCCAGGGCACAGCCTGACTCCCTACTTCGGCAATCTTCACTGAACTCTAGCCCATTGGTTGCCATCAATTTGATTTGAATTAATTTTATAATGAAATGATTTTGGACTGTTGTATTATTTTATTGTTGTTAGCCGGCCTGAGCCTGGCTTCGGCTGGAATATAAATAAAAAAATTTTATTATTATTATTATTATTATTATTATTATTATTATTATTATTATTATTATTAATGATGATGATGATAGCTATGTTCACCAATGAAAACATTGGATAACAGTTGCTGGGAATCACAAGCGGGGAGAGTGCTGTTGCACATGACTCATGTTTGGGGTTTTCCCATGAGTAGGCCACTGTGAGAACAGGAAGCTGCGTTGGGTGGGCATTTGACCTGATCCAGTAGGGCTCTTAAAAGGCCATGGTCCTGGAATTTAATTTATACCAGGGCTATCCAATCCAGAGGCTTCATATTGAAGGGAAGTCCACAACCTCCCAAAAGAGTCCATTCCACTGTCGAACATCTCTTACAGTCAGAAAGTTCTTCCTGATGTTTCTTACAAAGAAATTTGTCCAACTAGTTCAGAATTCTCCTGTCTTAGATTATAACCCTCATGGGGTATAGGACCCCAAGAATTGGAAGAGACTTAAGGAATCACCCAGACTGACCCTCCTCCTCCACACACACACACACACACACACACACCCCAAAAAAACCCCCACAGTATCAGGAGATAGGCCCTGTCCCCATCACAGGGCATCAGGAACAACCACCCATTTCCAAGGTTATTTTTTATTTAAAAAAACTCCCAGCTGCCCCAAGGGACTCATTGGGCTAAAGAGAACCTAAGAGAGACAGAAGCACCTTGCTCAGAGTGGTGGTGGAGGGCAGAGCTGCAATGCTAGGTTCCGGTCAGGTGTGTCACTGCTGCTAACATGGAAGGGAGAAGCCACAGGGAGACTGATACAATGTGGGGGCACCTGCAGAACAAATATGGTACTCCCATTGTTGTGCTCATGCTGCGCCAACCTCCCTAACACCTCTCTCCTCCTCCTCTACTTCACGATAAGTCACTGTGACACAGCTGCTGGGATGAGTCTAGGGAGATGGGGGCAATTGGCAGGCTCCCAGCTGGCTCCAGCCCACCGGCCAGCAGCCGGGCGAACTCCGGTTCTCGGAACAGCATCAAGACTGCAACTCAAGCCTCAGAAGCCTTCAGAAGCTTAGCACGCAAGCCAGCAGAGATAAGAACTCTTTGCAACAGAAGTAGCGGACAGAGGCATATGTAAGCATATTTACAAGCATTTATCCAGTAGCAGGACAAAGGAAAAACATGTCTGCTTCCCTTCGTGTCCAAGCAAACAGCATAGGCAAAAGCTATATACAACGGAAGTTCCCAGCAGACTGTGCTGGAAGTAAACAGGCATGTGACATACAACAACTCCACATGCCAGTACTAAAGGTGGAACGGAACTATAGCCTAACAACAGCTGCTAGGAAGCTAGCACTGCAGCTATGACTCACTGGGCTAGCCTCTCATGCAAGCAGCCATTGCTCCATTCCATCCAGTGCTTCTCTCACCAGACAATAAGAGATGAAAGAAATGATCAGCAGCCCCTTCTATAGCTGTTGGGCCCTCTGGAGTCAATGGGAGCACCCTTGGAGGAAGCAGTGGGGCGTGGCTACCT
This sequence comes from Podarcis bocagei, assembly GCF_964188305.1. NCBI lineage: Eukaryota > Metazoa > Chordata > Lepidosauria > Squamata > Lacertidae > Podarcis > Podarcis bocagei. The sequence continues at coordinate 96,825,787 of NC_138130.1, read as the reverse complement.
TTGCACCCCTGCTGCCAGACTCTTGTGGCGAGTTTTCCGTGTTAGTCCTTACCATCTGGTATTGATAAGGGGGGAGGGTCCAAATTCCATAAGAGTCATTTGGTATACCTACCCTCCAGAGAATGGCCACCACTGGTTTCTGTGTCTTCTCCACCATCCGCCTAGTACAGAGCGTGATGGATTGTCTCAATGAACTGGTTATGGGATTAGAAGGATATTATTAAATAACACAGAATGGTGGGTTTTAATGATCCCATTAATATTTTAGGCCATGTCAGTACTACCCCCCCCCCAGTGTCATACTGACAGTTCTTGGAATGAAGTTTCGCTCTCCAGAGAATCTCCGTCCATGCACTTTCAACAGTGCCGTCCTAATCATTGCCCTCATTATCCCCATCTGTGGCTTGAACTGATTATGCTTGGATGTCAGACTGGGGACTGCTTGAAATGCTCAGCAGAATCATGCGGCAGAATCCTAAGGTGGTAGAGTGGACCGTACCATTTCGTTCTGCAGGCCAGGGGGTGCCACTTTGAATATTTCACCATGCAAAAGCTCCCTGGAAGCAAAGCAAGTAGGCAAACAGAATGCAGCAGGGGGAAAGGTCAGCTTCCACAACCTGCTGTGCTAGTCTCCTTTATTGTTTTCTAACAAACAAACAAAAAGAGAGCCGTTAAAAATATATTTCCCCACGTGCATTATGAAGTGGTACAAATCTATGGTATTTTTCTAGGGGGGAAAGGTGCCGGAACTCACCATGAACTCACCCTTGTTCTCTTCAAACGTCAGTGGTGCCCACTTAGCAGGTGCCGGAACTGAATTCCGGTGAGTTCCTTTTTTTTTAATAAGTAATATTTATTAAACTTTTTCAGACAATAGAAAGTTACAAAATTATAAATAGAAAATAAAAAACCATAACAATAATAAAAGACAAAAGACAAAAAAGTACAAAATACAAATACAAAAATACGAAGACAAAATACATAAAAAGTAAAGAAGAAAGTTAAAAAAAAGAAAAATAATAAATATTTTCATATCTTATATTTCATTTACTTATTTCCTGACCTCCTCACACACCCCTTTTCTGTATTCCAGTTCACATAGTTAGTTCAGCAAATCCTTACCCTCTATCATTTGTCTTTACTTATTATCTTAACCTATTATAACTATATATTTCCAACCATTGTCAATCCACATTTACATATTCTTATTCATCTTTTTACCAATACCGCTTATTTTCAGTCCAACATCCCTTCAACATTCATTAATTTTACAGTATTTCTGCAGGTAGTCTTTAAATTTCTTCCAGTCTTCTTCCACCACCTCTTCTCCCTGATCTCGGATTCTGCCAGTCATTTCTGCCAATTCCATGTAATCCATCACCTTCATCTGCCATGAATTCCGGTGAGTTCCGGCTAGGGAAAAAAAACAGAAAAAAAACCTGAGCATGATCACAATTGGAACACTCTGTACAGTTCTGGTTGCCCCACTTCCAAAAGGACATGGTAAACTGGAAAAGGTTCAGAGAAAATCAACTGAAATGATCAAGGGCATGGAGGCACTCCTCTATGAGGAGCAGCATTTGGGACTTCGTAGTTTGAGAAACTACGGGATGCGGGTGGCACTGTGGTCTAAACCACAGAGCCTAGGGCTTGCCGATCAGAAGGTCAGCGGTTCGAATCCCCACAACAGGGTGAGCTCCCGTTGCTCGGTCCTTGCTCCTGCCAACCTAGCAGTTCGAAAGCACGTCAAAGTGCAAGTAGATAAATAGGTACTGCTCTGGCGGGGAGGTAAACGGTGTTTCTGTGCACTTCTCTGGTTTGCCAGAAGCGGCTCAGTCATGCTGGCCACATGACCCGGAAGCTGTCTACGGACAAATGCCGGCTCCCTTGGCCTATAGAGTGAGATGAGCTCCAAAACCCCAGAGTCGTCCGCGACTGGACTTAACTGTCAGGGGTCCCTTTACCCTTTACTAGTTTGAGAAAAGGAGAGTAAGAGGTGATGTGATCGACAGTTATAAAATCATCATGGCATGGAGAAAGTGGATGGAGGACAAATAATTTCCTAGAACGCTGGAACTTATGGAAATCCAATGAAACAAAATGCTGGGAGATTTGAAACAGATATAAGAATGTCTTCATGCAGCACACAGTTAAACTATGGGTCTTGCTCCCATGGGAGGCAATGATGGACACCAATGTGGATGGCTTCAAAAGAGGACCAGGCAAATTCAAGGATGGTACAGCTATCAATGCCTACTAGCCATAATGTCTATGAGTTATCTCCATGGTTGAAGGCAGTAATGCTTCCGAAAACCAGTTGCTGGAAGCCTCAGGAGAGGACAACACTATTGTGCTCTTCTTAACAGTTTCCTGCAATCATCTGGTTGGCCACTTTGTCTCAATGGCTTGATCCAGCAGGCTTTTTCTTAAGTTCTTGTGTACAGTTCATACAGCCGCTTCAGGAATCTACCTTTTCATTTCCACCTCATTCTACCCAATGTGTAGATCAGGCCTTAGGAAATGGCCTTAGGAAATATTTTCTCAGGCCAGAGAACACTTTCCAAGCACAGAAGTGCCTACCATGAACACCACACTTGGATGTTCAGGTTCTGAGTGTTGCCCCTCCATTCAGACACTTGCATTCTATGTGTAGACAATAGGTGGAGAGACTACATAGCATGACCCCACTGCCTGCTCTCATGTGGTTGTCAACCATGAGTAGGACACTTGAATATGGCTGATGAGCTGCCTAGATGAACCTCTGGAATCTTCCCAATATTATCCTTGGATTGCCTTTGTCCTATAATTGATTGGACCCTGGTTTACTTATAAAATGTGACAAGATCATGGTTTAGGTTGCTTTGGCTGATGGCCACGCTGATAAACAGTAGGAAGCAAGCATTAAGGGAATAGCTTCTGAGCAGGAGAAGGAATTCCTTACCCTAGATATCTAAACTGTTGTTTGATAAAGCCTTTGTACTCCTTGCTGGATATGGGGCATACTATGTACAACATTTCGCCGAACAATTGATGCTTTTGAATTATGGTGCTGGAGGAGACTCTTGAGAGTCCCATGGACTGCAAGAAGAACAAACGTATCCATTCTGAAGGAAATCGGCCCTGAGTGCTCACTGGAAGGACAGATCGTGAAGCTGAGGCTCCAATACTTTGGCCACCTCATGAGAAGAGAAGACTCCCTGGAAAAGACCCTGATGTTGGGAAAGATGGAGGGCACAAGGAGAAGGGGACGACAGAGGATGAGAGGGTTGGCTGGTGTTCTCGAAGCTACCAGCATGAATTTGACTAAACTGTGGGAGGCAGTAGAAGACAGAAGCGCCTGGCGTGCTCTGGTCCATGGGGTCACGAAGAGTCGGACACGACTAAACGACTAAACAACAACAACATGTACAACATTATAAAACAGTATTGTTCTCCTAAAAATACATCACATAGGGCTGTTCCAGAATTCCCCTCCTCATCCAAAGTTTACCCGGGATTTGTGTGGTTCTGAATTGCCTGGTATGTTTTTACGAAGTGAAACCAATGTAAAAGAACATCTCCATCATTCTGCTTTTTGATTTATATTCTCAGTTATTCCTTAATCCTGACTCCTGATTTGTTTTTTGATTCTGAATTATTCTTTGGTTTTGATTGCTGGCTGCTCCTATGACTCTTCATCTCCATGTCTCACCTTAGACTGCTGTCCATAGGAAAAAATAATTAATTATCCACAATGTTTATAATCTAGAGTGCACTTTCAAGTACAATCGTACCTTGGTCGTCGAACGGAATCCATTCTAGAAGTCCGTTTGACTTCCAAAAATGTTCAACAACCAAGGCACGGTTTCTGATTGGCTCCAGGAGCTTCCTACACCCAATCGGAAGCCATGGAAGCTTGAGGTTTGGGTTCCAAAGAATGTTCACAAACCAGAACACTCACTTCCAGGTTTGCGGCATTCGGGAGCCAAAACGTTCGACTCTCAAGGCATTTGGGATCCAAGGTACAACTGTATATAGGAAAGAATTGGAGAAACCCAATGGACTTGGTGGATGCTATTGGACCACAACTCCCATCATCCCCAGCCAGTGTAGCCAATGATCCAGGATGATGGGATTTGTAGTCCAACAACATCTATGGACCCAAGGTTGAAGAAGGTTGCTTCTAAAACACACCCCAGAACCTTCTCCAAGAGAAGAGATATTTGGTAGATGAATCCTAAACTGAAAACTTACAACTGCACTAAGAAGAGATTATGATAAGTGAGGTGAATCTTTCATTCAGCTGCCAAATTTCCCTTAGCATTCCACACTTGACTTTCTAAAGATACTGTTGACTTTACTTTCTCTTTAACTTTCAAAGCAAGGGTACCTGAATGTCATTCAAGACGGGTTGTGTGTTTAACCTAGTAGGCGGCATTTTTCCTCTTTCCCAGGGAACATTAATAATTTACCTTCCAAGATATTAGAATGGCATTAAATTCCCCTCATATTTTTACAAGATTTGTATATGACAGCTACGCCTTCCGAGTCTCTTTCATGAACAAGGCTCTTTTGAAAATGTGTGTTTCTCCTACCGACTCTGAATAACGAGAAGGCCTAATCTGGAGTAAAGCCCCAATTTGCATTTGTGACAGTTTTTGCCAGCTGGTGAAGAATGGTGGATTAGGAGCCACACCTAAAAGAAAACTTAAAAAAAAAAAAAATGTTGGAGAAAGTGTAAGTGACTTGTGAGCTGACTGGCTGATGACTTTGTGCTCCTCTGTTGGGATGCTGGCCCCAACAATTGATGCCCTTGGGCAGCTGCAAGGGCCCAAACACTCATCTAGGGTCCATAGAATCATAGAATTGTAGAGTTGGAAGGGACCCCAAGGGTCATCTAGTCCAACCCCCTGGAATGCAGGAATTCTGCCCACAGCCATCTCTGGGTGGGCTCAAACCACCAACCTTCTGGTCAGACGCATTGGGTCTCTGCGCCACGTTCATCAAAGCTGATGCCTGTTTTCATCTTCCCACCCTCTTGAACCCTTGGTTGGTCATGGGCTCATTTGGCAGTGGTGGCTGGGTGTGAGGAGCCAGTCTCACCCTTGAGTTTTCTACACTGCTCCAGATTACCAGACATAGAGTCACTCCAGGGCACTGTGGGAAATTCAAATGGTGGGTGGCTTTCGAGACTCAAAATAAGCTTGTGAATGGGAACTGGGCACCTTACAGGGTCCCCCTGAGAAGATATACAGTGGTACCTTCGTTCTCAAACTTAATCTGTTCTGGAAGTCCATTCCAAAATCAAGGCACGCTTTCCCATAGGAAGTAACGCAAAATGGATTAATCCATTCCAGACCTTTAAAAACAACCCTAAAACAGCAATTTAACAATTTACCTCTATTGTTAATGGTTCTCTTGGCTTTGCAGCTTTTGTCCATTTCCGCAGTCACACAATCAATCAATCAATCAATCAATCAATCAATCAAGTAGCTGAACTGGGTTCCACACAGTCACAAAAAACAAAACAAAAAGCCACAAAAACAAAAATGCAAAATAAATAGCAAGAACAGACAGACTTCAGTGTAGCACTCCAAACAGAAACACTGCACTTGAAACGGAAGTGTGACACTCAAATTGGAAGCGTAACGCTAAAAATGATGCATGTTCAGCTTCCAAAAAAAGTTTGCAAACCAGAACATTTACTTCCAGGCTTGCAGCATTCGGGTTCCAAGTTGTTCGAGAACTAAGCTGTTCAAAAACCAAGATACCACTGTATAGAACCCTAAAAGACTTAGGCCCAAATATCTGAAGGAGCACATACTTGTTGGTATGCACCCAAGGAAACAGGGGCAATTGGCAGGCCCCCAGTTGGCTCCAGCCCCCCGGCCAGTGTGCCAGGCGAACTCCGGTCCTTGGTGTAGCATAAAACTGTGGCCCAGGCTTTAGAAGATTATTTAGCAGAGAAAGCGCTGTGCAAACAGAAGTGGCACGAGAGGCTGTATGAGCATATTTACAAGGAGGTTTTATTCAGCGTACATCAGGACAAAAGGAAACATGTCTGATATCCTTCATATCCAAAGCAAAACAGAAAGCTATACACAAATGGAAGTTCCCAGCATGCAATGCTGGTATGTGTTACAGACATGTGACATGCAACAGTCCCACATCTGTTCCTTATGGTGGAATGGAACATCCCAACAATACTCCCATTCTGAAGATCAACAGGAAAGGCCCTTGGAGTGGTGGCCTTTAAGTTGTAGAGCTCCCTCCCTTCCAAGGTGTGTCGAGCCCCATCATTATCTCCCTTTCACCAGCAACTCAAGAGTCAACTATTGGAAAGTAGATGAGTGATGGACATATTTTGCTGGTGCCTTGCTCAGTATTGTCTACACTGACCTGCCCTCCAGGGTTTCAGACAGGAGTCTCTCCCAGCTGTACCAAGCCAGCGTGGTGTAGTGGTTAAGAGCGGTAGACTCGTAATCTGGTGAACCGGGTTCGCGTCTCCGCTCCTCCACATGCAGCTGCTGGGTGACCTTGGGCTAGTCACACTTCTCTGAAGTCTCTCAGCCCCACTCACCTCACAGAGTGTTTGTTGTGGGGAAGGAAGGGAAAGGAGAATGTTAGCCGCTTTGAGACTTCAGGTAGTGATAAATCGGGATATCAAATCCAAACTCTTCTACCAAGCAATTGAACATGGGACTTTCTTCAATCAAAGGTCCTTCCCTAAAGCTAACTATGTCTACTGCAAGAATCCCTCTAAATCACATGCTCTAAGCTAGTGGACTTTTCCTTTTCCTCTTTTTGCAAGCTTACTGGGTCTCTACTGATGATCAGGACTCCTGGTTTCCATGGCTTCCCCTCCAAACAGACTCCCTGACCATCAGCCTGTGAGCACCAAGATCACTGTTAGTATAGAAGCTTAATTGGGTCTATTTGGGAAACAGTCATTGTTTGCTTCATCTATCACAGGCGATCGCAGCACCTTCCTTTGTATCACAAAAAAGTGAATTGCTGGCTGGGTGCTCGGGAGAAGCGGAGTAGCTTTATTAATACCCTTGATCTTTTCATCCTTTCAGCCTTGTGTGTAATAAACCCAAAGAAGATCTCATTAACTGGAAACTTTTTTTTTCCAGGGGAACGTCAGGGAATATAACGGAATAAAGATCCCTTCTAGGCACCATCAACATCATTATGAGCAAATGTGGCATCTGTTGTAAGATTTAACAAGGCCATTTTGGAGCACTAATGGGCATTCCAGCAGGATGAGATGATGTTCCTTCCACCACCTGAGAATGGGTCAGTGTTATCATTACTCCTGGACAAAACCCAAACAGTCCCAGGCACTGGAGAGAGTGTAGACTACAGGTGTCAGGAAAATATCTTTTATCTTTAAGTAGGTCTGGAACAAAGGCTTGCTTATGGAGACGCCTTAGAAACTTATCTTTAGTGGTTGAGCCAGGCTGAATCCTTCAACGAACTCAAATGAAAAGTGTGAGTCTATTTTCTAAACCATCTGAAATTTGTATATATTGAAGGGAGTGTGAGAGAAAGAGAAGCCTTATGCATGTCCTGGAAACATAATCTGCCTGTCTTCTTATATGAGCTGGACACCTCAAGCAAAAAAATATACTTTATATGAAGCTCAACATCCCATTTTTCCCCAGCCTTCTTGCTTTCTAAGGTCCCTAGCTTAGAGTCTTTCTGCTATACTGGATCCTGCCCCTTTCCCAGCATCAGCAAAAAATATACAATCTGAATATGTCCTTGCAGAACAGGAGAGTGGTATGAATGGAAAGAGGAGGAGGAGGAGGAGGAGGAGAGGAGGAGGAGGAGGAGAGGAGGAGGAGGAGGAGGAGGAAGAGGAAGAGGAGTTTGGATTTGATATCCTGCTTTATCACTACCCTAAGGAGTCTCAAAGCGGCTAACAATCTCCTTTCCGTTCCTCCCCCACAACAAACACTCTGTGAGGTGAGTGAGGCTGAGAAACTTCAAAGAAGTGTGACTGGCCCAAGGTCACCCAGCAGCTGCATGTGGAGGAGCAGGGACGCAAACCCGGTTCACCAGATTACGAGTCCACTGCTCTTAACCACTACACCACACTGGCTGGGATTTCTGTGTTAATTGTGCACAGTAGCAAGCCTTGGGGAAAGAAGGAGAAGGAAAAAAAGGTAAAGGTCAGGAACCCTGGATGGTTAAGTTCAGTCAAAGGCGACTATGGGATGCAGCGCTCATCTCGCTTCAGGCTGAGGGAGCCAGTGTTTGTCCACAGACAGCTTTCTGGGTCATGTGGTCCGCATGACTAAACTGCTTCTGGCACAACAGGACACCGTGATGTGAGCCAGAGTACACAGAAATGCTGTTTACCTTCCTGCCACAGCAGTACCTAATTATCTACTTGCACTGGTGTGTTTTCGAACTGTTAGGTTGGCAGGAGCTGGGACAGAGCAATGGGAGCTCACCCCATCACACAGACTCACACTGCTGACCTTCTGATTGACAAGCCCAAGAGGCTCAGTGGTTTAGACCACAGCGCCACCCGCTCCCGCAGGAGAAGGAACCTCAGCACAAGGAAATAGGAGAAGCCCAAAGGACGGTCCTGTGGTAAACAAGCCTCCAGAGGTCTGAGAACAAAGGACCCCCCCCCCAGTTCTGCTCTGTAAACAAGAGTGGCTTGGTGTTCTTAGGAACCTAAAGGGGGAGGGGGAGAGGAGAGACCAGCATACAGTGAAGTGTCACAAGGGGCACTAGGAGAAGTATGAAGATAAGTACCAAGGGTGCATGAGTGCCCTCTCCAGTGGCAGGAGTGGTAGATGCTGTCTATCTGACTTCAATGGGTTTTAATCCTATTGCAAACACACATCAGGGGCACCAACTCTATGGGGCCAAGGTGTCTTTGTGCCCCCATATCTGTTGGTAGGGGGCTGCCCCCCTGAATGTTGATGGGTGTCAGGCTTCAGGGAATCGGCTTCCTCCCCCCATGGCAGTAGATAAGAAGATCAAAGAAAGGAACGTCTTACCAGTTAGAAACTTTCATAATCACAGTGAGAGAACAACAAACACATCTCCTATTGGCGGTGCTCCCAATTAAGGATCACTCCCCCTTTCGTCCCTATTAATCTACATCACTCCTACGTCTTGTAATCTGAATTTGTACCCTCTGTGCTTTCTGTTCTGAGACTTTCTGAGCTCTTCTTGACCTTGGGCTGAGCAGAGGAATGCTGTCCAGAGACTGTGAATCTGTTAACCCTCTCTCTTCCAGTGCTTCTTCTCCTAGCTGTTCTCCGTCCAACATTTCCCAGCTTCTGCCTTCTGAAATTTGCCTCTCTGCAAACCACTGTTCCAAATCTATACAGTGGAACCTCTATTTACAACCATAATCCATTCCGGAGGTCCGGTCATAACTAGAAACGTACGTAAGTAGAGGCTCACTTTTCCACAGAAAGTAATGGGAAAGTGAATTGATCCGTTCTAGGCGATGAAAAACACGCCCTAAAACAGCAATTTAACACGGATTTTACTGTCCAGCGAGACCATAGATCCATAAAATGAAGGCAATAATCAATGTGTTGTTGTTGTTGTTTAATCATTTAGTCGTGTCTGACTCTCCATGACCCCATGGACCAGAGCACGCCAGGCACTCCTGTCTTCCACTGCCTCCCGCAGTTTGGTCAAACTCATGCTGGTAGCTTCGAGAACACTATCCAACCATCCCGTCCTCTGTTGTCCCCTTCTCCTTGGGCCCTCCATCTTTCCCAGCATCAGGGTCTTTCCCAGAAAGTCTTCTCATGAGGTGGCCAAAGTATTGGAGCCTCAGCTGTCCTTCCAGTGAGCACTCAAATAATCAATGTACTGTACTATAAAATAAATAAGACAGTATTGTAGATGAAAAAAATTAACATTTTTTTTATTACGTGCACTGAGGGTGGGTGGGCTTGCCTGGCTACAAGCTGGGGGTGGGACAAGGGTCAGTAAAGAGCTGATTCACTGCTGATTCGGCCAGGGTCACTTTTTTTTCTTGCCAGGCCAAGTTCTTCTCTGGACTTCCTAAGGTGAGTTCCTCAACAGGGTTTGGGGCTGCAGTGCGCCCTGCTGTGCTTCTTGCAGGCGGCACCTCTTCCACAGCTTCGGGGGTGGGGTGGGGGCCCTCTCCCCAGCAGCGGAGGCTCCAGCACTGCCCTGCAGCTGGCTGGGCAAGCTCCAGGCTGCTGGCAAGGCCTCTGTTCATATCTAGAGGAAAATTCATAAGTTGAAGCACCTACTGAAGGTCATAACTGGAATCATAAGTAAGTAGAGCCGTACGTAAGTACATGACAATGGAGCAGAAGAGGCCAGGCACAGAAGTGAGTGTGATGTGGCTTCAGTGGCAGCTCCTTCTGAGCATGAGAGAGGAGGACCCGCCGGCCATTGAAGCTGCACCACACTGGGCTCCATGCTTTGCCTCTTGTACCTATTTCAAATCCCAAGAGATCCTCTTAACAATGACCAATGACCAGCCATTTCTAAGGGGAGGACTGTAGGCTCAGTGGAAGAGCATCTGCTTTGCATGAAAAACACAAATGTTCCAATCACATCATCTCCAGAAATGACTTGGACATCTGAAACCCTGGAGAGCCACTACTAGTCAGTGTTGACTGGACTGAGCTACAAGGTCTCATTTGGGATTGGACAGCTTCCTATGAAATATATTGTCACCAAACTACCCTAATATGGTCAGCAGACCTTAGGGGATAAGCAAGGTTCAACAGTCCTTCGGCACTGGGAGGTTCAATCCTTGGGACAGCTCGGTGATAGATCATCTGTTTCAATTCCCAGTATCTCCAGGTGGCTGAAAAAGACTCCTGCCTGGAATTCTGGAGAACCACCGCCAGTCATTTTAGACTATATTTAGCTAGATGACCCAAAGGTCCAACTCAGTACAAGGAGACTCCCTGTGTTCCAACCTAAGCAGTCAACCACTTCCTCATGCAGTCGTCCCCAAAGAGATTGAGCTTTGATGGGTAGTGCCCACTGGGTTTCTGTGCAAGTTGCTCCCATGGAGACATCTTTCTTTCAACAGAGCTTGTACCCAATAAGCGGTGTTAGTATCACAGCTCCAAAGTGCTGTATCAAAGATTGATAAAGATGCCTCCTGCTAGCCCAACGCAATGATTGCCGAACCCTATATCCCCTGAGTAAATAATTTAATTCATGTTTATTGAACTCAAATGCCAAGGCATGTGAATTAGTTTAAACTGCTTTAAGGTGGGTGGAGAATTAAAATAAAATCAATGGCAGGAGCATCAATGGCAGGAGCGTTGGGCTTTACTTTTCCTTGAGGTGTGTGCGCACACACAAACACACAAAAGCACTGGAAGTTTTGGAAATTAAATGCTCCATCATTACCTAAATAGGCAGAGGTAACTGTCTGGGTGATTAATATCGGAATCAGCTTGCACCGTGGAGAGGCCATTCCATGCGGCAAAGTGCCCCCTTTTATCAGATCTTTCCCAGACTCCGCAAGAGTCTCTGGGAAACCAACCAAGCAATAAATACATCAGAGAGCAGCAGTAAACAAAATCATAAAACACCTGATGTGACAAGTAAGACACCCACGAATATATAAATATGTATGAACCAATGGACACTTCCGGAACACCCTAGTAGATTTTAACTGGAGGCCTACTGTTTCGACTGTCCAATCAAATCATTGTGTATTCATAGGCTCAGGTGCATGGAATTGATGTGGCTTTAAAAAGGAGATAATAGAGAACTGGACATGTTGTATATTTCTGGTAGCTTTGTTTGGTTTTAGATTTCCCTCAGTACCCTGGAGAGAAGAGGAGAGAGGGATGTGTGTGTGTATATATATATAAAATCTGCCTCAAATATTCTTATTCTCAGAATGAGATTGTTTTAAGAAGGCTTTAAGTGACCCGCAACAAATAATACATTAAAAATTAAATGTGAAACACACACATGTACACGAGGCTATTTTAATTACATTTATGAGATAAATGCCCACCATTAAGGTTGGGAATCTGGTATAGTATCTCCCACCCACCCATCCAAAAATCCCTCTCCATGAAGGATAGGCTATGCAGAGTGAACAATGATGAAAGTTTGCCCTTTCCCCTATTCCCCCCCCAAAAAGCAAGTGTATTTTTAACCTCTTAATGTCTCGGGGTCATGGGTTTCAGGCTCACACTAGGCAAAAGATTCCTGCACTGCAGGGGGTTAGACTAGATGACCTCCATGATCCCCTCCAACTCTACAATTCTATGATTCTATGAAAACAGTGACCTTATGCTTACAAGACATTCTTAGACATTGTTGCCTTTGGAACTCAACTTGCTGTTTGCCCTGCCCCGATCCCAGATTTCCCCATTCCCAAGAGGCTTGCTTGTTTTAATTAGAGGCGGTGAATAGTGTTCAGCTAAGTTTTGTTCAGGGACGCGGGTGGCACTGTGGGTTAAACCACAGAGCCTAGGGCTTGCTGATCAGAAGGTCGGCGGTTCAAATCCCCGCGAGGGGGTGAGCTCCCGTTGCTCGGTCTCTGCTCCTGCCAACCTAGCAGTTTGAAAGCACATCAAAGTGCAAGTAGATAAATAGGTACCGCTCCAGAGGGAAGGTAAACACCGTTTCCATGTGCTGTTCTGGTTCGCAAGAAGCGGCTTAGTCATGCTGGCCACATGACCTGGAAGCTGTACATTGGCTCCCTCGGCCAATAAAGCGAATTGAGTGCCACAACCCCAGAGTTGTCCGCGACTGGACCTAATGGTCAGGGGTCCCTTTACCTTACTAAGTTTTGTTTAGAGTAGACCTATTGGAGTTCATGAACATGACTAGGTTAGATCCATTAATTTCAGTGGATCTACTCTGAGTAGAATTTAGCTGAATGATACCCAGTATGCCTCTGAATACCAGTTGTTGGAAATCAAACATGGGGGGAGCATTGTTGCACTGAGGTCCTGGTTGTGAAGTTCCCATAGACATCCAGTTGGCCACCAAAGAACCAGGATGGTGGACTAGATGGGCCTTTGCTCTGATCTAGTAGGGATATTAATAGAATCAGCTGTTGAGTTGAAGGGGACTCCAAAGGGACATCTAGCCCAATGCCCTGCTATACAGGAATCCCAACTAAAGCATCAATGACAGATGGCCATCTAACCTCTGTTTAGGAAAGAGAGTCCACCACCTTCTAAGAGAGTCCGTTCCACTGTCAATCAACTCTTACTATCATACAGTTCTTCCTGATGCAGAATCAGAATCAGAATTCCTGATCAGAATCTCATTTCCAGTAACTGGAATTGATTGGTTTAGTTCTACAGGCTTGCTCCATCTTCCAGACAAAAGCCCTTTAGATATTTGAAGATGGCTATCCTATCTCTTCTCAGTCTCCTCTTCTTCAGACTAAACATACCCAGCTCCCTCAATCGTTCCTCATAAATCTTGGTTTCCAGATCCTTGATCATCTTGGTTGCTTTCCTCTGCACACGTTCTTGCTGGTCAATATCCACCTTCAATTGTGGTGCCCATAACTGGACACATTACACCAATGTCCAGCAGAATACAGTGCTACTATTATCTCCCTTGATCTGGACACTATACTTATGTTGATGTAGCCTAAAGCTGTATTAGTTTCATTAGCTGCTGCATCACAGCATATTCGTCTATTATTATGTTCAGTACTCAGTTGAGAATTGGGTGGCTGAGTCTTTTGTTGCTGTTTAGTCGTTTAGTCGTGTCCGACTCTTTGTTACTCCATGGACCAGAGCACGCCAGGCACTCCTGTCTTCCACTGCCTCCCGCAGTTTGGTCAAACTCATGCTGGTAGCTTTGAGAACACTGTCCAACCATCTCATCCTCTGTTGTCCCCTTCTCCTTGTGCCCTCCATCTTTCCCAACATCAGGGTAGGAGCCACCTTTTAAATTTCCCACAGTGCCTCCAATGCAACAGGGAGTATTGTGGGAAATTAAAATGGTGGTCCCTGGGCTGATTGGAGCCCTGCCATGCTCCTTATGCCTCCTGTTTTGCAGAATGTGCCACGGTCAGAATTTTCTACAAATCCAAAGACCCCCCTGATGAGCGTGCACCAAATTTCAGCTTCCTGTCTTGTGAGGATTTTCTCCAACAATGTTGATAGCTCCATGAGTCACGTTAGACATTATAGGACAAGACTTGCCCAAAGAGCAGAAGACGTTATTTACGTATGCGACAACAGTGGCTAGGATATTACTAGCCCAAAAATGGAAAGATGACAAGATACCAACTAAAGAAGAATGGCAAGAAAAACTGATGGAGTGTGCTGAAATGGCAAAGGTCATGGGAAAACTCAGAGATAAGAACAATAGAGACTTTTTTAAAGACTGGGAACCATTTATGTTGTATTTACAGAAACATTGTAAAGAAGTGGACTCACTAGCAGGGTTTGAGGAAACACCTACAATTAACAAAAAAAAAATTTAAAATGATATTTATTAGAGGTTTGAAACTTACAGAAAAAAGAAGAAAGAAACAATAAAAAGTTGAACAAAACAGAACAATACCTTACAATACATCAAAAATAAAAAGAAAAAAGAAAAAACAATACAGCAAAACAACAAGAAAAACAAAAACATTTAAAAACACATCCAATATTTCCGTGTCTTTACCTTTCATTTACTTGTTTCATTGACCTCCTCACACCTCCCTTTTTTGTATTCTAGTTCAATTAGCTATTTCAGCAAATCCTTTCCATCTTTCTCAATTTTTGTTCTATAATTTATCTTAACACAATCTAACCTTAAATTTTCCACTTTGGCCCATTAACAATCTATTTTTACTTAATTCTTTATAACATTTCTGCTAAAGCCATATTGCTTCATAACAAAATAAATATAGAAATTAAGATGTAAAAACTGGAAAATAGATGTAAAAACTGGAAAATAACAAAGTATAAGAGGAAACTTGATAATAAGTATGGTATAAAAACGTTAAGACTATAACAACAGTTAAGTTAAAGACTGTAATATTAAGGTAGAATAAAACAAGAAGGGGAAGCAAATATCCAAAGAACCAGAAGAGGAAGTTGAGGGAAGTCATCGGAGGATGGGGAATGTTATTCTTTATTGTTTCTATGCTGATTGTGATGATTATAAAACTGTACAACTTAATAAAAATGTATTTTTTTAAAAAAAAAAATAGCCCCATGAGTCAGCCAGCCAGCCAATCACATGCCGTACTTGAAACATAAACACAAACCCAGACTGGGATTCGCTGGAAGATGAACCAAGGCAATAAAGTAAGACCTCGAGATTAAGGCGAGACCTTAAGAATATTTCCCCTGCACTCAGTAGGACTCTTGACCTAAGGATGCTTCATTTTGCAGAGCACTGCTTTCTGTGTCACTATGGGGTTGCGTAATAACTGTTTTTACCCCTATTGATCACTTAAAGCGGCAGGAGTCCCTCCCAGGGATTGTCGAACATGGTACTCTTAACATTTCAAAAAGCACTTCAAGGAGAATCGCAAAGACAAACAAAGCCGTGCGGGGAGATTTGAAATGAATGAAATAAAACAAAAAGCTACTTCAGTAATTGGAGGGGGGGCATGCCTGCTTCTGAGACGTGATGAGGGAAACAGGAAGACATCTCAGTGCTTTCCAGGAAAACACCAGCATCGCAGAAACCAATGAGCAAGCAGGGGTGAGGATAAGTGTTATGTACTAAGCTTGGATCCTAGAACAATAGGCAGGTACAATCCTAGAATGCAACAACTGATTGGCTTGCAGGAGAAGACCAATCTGGCTCCAGGAGGAAGTTAAGCAGCCTATTAGGCTGGTAATACCATAGAATGCAACAACTGATTGGCCTGCAAGAGAAGACCAATCAGGCTCCAGGAGGGAAGCAAAATCAGCCAATCAGATGGGACTCATTGTGCAAATAATGTATATAAAGGACTGAGGTTTGGAGGGAAATTCAATCACTGTTTTACAAGCTGCAATAAAGAGCATGAAATCACTGCAGGGCTCCGAGTATATTTCAATACGCTACTTATTTCATAACAGGAGTGATGATGTCATATCCTGGAGTTCCATTTACCAATCATTTGCATGCCGAATAGATACCGTGTTTTTCGCTCTATAAGACTCACTTTTTCCCTCCTAAAAAGGGGGGGGGGAATGTGTGTGCGTCTTATGGAACGAATGCAAGCTGCGCAGCTATCCCAGAAGCCAGACCAGCAAGAGGGATTGCTGCTTTCACTGCACAGTGATCCCTCTTGCTGTTCTGGCTTCTGAGATTCAGAATATTTTTGTTCTTGTTTTCCTCCTCCAAAAACTAGGTGCGTCTTGTGGTCTGGTGTGTCTTCTAGAGCGAAAAATACAGTAAGTTTTTTTTCTTTTTCTCAGAGAGAAACACAACAAATAAGTGAAGCAAAGAAGAGGCAGGTTACTGTCTTGCTTTTACTATCTGTATTTTAATATATTTGCTTTTTATATATTGTTTCAAACCTATTAGAGTTTAACTATTCTTTAATGATTACCTTGTATATATTTTTAGCTTTTTGTATTTTATCTGTGTTGTTTTAGTTTTTGAGTCCCGGTTTGGGCAAAAGGCGGGTTACAAATAAATTTACGGTAACTGCAGCAGCAGCAGCAACAACAACAATTGCATTAGCATGCAGGCCACTTTTGTTGCAAAATCTTCCAAAATCCCTTCATTATGGCAAACCAAAATGTCAGATAAATAGCCATTTTACCCAGGGGTAAAATACAATTTTTACACATTTGATCCTAGTATAGACATTTTGGTATTCATTTTAACCAAAGTAGGCAAATGCATTTTGGAACATTCCAAGTCATACAAGTGGCTACCTTTCTCAGTACTGTCTGCATTGGCAAGCAGTGTGGCTTTCCAGAATTTCTGGCAGGGTTCTATCCTAACCCTACCTGGAGATACTGCGGATTGAACCTGTGGCTCTTCCTCACAGTTATTCTCACAGGTGGAGAATTTCTCTGAATGGTTTTACACATCTCTAATGCTGTCTTCCACCAAGTGAACATTGCCAATGCTCCACCACAGAACGGAATTCAAAATAAGAAAGGAATAAATAAAATCATGATACATTACTCTCCCTATTTGATCACAGCAAGCTACATTTGAGCCCATTAGCCCAATTACTTCCTTTCCGTTACACTTGTTGGTTTCTGTTTGCTGCGCTTTAGTGTGTAAAAATAGAAACAGTGCGAACAGGTTTTCTCTTAATGTACCAATTTGGCTCCAACATGGATTAAGCCAGCAGCTGTTTAGATAACCTTTGGCTCAAAAGCCATTGGCTGAAACTGTCCTATCTTAACAGGCCCAACAGTACTTCTCGCTCTGTATACGTGATGCTAGAATGAGGTGATCATTTATGCCAGGCTTCCTCAACCTAGGCCATCTAGATGTTTTGAGACTACAATTCCCATCATCCCTGACCACTGGTCCTGCTAGCTAGGGATCATGGGAGCTGTAGGCCAAAAACATCTGGAGGGCTGAGGTTGAGGAAGCCTGATTTATGCGATTGGAAGTAAATCTTGTAATTGTGGAAGTCCTCTTCCCACCTAGCATTACCAAAGGAAATATCCTTGTTTAAGAATACTGACAAGTATGTGTGTTTATACAAATATAAATTTCTAACAGATGGGATACGTTAATTAGGTATGTATTCACGTCTAATGAATTGTATTCTTTTCCTCCCCATTTACTTTCAACATTTCATTATTTAGGCACCCCTCCTTGGAAAAAAAGCAATGCTGAGACAGTGCTAAGACGTCCGAACCACATGACAATATAGAAGTTGGAATGTGTGCAGAGGAGGGTGAACAAGAGGATAAAATGCCTTATGAGGAATGGTTGAGAGAGTTGGGGATGTTTAGCATGGAGAAGAGAAGACTGAGAGGTGATAAGATAGCCATCTTCAAATATCTGTTGGCCTGTCACATGGAAGATGGAGCAAGCTTGTATTCTGCTGCACCCGGGGGGTAGGACCCAGTGCTGTTTTTCTGGGGGGATGCAGGGGGACGCATACCCCTAAACATTTTGTGAATCTAAGTTTGGCCTCATTGAGGGGCAGTATTTCAATACGAGTAGGAAAATGAGAGTACAGTGGTGGTTGATGTTTAGTCGTTTAGTCGTGTCCAACTCTTCGTGACCCCATGGACCAGAGCATGCCAGGCACTCCTGTCTTCCACTGCCTCCTGCAGCTTGGTCAAATTCATGTTAGTAGCTTCGAGAACACTGTCCAACCATCTCGTCCCCTGTCATCCCCTTCTCCCTCCATCTTTCCCAACATCAGGGTCTTTTCCAGGGAGTCTTCTCTTCTCACGAGGTGGCCAAAGTACTGGAGCCTCAGCTTCACAATCTGTCCTTCCAGTGGGCACTCAGGGCTGATTTCCTTCAGAATGGATAGGTTTGATCTTCTTGCAGCCCATGGGACTCTCAAGAGTCTCCTCCAGCACCATAATTCAAAAGCAAGAATTCTTCAGCAATCAGCCTTCTTTATGGTCCAGCTCTCACTTCCATACATCACTACTGGGGAAACCATAGCTTTAACCATATGGACCTTTGTCGGCAAGGTGATGTCTCTGCTTTTTAAGATGCTGTCTAGGTTTGTCATTGCTTTTCTCCCAAGAAGTACAGTGGTACCTCGGGTTAATTGCTGCTGGAGTTGTTTCACTTCTATGGGAGAGACACAACCATTACAATAAGGCTCTTACAGGGTTGTGAGTTTGAGCCCCACATTGGGCAAAGGAATCCTGCATTGCAGAGCATTGAACTAGATGACCCTCGTGGTCCCTTTCAACCCTACAGTTCTATGATTCTCACCCATGTACTAAGTTCCCAGGTGTCAGTGGTTGTGGCCAGAGGACACAGCTGAACACATGAGCTATTCTGGAGAAAGGGACTTCTGTCCTATTCTCAAAGAGAGTCACATGGCAGGGCATAGCTGAGTGACACTATCCACCAGGGAATAAGGATGCTAAAAAATAAAAACCCCGAAGTAAATTATAACCTAGCCCCCCCCCCAAAAAAAACCTCCCCAGGTTGTTTTTGGATGCTTTTTACACTACACTATAAGACTAGCAATCGCTTTCTTGCACTCATGTTGCATTTGGGAAACAGATGGAGTTCTGAGCATAAGAGGGGCCATAAAATTTGTTGATCACCAGGACAAAACACATTTGTTACAGCATGTCAAAGGAATACAGAGCTTGGAAAGTCAGCACTCACATCATTTCCTAAACATAGATACTTGATTTATTTCAGGGAGGAAATGGAACAGTGCAAGGTGCAATTCTGGCAGAGCTTTTCTGAGCGAGAAAACTGGCCAGCAAAGCCCAGCTTACACAGGGTGCTGTTCAGAAATGCCACCTGCACACACACCGGCAGCCCAAAGTGGTACAACCCATTCATCTTCGTCATCGTCATCAAGTTTGTCTTTTAAGGAGAATCAATGCGCCTTTCAGGCCAAGTTCCTTGTTCTCTCCACACTGTGACAGCACCTTTTATGAATACGATATTTTAAAAGTTTGAACTCTTTCTATTTTAGTTTATTTATTTATTTTGACGCTGCAGGATTGCTATCAAAGACAAGAGCGCAACATCTTAGCTATTCTTTTCCGTGAGAAATTGATTGTCCTCCTTTTGGGTCTTCACATGAATATTTTCATTCTGAGCAGAATTAGAGCAACCCGGAGCATTTTAATGTATGAAAATGGTATTCCGGATTCATATATATTCCACTGTTCCTGTTTTCAGCCACAGACAATGTTTGTCCCCAGCATCCCACTGGCAAATAGATTTCCTTTGATCATTGTAGCATTAGTGATTTGAGTGATAAATATTACATCAACCAATACTTCTTCCTTTTGTCTGCTCAGTTTGAGGCTTTCAGGCAGATGCCTCCTTTGAGCCCAAACAAATTTATCTTACTATTAGTTTGGTTGGGCTTTATGCGGTGATATTTGCATTGCTGAATACACCTAGCGAAAAACGCGATGGCCCTCTTCTCACTGAAACTGTAAATCCATGTCAGGGCTGCAAATGGGGTTCATATCTGCGTGCAAAATTCCCCACAAATATGCACACACAATAATACACACAGAGAGAGAAAACCACATGAGTTCTAGCCTGGCCCTTTGCCTTGCATACTACTTTTCTATGTGCAGGGATTCTGAGAGAAAGAGAGAGCTCATCCACACTTCTGCTTGTCTTATGCCTAGAAAGCATGGGTCCAAACAGTTTTCCCACTTGCCCCCAGTCTTTTCCCAGGGAAAACCTGCTTCTTAGCTTTTAATCAGAGCAAACAGCAATACAGCGGTACCTTGGGTTAAGTACCATATTTTTCACTCTATAGGACGCACTTTTCCCCCTCCAAAAATTAAGGGGAAATGTGTGTGCGTCCTATGGAGCAAATGCAGGCTCCTTGGCTTCAGCGATAGCAACGCAAAGCCTCCGAAGCACAGAGGGAGCGCTCTCTCCACGCTCCGGGGGCTTCACGATGCTTTCGCTGAAGCCTGGAGAGTGAGAGGGGTCGGTGTGCACTGACCCCTATCGCTCTCCAGACTTCAGGGATAGCCACCTGAAGCCTTCGGAGTGCAGCGCAAGTTCCCGCTGCGCTCCGCAGGCTTCAGGTTTCTTTCACTGAAGCCAGGAGAGTCTTGCAGTCCCGGCTTCAGCAAAAGGAACCCAAAGCCTCCGGAGTGCAGTGGGAACTCATGCTGTGCTCCGAAGGCTTCAAGGATAGGTGCCTGAAGCCTCCGGAGTGCAGTGGGAACTCATGCTGTGCTCCGAAGGCTTCAAGGATAGCTGCCTGAAGCCTCCGGAGTGCAGCGGGAGGTCCCGCTGCGCTCCGGAGGCTTTGGGTTCCCTTTGCTGAAGCCAGGAAAGCAAGACTCTCCTGGCTTCAGCAGAGAGAGAGAGCTGCGCAGTGCCCCTTCAGCCAAGCGGGAGGAGAAATGGAAGGGGCTCTGTTTTTCCTGCCGCTTCGCTGAAGGGGCGCTGAGCAGAGAGGGGGAGATTTTTTTTTCTTGTTCTCCCCCTCTAAAACAAGGTGCGTCCTATGGTCAGGTGCATCCTATAGAGTGAAAAATACGGTACTTAATTTGTTCCAGAGGTCCGTTCTTAACCTGAAACTGTTCTTAACCTGAAGCACCACTTTAGCTAATGGGGCCTCCTGCTGCCGCCGCACTGCCAGAGCGCAATTTCTGTTCTCATCCTGAAGCAAAGTTCTTAACCCGAGCTACTATTTCTGGGTTAGCAGAGTCTATAACCTGAAGCGTCTGTAACCCAAAGTACCACTGTACAAGGAAAACTTAACTGCCGTTTGTGCTAGAGAGCAGTCCTCCCCCCAGTGGGGGGGGGCAAGGGGCAGCGGCGGAACAAGCCAATAGGGTGCCTGGGGCAGTGTGCGTGCCCTACGCCCAGGGGCAGGGCCAACCACCTGTGCCCAGGGGCCAACCAAGGCAGGAGACTTCCCTTCACACAGCTACAATTCCCAGAGTTCCCCGGGAAGCAAGATTGATTGTTAAACCCCTCTGCAAATTGTAGCTCTGTGGGGGCAATAGTGGGAGGGTCTCCTAACAAGTCCCAGCATTCTTAACAAGGTACATTTCCCAGGACTCTTTGGGGAAAGTCACGACTGCTTAAAGTGGCATGGTACTTCTTTAAATGTATAGCGCAGATGGGACTGTTTCAAAGATGCTGTCCTTTGTGCTGCTATCCTGCAGCAAATGGTGAGGGACAGCCAAGTAACATTTCAGCATATGAAGGAGAGAAAGAAACCAAAGGAAGTTGATGGCTGTATTGGGGGGGGGGTGCAAAAAAAAAAGAAAACGGTAAGCAAGGCTGGATTTAGGTGTGATGAGGCCCCAGGCTACTGAAGGTAATGGGGCCCTTTATATGTCCAGCTGTCCTTTGTCAACAACAATTTGTTGCTGTTTTTTGTGTTGAATATATGCTATATGGTAATTTATGGACCTAATAGGTATCTAAAGGCATTTGCACATGTTGCCATGCAACTGGTCAATGCAGAATGTAGGCACCTTATATATAGAAATGAGCAAACCAGTGATATTTTAGGGAGCAGGCTAGCAGGCGGGGCCCATTACTTACATCATAGGAGCCTACGCAACACAAAACACTGTATGTAGGTTTTATTTTATTTGTTTTTTATCTTATATTTTGGAAATGTATATCCAGGTTTTTCCCCCTTTAATTTTTTTGGGGGCCCCCAAGAGAGTGGGAGCCTAAGCTATAGCTTGTTTAGCTTATACGTAAGTCCGGCACTGATGGTAACATCCGACTGGTGTTTGGTGTGGCACGCCACACTGGTGTGTCAGGAGAGGATGGCAAGTGTGGCAGAAAGATTCAAGGACAATCAGTATTATATTTTCAGAATGATTTGTGCTCTTATGTAGCTGCATTGTTTTATACTTTCTGGATATCCCCTGATCATGTTCTAAAGCAGTTATATCCCTTGTTATGAATCAAGGATTGCGAGCAAATTTTTAATCTGAAAAGTGTGGCCCAGAGCTAAATGTTTTGAGAACCACTGCTCCAAACCAATATAGGCTGAGATCCCTTTGCATTCTAAGAGGTCCTTCAAATGCTAGACACAAACTCGATATTTGTGAACACTAGATACACATGCTAATGATACAATTAGAGATGTTTCTCTCCCCCCTCCCCCCCCCCAAAAAAGCAGGAAAAAAGCATTCCAATAGTGTGATAATTCTTATCAATTGCTGCCTGACAGAATTTGTCCGAAAGCTTTCCAGGAGTCATTATATTCTTCTCGTATTCACTCCCCCAACACCCTGCATGCCATCTCTTCTGTTTTTCTGCCCGCTGCAATTATTTCTGAATTAATTATGGGCCATTTGTTCCTCTTTTTCCTTTCCCATAGCTCATGGCTATCAGTTGGTTATTTACATTGGATTTTACTTCTGTAATGCTTTTAACTGTTAGGTGTGGACTCACTTTAACGGCACGACTGATGGAGCACAGCTCTCCGCAGGATCCAGGATATTTTTTCAGGCCCTCTGCCTGGTTCCCTGTAACCTCACTTCTTGCAGTGAGTGAACTGGACCTCGGAGCTGGACCTCAGTGTCTGGGCTGAACAATGGGGGTGGAGAAGCCCCTTTGTGTATACTGGACCAAAGCCATTTAGGGCTTTAAAAGTCAGCACCAACACTTTGAATTGTGCTCAGAAACATACTGGGAGCCAGTGAAGATCCTTTAGGACAAGTGTTATATGGTCCCTGCAGCCACTCCCAGTCACCAGTTTTGCTGCCGCATTCTGGATTAGTTGTAGTTTCCGAGTCACCTTCAAAGGTAACCCCATGTAGAGCACATTGCAGTAGTCCAAGTGGGAGATAACTAGGGCATGTACCACTCTGGTGAGACAGTCTGTGGACAGGTAGGGTCTCAGCTGGTGTACCAGTTGAAGCTGGTAGACAGCTTTCCTGGACACAGACTTGACCTGCACCTCCATGGACAGCTGTGAATCCAAAATGACTCCCAGGGGCACAATTGCCCCATTCAGGACCAGGGAATCCCCCCCACACACACACTTTCCAACCTTCTGTCCCCCAGAAACAGTACTTCTGTCTTGTTGGGGTTCAACGTTAACCTGTTGACTGCCACGGAAGGTGCAAAATGTAGCTTGGCAACATCTGAAGGGGGCTCACTACCCGTGAGCTTGTGAAATCCTTTTCAAAGCTACTGCTATTCAAACTCTGACAGCATCTCTAAGCTCTAGCCAAAACAGCTTTGCCCCTATTATCTTCCATTCCTTGTTAGAATACAAAGGCATGTCTTGTTAACAGCGGTACGACCGTTATATAACTCTGCACATCAGGGTCTACTTAACTTTGAAAAGGATCTTGTGAATAATAATATAGACATTATAAATATCACAGTGGCAGATCTTGATTGACAGGATGAGACAGCTCTACCCATTAAGACGAGCCACAAAAGCTAGCGGGGACTTCAGAGGTAATCAGACTGCAAAGCAGAACTTCTGGCCTTTTTCCATTATAGAGATGATAAAATCCAGCTACTGTTGTTCCCCCGCCCCTCCTTTTTAATATTTCAGTGTTGAAACACTTTAATTTAATTAAATGCTCTCTCTGAAAAAGGAACTGATTTGCCATCTGTATTAAACGGTCTCTTACCCAAAGGAGCAGATGATTAGCTTCGTTCCATTTTCGGTGTCAAGGAGATCCGGAACTGGGCAGCAGAAGGGGCAGGGGAGATGATGAAGGACGACGAAACACATCCTGCAGCTGTAAAGCAATGCCACATCCCACCTCCAGGGAAACCTGGAGGGAAAAGAGTGGCACACTCTGTTTTAGAGCAGGTAAGAGCAGGTAAATGGGACGCGGGTAGTGCTGTGGTCTAAACAACAGAGCCTAGGGCTTGCCAATCAGAAGGTCGGCGGTTCGAATCCCTGAGATGGGGTGAGCTCCCGTTGCTCGGTCCCTGCTCCTGCCAACCTAGCAGTTCGAAAGCACCTCAAAGTGCAAGTGGATAAATAGGTACCGCTCCAACGGGAAGGTAAACGGCATTTCCGTGCGCTGCTCTGGTTCGCCAGAAGCGGCTTAGCCATGCTGGCCACATGACCCAGAAGCTGTACACCGGCTCCCTGGCCAGTAAAGCGAGATGAGCGCCACAACCCCAGAGTCAGCCATGACTGGACCTCACAGTCAGGGCTCCCTTTACCTTTTACCTTTAAGAACACTTTAAAATAGAGATAGATGATTCCAGTGAAATCTTCTCTATTCAGGCAATCAGGGCACTACCCAACCAACTTCATGCCACAATCACACCATACACTTAAAGCGCTATGATGACACTTTAAGCGGTCAGGTTCCCCCCACCCAAAAAAAAAAAAAAAAGAATTCTGGGAACAGTTGTATGTTAAGGGGTGCTGAGACTTGTCATGAGGCCCCTATTGTCCTCGCAGAGCTCCAATTCTCAGATTTCCCTATGATGGAGAATTGAATGTCACACCATTCTGATTATTGCAGCTCTGTGAGGGGAATAGGGGCCTCCTAACAACTCTCCGGAGATATTTTTTGGGAAGCCATGACTGTTTAAAGCGCCATCATAGTGCTATAAATGTATGTGTTGATGTCATTAATGAGCCAGCTTCCAGGCAAGGGTTGCTGCCAACTGAAGAAAGCAGCCAGGAACAGAGACGGTTAACTGCCATGCAGGATGGGCATTGACTAGTGCCAACGCCCCCTTGGAATGCTGGCTGATAAGGGAATGGCGGGGAGCAAGCTAGAACGCAGTCAAAGCTCACCAGAAGCACAAACAGGCAGGAAAGAGTTAAGAGACAGCCTCTCAGAGAATGGGGAAGAGGAGGGAGCTGACCCACTCACTCCGAGGTCTTGACAAATGGGAGGGCTGCAAGACAGGAAGCGAAACAAAAGGCATATGAAGTGAAAGTTCAGTTGCTTCTGGTCACACTGGAAGCAATCTTCAGACGGGTCATCTTGACTGGTGCTGCTGGAGGCTTTGTTACACCCATCCGGAGCTATCTGTTGTTTTTGCAATAAATCCTCCTTTTTAATTAACGATGCTTGCAGTGTTATCAAGCTGGAAACTTGGACGCATGACAGTAGATATGGTCTCAGTCTTTCCTCAGTCAGCTCGCACCTTCCTGCCTTCTTACTTAAAACCAGCCCAAGCCATGAGGCTAGCTGTCAGCTTCCTCCTCTTAGGTCTCAGTGTTGCCCTTGTAGAATTCTGTTTGGGCTCTTTGCCTTCTGCTCTTCCAATCCCAATGGGCACCTGCCACAACTGCATGTTTCTACAGATTTATTGTATCCAGCATGCTTTGGAAACCACACTGTGAGGTTGGGGAAGCTACCCTGGAGAGTGTGGCTGAGGAACGGGATGGGTGTCAGGCCCGGTCTGTGGGCAGTAGTTTGACCAGAGTGAGGGGACAGCTCAGGCCAGAAAGCAACCAAGGTCTAATGAAGGCTGTTTTAAAACTGGAGATATCTGTCCCCCTACACCTAGTTCTTAAAAGTATTCTAGATGCTGTCCATGGCACCAACCAGGGTTTCCAAACAGCCTTCAAAGGAAGGCCCACATACAACCCATTCCACAATCCAAGTGGGATGTTACGAGAGCATGGATAACTGGCCAACTGGTGTGTGCAACCCTCTGATGGCAAGACATCCTTCATGCCACAGGGACCACTTCGACCTTCAAAGTTATAAATGGATCAGGTAGTCTCCCCAGGTTGGGATGGCCCTGACCTCTTAGGGAAGGGCCATCCCATCCAGAAGAGATGCAATATTTAAGGTGCAAATCAATTTAAGTCCATTGACATCCATCAAATGGAAATCAATTGGACCCACATACTTTAAGCCACTTGTGAAGTGGGCTCTAAAATTTTTGGCATCTGATCCAAAAAAACAGAGTTACTTAAAGGAGCTGGGTAGATGATTCTGTCAGTTTCAGTTCCCCTCTGCTTCTCTTTTTTCCCCAATCTTAAGTTCTTAAGTTCCCACATTTCCACATCTGTTTGCAAAAAAAATTAAGTCCTCCTGAAAATTGACCAGCATTTTTGTGTGAATTTCTCTCAATATGCACATTTTTGTATGTGATGTAGCCTAAGATAATGCATTTTTGTATATTATTTTCACCAACGTGTGCATTTTAATGCCTACCTTGGCTCAATATATGCATTTTTGCACACATTGCTTGGATGGAGAACTGCATGGCAAAACTGCAAGATGTGAGAATTTCATAGGTCTGCTGTCCCTCCATGTACATATTGTTTTGGAAATGACAAATTTGTCAGGTTCACCTTTAAACACAAACTGAACTGAATTTCTGCCCCTGCCCTATTCTCAGGTAAACATAAATAGGGCTGCAAGGCTATTAATCTCAAACCTTCCTCAAACTAAAAATCCACAGGATTATTTTCTCCATTTTCTGTCCTTACCTGGTATCCCCGGCAAAGGAGGAGTTAAGTACCCAAGACTCCACAGACCTACAAACTGTGGATTTCGATGTTATGAGCAAATCACATTAAGTTCTTTTTTTTATTAGCACAAGCCAGAGCAATTCTGAACGAATGGTTGACGTTAACACGTTCTTCTTTACCTTGATCTCTCCTAGGATATTCTTGTAAACAAAGCATTTTATAGGAATGAGGTTTTACCTATAAAACCTTTGCTAAATAAGTTTCTTCTGACTGCCTTGTTAAAAACTCCATTGGTCAAGGTAAATTAAGGTTTGCCAGACAAAATAAGGGAAGATTAGACTATTTCTAAGAAGGGGTTGTTTTTTTTAAGGTCCCTGAAGTTAAAGCAAACTTTCCATCCACCATTTTGAAACTGAACAAATCTTTTCTTGGCACTGTCATCAGTTGTCAAACCAACAGTTCCAACGAATGATATGTGACAGCAGCTTATTTATATTACTTACTAGTTATCTGCATGACTATATTTTATGCAAGGTATTTGTATACAAGGGCCCAAAGGAGCAAAGAAAAAATTAAAACTTAAAAACAATTTGACACACAGACATATACAGTACAGTCAAACCTCTATTTTCAAACATCTCAGCTGCCAAACGTTTCAGAAGCCGAACACCAAAAACCCAGAAGTGAATGCTTCTGTTTTCAAATGCGCCTTGGAAGTCAAATGGCTTCCAAGGTACATTTTTCATTTTTTTTCCCCATTGACTTTGCAGTCAGCCCTTTGATCCTCAGTTTTTGAACATTTCAGAAGTTGAACAGACTTCCGGAATGGATTATGTTCGAAAACCAAGGTTCCACTGTAATTGCATTTGTGCAAGGGTGAAATTTTAATATTTATTAAAATTATTATTTACAATTTTGATAGCCCACCAAATCACCAAAGATTTCTGAGATGTCTTACAAGATGCAGTCACAACTACAAGAAGAGAAAAAACAGATTATCATTTTTTTAAAGAAGGGTTGAAAGGGACCCCAAAACATCTCTAGTCCAACTCCCTGAAATGCAGGATCAAATCAGTTTCTTTAAATGACATGCCCATGTAAGCCAGAAGTATTTTATCTTGTAATCAAAACTCATCAGAGCAGGATTATAGTAGTAACTAGGAGAAGGGTGACCAGAGATAGCGAGATGCTCGCAGAGGAGGCAAATGAGAAGGTGGAGGTATTTGGGTTAGTATCTGAGTTTGTCATTCCATGGCAGACTTTGTGAAATGAAACTTCCTCCTCTTCTTTCTCCTGCAGGCTGCCCATGTTCACCCTCAAAATTTGAGGAGGGGGAGGAGAAGTCCCACTGTGTGACTAAATCTCCATACATGCAGCCTTGGGATACAACTCTCAGATCTTAACAATTGGACAAGTTTATATGAAAGAAAGTGGTCCTTCAGGTATCCCAGCACCAGGCAATTTAGAGCTTTGGGGGAACAGAACAAAATTGTGTTTTGAATTTAAATTGTGCCCAGAAAAAAAAAGTGGATAGCCAGGGAAGTTATCATTCCTCTGATTTTCATCAGCCACCTTGTAGGTATAATCTGAGCTGATTGAAACTTTCCAAGCAATCTCCCTAGGCAGCCCCATGCACTGTGCATCACCAAAATCTAACCATTGCATAACCTTAGGGATACTTTGGGATGCAGCGATTCTGAGAAGAGCACAATGCCAAATCTGATAGGATCTGTTATCCGGCTCTCTGTTACAATCTGTCAAATTAATTTATTCTGATACTTTGGGGGGGCATTTTATTGAAATCCTTACATTCTGTATGAAGAGATGCTTTCAGCGGTGATATGCAATACTGTAGCTTTGGAACGAACACCCTGCTGGGTGTGATTTAGGCACTAGTCCATCCAATTTGCAACACCTGATGAAAGATCCTATCTGATGCCTTGCAGGAGACAAGAGCTAAGATATACAAAGCAGGAACCGGGGAGAGATTTGGTTCAACACGCCAGTGATTATTGGAAACTCGGATTTTTCTCCCTGAAGCCACATCACATGAAACGAGAGAGAGAGAGAGAGAAGGAAATGGAGAGCAATTATTTCCAAAAACCTGAAACGTCTTTTCCTAATGTTTGCTGAACTGTGTTTAGGTACTGCTTTAACTCATAGGAGAGATAGCCATAAGAAACATTTGCTGTAAGTGGAACTGACTCGGGGAGCAATCTTAAACTGGAATAAAAGAAAGCTAGTGTGAAGTTACACCGAATCCAAACTCTGTTGAGCAGCATGACTGCTATTGCTGCTCAGCCTAAGATGGGGGAGAGGGACTATGCAAGGTCCCCAGATCATGCGACTCAGCTGAATGGGCTTAGGATCCAGCCTAAGCCCCACCCTCTCTGGTCCCAACCCTCCTGTATTCTTGGAACACCCTCTTTTTGGGACTGGTTGATTCCTGGCTGAATGGTTAAATGAGAGAGCAGGAGAACGATGCATGCCACCTCAAGGTCCTTGGGGAGAAAGGGGTTGTATAAATGCAGTGAATAAATAAATACAATTTAAATACGCATTTTGCGAGGATAGGGGTGGAAATAGAGGATTAATAGGAGCTGATTAATAGATCCCCATGGGGGATCCCTTCCAACTCTACTATTCTATGATTCTATATGGAAACAGAATGGAAAGGAATTTTGAGTATAATATGACATGGCTGGAGGAGACTCTTGAGAGTCCATGGACTGCAAGAAGATCAAACCTATCCGTTCTGAAGGAAATCAGCCCTGAGTGCTCACTGGAAGGACAGATCATGAAGCTGAGGCTCCCATACTTTGGCCACCTCATGAGAAGAGAAGACACCCTGGAAAAGACCCTGATGTTGGGAAAAATTGAGGGCACAAGGAGAAGGGGACGACAGAGGACGAGATGGCTGGACAGTGTTCTCAAAGCTACCAACATGAGTCTGACCAAACTGCGGGAGGCAGTAGAAGACAGAAGCGCCTGGCGTGCTCTGGTCCATGGGGTCACGAAGAGTCGGACACCACTAAACGACTAAACAACAACAACATGACATGGAGTACAGTGGTACCTTGGGTTACAGACGCTTCAGGTTACAGTCGCTTCAGGTTATAGACTCCTCTAGCCCAGAAATAGTACCTCGGGTTAAGAACTTTGCTTTAGGATGAGAACAGAAATCGCGCCGCCGCCGCGGTGCAGCAGCAGCTGGAGGCACCATTAGCTAAAGTGGTACCTCAGGTTAAGAACAGTTTCAGGTTAAGAACGGACCTCCAGAACGAATTAAGTTCTTAACCTGAGGTACCACTGTACAAACAGATGCCTTCCCATGATACGTTGGCTGGATGTTGTATTTATGTGACTTTTCCCACACACCCCTTTCCAGAGACACTCGTTTCACTCCTTTCAAATTCGGCTGACCTTCCAGAGATTGCAAGAACAGTGTTTTACCAGGACGCACGAACCCCAGAAAGAGATTGTTTGTCCTCTCTGTTTAGTTCAGTCAAGCAGTATCAAGCAACCTCCCGACGCTGGCCTGTCATTAATCACCACAAAAAGGGTATGAGGACAAGAAAAGAAAAGAATTTCAATCAGATAGAAGGTTCTGGAAATTGAAGGAGAGAAAGAGAGAGGGGGAAAGAGCCCGTGTCTGATAGAGGAAGAAGTAAACCAAGCTTGGCAGGCTGTTTGGATCTGGAGAGTCCCCTTTGTCTCGCGCGATGCTTTTAGCCTCCCTCAAAGTGATCGATACAAAAATCAAATGCATGATCTTTGTTTACATCCCAGGCGCAGCGGTGTGAAAATCTTTGCTTGGCTAAGGAGCCTGGCGTCATGTGATGGATGCCCTGTTTAAATGACGACTTTGAAAGCTTTCGCAAAACGCTCTGACAGAGGACTCGCTGGAGAATAAATGACTTCCCCTTAAATTACAAGTGCCTGGGTTTTAGCAGACATGCAGTGTGAATGTCGCCCTATAAATTCAATATATTCCACCGCTGCTGGGGGCGAAGGAGCCATTCTCAGTAGAGGGGAAAGACATCTGAAATTGTCTCCTGACCCAAGGTGATTTTCAGTGACGAGGATGCAAGGGGGAAAGAAGGACAGAACTTTCCTTTCCTTTTCTTTCTTTCTTTTCACCCTCCCATCTTACACAACTTGTTTGTGACAAACAACCCAAATTGTGCTTCAAGCTTCATTTTGCCGTGCCGGCTCTCAGCGCAGAGGGAATACATTAAAAATCCATTCAATGCATTCAAGTGTGTACGGTGTGTTATGCTTAAGAATAACTCCATTGCATTCCAATGTCGCTGTTTGGCATGTCAAGTCTTTCGTGGAAGTTTAAGCCTTAAGGTGAGGCAACTGAAGTCACTGGGATGTCTGTACTCCTTGAAGAAGCCCACTTCCTGCCCTACTAGCTGTATATCTCTCTTTCTTGTTTCCTCTTAAAGTCACCTATGCTCCAGGCTGTGTTATAGATGTAATAATGGTTGCTGTTTTGCTCCTTGGTGCATCTGCCTGAACATGCACCTCAAGGACAGCATTTCTGATAATTTCTAGTTGCTGAGTACTTCTGCCTTCTGAACCCATATATAAACAATAATTCTTGCCGACACGTATATATGAAGCCAATGGTTATGTTCTTCCGCTACTGTCAAAAGCAGTATGCCTCTGAATACCAGTTGCTGGGAAGAATCATAGAATTGTAGAGTTGGAAGGGACCCCAATGCAGGAATCTCACTAAAGACTTCGACCTCTGCTTAAAAACCTCCAAGGAAGGAGAGTCCACAACCTCTCAAGGGAAACCGTTCCACTGTCTAACAGCTCTTACCCTCATAAAGTTCTTCTTGATGTTTAGCCAGAATCTCCTTTCTTCTAACTTGAAGTCGTTGGTTTAAGTCTTACCCTTCAGAACAAGAGAAAACAAGATCTTTTGGAGTGTTCATGCTATGGGCCCCTCCATCACATGCTTAGGTTGCATATACAGTGGTACCTCGGGTTAAGAACTTAATTCGTTCTGGAGGTCCGTTCTTAACCTGAAACTGTTCTTAACCTGAGGTAACACTTTAGCTAATGCAGCCTCCTGCTGCTGCTGCCACGCTGCCGCACAATTTCTGTTCTCATCCTGAAGCAAAGTTCTTAACCCGAGGTACTATTTCTGGGTTAGCGGAGTCTATAACCTGAAGCATCTGTAACCTAAGGTACCACTGTATGTGTAAATAAAACCAATGACAACAAAACTTGTCCAACTAGTTCAGCAACTTCCTCTGTTCGATTCCAACCTTTCTACCCTTCAGAGCAGCAGAAAGCAAACTTGTTCCATCTTCCATGTGACAGCCCTTCAGATATTTGAAGATGGCTATCATATCTCCTCTTTGTTATTATTTATTCGTTTAGTCGTATCCGACTCTTCATGACCCCATGGACCAGAGCATGCCGGGCACTTCTGTCTTCCACTGCCTCCCACACTTTGGTCAAACCCATGTTAGTAGCTTCAAGAATACTGTCCAACCATCTTGTCCTCTGTCGTCCTCTGTCGTCCCCTTCTCCTTGTGCCCTCAATTTTTCCCAACACCAGGGTCTTTTCTAGGGAGCCTCATCTTCACGATCTGTCCTTCCAGTGAGCACTCAGGGCTGATTTCCTTAAGAATGGATACATTTAATCTTGCAGTCCATGGGACTCTCAAGAGTCTCCTCCAGCACCATAATTCAAAAGCATCAATTCTTCGGTGATCAGCCTTCTTTATGGTCCAGGTCTCACTTCCATACATCACTACTGGGAAAACCATAGCTTTAACTATACAGACCTTTGTCAGCAAGGTGATATCTCTGCTTTTTAAGATGCTGTCTAGGATCTCCTCTTTGTCTCCCCTTATCCAGGCTAAACATATCCAGCTCCCTCAACTGATCCTCATAAGGCTTGGTTTCCAAACCTTTGGTCATCTGCACATGTTCCAGAGTGCAGTGTTGTTGCATTAAGATTTTGCTTGTAGGCTTTTCATGAGCATCAGTTTGGCTGCTGTAAGAACATGATGTTGGAGAAAAGGGGGCACTGGTCTGATCCAGCAGAGTTAGAGAGTCATAGAGTCATAGAATTGTAGAGCTGGATGGGACCGTGAAGATCATCCAATTCAAACCCCTGCAATGCAGGAATATGCAGCTGTCCCATATTCTTCTTATGTTCTTTGATTTGAGTCAAATCATCATCATCATCATCAAACCTTTTATTGGCACCACATAGAAACTTCCATAGCAAATCAATACAGAATTACCGCCTTCCCGGTGACACAAAACATTTGTCAAATGAAAGAGACAGAGCAGTGTAACATTACATCTCTAGGTCTCCAGGGAGATCAGACATCTGCAATGTGTTTTGATGACAAAAAACCAGATAAAGATATTTAGCCACTAACTTGGTGAGCTCCTGGTTATTCCCCAATAATAGAAAATGTATGACTTCTAACTCTGGTTTCCATTTGGGGATGCAGAGTTGATCTTTTTCTTTTTCTTAACGACCTCTCTTCTTTACTAAAACAGGTAGATGCCCACAGCCCAAAACTCAACGCATCAAGCATTCCCATCCTTCTATACGCAGATGATATGGTTTTGCTTTCACGGACAAGAATTGGCCTAAAACGTTTGAGTCAAATCACTGGACACAAGGGTTACCCAAAGTATGGAATCCAAGCATGTCTCTCCAAAACTCTATGATTCTATGATAGCTGGCTGAAAGTACCAGAGCTTTTCTCTCTTTCAGCAAGCCACAAGGGGGGAAAAACAATTTACTTTATATGATCTCTTCAAAATGCAGTTGAGCAAACTAGCTGGTGAAAGACGATGGCCTCAAGGATCTGTAAGACATTTGTCAGTTCTTTATCAGCGTCACCAGAACTATGATGCAGTGACACATAGATTTTATTTATCCAGCTGCTGGTTCATTTGAGACCAACGCCTCACGCAATTCCAACTCACTCTACTAATGTTATTCTGGAATAAAGAAAATGCTGCAAATAAAAATGCAAACCTATTTCACAAACCCCATCTTTCCCTTCCAGATAGATTAGTCACCACATTTTATAGAGTCAGAAGCACAGCTGAAGCATAACCATATAGAAAGATTACATTAAAAATCCATTGAAGACATTCAAGTGTGTATGACATATACATCTTAAAACATCACCCAAAATCCATTCCAGCTGGAAAAGGTACAGGGAGGGGAAATGTAAGTGAAATAATCCTCTGTATGTCTACTCTGATGCAAGTAAGGTTCAGAGCCACTTCAGGCATCCTTTCTATTCTGTATGCTTGGTTTTTTGTCCTCCTGATGCTACAGGGAAAGGTTAAAGATGATCCTGCTTTCAATATTACCTACAGCCACAAACGTTTCAGGACAGAGATTTTGGTGCCTGTGTTGGGATATGAGTGCAACGCAGCTGCAAACCAGTAGCTTGATGTTGACGTCACATGATGTGACTAGTCCTGGGAAAGAATGTACCAGGCAGTTCTTATCAGAACGGTTCACAGGGATTTGTTCTGTGTGTAATATGAGACCTTCCTGTTTTGCATGTGAAGGAAGTCTTACTGAGTTGCTTGGTGGAGACTGAACTGAACGGACATGATTTTGTACAGCTGTAAAGTCAGAAATAAACCGTAGAGATGTAGACTTTTTGGCTATCTTCTTTCTCCTGCTGGTATCCGCGTGGAGAAGGGGGTGTGCATCTTCCACGCTGGGGGATGTCGCCTATCAAGATCTCCCTGGACTTGCGGGGATGCCAGCCAGGCTAGATCACCGGTAAACAAGCCCCGGGAACCTGAAGAGGGGGGCCAGCCTCTCCCGAGGGAGCATGTTTTCCAACAGCCTGTCCTGTAGCTTCCTGCGGAAATTCCACAACTTTTCATAGCACAAATGTTCCAGACTTTTTTTGCCTTGGTTTTGTTGTGATACAACACAAGATGCCAGATGGCATTGATGTGGTAGCATTGGGGAAGAATCATGGAACAGCTAGTGACATAGAATGACGTCCAGAATATAAATCCATGACTAATGCACTATTATTGCGTCAATGGCATGTTGCAGAATACACCTATGGGGAGAAAAACATCCCACAGCAGTCTGAATCATAGAATTGTAGAGTTGGAAGAGACCCTGAGGGTCATCTAGTCCAACCCCCTGCAATGCAGAAATTTCAGCTAAAGCATCCATGACAGATGGCCATCCAACCACTATTTAAAAACCTCCCAGGAAGGAAAAGGAAAAGAGGCTGCCATGTTTAAAACAGGCACTTAACATGGGGGCTGGACAGCACAACCATTATTATTGGTGTGTTATAGGACAAATCTTTTCCTGTATTCCTATGGCAGACATTTTGAATGTAATGATTGTTGTAGCATTTATGTTTTTTACCAGACGCAAAATATTATAATTAGGTGAATGGGGATTTGTGGCCGCTTAACCCTCACCCAGAGGAACTAAATTAAGGCTGATGCATTTTTAGATCAAAGCAATAACTTTATTTTCACTCAATGAAGTTATAGCTTAGTGCAGGGGTCAGCAAACTAAGGCTCGGGGGTCAGATGAGGCCCCCCAGGCTTGTAAATCTGGCCTGCGGACACTGCCGCCCACTCGGTCAATCCCTGCTCGCTGTGGACGCCTCACCACACGAGGACTGACTTCCACAACACTGGCGCAGCTTCTGGGCGAGTGGCGACGTTGGCACGGCTTCAGATTGGCTTCAGGAAGTTCCTGCAGCCAATCCAAAGCCTCGCCACCCATGGCTGAGTCTGGGCCACGCCATGGGCATCGCGACTAGCACATCGCGGGGCTTCAGCCGGAGCTTGGCGTGCCTGCTGGCCCCGCACCTGGCACACGGCTCGGCACTGCTGATGGTGGTGCGCTTGGTGGCTGCGCTGAAGCAGCTGGAGGGCGAGCTGTGCGCCGCCTGCCTGGCGTTCCATGTGTGTGGCCTGCCCACTGACCTGGCCTCGGACGATGGGTTGCAGCGCATGGTGCATGCTGCCTGGGAGCTCCGTGGGGATGGGCCAATGGAGTGGCTGCTGCTCGTCAACAACGCCGGGGAGCGGGTGGCACCAAGATGTGCTCCTGAGCATGTGCAGAGTGCATTCTTCCTCCAGGTCCAGAGGCAGCTGCGGGACAGGCTTGCAGGGTATTTATATTTTTTGAAATATAGTCCGGGCCCCCACAAGGTCTGAGGGACAGTGGATGAAAATGTTTGCTGACCTCTGGCTTAGTGGTTACTTTTGGGAAGCACAACACTTTGCTTCAAACAAACAAAGCTTATGATCAAGCTTCAAACCCATCATTGGACAGAGAAACTCTTTCGAGGATACCTATTATCTTACACTACCTGTAAAGCACTTCCAGCCCCATCTAGAATCCTAACCTTCTACACAGGTAGGTAAAACCTCTTCTGACCCATCTCTAACTGAGACAATTCACTCTCTGACCCCACTGACAGATTAATCCTGTCTGAGTCGGCTCAAACAGCCAGAGGTTCCCTTCTACCCATCCAGTTCGTCTGATCCCAGGTCCCTGCCTAACCCATGGGCAATCCCTATCTGCACTCTTCTCAGACATTCCCTATCTGTCAGCATCTAACTTCAATTCTACTCTTTCTCTCCAGACTGGCTGATCAACTCAACTCTCATTGGTTCCTGGGTCACCAGGAGGCAAGTGCAGAGCCAGTTTGCACCTCTCTCACTGGTCTCTTTGTCTTCCACCCTACCAGTCCCACAGAGTCTGCTTCTGATAGGAGCTAGAGTCAGATATCTGGAAGCTTTCATATAAATGTCAAGCCTCGGAACAAATCAAGTGCATTTCGTGGAGCTCGATAAGAACGGGAACCTTCCTTCCAAAAATGTTAGTGTCATGTTCACTGCTCGTAGAGCTCAGATCTCCCTCGCTCACGTTAATACCAGGCTGGATTTATTGTAAGAGTGTTTAAAACGGCTACGCTGTCAGGTGCTTTACGAAGTGTGAAATTGTGTCAACGGAGCAGGGAGAGTGTGTCTCAAAGTTAAAGGTGATCAAATAAGGAAACGATAGACAAGCAACACCTTCGGTGGTTGATGAACATGCAAACCAGCGAGGGTGGTGGTGTTTTTCAGCAAACAAGAAGCTCAGCCAGAGCTGAACGGAAGGCAAATGGATGGTTAAAATTAATTGAGCTGGAGCAAGCCTAAGGACTAGGCAGGCTGCTATGTAATGGCTGGTTGCCAGTGTATGTCAGAGGCTTGCCATCTTTCAGCTCCCATTGCTGGGAAAGTGGCCAATCTTATAAGAAGGAAAGATCCAAGAGGAATGATCATGTGATACCTGTTTCAACCCTACAGTGAATCAAATGATGGCTGCAGTCTGTACGTGATTTGGGATATTTCAACAGAATTGCATTAAACGTAAGGAGGGGAAGCAACCCAGCCCATTTGATGGGGAACCTGGGTCATTCACACTTAATCCTTCGCAGCCTTCACTTGAAATTTGCTCTTATCCTAATTTTGCAGTGCTAAATTGCGAATTTTGCAGTGCTAAATTGCAGTCAACGAATGTGTACAAAAATACATATGCTGTGATATAGTGTCCCTAAATATGCACATACTAGTGAAAATAACATAAAATTGCAATGTATGTGTATAATTGGCAAGATTGCATGCAAATGTGTATATTAAGAGAAATGTGCATGAAAATGCTGGTGAATTTTCAGAAGAAATTCTTTTTGAAAAGAGCCCATTGTGATGTGGAAATGTAGAGGGCTGAACTTAAAATGGGAAAAATGAGAGACCGACTGAACAAGCTACGCAACTTAATGAATGAATGGGTAATAAACTTTCCTATTGCAATGTCGAGGTTGAAAGCCAAGCTAAATGAGTCATGGGGTTCCACATCTCTCCTTCGGTTTATTTATTCTTGAAAATAATCCTTGGAGGTTGCCATTCAACATGGGATAGGGAAGGATGAAGATTTTGTTTGGCCTGCATTTTGCAGCAGACAATGTCGGGATCTCCACTCAGCCAAGCTGATAAAGCTCATCTTCTGGAATCCCCTCCCGACGTGATTAAGGACCTGAGCCTTTGATGAGGCCTCGGGCACATTCCCATCCAGCAGAGAATCAAAGCAGCACACGGAAGTGACGAGATTTATGGCTACGTGGCTAAAGAGTTTTATTTCTCGCTACGCAGACAGAAAAGAAACATCCTCTCTCTATGAAAGCTGAGAGCAACTGAACAACAAAGGAACAAAGGAACAGAAAACCAGTACGTCATATCCGTCTCCCATCTCCCATGAGACTTCCAACAGCCTGGACTGTCTCTGGAATGTGTGGAATGTAAACAGAGTCTTGTGACTCCAAAGCACTGCTCAGTGGCAAACAGAAACTAACAGACCAACCTGCTCCAACATTCCCAAGTTAGATGGACCAGTGGCCTGACTTGGTAAACAGTGTCTTCCTATGTTCCAAACAATAGAATTAGAAAACAGAAAAGGGTGGGAAAATGCAGAAGAGCTAGGGGAGAACCAATGGAGGGGAAAACTGAATAATATTATAATTTTAGAATATCTAACTGTGAAGACACACAGAATGAAAGGGTTTAAGGTCAGTGAGAAAGAGGAGGATTGGTTTGAGAAGATATTGAATTATTTGGGTAGTTTTGAACAATTTGGGGCAGTTAAAATGTTGAAAGTTAAATAAACCTTGTGGATGGAGGAGTGTTAACGTATATAAAATTGTACATACGGTTGATTTGAATATGTTATTATTGATTATGTATACCCAATGTGTCATCCACCTGGGGGGTTTCACTGTTTGTGTTTTGGTTGTTGGTAAAAAATTTAAAAAAAACATTAAAAAAAGAAAACAGAAAAGGGACTGAGGTCATCATAACCATGAAGCAATGTACAATTACCAGTGCAAACCCTCAACCAGCTTTCTGTGTTAAAATTGAATTTTACCACCACCCAAAAAAGCATTCTGTTTGGGGGGTGTGTGTGTGTGTGTGTGTATGAAAGCATGACTAAGATGAAGAGGAAAGCTACTGGTAGAGCTATTTTTAAAGCTGCTTCACATTTGTCTTCATACAAATATGTCAGGGAGATAGAACAATAGTTATACCAGGGGCTCAGGGGCTGAAATTCCTGGCTCTGGTCCTTTGGGCTCTACAAAGACCACACACCTTTCCCAGCCACACCTCCTAATGTCCCTGCTTCATACCTGTCTCTGCTCACAACAACCCTGTGAGGTAGGTTAGGCTGAGAGTGAGAGACTAGCCCAAGGTCACCCAGTGAGCTTCATGGCTGAGTGAGGATTCAAGCCATGGTCTCCCTGTGTGTGTGATGACCTGGGACTCAGGCTCAGACTCGGAACCAGAGGAGTCTCAGTCCGCACCAGATCCCTTGCCTCAGGTGGCATCTGAACCGTCTGGGGCCTGATCCTGAAGAGCCCCAGGTTCCCCTGCAACAAGCACCAGCTGGGCCAAGTCACGGGCCTGAGCCTGCCCTGGCTCCAGATGCGGGGATGACCTCGTTGCCTTCAGCTGGGCCATCACTTACAGCTGCTCCACTACCAGTTGGGTCAGGGGAGGCTGAGGTGGCCTCTGGGTCTAGTAACCCACCGATGTCTCCCGAGCTGCAGAGACTACGGTCTGAGAGAAGGAGAGACCTGAGTACTCGCAGGAGGAGTGCTTGCCTTTGGGCGAAACAGGGAAGTGAGTCACTGGGGGATCAGGACCGGCCATTACCCCGACAAAGATAAAAGGCTGTCGGACCCCACCCCAGGTTGTGGGAGCAACATTGCTGTATGTTAGATCCTGCCTGAGACCCTGTGCCTGACCTAGCCTGGTTACCTGCCTCGTGTACTGCCTTGGCCCTTTCGGACTGACTCACGGAATCCTTGGATTCAGGACTGGACCGTGTTGCTTGGTTTACCCTCGGGTCCAGCACAGTGTGTCCCATAGACATCTGGTTGAGCACTGTGAGAATAGGATGGTGGCTTAGAT
The DNA here is from genome assembly GCF_964188305.1 of Podarcis bocagei. Taxonomy (NCBI): domain Eukaryota; kingdom Metazoa; phylum Chordata; class Lepidosauria; order Squamata; family Lacertidae; genus Podarcis; species Podarcis bocagei. Next base: position 96,785,853 of record NC_138130.1, on the reverse strand, counting down.
GGTCCTTTGCTCTGATCCATCAGGTTCTCCTTATGTTCTTACAGATCCAGCCCAGCACATTGAAATGAGTTGAGGTTTGGGGGCTATCTTCAAGGGCAATTGCATGTGAAGTCCTGCTTACATTAAAAGAGGAAGCATGAGGCTATCATCTGGTGGTGATATGAAAGCATCATTAACAAGGAAGTGGGTGGCCATGGAGTCAACGTAGCTGTTCAGTAGAGTACATCAAGAGCCTAAATTCACTCAAAGGAACGTACAGTCGTACCTTGGTTCTCAAACAGAATCCAGTCCGTTCGTCTTCCAAAAACATTTGAAAATCAAGGCGTGAATTCCGATTGGCTGCAGGAGCTTCCTAAACTCAATCAGAAGACTATTGGGTTCCAAAGAATGTTCGCAAATCGGAACACTCACTTCCAGGTTTGTGGCATTCTGGAGCCAAAACGTTCGAGTCGCACGGCGTTCGCGAACCAAGGTACGCCTGTATAGGGAAACGGTTTTAAAAGTTCTTTCCCCCTTTCTAAACATAGCCATTATTCCCCGAGAGAAAGAAATTGATGAGCATACTCTGGGCCCAACCCCCACGTCTCCGGATTAAGATTTACACAATTTAGTAATCAATAGCTGGGAAGAGGGGAAAACACATCATTTGAAATGCCAGGAAGAAGACCTTTACTAGGAAAAATGTATTTCATCTAGCACTAATCCATGAATTATTCGGAAGTATTTATTGCTTTTAAATGGCCATTGTATAAAAATGGTTTGATAAACACCACCATCATCATCATTATTATTTTACAGTTTCCTCCATATTATTTTTGGTTATTTATTTATTTACCACATTTTTTTAATGCTCCTCTGTACTGGATTTTATGTGTTATCCCCCCCCCTCCCCCCATTTTTTGTTCCTCAAGCTATTTTCTCTTTTATAGCAAATAAAGATATGCTTGGATGAATTGCACATAAAATTGTTTGTTGCTCTTTAAAACTCCAGAACCTTGAAGTGGGGGGGGGGATGAGGGGAGGCAAAATGGGCAGCCAAGCCCTTTACCATAATTCTCATTCAAATAACATGAACATGAAGTCGACTAAATTTTACTCAGAGTAGACCCAGCTTAGTCATGTTCATTAATTTTAGTGGGTCTGCTTTGAGTATAACCTATCCGAATACCACCCTAAGAGAACTTTAGGATTACGTGGTAAAAAACTATTTCTTAAATAGATGAACAAAATATAACTTTTTTTTTTAACGTTCATGACCTCTTGGGATCATCCATCATAATATTTTATAAATAAATGAACAGGAACATAAGGAGAATCCTAAGCCTCCCCAAGCTACTGGCAAGTCGTGGAAAGAGGCCCAATAATTTTAATGCCAATTTTAATAATTTGTGAACTGCTTTGGTGACATTTTATGTAGAAAGAGTGGGGTGTTGGAGTAAGGATAATGAAATCGCAGCTAAGGAGCTCAAATCATATGCATGACTGGAACCTTTCTTTGAAAACATCATATTTACAGTCGCATGCTTCTGAAAGCATGAGTTTTGTCTCGTCTTCTAAATTCCAAACAACTGCATTTTCCTCTCTTTCCAAAGCTCAGCATTCAGCCTTCTGTATCTCAGTTAGGAAATGCCTTGCAGCTCCTATGAGAAATTTCTACTTTTACCTTTTCCTAGAGCTCTGCTCTCTTTCTTCCAAGCAGAGAAACAGCACTCTATTCAACTTAGCAGTGTTCACAGTGGATTCTAAAACACAATCACCTTGCCTCACATAAAATGGAGTCTCTCCTTTGCTAGATACATCCCATGCGACCAACATTAGCCAATCCCATGAGAACTGCTGGAGAACTCTCTAGAATTCAGTTACCAGCCAATCAGATTTAAACACACAGTAATGCATACAAGCATTTATAATTTCAGTCAGTTAAATTACTATACTTAACACGGGAAGACGGGAGTGCCTGAGAAGACAGGAGTGCCAGGCGTGCTCTGGTCCATGGGGTCACGAAGAGTCGGACACGACTAAACGACTAAACAACAACAACAACACGGGAGAGAGAAAGAGAGCCAGCAATAAGACCATAAGAAGAGGTTGGCTGCTGGATCAGACCAATGGCCTTTTTGGCCACCATCCTGCTCTCACAGTAGCCACTCGGAGGCCCATGGGAAACCTGCAAGTTTGACCTGAGTGCAACAAAGCCACTTCCGAATTCAAGAGGAGGTGGAGATGCGGGCTTCACGCATTTTTTACGTACGCTGGGGCTGGCTCTCAGCCCCCGCACCGATTGAGGGAATCCCCGGTCACGTCATCCCCTAGCCAGCCAATCGGCTGGTCTGGGGGGGGGGCGTGGTTTGCCCTATATTACACCGATGCGGCCAGGGATCTCCCTCTTTTTGTGGCCTCAGCTTCACCGGTTTCCCACCCTCCCGCCCTTTAAAAGGTTTCCTTCTGACCTTGCTATGGACCTTTGTTGGTCGCCATTAAGGGGCCTGGTGGGAATTTTTTCCACTTGGCAAATTGGCACCAGCCACTTGGTTTTTCCCCTAAAGTAAAGGTAAAGGGAACCCTGACCGTTAGGTCCAGTCGTGACTGACTCTGGGGTTGCGGTGCTCATCTCACTTTACTGGTCAAGGGAGCCGGCATTTGTCCGCTTCTGCAGACAGTTTTTCCGGGTCATGTGGCCAGCATGACTAAGCCGCTTCTGACGAACCAGAGCAGCACACGGAAACGCCGTTTACCTTCCCGCTCGTAGCAAATTGTCACAACTTCCTTGGCACTGGCGGTTAGGCATTGGTATGGGTATTGTTATGTGGATGAAGGGAGGAGGAATCGCCATCACTTCCCCCAAATATTGAAGGGTAGTCCGGTTAAGGATTCTGGGGGGGCGTGGCCCTGTCCGAAGCATATGGAGGTGAGGGCCTAAGGCACGCCCCCAAGCGGTGACCCCGGGGGAGTTCCTAGTTGATGTGCATCAGCAGGTCTCCCCCGATTGGTGTTAACCCTTCCCCGACTTCAAGCAATCAGGTTGAAGCCGGATAGTCGGTTAGGACCAATGCCTAAGCCAATACCGCTAATTACCTGTAACCAATAAAGTTGTGGTCATTTTAGCCCATTAACCTAATTAATTGTGACTTGTGTCTTTATTTCCATCGGGAGGGGGGGACTTGTCACACAACACTCTGCCCACCTGTGAATCCCAACAACTGGTATTCAAATGCATAAATAATTGTATAAAATATACATAATAGCCATGCCTCAATCTGTGCCACAATTTGCCCCATTGCTGTGTGCAAATTTGACTCTACTGCCTGATCCCATTGACTTACATGCTGCGTGTTGAGGCCACAAATAATAATTTATTATAATAATTTATTTTTTATACGCCGCCCATCTGGATGTGTTTCCCCAGCCACTCAGGGTGCCTCCCAACAGAATATTAAAAACACAATAAAACATCAAACATTTAAAAACTTCCCTAAACAGGACTGCCTTCAGGTGTCTTCTAAAAGTCAGATAGTTGTTTATTTCCTTGACATCTGATGGGAGGCCATTCCAGAGAACGGGCGCCACTACCGAGAAGGCCCTCTGCCTCATTCCCTGCAACCTCACTTCTTGTAGCAAGGGAACCACCAGAAGGCCCTCGGTGCTGGACCTCAGTTTCAGGGCAGAACAATGGGGGTGGAGACGCTCCTTCAGGTCTACTGGGCCGGGCCATTTAGGGATTTAAAGGTCAGCACCAACACTTTGAATTGTGCTCAGAAACATACTGGGAGCCAAAGTAGGTCTTTCAGGACCGATGTTGTATGGTCTCGGCGGCCACTCCCAGCCACCAGTCTAGCTGCCGCATTCTGGATTAGTTGTAGTTTCCAGGTCACCTTCAATGGTAGCCCCACACAGAGCAAATGTCTTCTAATCCATTTGCCCTAAAACCACCTCGAGAAACTCTCTATGTAACCGTAGAAGAGAAAACGTTTGCTTTAATTCTGCTTATTTGGAGTAACAAAATCTGGCACCAGAAGCAATTGTGCATGTCTGTCCCGTAATGATTCCCACCTCTGAGGATCCATTTCCCCCTTCCACATAGAGAAGCACACACGCACACACATTGTTTTGTCAGGAGGATCATTAAGGTGTTAAATAGAAAGGAAACTGCTTGATGGAGCCCGGCTCCAGACAGTCTGATAAGTGAAGAATCATTGTTGCAAAAGTGTTACCACATTAGGCTGTTGATTAAACACTAGGTAACTTGGCACGAGAGCTCCAACCAGGAACGGGAGGAGAGGTGGGTGGCGGAAGACAGAGAGAATGATTAAAACAGAAGAGCTATGCGGTGGGTGGGTCTCTTTTTCCTTAAGCTCCCCCAAGAAAGGCGTTTAATATTTCTACTGTCAACCAAAATTTAAAAAAGGGGAAATGAGAAAACGAGAAATTGGCTTTGCGCTCTACATATATATAAGTCCATTCTTCACAAATGGTTGCAGAGGCATCTACAGAGCTGGTGTATTAGAAATCCCTTTGCCTACAAGGGCAGGCAAACGTCTCTTCAAACACACAAGCGTGCAAATAAGTCCCAACCTATTTTCACAATAAAGAGAGCAGCATATTAAAATTGAAAATACGTGACTATAAAAAAAACAAAACCCAGAAATTTTCAAATGCCAAGCAGAAAGCTGGTGCTAGGCTTTGAATAATGAATGGGGGGGGGGTATTTTTTTAAAAAAAGAAAATTATTATTATTATTTACTTTTTCTGTTTTATCTACTTTTAATTTAGTTGGAAGATTCAGAACATTCAAAAGTGAGATCCCATCACCACCATCAGATCTCCCCAGCCTAAAAACAGGAGATGTCACATAGAACCAATCAGACTGAGCAACACGATTATGTCACTGAGGGCGACCAATGAAACTAATTGAAACTGATGTAGGATTAATTACTTCTGCAGAGTTTCATACTTTGCTGTTTAAAAAAGAAGGAAATAATGTATCTATTTCGCTCAAAAAGAAAAGTGTTAAAACACCCTGTGAATGGTCACTCCATGAAGGAAACAGTGGTCTCCTAACAACTCTCTTATGTCTAGTAGTCCATGGTAGTCTTTTCCTCCACAAATTGGTCATAACTACTTTTTAAGCCATCCAGGTCGATTGGTCCTTACCACATCTTATTCTAGAGCAATAGTCAGGAACTACACCTTATCATGGGGGGCGCGGGGGGCGCTGTGGGTTAAACCACAGAGCCTAAGACTTGCCGATCAGAAGGTCGGCGGTTCGATTCCCCGCGACAGGGTGAGCTCCCGTTGCTCAGTCCCTGCTCCTGCCAACCTAGCAGTTCGAAAGCACGTCAAAGTGCAAGTAGATGAATAGGTACCACTCCGGCGGGAAGGTAAACGGCATTTCCATGTGCTGCTCTGGTTCACTAGAAGCAGCTTAGTCATGCTGACCACATGGCCCGGAAGCTGTACACCAACTCCCTTGGCCAATAAACCGAGATGAGTGCTGCAACCCCAGAGTCGGTCACAACTGGACCTAACGGTCAGGGGTCCCTTTACCTTTACCTTTACCTTTATACCTTATCATAGGGCTCTCATCAGGAGGACAATCCTACTGGATCCATAGATGATATTATTATTATTATTATTATTATTATTATTATTATTATTATTATTATTATTATTATTTTCTAGCCCACCCATCTGGCTTGGTCTCCCCAGCCACTCTGGGTGGCTTTCAACAGAACATTAAAAACAGAATAAAACTTCAAACATTAAAAACTTCCCTAAACAGGGCTGCCTTCAGATGTCTTCTAAAAGTCAGATAGTTGTTTATTTCCTTGACATCTGATGGGAGGGTGTTCCCTTTCCCTTTGGGAAAGAAAAAGCAACTTGGAATGGTAATTTCCACCAAACGTCCTACTTGGAATGGATTCTAAAATCACATTAGGAATATATTTCATAACTCACACCCAGTTTGGTCCCAAAGCATAGTATTTTGGAGGGCGGGAGGAATGGCTTCAAAATGGGGAGCCTTTTTGAGAAATACCATTATCCCTTCCAGCAATAAGGCATCAAAACCAACCGGCACCTTGGCCTTGAACAGTTGTTTGTTTGTTTGTTTTACAGAAGTTCAAAAGCTAGTCTTTTCAAATTATAGCACGCTCTCATTAGAGCCAAAAGGCCCCTGGGAAATTTTAAAGTTTGGCTTCAGCCTGCATGTATTTTAAGCAGCTTTTCTGCCGCCCAGCCACCATATCACTTCAGCAGGTAATATTGGCCGAAAGTTTGATGGTAAGCACAGACATGATGAAAAGGCTTCCAAGCGTGGCACTTTGCAGCATCAATAAACACTTCAATAAAATGAACAGAGCTTGAGGGAGCAGCATTATTTGAGGCTGACAGGAGCAAAACGAGACAATATTAGGCCACCGACCATAGCAAGTATCTTATGGCTATTTGAAGTTGGACCAGAGTTAACCATACAACGAGGCAAGGAGATCTGCCAACAGGACATGACATCTACTGGGCAGGGGCTGGGAATTCAGTGCTCAGCATGGCCCACTGCTCACATCTGCGCATGGATCTTCCATTGATGTTCTGATCAGCACCTTGTGGTTGGATAGCTGTGAGCAGCCATTTAAAATCACGCCGAAATCCCTGGAGCACTGCTAAGTTGGGGGTAGAGTGATCAGTCATGCACCCTCCTTTACAGTCCTCTGTTTGAAGGAGCTCTCTTTACAAAGGAAGATTACATGGGATCATGAGAAGCTATCTTATGCTGCAACCATTGGTCCATTTAGCTCAGTACTGTCTACACTGATTGGCAGTGCCTCTCCATGATTTCAAACAGGACCCTTTACCTGCCCTACCTGTAGATAACAGGTATGGCACCTGGACTGATCTGCATCCAGAGCAGTTGCTCTGCTTCTGACCCATAGCTCGTCCCTTCTGTTTGAAAAGCTGTGCAGTCCAAGCCCATTTTAAAGACAAAGACCTTATGAGTCGTATCTGCATTATTATGGAAGTTTTCTTATAACTAAATGTATGTATCATCTCATGCCATGCGATCTCAAGACAATTTACACAGGACATAAAAAAAATTGTTGTTTAGTCGTGTCCAACTCTTCATGACCCCATGGACCAAAGCACGCCAGGCATTCCTGTCTTCCACTGCCTCCCACAGTTTGGTCAAACTCATGTTGGTAGCTTCGAGAACACTGTCCAACCATCTCGTCCTCTGCCGTCCCCTTCTCCTTGTGCCCTCCATCTTTCCCAACATCAGGGTCTTTTCCAGGGAGTCTTCTCTTCTCATGAGGTGGCCAAAGTATGGGAGCTTCAGCTTCAGGATCTGTCCTTCCAGTGAGCACTCAGGGCTGATTTCCTTCAGAATGGATACGTTTGATCTTCTTGCAGTTCATGGGACTCTCAAGAGTCTCCTCCAGCTCCATAATTCAAAAGCATCAATTCTTCGGCGATCAGCCTTCTTTATGGTCCAGCTCTCACTTCCATACATCACTACTGGGAAAACCATAGTTTTAACTATACGGCAAGGTGATGTCTCTGCTTTTTAAGATGCTGTCTAGGTTTGTCATCAGTTTTCTCCCAAGAAGCAGGCGTCTTTTAATTTCGTGACTGCTGTCACCATCTGCAGTGATCATGGAGCCCAAGAAAGTAAAATCTCTCACTGCCTCCATTTCTTCCCCTTCTATTTCCCAGGAGGTGATGGGACCAGTGCCCAAATTAACAACAAAAGAGAACAAAGAGAGGAGACAGGCTAGCCATCTTCAAAAATCTCAAGGGCTGTCACATGGAAAAGGGAACAAGCTTGTTTTCTCCAGCTCTGGAGGGTAGGACTTCAAGTTGCAAGAAAGGAGATTCCGACTAAACATCAGGAAAAAACTTTCTGATGGTAAGAGCTGTTCAACAGTGGAAAAGCCTCCTTCAGAAGGCGGTGGACTCTCTTTCCTTGGAGGTTCTTAAGCAGAGGTTGGATGGGCATCTGTCATGGATGCTTTAGCTGAGATTCCTGCATTTCAGGGGGTTATACTTAATAACCCTTGCAGTCCTTTCCATACCTTCTATGATTTGATGAAATCCAGCAAACCACAGAAGATAATAACACCCAAAGCCTGTGAACAGAAGTTGCTCTTGATCTGACCCCAAACATGTACCAAGGTCAGCAACAAGAATGCGTTCCTCAGGAAAAGATGACTTTGCCCATCAACTGCACACAGCAGATTGAGAAGGGCACAGAGGCCACCTGGTCACTCTCTTCCCCAGTATGATGAGATCTATTGTATTTCCATTTCAATGTCCTGAAACTTCTGAAGCCCTGGAGAGCCAGTACCAGTCAGTGTTGATGACTTCCTATAGTACTATGTCGCTGTTGCTAAAATATATGTGTTCCAATGTAAACGTACTGAGCAGAAAGGAAGTTAGTTATTGTTCCTAGTTTTCCAGATGTGAACATGAGGCGTTGAGAAAATAAGTGACTTGCTAAGGGCCAAATGGGGGTAGAAGTTGAACCCAGCTGTCCAAAAAAAAAAGTCTTCAATGTCCTCCATCCAATGTCACTCTCAATCTTACTACAGTTATCTTCATCACTGCCCAATTCATTGTTGAAATTAAGCTTTGGTGCTATGGATTACTGCCCTCTGGGGAAGTGATTAATTAATTTTTGAAAGGATGTAAAACAAACAAACAAACAAACAAACAAACAAACAAGAATTGACCTTCTTGCATTCCCAGAAAAAAAAACCCATACTCTACATCAGTGCTTAATTAAAGGGTGGGTTGAAATGAGAACGTTTCAGCTTGAAAAGGCACATAGTCATGCGTGTGAGGAGTTTAGGCTTCAGACTTGAATAAAACTGAAAATTCCAGAGGCACATAGCAGAAATCTCCTGCTTTTGAGTGAGAGAAATGGCAGCCTTGCTGTTACCTTGCCAGCCGTAAAAGATACAAATGCGCGTTCTTTATTTGTTTTTCTTTTCATTGCTTAATCTATATCATTTTAGTAGCTTTTAATTCACTACTAGGCAATGATCTAAATCCAAGATGGTGCTGCCACCTGCTGTTCGTCACAAATCCAAGAGTTCTCTGGAGCATTGTCCGAGCCTGTCACCTACCTACCTTCCCAAACAAAGGCTTTGTGGGGATATGGCTGCTGCCCATTGGGGCCAGTAGGGCGGAAGTGAAGGAGCCCACCAGTAGGTAGAGCCAGAGCCAATGCCAGGCAGAGCCAACCAATTCTAGTTGTGACCCAACTTCCTCCCTGCTACGTTTTACAGGGGCAATGTCAGGACTAAGGAAGAGGAAGCCAGAAGCCCAGGGCAAGTCCAGGGGCTGGTTGTAAGGAAAGAAGAAGGCAGGTGGGATCTGGCAGAGGGCAGGCTGAGGTTGGTGAGGGCCAGATAGACTGGCTCCCAAATCTGAGGTTCTCTACCTATGACCTGGGGCATCATGGGAAATAAAAATGGCGCATTTCAGACTTAGTCAACTCAGGACTAATTGAAGCACTGGGGGAAAATGTGAAGGATAGTGGGGCAAGCTTCAGGGATGGGCCTTTCCAGGGTGCAGGAACCTCAGAAACTGTCCAATGGTGCTTGCTGAATGTTGATGCTGTTCTGTCACCCCTCCTATTCTTCCATATACAGTCATACCTTGGAAGTCAAGCAGAATCCATTCTGGAAGCCTATTTGACTTCCAAAACGTTCAGAAACCAAAGCGTGGCTTCTGATTGGCTGCAGGAAGCTCCTTCAGCCAATCGGAAGCTGCGCCGGACGTTCAGCTTCTGAAAATCGTTCAAAAACTGGAACACTCACTTCCGGGTTTCCATCGTTCGGGAGCTGATTTGTTCGGGAGCCAAGGCGTTCGAGATCCAAGGTACGACTGTACGTAGTATTTCTAGTGTATTCCCCATGTTCTAACATCACAGAGCCATTCCCCAGAGAATCACAGTGACGCTGAGGAGTGCACAAATATTGGGGATTCCTCCATGATGCAATTTTATTTCTGGAACAGTTCTGATATTCTGTTCAAACTCGGGCCTGGAAAATCTTTCAGTGTATTTTTCAAGCTTATCCTGACTAGAAAGTCTGCCCTCCGTTTCATTAGCTCCTCGGTGGAATGGCATGGATGTAACAGAGCAGAAGATTTCCTTCCAAAATTGCTCGTGCTGCGATGTTCTGATATAGCATCCCTGCCACTTGTACGCTGATGGGAGTGATCTGGTTATGTCCCATTTTCTTCACTGAACAATCAGTGTTAGGTTCATCAGGGAAAGCAATACTACCACTAACGTTAATCTGGGTTTCTAATGGCATGGGGAATTAAAAGTCCATTGATCTTGGCAGAGAGCAGTACATGTGAAATATGTGGAGGCTTAAAGTCAAAACACCTGGATAAATTTAGCGACCTGAAGGCAGAACAACTTGTAAATGTTCCATGTAATGATTCTAAAAGGAACCTTTGTAGTTACCTGAGCTGATGGGGGGGAAAAGTGTCCCTGGAAACAAACGGAGAATGGGGTTTCTCTCTTCTGTCAAAGGATTCATTCATCTAGCAGAGAATTGTCTAGTCCAGGCTTTCCCTGTCTGCTACCTACCACATAGGGACATGGGTGGCGCTGTGGTCTAAACTACTCTTGGGCTTGCCAATTGGAAGGTCGGGGGTTCGAATCCATATAAGAGGGTGAGCTCCTGTTTGCTCTGTCCCTAGCAGTTCAAAAGCACATCAGTCCAAGTAGATAAATAGGTACTGCTGCGGTGGGAAGGTACATGGTGCACTCTGGCTTCCATTGTGCCAGAAGCAGTTTAATCATGCTGGCCACATGGCCCAGAAAGCTGTCTGTGGACAAACACCGGCTCCCTTGGCCTGGAAGCGAGATGAGTGCCACAACCCCATAGTCGCCTTTGACTGGACTTAACCATCCAGGGGTCCTTTACCTTTACCTATTGCAAAGTATCTCAGTGTGCCTGGGGCTGATGACCCAAGTAAGATGGAGGGATACTGCAACTGCCCCATCTCCCATGGGTCACTGACCTCAGGTGCACCCATGCGCTGTTTATCAGACATTTAGTGTCAAACTCCACATTTGATGTAACACGTAGTTTGGCCTAGGACATAATGGGGGAAGCTTCAGACTAGACAGATTTTACAGCTTCCTATGTGAGAAATAACAGATTGAATTAAATTAGAGAGAAAACAGCAAATACTAGTAATACTGATTAACTGATTCCTGTATGTATTCCTGTATTCTATATAGAATGAGAAGGATATATAGCACAGCACATAATGGCACCCTCACCACTGTTTGTATGTGTGTATGTGTGCACTTTCAGCCTCCTGTCGGTAATGTAAACATTTGGTTGTGTGCATGACCCTCACATCATCTAGTCCTTTGTTGAAAGCCTGTTAGCTGTAACAGCGCAAATGAGAACAATCACACCACTTCTTCTGCTAAGACGGAAAACCCGCTATACCTTCAAAGCACATTCAAAGTACATTTCCCCCTCAAAGAATTCTGGGAACTGTAACTCTGTGAGGGGTAAACTACGATGCCCAGAAATTTTTGAGAGAGAAATGCACTTCAAATCTGCTTTAAAGGTAGGTTGTGGACCCTGTTAGCAACAGCATCTAGACAAATCAGTGCTGTTTCTTTGCTTCAAATTAAATTGCATAAAGCATTATATTGTAGAACAAGAAGCTTTCACTAATGGTGTGTGTGTGTGAACCTAGTGTCAGTGCATCTTTCCAGATCGTTAAAAAATTGCCGTGTATTATCCAAAGTGGTTTAAATTTAGAGATAATTCCTGACCCCACCTCTGGTGCAAATAACATGAAGTTGGTACTTCCAGGAGGCTGGGAAAGAGACATACCATCATTGCCCTCCCTGACATTTGCCTTTTGCTGCAGTCAGCCTCCTCTGGAGTAAGGTTATTGATCCAGCCATATGCCATCTATGCCTCCCCTCTGAACTGTGTTTAAGCCAGGCTACTCGGAGCGCAAGCAAGATCAGTGGCAGAAACATGGCAGGGGACTAGATTAGATAGCCCTTGGTGGTCCCTTCCAACTTTACACATCGGTCGATGACTTTACACCTAAGACAAAAGAATTCAACAAGCATTCTGGGAAATGTTCTTTGAACTGCCTCCAAGCCAAGAATGGATGGTTCTCTCTGGGTTCTTTCTTTTCCTTTCTTATGTAGACTAAAAGTCCCTTAGGACAGCTGATAAAAAGAAGCCGAAGTGTTTCATCTATAGACTTCGAAGGAACTACAAATAACCTGCTCGCAGAGTCATAATTCATGCAGGACAATGGGTAGAGATGGCATTTCATGTAATGAATCAGGCATTTCCTTTCGGATCTTTCCTTTAGATTTGACAGATTTGTAGAGTTTGCACCAACTGACTCAGTCAACTCTGGATTTTAAACAATGGCGATTTGATCTAATGCTTTATTGCATACTCCAGCGAGGTGACACATGCCCATTTATTGTCCTCCACAAAGATCAGTGCCACATACGGATAATTAGGCTGAAGTCCTATACACTAAATTCCCTGAGGGTTTGCTTCTAAAGAGACATGCATGTCAATGCACCGCTAGTCTTCCAAAACAGACAAGTCCAAAAGCAGAATGAAAGAAAAGCACCATGTACACACATTGAACATCTGATCTGGATTTTGTAGAATCGTAGAATTGCAGAGTTGGAAGGGACGCCAAGCATTATCAACCTCTTGCAATGAAGGAATCTCAGCTAAACCATCCCTGACAGATGACCACCCAACCTCTGCCTAAAAACCACCAAGAAAGGAGCATCCACCACGTTTTCCGAGGGAGTCTTTTCCACTGTCAAACAGCTCTTGTTATCAGAAAGTTCTTCTTGAATTCTTCCATGAATTCTTCCATGAATACTGTCTAAAGCAGGCTTCCTCAACCTCAGCTCTCCAGATGTTTTGAGACTACAATTCCCACCATCCCTGACAACTGGTCCAGCTAGCTAGGGATCATGGGAGTTGTAGGCCAAAAGCATCTGGAGGGCTAAGGTTGAGGAAGACTGGTCTAAAGTGTAACTCCCACAATTTAGGTGCTCTGCAGGCCATGCCACCCCATAATGCCTCCAACAATATCTGGAGGACCACATGTTGGCTTTTGTTGTTGTTTAGTCATTTAGTCGTGTCCGACTCTTCATGACCCCATGGACCAGAGCACGCCAGGCACTCCTGTCTTCCACTGCCTCCCGAAGTTTGGTCAAACTCATGCTGGTAGCTTCGAGAACACTGTCCAACCATCTCGTCCTCTGTTGTCCCCTTCTCCTTGTGCCCTCCATCTTTCCCAACATCAGGGTCTTTTCCAGGGAGTCTTCTCATGAGCTGGCCAAAGTATTGGAGCCTCAGCTTCACGATCTGTCCTTCCAGTGAGCACTCAGGGCTGATTTCCTTCAGAATGGACATGTTGGCTACTCCTGGTCTAATAGGAGGGGCAGCCAATAGGAAGGTGTCACCTGACCAACTCAGTCCTATCAATGGCATTGCAATCATTCAGCAGGTCTCTCCCATTATTGGCCTGGCCAAGATTCCTTTCCACCTTCCACCTGCATTGAAACACCGAATGTGACAATGCCATTTCGTGCTTTTCGCTTTAACACCTCCCTCCCCAGGGCTCTGATTCCAAAGTGCTAGAACAATGAGCACAATTGCACCCCTAAGCAAATCGTGGCATGTTTTATTTATCTGTTTGTTTGCCTGTGCAGAATATTGAAGGCAAGAGGAAGACTGACCTCTCCTTTCCTTGGCTGACGCTACTCCCACAGAGAGTCAGCAGCACGTTCGTAAACACGAAAAGGATGGGTAAGCAAATAGAATACATTTTAAGGGCTCTGATTAAATTCTCCGTGGTAGCGTTCCATGAACCCAGGAGCAGATTAGGCTAGCTTATGTCAATGAAAGAAAGACAAGGACAAGACATGGCAAAGTGCAAATGTACGTGGAAGAGGGGGGGAAACTTGGATAAGCTTTTCTTTACCCTCTGTTTCTTGCAATTAGTTATGGGGAGGGTTGTAGCTTAGTGGTTGAGTATCTGCTTTGCATGCAGAAGGTTCCAGGTTCAATTCCCAATGACATCGCTAGGTAGGGCTGGGAGACACTCCTGCCTGAAATCCTGGAACGCCACTGCCAGCCAGTGCGGACAATACTGAGCTAGCTGGATCATTGGTCTGACATGGTACATAGCACCTTTCTATGTTCTTAAATTAAGGGATGCCGGTGGTGTTGTGGGTTAAACCACAGAGCCTAGGACTTGCTGATCAGAATGTCGGCGGTTCGAATCCCCACAACAGGGTGAGCTCCCGTTGCTCGGTCCCAGCTCCTGCCAACCTAGCAGTTCGAAAGCACGTCAAAGTGCAAATAGATAAATAGGTACCGCTCCGGCAGGAAGGTAAACGGCATTTCCGTGTGCTGCTCTGGTTCGCCAGAAGTGGCTTAGTCATGCTGGCCACATGACCCGGAAGTTCTACGCCGGCTTCCTCAGCCAATAAAGCGAGATGAGCGCCGCAACCCCAGAGTCGGTCACGACTGGACCTAATGGTTGGGGTCCCTTTACCTTTACCTATGTTCTTAAATTAAGTAGCTAGCTCAGTTGGCAGAGCATGAGACTCTTAATATCAGGGTTGTGGGTTCGAGTCCCGTGTTGGGCAAAAGATTCCTGCATTGCAGGGGATTGGACTAGATGACCCTTATGGTCCCTTCCAACTTTATGATTCTATTCTAAGATGGTGGTGGTGTCGGATTCTCAAGCCTTATCAGAGGAAACTGGCCACTCTCCAGGCACCCGGCTTGAGCTCCTTGTTGACCTCCCCGTCTGCGTCTCCTGGCAGGATACAGGCTAGGTCACTATCGGCGATCCTCCTCAAGTGTGAGAAGAACACACCACTCTTCCCTCCTCCCTGCCTCCCCCAGGGAGGGGAAAGAGACAGACAGAAATGTATTTACATGTCTTTATTTCTGTCTTTGCAGCAGTACAGAGAAACACGTCTGCTCTCATCAGACTCCAACAGCAGAGAGATTAACTCCACCCCTGTACTTCCAGTACAGGTCAGATGACACTCTGAGCTAACATCCGGTGCTCAGCACAGTGAATAGACTGTCCCTTCGTTCCCACGGTACAGTCCCAAACATTCACATCCTGTTTTGCTTTCCAGCCAGCTGCAGCTCGTTGCCGCATTGCTCCTTTTCCATAACAGGTGGTGGTGGTGGTGATATAATATTACTGGATTTAAAGACGTTAAAGCAAAGATTATGGGATAATACACACAGTGACTTGCGATCTCAATCACACGCAGTCTGTAGTCCGCTGGCAGGAGGAGTACAATATGGGCATGTCTTTAAGCTAACACCTTACATTAAAAACCTGACAGCACCAAATTATTGAAAGTTATTCTCCAAACCAGACTAAACATCTTTCCTTCTGCAGTGTTGGATGGCAGGTTGAAAGAAGTTCCCTACCAAGAAAGACTTTGCTCTTCTGCTCAAGACATCGATTCTATAAAACATATTTTGCTGCACTGTGCGAAATATGAGCAAGCCAGGGCTGAACTGATATTACCCTTGCAGGTACCTTTCCCGGAAAAATCAGAGGCGTACTATGTCAGGTTCCTATTGGAAGATCAGACAAACGCTAGAACATTAGCAGTGGCAAAGTTTTTATCGATGGTTGCAAGAACCAATGATCCCTATTTTTAAGTTTGAACAAAATGCTTGTTTAATCTGGAGGTAGGCTGTCTGAAATGTGCATTGCTTTGTAATGATTTGTTTGGTCTCTGGACCATAATAAAATTTTATATATATATATATATATATATATATATATATATATATATATATATATATATATATATGCAGGTTTTGGTGTCTTCGGGTGTCTTCCCGTGTAAGAGTTGGGGTGTCTAGGCGACGTTTCGACGAGGTCTCACTCGTCATCTTCAGGCTGGTGCTTTCGGCTTCTTGTTACTAGAACAGAGCAGGATCTCAGTGTTTGAGTTCCTATAAATACTGTTGAGGGGGTGTGGTGTATAGCCTCCAACGTTCTGGGCAGAGAGGGAGTTCCCAGGTTAGTGTGCCTTTTCTTCTTTTGTTCCTTAATTACTTGAGGGATATCTTGAGTGATTTCTTGAGTGATATTCTGAGTACCACTTAGGAGGGTCATTAGGTGTGGATTAGTTGCTAAAGCTTTCGTGTCTTGACCTCTTGAGCTTGTGAAAAGTTTTTCTGAGAAGATGGCTGTACTGCACTTAGTTGTGCTCTGGCTTGGCTTCGTGTATAGGGGCGAGCTGTGGTTTTGTGCCCTGTGCCAGCCAGATCTGTGTAGGGATTGCAGGGGGGTGCAGCATCCGGAGGTGCCATTATGGTTTGGCTACTGGATGGTGTCTGTACTTTATCTGTGGAGAGGGTCTGGGTTTGGGTCTGGTGTGGTTGATTGGAGATGGCGTTCTGTGTGTCTCTGGTTCTGGTGTCGGTTTTTGTGGGGAGGGCTAATTTCCAGATGTCTGGCAGGCGGGACGTGTCGTCACGCTTGTTCATGTTGTGAGGGTGTTTCTCTATCTCGATGGCTTCCATGATTATTCTCTTGTGGTGATGTTCCATGTTAAAGAGCAATTTGGAATCTGCAAAATTAATTTCGTGTCCTGTTTCTTTCATGTGTTGGTAAAGAGAGGAAGTTTTTTCTTCTTTTTTGACGGCATTCTTGTGTTCTGCGATACGTGCATTTATTCGTCTGTTTGTTTGTCCAATGTACGTGGCTGGGCAGACTTTGCAGGGTATTTCATAGACCCCTTGGTTTTCTAACTGGATTTTATCTTTTGGGTTTCTGAGGATATTGGCTATTTTTTGGTTGGTGCAAAAGGCTGTTTTGATATTGTGTTTATGGAGGATTTTGCTAATTTTATCTGTAGTGCCCTTGATATAAGGAAGGAGGGCCATGCCATTGTTTTCTTCTGTGTCTTGGTTTTTGGGGGGTGTTTCTTTTTGGATTAGCTTCGTAACCCTGTTTTGTTGGTATCCGTTGGCGATTAACACATTTGAGAGATTCTGTAACTCAGTTGTCAAGTGGTCCTTGTCAGCCAGGCGTTTGGTTCTGGAGATGAGAGTCTTGGCTACGGAGTTTATTTGTGCAGGGTGGTGGTGTGATTGTGCATGTAAGTAGCGGTTGGTGTGTGTTTTTTTCCGGTAGATAGTGTGTCCTAGGGAGCCATCAGGTTTTTTGTAGATTAGGACGTCAAGGAAGGGAAGTTGGTTGTTGGCTTCTATTTCCATAGTGAATTGTATTTTGGGGTGTAGGCTGTTGAGATGTGTGAGGAAGCTATCTAGTTTTTCCTTCCCGTGTGGCCAAATTACAAAGGTGTCGTCATTAATGGGCACTTGTGTGAAGAGAGATACAACATCGAAGCTCACAAGTAGGTCGTCGGGATGTAGGTTTTGCTTCTTTACATCCCGACGACCTACTTGTGAGCTTCGATGTTGTATCTCTCTTCACACAAGTGCCCATTAATGAAGCCTTGACAGCCATTCAAAACAAATACAATCCCCCCGAATACATCCTGGACCTGACCAACCACTGCCTAACCAACACGTACTTCATCCACAATGGACAAAGATATAAACAGATAGAAGGAGCACCTATGGGATCACCCCTCTCACCGGTCATCGCAAATCTGTACATGGAACACTTTGAAACCAATGCTTTAGACAAGTCAGAACACAAACCCAAACTTTGGCTCAGATATGTTGACGACACCTTTGTAATTTGGCCACACGGGAAGGAAAAACTAGATAGCTTCCTCACACATCTCAACAGCCTACACCCCAAAATACAATTCACTATGGAAATAGAAGCCAACAACCAACTTCCCTTCCTTGACGTCCTAATCTACAAAAAACCTGATGGCTCCCTAGGACACACTATCTACCGGAAAAAAACACACACCAACCGCTACTTACATGCACAATCACACCACCACCCTGCACAAATAAACTCCGTAGCCAAGACTCTCATCTCCAGAACCAAACGCCTGGCTGACAAGGACCACTTGACAACTGAGTTACAGAATCTCTCAAATGTGTTAATCGCCAACGGATACCAACAAAACAGGGTTACGAAGCTAATCCAAAAAGAAACACCCCCCAAAAACCAAGACACAGAAGAAAACAATGGCATGGCCCTCCTTCCTTATATCAAGGGCACTACAGATAAAATTAGCAAAATCCTCCATAAACACAATATCAAAACAGCCTTTTGCACCAACCAAAAAATAGCCAATATCCTCAGAAACCCAAAAGATAAAATCCAGTTAGAAAACCAAGGGGTCTATGAAATACCCTGCAAAGTCTGCCCAGCCACGTACATTGGACAAACAAACAGACGAATAAATGCACGTATCGCAGAACACAAGAATGCCGTCAAAAAAGAAGAAAAAACTTCCTCTCTTTACCAACACATGAAAGAAACAGGACACGAAATTAATTTTGCAGATTCCAAATTGCTCTTTAACATGGAACATCACCACAAGAGAATAATCATGGAAGCCATCGAGATAGAGAAACACCCTCACAACATGAACAAGCGTGACGACACGTCCCGCCTGCCAGACATCTGGAAATTAGCCCTCCCCACAAAAACCGACACCAGAACCAGAGACACACAGAACGCCATCTCCAATCAACCACACCAGACCCAAACCCAGACCCTCTCCACAGATAAAGTACAGACACCATCCAGTAGCCAAACCATAATGGCACCTCCGGATGCTGCACCCCCCTGCAATCCCTACACAGATCTGGCTGGCACAGGGCACAAAACCACAGCTCGCCCCTATACACGAAGCCAAGCCAGAGCACAACTAAGTGCAGTACAGCCATCTTCTCAGAAAAACTTTTCACAAGCTCAAGAGGTCAAGACACGAAAGCTTTAGCAACTAATCCACACCTAATGACCCTCCTAAGTGGTACTCAGAATATCACTCAAGAAATCACTCAAGATATCCCTCAAGTAATTAAGGAACAAAAGAAGAAAAGGCACACTAACCTGGGAACTCCCTCTCTGCCCAGAACGTTGGAGGCTATACACCACACCCCCTCAACAGTATTTATAGGAACTCAAACACTGAGATCCTGCTCTGTTCTAGTAACAAGAAGCCGAAAGCACCAGCCTGAAGATGACGAGTGAGACCTCGTCGAAACGTCGCCTAGACACCCCAACTCTTACACGGGAAGACACCCGAAGACACCAAAACCTGCATTCCTGTACCCGTGAAAATCTACGAAAGCAAATATATATATATATATATATATATATATATATATATATATATATATATATATGTGTGTGTGTGTGTGTGTGTTACTTATACGCCGCCCATCTGGCCGGGCCTCCTCAGCCACTCTGGGCAGCTTCCAACAGAATATTAAAAACATGATAAAACATCAAACATTATAAACTTCCCCGAACAGGGCTGCCTTCAGATGTCTTCTAAAAGTCAGATAGTTGTTTATATCCTTGATATCTGGTGGGAGGGCATTCCACAGGGAGGGTGCCACTACCGAGAAGGCCCTCTTCCTGGTTCCCTGTAACCTCACTTCTTGCAGTGAGGGAACTGCCAGAAGGCCATCGGAGCTGGACTTCAGTGTCCGGGCAGAGCGATGGGGTTGGAGACGCTCCTTCAGGTCTACTGGGCCGAGGCCGTTTAGGACTTTAAAGGTCTCTACATGTCTCTCTACAACCACAGCAGGCACTGTAACCTTCCAACAGTTTGACTTTACCCCAAAGGCACACTCCTCCGTTGTCTCCCAAGAACAACTATTACTATTAATTTATCAATCACCTTCTAAACCGCCATCTCTTTTTTTTAAAAAAAAAATATTTTATTAGATTTTCACAATAAAAAACATACAAAAACAAAGAAAATACAACATCACAAAAAACAGTACAATACAAAAATACAAACATTAAACACATCAAAAGAAAAAGAAAAAAGAGATAAAAACACATATAGTAACAAAAAACAAAAATTCCCTCTTTCTTAATTTCTCATCTTCAATTAACTTATTTTCCCGACTTCCTCACGTCTCCCGTTCTTGTATCCCTTTTTAGAAATTACTTCACCAAATTCATATCCTATTAATTTATCTGTTGTTAATCCAATCTTACATTTTACTTTGTTGCTAAAGCCCCTGCAATTCATTTCAATGTCCTTAACATTCATAAATTTTACAATATTTCTGCAAATAAATTTTAAATTTCTTCCAATCTTCCTCCACCGTCTCCTCTCCCTGGTCTCGGATTCTGCCAGTCATTTCCGCTAAACCGCCATCTCAAGGCAATCAACATGGGAAATAGTTGCAGACACTTAAAAACACAAAACCAACAAATATATTTAAAACAACAAATGCATTTAAAACAAAACAAAAACTTTGTTTTGTGGTAATGACCCATTTATTCAGCTGGGAAAGCCTGCCGTAACAAAAATCCATTTAACTGTTCCCAGAAAGTGTGGGCAGTGGGCACCTGTCATATATCAGCAGAACAGGGGCCACCACACTAAGAGCCCTGCTCTGAGTTGCTGCAAACTGGGCTGCTGAGGTTTTTGGAACTTGCAAGAGAGACCCTCCCTAAGACCATAGAGATCCACTAGTGGTGTCTCAGACCTGGTCCCAGCCTGTTTAGGGGCTGTTTAGTACCATCATATTGAACTTGGCCTGAAAGCATTTTTCTCTCTCATTTTTTAAAAAGTTTTTATTTCATTTTAATACACCACATACAAAAAGAAAATATGAAGATACCCATCACCTCCTAACAACTAAGAAAGGAAGAAGAAGAAAAACCAACACCAATACATTGAATATTACTCACAATACATTTAACATAAAAATGACTTTTTCATATATAGCAGTCTTCCCATCTACGCCTTACTTCTATTTCCCATCCATTGTTCACTGCCATATTATAGCATATTTTGCCTTTAATGTTATTTATTCTATCCTAGGTTTTCCATCAGATTTGAAACTCCTACCGAAGTTATTCAAACGCTGCTACAGACTTGAAACTGTCATTGCTATTTTTCAAATAAATTTTAAAGACTTCCCATTCTGTGGTAAATACTTCCTTTGATTTATTTTTTTATTCTTTCTGATAGCTGGTCTAATTCTGCATATTCAGTCACTTTTTGAATCCACTCTGATCTAGAACTTGGCCTGAGAGCAAATTGGTGAGCAGTACGAATCCCACAAGCGAGGTGCTATATGCTGGTGGTAGTTTGTTCCTGTGCGAAAGGAACCTAACCATCACATTCTGGAGAAGTTGCAGCTTTCAGATGAACCCCAAGGGTGGCCCTACATAGAGGCATGTACAAATCCAATTTGCTAAACAGAAGCTCTTTGCACCGCTCCTCTATTTGGAACAAAAGAGAGGGTGTGTCCAATCCTTGCATCCAATAAAATGTGGGCATGTTCAAGGAGGCATGTTCAATGTGGGAGAGCCCGAGCCAGTGCAAACAGGAGATGAGCAGGAAGGACACTTTCACCTGTGTTGCAGATTTTTGAGGGGATGTATTCTGCAACCTTTTTGAATTATGGTGCTGGAGGAGACTCTTGAGAGTCCCATGGACTGCAAGAAGATCAAACATGTCCATTCTTAAGGAAATCAGCCCTGAGTGCTCACTGGAAGGACAGATCCTGAAGCTGAGGCTCCAATACTTTGGCCACCTCATGAGAAGAGAAGACTCCCTGGAAAAGACCCTGATGCTGGGAAAGATGGAGGGCACAAGGAGAAGGGGACAACAGAGGATGAGATGGTTGGATAGTGTTCTCAAAGCTACCAGCATGAGTTTGACTAAACTGCGGGAGGCAGTGGAAGACAGGAGTGCCTAGCGTGCTCTGGTCCATGGGGTCACAAAGAATGATAGAATCATAGAGTTGGAATAGACCACAAGGGCCATCGAGTCCAACCCCCTGCCAAGCGACTAAACGGACACGACTAAACGACTAAACAACAACAACATTCTGTGACCTTTTCATGGATGCCATAGGAGATACTGCCAGGCACCCAGATAAATGAATTATTCTCCACTTAATTTATGTATCAGTGGCAGGTCCATTAGAAACAGGTGCATCCCTATCAATTTTGCAATCATAATTCCTCCTGCTTTTCATCTCATTCTTACCTCAGCAAGAAATTTTTGCTTCATAGAACCCCTGCTTCCATCTAGACTTTCCAGTAATCTCGCTTTGTTCTTCTTTCCGTGGGTATCAATAAAATCTCCATCTGTGGGTGTGTGGAGGGTTTTTTATTTTTAAATTAATACTGATGTGCAGATTGAGAATAAAAACCTTCCCAGGCTGACTTCAAAATAAGTCTTGGGAATTTCATTAAATCTTTTTAATGGGCCCTGTCAGACGAACCCTCTGTTCTCGATGAAATTGCTATATTACTTCTCTGTCATGATTGTGCTTTTTGGGGTTGTTTTAAAGGGGACGGTGGAAAAATATCTCTGAAGTAAAAGGAAAACAATTTAAAAAGTTGTGACAACATCTTTTCTCTTCTGCTTGCCCAGTGGGCTTGATTTCAGAATATGGAAGCAGAGGTTTTAGCAATACTTAAAGGGCAAGACTTGGATATATTCAGGATTTAAAAATATTTTTTAAAGCAGTATGTTTTTAAAGCAATTTTCTGCCTAATCCTAACGTTTTGCAATGTTTTCAAAACACATCAAAGTGTAGCTTAAAAAAATAAAAGGCATAAGTGCATTTGAACTAACACACAGGCCTAGTTCATTTTTTCCAACAAACTTTGGATGCAGAATCAACACGTTGTCCAGAGATAAGCAACTGTGATCTGAAACACAAGACTGCCGTCGTACCTTGGTTGTTGAACGGCTTGGCTCCTAAACAAATCAGCTCCTGGACGCTGCAAACCCAAAAGTAAGTGTTCCAGTTTGCAAGTGGTTTTTTTGAAGTTGAATGTCTGCCATGGCTTCCATGGCTTCTGATTGAGTGCAGAAAGCTCCTTCAGCCAACTGGAAGCCACACCTTGGTTTCCGAACGGTTCCTAGAGTGGAATGGACTCCTGGAACAGATTAAGTTCAGCAACCAAGGTACCAATGTATCTTCTTCTTCTTTGGCGATCCCTCGTAGCCGAGTAAGATTGTCTTCCAGAAACACAGTTTTAACAATGAGTCCGTAAGTGACTGTGGAGGCCAATTCTGGACCCACACGTCCTTCCACAGTGGGGACATTGGTTCCCAGTAGGGAGTTGATAACAGTGTGGATTTGCCAAGCGTGCCTTCCTCCTAGCACGTTTCTCCCTTGCGTCCTGAGTTCGAGTGTCTTCAAAGCCCATGACACCTTTGGTAAAGGCTGTTCTCCAACTGGAGCACTCGCAGGCCAGTGTTTCCCAGTTGTCAGTGTTTATACTACATTTCTTTAGATTTGCCTTGAAACAGTCTTTAAACCTCTTTTGTTGACCACCAGCATTACGCTTTCCATTTTTAAGTTCGGAATAGAGGAGTTGCTTTGGAAGACAATCATCAGGCATCCACACATGTCCAGTCCAACGAAGTTGATGCTGAAGAATCATTGCTTCAACACTGGTGATCTTTACTTCTTCCAGTACACTGGCATTAGTTCACCTATCTTCCCAAGTGATGTGTAAATTTTTTCGGAGACACTGTTAATGGAATCTTTCAAGGAGTTGGAGATGGCGTTTATAAGTGGTCCACGTTTCACAAGCATATAGTAAGGTTGGGAGTACAATAGCTTTGTAAACAAGCATTTTGGTTTCCCTGCAAATGTCCCGGTCCTCAGATACTCTGCACTTCAATCGGGAGAAAGCCGCACTTGCAGAGCTCAGGCAATGCTGGATTTCAGCATCAATGTTGGCCCTTGTGGAAAGATAACTGCCATGGGGGGAGAAGTGATTGACATTTTCCAACGTTACACCATTGAGTTGGATTTGTGGCGCTGCAGAGGGGTTATTTTGTACTTGTTGGTGTGGCATTTTGGTTTTTTGGATGTTGAGTGATAGGCCAAGCTTCTCGTAAGCTTCTGCAAAGATATTTAGGTTGGTTTGGAGGTCCTTGTTGGATTGGATCTAGCTAGCACAGCAGTGGGAAACCTCTAGCCCCAGGTCTGTGGGCCCAATCAAGCCTACTAGGCATTGGCACAAGCAAAGGGTGGATCGCCCTGGGCGGCACTTACTTGGGGGGGGGGCAGTACAATGGAGCCCTAGGTGGCTCGCAATCCCAGGTGCCCTGAGAGCCCAGCACTCCGCTCACAAAGACAGTGCAGGGCTGGGCTCACAGTGTGCCTGAGCTGCCACATCCCCAACCAGCCAACCACTAGTGGCTGAGAAGGATGCGACAAGTAGTCTCTGGCCCCACAAGCAGCACTGGGCCTGCAGCACATCCAAGCCACAGTGTCCCTCCCAGCCACCCTCCAAGTGGAGGGCGCCCAGGAGGGAAGCAGCAGCTCGGGCACCCTGCAGGCCCAATGCTACCCAAAAAAGTAGTATGGGTCCAGTGTACACACAGCATGTCTCCCTCAGCTGGAGGGCACCTGGGAGGGATGTAATAATTCTGGCAGCACACTCTGCCCCCACAGTATGGCGCAGTTTGCAAGCGTGTGCACTCCCAGGCGTGCTGGCTCTGAGGTAAAGGTAAAAGGTAAAGGATCCCTGGACGGTTAAGTCCAGTCAAAGGTGACATGGGGTTGCGGCGCTCATCTTGCTTTCAGGCCAAAGGAGTTCTAATTTCTATATGTAAGCTGCCTTGAGTCCCATCAGGGAAAAAAGTGTATAAACAAATAAAAAGGTAAAGGTAAAGGACCCCTGACATGTTAAGTCCAGTCGCAAACGAAGAAGAAGAGTTTGGATTTGATATCCTGCTTTATCACTACCCTAAGGAGTCTCAAAGCGGCTAACATTCTCCTTTCCCTTCCTCCCCCACAACAAACACTCTGTGAGGTGAATGGGGCTGAGAGACTTCAAAGAAGTGTGACTAGCCCAAGGTCACCCAGCAGCTGCATGTGGAGGAGCAGGGAATTGAACCCGGTTCACCAGATTACAAGTTTGCCGCTCTTAACCACTACACCACACTGGCTCTCAATGACTCTCAGAATGACTCTGGGGTTGCGGTGCTCATCTCACTTTCAGGCCGAGGGAGCTGGCGTTTGTCCACAGACAGCTTTCCAGGTCATGTGGCCATTATGACCAAACCACTTCTGGCGCAACGTGACACCATGACGGAAGCCAGAGCACATGGAAATGCCGTTTACCTTCCCACCGCAGCGGTACCTATTTATTTACTTGCACTGGCCTGCTTTCGAACTGCTAGGTTGACAGGAGCTGGGACAGAGCAACAGGAGCTCACCCCGTCACGGGGATTCGAACTGCCGACCTTCCGATCAGCAAGCCCAGAGAGGCTCAGTGGTTTAGACCACAGCACCACCCATGTTTCTTGGCTCTGAGGTGCAGTCAGAGGGCAGGGCTGCCCTGGGCAAGAATAAGGGGGCACGGAGCAGAGTGCAAGGAGTCTTGATTTAAAAACAAAACAAAACTGCTGTCTAAAATGCAAGACTTTAAGAAAAGCATTGCTAGATTGGATCTACCTAGCACAGCAGTGGGAAACCTCTGGCCCCAGGTTTGTGGGCCTTATCAAGTCCACCAGGCCTGCCCATTAAGCTCAGAAGGCCATTTCAGCCATGCTACCATACCCTCCCAGTGCCCTGATTTTCCAGGGACACAACACATGCCCTCCCACACCTGGGGGGTGATGAAATGTGGTGCCACCACGTCAATATCATGTCTCCCCTCCTTTTGGGGGTGGACTCAGTGCCTCCCTCCCCCACCCAGGCATGGTGGGCATGAGGGTAAGAAAGGAAAGGTCATTTTGCCAGATTTAGGTAAACATTTGCTGGATATTTGAGAATACTTGCTTATCAAAAATTTCCTGAACAGAAATTTTAAGAATAATTTTGTGGTGGGTTTGGGTTTTCTTTAGTGTGGGGGGTTTCAGCTATAATGACACCTCAGCGCATGGCAGCTGCAGGAGAAGACCAAGCCATGCCAACTCCAGCTGTAGCAAGCTGTTAGCTCAAAGGATCACAGGTCCTCTGAATTGTAAATGACAGAAATCATGCATTGAAAATGTAGTTACCCGGACGGGGGGTGGGGGAGAGAGAGAAATGTGACTACAGAATCCTCTCATGATTTATTGATATTGTTCCTCGCCATCTCTGCATATAATCTGGAAATAAATTCTTGTTGCCACTCGCTCAAAGAGGGAAATATTTATTCCAACAGGTTTGGGGAGCAGATTGAATTAATCATGATCTGCCAGTCTGCACTCCAGGTAATGCTAACCTTAGCACCATTTCCTCAGCTGTTCTCGAGGTAGCTGCAGCATACAAATGCAGCTGATAGAAGTAAATGCATTTCTGCTTCCACAATGGTGCAAAAATAACTCTCACACCCACTCAGAGTATGGTTTGGTCATCCGACACTCTGGCCTTTGCCAATCTAACGCAGTCCAGCCTGGATTAAACCATTAAGCAAAATAAACATGTGCTCAAGGCATCAAGGGAAGCTGGGCACCACAGAAATTTCCCACTGCCAGATTTTTATCTTTTTAAAAAAATCATGTTTTCAATAAAAAACATCCAGTTAATATATCCAATCATAACACTCCAATTAAAATAAAAAACTAAAATAAAAAGACCAAATTACAGTCCAAATTATAATTATTAATTGTTGTTGTTGTTTAGTCGTGTCCAACTCTTCGTGACCCCATGGACCAGAGCACGCCAGGCACTCCTGTCTTCCACTGCCTCCCGCAGTTTGGTCAAACTCATGTTCGCAGCTTCGAGAACACTGTCCAACCATCTCGTCCTCTGCCATCCCCTTCTCCTTGTGCCCTCTATCTTTCCCAACATCAGGGTCTTTTCCAGGGAGTCTTCTCTTCTCATATATAAATAAAATGGAAGTGTACAAAATTATATTTCATTTTCTGTCTTACTGTAGGCTTTCTTTAATTTTGAAAAATAAAATTTTATTTTACAATGTTTTATTGTTTATATTTTGAATAATAATAATAGCAAACTCATACGGGAATGTGGAGAACTGAACCTGGTACTGGAAAAACGAGAAACAGAGAAGCCAAAATTGGCAGTCAACTCTAGTTCATTTTATGGCTGTCATTGCAACCCCTGCCTCCAAGTTTATGTTATGCTTTTTGCTGTTACAATTTTCTAAGGCACTTGGAGGCTTCCTGATTAGCAAGCAACTCAAAAAGTGAAAATAATAATAATAATAATAATAATAATAATAATAATAATAATAATAATAATAATAATACAAAATGTTTGTTGAACTTCTTCCCTACTGAAATCAATGGGACACGTCTGTCGTGGTTTAACTCAAGTTCAGCTAAGTCTGCATCCAACCCATTGCTGTTTCCCTCCCCCTCTACGAGGGGACTTTGAAAGGGGAATAAAATTGACATCAAAAAAAAAAAAACCTCCAGACCCCTGTATAACAACATAAACTGATGATTTTGTTCCCACCCGTGTTGCAACAGCACCGTGCTCTGATGAAATCAAAAAAAGATTATGCCAGAGATGGCCCTGTCTCTAAATGGAGCACCACTCTGATTTGGCATGGCCTGTTCTAATTTCCTAATTTCAGATAGCGGTCTATTTTAAAACATGTCCCACTTCGTTTCATTTCATGTCAAACTGTCCTTTCTTTAATTGGAAGAGAGCTTCACCGGAGAGCTAGTCTCTGCACAGCGGTGGCCATAAAGGAAGTTTCAGGCTGCTGACATGCAATTTTACATTTTTAACTTCAAATAAAATGTTATAAAAGTTTTGTGAAGTTCAGCATCTACGTTCAGGATTTTTCTTTTCCCCAATAAGGGGAGAAGCCCCTTCTAAAGGTACATGAGAAAGAGTTGAAAGTTCTACTTTGGGCAACATTCAAAACACACCAACAATACCTGAAAGTCTTGCTAAGAAAACAATAAGTAAAAAATAAATGTTATTTATATATGTTGTATAAGTCGTTGATGCAGCCAGGAAGAATGTTTTTAATGTAAAGGTGCAGGGAAAGGACAAATTCTAGTTTTGTGTTTGTGTTAAGGAAGAAAAACATTTTTTTGAAAAATATATCTTCCATTATCTAAAAACATAAGCAAATCCCTGCAGGATCAGATGAGAGTCCTATCTAGTCCAGCCATATGCCTCTGATAAACCCACTAGCAGGACACAACAGCCATTTCTCATTGCCGTTTCCTAGAAACTGGTATTCAGAGGCATGCTTCCTTTGATCATGGAGTTAGTATACAATCATCATGATTAGCAACCACTGAGAGCCTTAGCCTCCATGAATTCCTCTAATCCTCTTTCCAATAGTAGAATATTGTAAATTTCTTGTGTGTTAATTGTTGTACCATTCTCCCTCCATTAATAAGAAAACTGCATTTGAAACAATATTGTATACCATTATACAGTGGTACCTCAGGTTAAGAACTTAATTTGTTCTGGAGGTCTGTTCTTAACCTGAAACTGTTCTTAACCTGAAGCACCACTTTAGCTAATGGGGCCTCCTGCTGCCGCCGCGCCACTGGAGCACGATTTCTGTTCTCATCCTGAAGCAAAGTTATTAACCTGAGGTACTATTTCTGGGTTAGCGGAGTCTGGAACCTGAAGCGTATGTAACCCGAGTGTTATGTACTGAGTTGAATAGTACCCGAGGTAGCACATTATACCAGTATACCTGAAGGAGCATCTCCACCCCCATCGTTCATCCCGGACACTGAGGTCCAGCGCCGAGGGCCTTCTGGCGGTTCCCTCCCTGCGAGAAGTAAGGTTGGAACCAGGCAGAGGGCCTTCTCAGTAGTGGTGCCCGCCCTGTGGAACACCCTCCCATCAGATGTCAATGAAATAAACAACTATCTGATGTTTAGGAGACATCTGAAGGCAGCCCTGTTTGGGGAAGTTTTTAATGACTGATGTTTTAATGTTTTTTTTAATCTTTTGTTTTAAGCCACACATGGACATCTACACATGGACATCACCAGATGGGCAACATCAAAATCAGATTGATTATATTCTCTGCAGCCAAAGATGGAGAAGCTCTATACAGTCAGCAAAAACAAGACCTGGAGCTGACTGTGGCTCAGATCATCAGCTTCTTATAGCAAAATTCAAGCTTAAACTGAAGAAAGTAGGAAAAACCACTGGGCCAGTAAGATACAATCTAAACCAAATCCCTTATGAATACACAGTGGAAGTGAGGAACAGGTTTAAGGATTTAGATTTGCTGGACAGAGTGCCTGAAGAACTATGGGTGGAGGCTCACAACATTATATAGGAGGCAGCAACTAAAACCATCCCAATGAAAAAGAAATGCAAGAAAGCAAACTGGCTGTCCAACGAGGCCTTACAAATAGCGGGGGAGAGAAGGCAAGCAAAATGCGAGGGAGATAGTGAAAGATACAGGAAAGTGAATGCAGATTTCCAAAGGATAGCAAGGAGAGACAAGAAGGCCTTCTTAAACGAGCAATGCAAAGAAAAAGAGGAAAACAACAGAATGGGAAGAACCAGAGATCTGTTCAAGAAAATCGGAAATATGAAAGGAACATTTCGTACAAAGATTACCATAATAAAGGACAAAAGTGGTAAGGACCTAACAGAAGCAGAAGACATAAAGAAAAGGTGGCAAGAATACACAGAGGAATTATACCAGAAAGATATGGATGTCTCGTACACCCCAGGTAGTGTGGTTGCTGACCTTGAACCAGACATCCTGGAGAGTGAAGTCAAATGGGCCTTAGAAAGCACTGCAAATAACAAGGCCAGTGGAAGTGATGGTATTCCAGCTGAACTGTTTAAAATTTTAAAAGATGATGCTGTTAAGGTGCTCTGTTAAGATGCTGTTAAGCAAATTTGGAAAACTCAGCAGTGGCCAGAGGATTGGAGAAGATCAGTCTACATCCCAATCCCAAAGAAGGGCAGTGCTAAAGAATGCTCCAACTACCGCACAATTTCACTCATTTCACATGCTAGCAAGGTTATGCTTAAAATTCTACAAGGAAGGCTCAAGCAGTATGTGGACCGAGAACTCCCAGAAGTGCAAGCTGGATTTAGAAGAGGCAGAGGAACAAGAGACCAAATCACAAACATGCGCTGGATTATGGAGAAAGCTAGAGAGTTCCAGAAAGACATCTACTTCTGCTTCATTGACTATGCAAAAGCCTTTGACTGTGTCGACCACAAAAAACTATGGCAAGTTCTTAAAGAAATGGGAGTGCCTGATCACCTCATCTGTCTCCTGAGAAATCTCTATGTGGGACAAGAAGCTACAGTTAGAACTGGATATGGAACAACTGACTGGTTCAAAATTGGGAAAGGAGTATGACAAGGCTGTATATTGTCTCCCTGCTTATTTAACTTATATGCAGAATTCATCATGCGAAAGGCTGGGCTGGATGAATCCGAAGCCAGAATTAAGATTGCCGGAAGAAATATCAACAACCTCAGATATGCAGATGACACAACCTTGATGGCAGAAAGTGAAGAGGAATTAAAGAACCTTTTATTGAGGGTGAAAGAGGAGAGCACAAAATATGGTCTGAAGCTCAACATCAAAAAAACGAAGATCATGGCCACTGGTCCCATCACCTCCTGGCAAATAGAAGGGGAAGAAATGGAGGCAGTAAGAGATTTTACTTTCTTGGGCTCCATGATCACTGCAGATGGTGACAACAGTCATGAAATTAAAAGACGCCTGCTTCTTGGGAGAAAAGCAATGACAAACCTAGACAGCATCTTAAAAAGTCACCTTGCCAACAAAGGTCCGTATAGTAAAAGCTATGGTTTTCCCAGTAGTGATGTATGGAAGTGAGAGCTGCACCATAAAGAAGGCTGATCGCCAAAGAATTGATGCTTTTGAATTATGGTGCTGGAGGAGACTCTTGAGAGTCCCATGGACTGCAAGAAGGTCAAACGTATCCATTCTTAAGGAAATCAGCCCTGAGTGCTCACTGGAAGGACAGATCGTGAAGCTGAGGCTCCAATACTTTGGCCACCTCATGAGAAGAGAAGACTCCCTGGAAAAGACCCTGATGTTGGGAAAGATGGAGGGCACAAGGAGAAGGGGACGACAGAGGACGAGATGGTTGGACGGTGTTCTTGAAGCTTCCAGCATGAGTTTGATCAAACTGTGGGAGGCAGTGGAAGACAGAAGTGCCTGGCGTGCTCTGGTCCATGGGGTTACAAAGAGTCGGACACGACTAAACAACAACATGTATGCAGTTGTTCCATATAAATTTTATCATATTATGGAGATGCTTCGAAGGAAGTACTTCATAAAGGAAATTAAATAATAATGAAATGACCAGAGTGTTGGAGAAGACCCAAGTTATTATTTGTTCACATGATTTGCTGTTGTTTGTGGCTGTTCAGCTGTTTCTCTGTTGATGTACGTACTATATGCTTTCTCTTTGAAAAAGCGCTGGATTGCAGAATGCTGAGGACTAGAATAATTCTTCTAGGTTGCAAATGCAACCATTGCTGGTGCAGCACTGCATTTCCTATCATGCCACGGCTTGCTGCCCCCTCGGGGGGCTGTTTTGGTTCTTCTGTCACTGCTATCCCACCCTAATAGCACCACCACATTTAAGAGAGACTGCCCTTTTGAGCTGTATTTATTTTGACAGCTCTTCCTATTGTAAGCTATTTTCTTCTTCTACAGCTAGATCGATAAGGTAAGAACGTGCCAGATCCA
Source organism: Podarcis bocagei (assembly GCF_964188305.1). Classification (NCBI taxonomy): domain Eukaryota; kingdom Metazoa; phylum Chordata; class Lepidosauria; order Squamata; family Lacertidae; genus Podarcis; species Podarcis bocagei. The sequence goes on along the minus strand of NC_138130.1, from coordinate 96,754,041 downwards.
ATATTTGTCTCCTTCCTCCCCTCCAGAAAGCTTTATAAAAGTAAAAAGAACAAGTCTAAATTAATAACAGCCATAATTTGACGCCCTGTGTATGGATTGGAAGAATATACAATTGTGTGTTTGCAAGTAAAGAGACAGTGCATATGTTCGTTTCCGATTGCTTTGGCAGAGATTCAACCGGTACAGAGCATTTCCTTGTTTAATGTGTGAGATATTATGGGAAGAGCAAGGAGAAACATCTATGTTTTTAGCAAGGCACATTTGCAGCAGTCCAATGGAGAACAAATTTAGGTTGTGAGTCTTCCGCATTCAAACCCCTGCCAAATCATTCGTGCGTTCCTTTCCTGTAGGGTTGCCATATTCCAAAAAGTAAAAACCAGGACACCCCAATGGTTGAGACCCCAATTGTTAAGCTTTTTTCTTTTTTTTTGTAAACCAGTGAAATTGATGAGCTATTTTTAGACAAACCCCAAAGTTTGTTGCAAAAAGGAGTGATTTTTCAATTGACGATCCAGGACAAAGCACCACCTTTCAGAGATTCCCCTTGGATGTCAATTCTGCCTTTGAAATCCTGGTAATGTCCAGGAAAATATGGACGTATGGCAGCCCTACTTTCCTGGAAGACAGCGCTTTTCTGTGTATCTTTCCACTGTTGGCCCACCGGAAGTTAAGAGAAGACATCCTAGTCACCTCCATTGCTTTCAGGGGGGGGTGTTGTGGGGTGGGGGGGTAGGTATTTGGTCTGATAAGTCCGTTCCATTTCTTTGTGGGGACGAGTTGTGGTGGATTGCGTGGCCACCCACTCTCCTCCGGGGCCCGGGTACGAAGTCCTGCATTGTTTGGGGGAATCCCAGTCACATCAGTGGCCAGCCAGCCAATCCGCTGGCTGGTGGGCGTGGCCGGGACCATTTAAATTTGGGCGCAAGCCGGAGGGACTCCTCCTGGTTCGCGCCATCACCTGCCCCTCCAAGCTTAAGGGTATTCTGTTAAAGGATTCTGGGGGGGGGTGGATCTTGCTAGGGCAATGACACAACCCCGATGGGTTGCTCGACTTGGTCCAGGGGGAGCTCGACTTGGTCTGCATTGATGGGGCTCCCCCTTCTGGTGGTTTACCCTTACCTGACTCTGCACAATGGGCAGGATTCAGATATAGTCGGGTCCATTCAATGCTTAAGCGAATGCCGCTCACATTCTGTAATCAATAAATTTGTGGCTAAAATTTGCCCAATAACATTAACCTAATATTTGTGTCCTGTGTGTTTCATTCTTCAATGAGGGGGTGGTTGTGGGGTCTTGACATGCAAGCATTTTAATGCGAACCCACCTAATCTGTACTTCCCCAAACTGAAAGGTAATTATTCTTCGTTTGAACTTTTTAAAAATTAGTATGGTTTTTGTTTCCTGCAGGGCTTGCTAGCTTAAAATACAGGGGGGGGACTCTGTTAGGCAAAGTCTTGGATCTCTCTCTCACACATACACTTGGTAGAGCATGAGACTCTTAATCTCAGATTCATGAATTTGAGTCCCACGATGGGCAAAAGATCCCTGCATTGCTGGGGGTTGGACTGGATGACCCTCATGCTTCCAACTCCTCCGTTCTGTGATTCTATAAACTTATTTTGCTGGCTTCCATATGTTATGAAGTTGTTGATACTTACTATTATCTTTTTGGTACTAAGTTACATTAACTAATAGGGATCTATATCCCCCCTCCACCTTTCAAATTCCTTTCAGCTCTTATCCTCAGTGCAACAAGTGAGGAGACACTCTGCTTTAAAATAAGAAAGAAGGCAAGAACTTAAAACTGGCCTCTGAAAATTGACTTCCTAGTGTAAATGTGGATGGGTTGTGCTGGTTGTATACAACTCACAACACACTCTGAAAACCCCCTTTGAGTAAACAATGACTTAAAGTATAAAACCTTGTTTTCAGTCTTTAAACGCTAGCTGCCAGTGCAATGGATAGCTCAAGTGTTTTCTTTAAAACTACCTTTCAGAGTCTAAATGTACAGCCTTCTCCTGTGCTCCATATCATGGGGGAGTTATATTACCAAAGCACATAGCCCGCTAACGATACTTATATGAAAAGACTGTGGAAGGCTCCATGATGAATTTCTCAGCTTCCTCCATATCCATGCTGGACCTCCCAGCCCCATTCTTTCTCTCCTCCTGACACATTTTATCTCTTTTAGCCCTTCTTTAAGAAAACATCTGTCCATTAGCATACTAACGGTGGTTCTGCTGGCGCTTAACGGAGGGAAATGTCTACCTTTATTATTCCATCTGGTTTTGAGAAACTTTTGGAGAAGAAGTTAACAGTTTTTCAAAGGTGCTGTTCTCCTTCTGTTTGCCGGGATAGGAAAAAGATCCCAAGGGTGCTGACTGAGTAGACGCCTGGTTGGATGAAACCTCTCTTTTTTTTAAAAAAAAAAGAAAGATATTTATTAAAGTTTTTAAAGTATAACAGTAAAAATGAAAAATAAAAAGAAACATACAAAATAAAAACAGTTAAAAAACACATTGATCTTCCATAACATATCTTCCTTACACTTATTTCCCCGGACCTCCTCATACCTCCCTTTTTTGTATTCCACTTCAGTTTGTTAGTTCAGCAAATCCTTACCATTAAGCTTTTACCCTTTTATAGACCTTTTTTCCTATCTCTTAAAGCATTACAGCTGGAAACCACTTAGTTTCTATCCAACATCCTTCTGGCATTCATTAATTTTACAAAACTTCTGTAAATAGTCTTTAAATTTCTTCCAGTCTTCTTTCACCGACTCTTCTCCCTGGTCTCGAATTCTGCCAGTCATTTCTGCCAATTCCATGTAATCAATCAACTTCATCTGCCATTCTTCCAGAGTGGGTAGATCTTGTGTCTTCCAATACTTTGCAATGAGTATTCTTGCTGCTGTTGTAGCATACATAAAGAAAGTTCTGTCCTTCTTTGGCACCAATTGGCCGACAATGCCCAGGAGAAAAGCCTCTGGTTTCTTCAAGAAGGTATATTTAAATACCTTTTTCAGTTCATTAGATATCATTTCCCAGAAAGCCTTAATCCTTGGGCACGTCCACCAAAGGTGAAAGAATGTACCTTCAGTTTCTTTACATTTCCAACATTTATTATCGGGCAAATGATAAATTTTTGCTAGCTTGACTGGGGTCATGTACCACCTGTATATCATTTTCATAATATTCTCTCTTAGGGCATTACATGCCGTAAATTTCATACCAGTGTTCCACAACTGTTCCCAGTCAGCAAACATAATGTTATGTCCAACATCTTGTGCCCATTTAATCATAGCAGTGGATGAAACCTCTCAGGCACCTGCTAAATCTCCCTCAACCCTATTGAACAGATTCCCCTCCCCCGGGGGGGGGATCAAAGCACACACTGGGAGGAGAGGAGGAAGTTCCATTGCACAACTGTAGATCCTTGCACTAATGGAATTAGTAAGACTCGAACCAACAGAGAGTAGGACTTGAACCAATGGCTTCAAGTTACGAGGAAGGAGATTCCGACTAAACTTTTGGGGGGGAAATTCTGACAGTAAGAGCTGTTCAGTAATAGCCAGTGTAGTGTAGTGGTTAAGAGCGGTAGTCTCGTAATCTGGGGAACTGGGTTCGCGTCTCCGCTCCTCCACATGCAGCTGCTGGGTGACCTTGGGCCAGTCACACTTCTCTGAAGTCTCTCAGCCTCACTCACCTCACAGAGTGTTTGCTGTGGGGGAGGAAGGGAAAAGAGATTGTGAACTGCTTTGAGACTCCTTAGGGTAGTGATAAAGCGGGATATCAAATCCAAACTCCTCCTCCTCCTCTTCTTCTTCTTCTTCTTCTTCTTCTTCTTCTTCTTCTTCAACCATGGAACAGAGTCCCACGAGAGGTGGTGGACTCTCCTTCCTTGGAGGATTTTAAGCAGAGGTCGGGTGACCATCTGTCATGAATACTTTAGCTGAGATTCCTGCATTGCAGGGGGTTGGACTAGATGACCCTTGGGACCCTTTCAAGCTCTAAGATTCTATGATTCTAACTTGCCACCGGCTGGCATCCATGCTATTCCTACACATTAGTTCTCGTCCTGGCCTCTGGATCAGGACAGACAAGCTAGCTCCATCTTCTGAGCGAAGCCTTTCAAGTATTTGAAGACCACTATCATGTCTCCTCCTTAATCTTTTCTTCTTGAGGCTCAATTCACCCAGCTCTTTCAACTGTTTGTCAGAGGACTTAGTTTCCAGACCTATCACTTGTTCTGGTCTCCCTCTCTAGGTGAGATATAGATATCTCAGTTAAACTGAATGTTTGTCAATGAATCAAGGATGGGGGCCCTGATGTTGTTGGACTGCAACTCCCCTCAGCCCCAGTCAGCATGGCCAATGGTCAGGGATGATGGGAGTTGTAGTCCAATAAAATTTGGGGTAGGTGTGTCACATTGGCTGCCCCTGGAACAGATTATATTAAAAAATGTCATTAATCTCAATTTTCTCACTTTCACAGGAAAATCATTTTGTAACCGTTGCCTTCAACTGCAGTGGAGGTGAAATAGAGAGAATTAGAGAGAGCATCAAATTAAGCTCTACTATGGACACACCTTTAGATTTGACATTTTGAGTCTTTGCTACGTTTTTCAGGGGGTGGGGTGAGATTAGTAACAGGAAAAATGCAGGCTGTTTGCATTCCCATTTTTACTTCTTCTACCCCATAATATATATAGGGTGATATCCCAAAGCAGTGGGAACTTATCTTTCTTCCCACCCTCCCCCTGTCATCCTAGCTGCCCCATAAAGCCATCAAATGCTGTAAAGTAATACGAATGATATGATTTTTCTTCTTTTTGGTATCAGGCTTTTTATAAATAGTCTGTATTACTTGGATATATGAAAACTCAGCTGTAATAACATTTATATTCATGAAAACCCAGTTGTAATAATAATACAACATCAAGATAGCAAAAGGATCAAAACTGAGAAAGGGATATGCCTCAAGAATATTATTTCGCCAAAGTTATTCACTGCCTCTGATCCTGCAGTACCAGTTTTATTGGGCCAGTACAATGGATCTTCTGTCTTCAAGAAACTTTCCACATCAGGTGGCCTAGTAAGGAACGCCATGGCATCTGCCACAGAATCCCCACGTGTTGCAAAGGATTATGGGGCATGCAGGGGACATAATCGGCACACCTGCCAGACTCACTGCAACTATTCCGTGTGAATTATGACTTCGTCCCAAAATATAACCCCAAATGTGCTGCGGCGACATCTTTCTTGAGTAAGGTTGCTTTGAAGGAGTAAGCAGAATTTGGTTGCTGTAAACTGCCTGTGTGAAGTTACAGGTAGGTAGCCGTGTTGGTCTGCCATAGTCAAAATAAAAAAATTCCTTCCAGTAGCACCTTAAAGACCAACTAAGTTAGTTCTTGGTATGAGCTTTCGTGTGCATGCACATGTATCTGAAGAAGTGTGCATGCACACGAAAGCTCATACCAAGAACTAACTTAGTTGGTCTTTAAGTTGCTACTGGAAGGAATTTTTTTATTTTGCCTGTGTGAAGTAATATTGAAAGGTGGCATACAAATTGATGGCTTTAAAAGAGGATTAGGCAAATACATGGAGAACAAGGCTATCAATGGCCACTAGCTATGATGACGTATTCCAAATTATGCCTCTGAATACCAGTTGCTGGGAATCGCAAATGGGTACGGTGGTGTTGCAGTCATGTCTAGTCTGCGAGCTTCCCACAGGCATTTGGTTAGTCACTGTAAGAACAGGATGCTGAACTAGATAGGAAATTGACCTGATCCAACAGACTCTTCCTATGTTATAATAATAATAGTAGTAGTAGTAGTAGTAGTAGTAGTAGTAGTAGTAGTAATATATTTATACCCCGCCCATCTGGCTGGGTTTCCCCAGCCACTCTGGGTTGTTGTTGTGTAGTCGTTTAGTCGTGTCCGACTCTTCGTGACCCCATGGACTAGAGCACGCCAGGCACTTCTGTCCTCCACTGCCTCCCGCAGTTTGATCAAACTCATGCTGCAAGCTTCAAGAACACCATCCAACCATCTCGTCCTCTGTCATCCCCTTCTCCTTGTGCCCTCCATCTTTCCCAACATCAGGGTCTTTTCCAGGGAGTCTTCTCTTCTCATGAGGTGGCCAAAGTATTGGAGCCTTAGCTTCACGATCTGTCCTTCCAGTGAGCACACAGGGCTGATTTCCTTAAGAATGGATACGTTTGATCTTCTTGCAGTCCATGGGACTCTCAAGAGTCTCCTCCAGCACCATAATTCAAAAGCATCAATTCTTTGGCGATCAGCCTTCTTTATGGACCAGCTCTCACTTCCATACATCACTACTGGGAAAACCATAGCTTTTACTATACGGACCTTTGTTGGCAAGGTGATGTCTCTACTTTTTAAGATGCTGTCCAGGTTTGTCATTGCTTTTCTCCCAAGAAGCAGGCATCTTTTAATTTCGTGACTGCTGTCACCATCTGCAGTGATCATGGAGCCCAAGAAAGTAAAATCTCTTACTGCCTCCATTTCTTCCCCTTCTATTTGCCAGGAGGTGATGGGACCAGTGGCCATGATCTTCGTTTCTTTGATGTTGAGCTTCAACATTTTGATGTTGAGCTTCGGACCATATTTTGCGCTCTCCTCTTTCACCCTCAATAAAAGGTTCTTTAATTCCTCCTCACTTTTTTATGTCATAAAAACAATTAAAGCAATTGCCAATGGGAGGAAATTCAAATCGAGTACAGATCCCCACAGAGATAACACACAGAGAGATCACTCGGAAGGCTTGTTGAAAAAGATGGGCGTCTTCCATACATACCAGAAAGACCATTGAGATGGCATTTGTCTGGTACTTAATGGGAGGGAGTTTCAAAGTTGGGGGTACTGCTCTGCTAAAGGTGTGGCTCCAACTTTGCATGGAACAAACCTCCTGATGGGAAGGATTCTCTTTTCTGCAGATTGCAGCCACTGGTGGGGTACATCATGCCCCTCTCCAAATCCAGAAATTTTTCACTGGTGCAGCACTCATTTTGTGCAACATGAACCTCTGAAGCCTCTGCACCTCTAAAAGAAATACCGTATTTTTCCTTGTATTAGACGAGCTTTTTTGACTCAAAGAATTGGAAGAAACAAGACTTACCAACTATTGAAGAATGGCAGATGAAGATGTTGGACTATAAGGAACTTGCCGAACTGACTGGGAGACTCCGAGACCAGAGAGAAGAAACGGTGGAAGAAGATTGGAAGAAGTTTAAGGAATATTTGAAAAAAATATGTTAATATTTAAATCTTAGAATAGCTTTGGAAGTGGATATAGGCTGTAGGGTTAGAAGTAGAAGATAGTGTATTTTAAAACAGTATTATTTGTAAGTGATAAAATGTGAAGATTTTTATAGTAAAAGTAAGTGTGATAAAAAAATGGTTAGAAATTATGATATATGTAAACTGCTAAAGATGAGGTACAGTGGTACCGCGGGGTTAAGTACTTAATTCGTTCCAGAGGTCCGTTCTTAACCTGAAACTGTTCTTAACCTGAAGCACCACTTTAGCTAAAGCGGCCTCCTGCTGCCGCCGCGCCGCCGGAGCACGATTTCTGTTCTTATCCTGAAGCAAAGTTCTTAACCCAAGGTAATATTTCTGGGTTAGTGGAGTCTGTAACCTGAAGCGTATGTAACCCGATGTACCACTGGGGGGCGAATTGGGGGGGCGAATCACGTCAAAAAACTGGGGTAGTCCAATACTCGGATAGTGGAATGGGGGGGGGGAGAAGCGCTGCACCGCCAGCCAGCTCATTGGTGGGAGCACGGCTTCCCCCAATATCGCTGTGTGCAGTGGGTGCTCCCTGGGCCGTTTCCCGCGCATGGCTGCATTGGGGGAAGTTGTGCTCCTGGAGCGCAACTTCCCCCGATGCTGCTGTGTGTGGTGGGCACTCCCTGAATTGTTTCCCACATGCAGCAGCTTCGGAGCGCAATGGCTGGCGGGAGCGCAAATTCCCCTGATGCCACTGCGTGCGGAAAACGATCTAGAAGAAGAAGAAGAAGAAGAGGAGTTTGGATTTGATATCCCGCTTTACCACTACCCGAAGGAGTCTCAAAGTGGCTAACATTCTCCTTTCCCTTCCCCCCCCCCCACAACAAACACCCTGTGAGGTGAGTGGGGCTGAGAGACTTCAAAGAAGTGTGACTAGCTCAAGGTCACCCAGCAGCTGCATGTGGAGGAGCGGGGAAGCAAACCCGGTTCACCAGATTACGAGTCCACCGCTCTTAACCACTACACCACACTGGCTCACTAGGAAGTGTTTGGTCCATCTCCCCTCATTTTCCTAAAATTGAGTCCCCTAAAAGGGGGGGTCTTATACACAGGGGCATCCTATAGATGGAAAAATACAGTAATTTCTAGTTTGCCATTTTCTCCCCTATCCATTGCCAATAATTTATCAGGAGGGAGGGAGGATATTAAATAGGAATCTGGATCACTCAGAATGGGGAAGTCAGACGAACAGGATCCCATGGAACAGCCTTCCATTGACTCTCTGCAGCGTTGGCTTCCCACGATTCCCGGAGATCGCATTTTCATTTTAGCCCTGTAACTCTCAGCTTCCTCAGTGTTCTGAAAATAGAGTGTGCTTGCCCTGTATTTCTCTCAAGCTCTGAAGCTCACCAGGTGATTCAGGATGAGCTTTAATTGTAGGCTTGCAGCCCTAGGACTATGAGGGTATTTTGAAGGGAAGCGGTTAAAAAAAAAAAAATCATGCTGTGCTGAGCTGCATATCTGCAGCTCTGGTTCCAAGGATATTTCCCAAGATGATTTTTCCCCCCATTTCAAAGCTCACTGGGGGAAAAGGAGATGGAGGGAAGGGAGAGAGAGAGGGTGAGAATTGCTAAAGCAGGTGTGCTTCACCGATCTGAGTCCTCCTATGGTGATCTAAAGGAAGTTGATCTAATGATACAACTCTGGAGGTTTAAGAATTGTGAGCTGAGAAATGGAGCGGGGGGAGTAAGAGAGTCCTGGTTCAGGAGGTATAAAAATGTCACAAGAAATAGATGGTTTCTGGTAATGCAGGCATTTGATCCCCAGCAGAGAGAATTGCCACAACAAAGAGTTTCAATAGTTGTGAAGGGGGCAGGTATGGGTTGTTTTTTTACTTACTTGCTGCAATATTATTCCAACCTGGGCCAACGCCAGGAGGAGACATTGTTGGGCACCTGTCGAGACCCATCCAATTAAACAAAACACCTGCAAAATGCCGGTTATTCAGTTTAGTTTCATACTTTTCCACCACTAGGTGGAGGCATTTGAACTTTCTACATCAGCCATCTTAGGCTGATGCTGTTTCAGTTTTGGCATGATGGGAGATACCATGCAAGGTCATACAAGGGCCAGATAAAAAGGCCAGATTGACAAGCTAGGCCATGTGCGGAGGAAGGCGACCAAGATGCTCAAGGTCTGGAAACCAAGCTTTATGAGGGACAGTTAAAGGAGTTGGGTATATTTAGCCTGGAAAAGAGGAGACTGAGAGGAGATAGGCTAGCCATCTTCAAATATCTAAATGTCTGTTACAAGGAGGATGAAGCAAACTTGTTTTCTCCTGCTCCAGAGGCTTGGGCCAAAAGCAATGGATTCAAGTTACAAGAAAGGAGATTCCGAATAAACGTCAGGAAGAGTTTTCTGACGGAGCTGTTTGGCAGTGGAATTGTCTCTCTCAGGAGGTGGTGGACTCTCCTTCCTTGGAGGTTGTTAGGCGGAGGTTGGGTGACCATCTGTCAGGGATGCATTGGTTGAGATTCCTGCATTGCAGGGGGTTGGACTAGACGACTCTCGAGATCCCTCCTAACTCTATGATTCTATGATAATGATGGCAGGTGGTTTGACCCTTTGAAGGCCCCAAATGAGGACTTCAAAGCAGCTCACAGGCAGCAAGGCATTGCAAAAACAGAGGGAGAACACTTTTTAAGCTGTGGTTTCAATGCACACTGAATCTTCCTGAACTGAGCAGGACTTGACACTCCACTCATCATCTGAGAAGTGGGGAAATAAATCCTGCTGCTCTTCCCACTACCTCAGTTCCCTGCAGGAACTGTTGCATTGTCTGCACATTAAAGGGAACACACACACACACACACACACACACACACCCAAACTGTGTAGGATTTACACTTCCACTTATTCACTACAAACACTAGAACCCAGATAGATAGATGATAGATAGGTGATAGATAGATAGATAGATAGATAGATAGATAGATAGATAGATAGATGATAGTGTTATGTACTGAGTTGAATAGGATCCAAACTGAAGCTGTCTGATTGGTCCTAGAACAATAGGATCCAAATTGCAGCAGTCTGATTAGTCCTAGAATAATAGGATTCAGAATGCAGCAGTCTGATTGGTCCTAGAACAATACAGCAGTATGATTGGTTGGCAGGAACCACCCAATCCTGCTCCAGATAGAAGTGAATCCACAACCTGATTGGCTTACAGTAGAATTCCGGAATTAGCCAATCATGTGCAGCCCATTGTGTAAATAATGTATATAAAGCAGATACTGTGAGGGGACTTTCATTCATTCCTCCTCACCACTATGAGCTGAATAAAGAGCATGAAATCACCTTGCGACTCTGAGTATATTTCAGATAGATAGATAGATAGATAGATAGATAGATAGATAGATAGATAGATAGATAGATAGATGATAGATGGATGATATAGATAGATAGATGATAGATGATAGATGATAGATAGATAGATGATAGATAGATAGATAGATAGATAGATAGATAGATAGATAGATAGATAGATAGATGATAGATAGATAGATGAGAGAGAGAGAGAGAGAGAGAGAGAGAGAGAGAGAGAGAGAGAGAGAGAGAGAGATGATAGGCTGTTTGGAGTGACATCAGGAAAAATGTCATTGCAGGGTGAATTGCAACCCCTGACAAGCCGTAACTGGCCTGCAAGGAGAAGATTCCCCACCCCTAGCCTACTCAGACAGGCTGCCGCTCTCCATGGCCTCAAGCACAGAGGTCTTTCCCATCATCTAATCATTTTAACTGGAGATGATGCCAGGGATTAACTTTGGAACCTTCTGCATGCAAAGTGTGTGCTCTGCTACCAAGCTATGAGATCTTCCCATAGGTAAGCCGTAACCCAGACAAACACCTAGATCAGGGGATCAGACGTGGTACCTTCCAGGTGCTGTTGGTCTTGAGCTTCGATCATCACTAGTTGGCATGTCCAGTGGTCAAGGAGGATGAGAGTTGTCACCCAGCAGCATCTGAAGAACATGCCGCATTGGCTACCCCATCATAGGTCAAAGAGTTGGAGATGGCGTTTATAAGCATACAGTAAGGTTGGTAGTACAATAGCTTTGTAAACAAGCATTTTGGTTTCCCTGCGAATGTCCCGGTCCTCAAACACTCTGCACTTCAATCGGGAGAAAGCTGCACTCGCAGAGCTCAGGCAATGCTTGATTTTGGCATCAATGTTGGCCCTTGTGGAAAGATAACTGCCCAGGTAGGAGAAGTGATCAACATTTTCCAATGTTACACCATTGAGTTGAATTTGTGGAGCTGCAGAGGCATTATTTTGTACTTGTTGGTGCAGCACTTTGGTTTTTTGGCTGTTGAGTGATAGGCCAAGCTTTTCTTAAGCTTCTGCAAAGATATTTAGGATGGGTTGGAGCTCATCCTCTGAGCATGTGCACACTACGTTGCCATCAACATACTGAAGCTTTATGATGGAAGTTACGGTAACCCTACTCTTTGCTTTTAGCCTGATCAGATTGAAGAGCTTTCCATCTGTTTGATATATGATTCCATCAACGGTGTCTCCGAAAAATTTTACACATCACTTGGGAAGACAGGCAAACTAATATCAGTGTACTGGAAGAAGCAAAGATCACCAGTGTTGAAGCAATGAGTCATCAACATCAACTTTGTTGGACTGGTCATGTTGTGCGGATGCCTGATGATCGTCTTCCAAAGCAACGCCTCTATTCCGAACTTAAAAATGGAAAGCATAATGCTGGTGGTCAACGAAAGAGGTTCAAAGACTATCTCAAGGCAAATCTTTAAAAAATGTAGTATAAACACTGACAACTGGGAAACACTGGCCTGTGAGCACTCCAGTTGGAGAACAGCCTTTACCAAAGGTGTCTGAGGAGATTTCACCCCTCCCATACACAAGAATCTCCTGACCATCTCCTGATGGTCTCTGCTGACTCTCCACAGAGAGAAGGAGGCGTGTCCTGCCTATCTACTTATTCTGCCCAGCAACAGGCTCTGTGTGTGTGAGAGAGAGTCAGTCAGTCAGTGTATCGGAGAGAGTGAGAGTGTTAGAGATCCTAGAGATAAGATTGCTGCTAAGAGCAGCTGCAGACTCTCAGTGTAGCATTGATTTATGCTTAGAATATTCAGCTCTGTATATAGCTTTGTATCATAGTTGTAGTTATAGAATAAAAGGAAGATATTTTACAGAACTGCTCTCCGAGTGGTTTATACTCTGCAAGACTCTGCAAAACTCTGCTGCGCAACGACTGTAGTATTGAGACAGTGAATCCGGTGCTCTCAGCTCTAAGCTGTGAGTCCACAGCACTGTGACCTGTTCCTGTTAGAAGGAGGTCTCTGGCGGTGCTACCCAGCTCGCCCAGCCCAGTCGGAGTTGAGGTGCAAGAGTCCAGTTGGTGCACTGGCTCTAGGGCGATGCTGACAGTGTCATGGGCTTTGAAGACACTCGAACGCAGGACACAAGGGAGAAACATGCTAAGAGGAAGGCACACTTGCCAAATCCACACCGTGATCAACTCCTATCCAGAAACCAGTGTCCCCACTGTGGAAGGACATGTGGATCTGGAATTGGCCTCCAACAGTCACTTATGGACTCATTGTTAAAACTGTGTTTATGGAAGACAATCTTACTCAGCTACGAGTGATCGACAAAGAAGAAAGAAGAATATAGGTCAAATGACCAAGGTGAAAGCTTTAATTAATAATGCCCAGCAATACAAACCAGTCTTTTCAGAGGTTCACAAAACTTGACTTTAAATTCCCACTGAATGTCAGCGTATTACTGCAAGGCGTCAAACTCTGGAAGACCAGAAGAAAAACCACGATGACCCTTGTTAGAAATAATATCCTTCAGAAAGAAGGAATTGGGAGAGGAATGAAAATCTACAGTGGTAATGAATGACACTGAGAACGACTCTAAGCCCTTTCTGGCCAGCATTATATTTTATTGGCCTAGACAGTCCCATTCATTTTGAAGTCATGGGCTATGAAGATTACTTTTGGCGGAGTTTATTACAGCAGGTAATGAGACTATAAATCTGCAAGCTGTTTGCTTAGCTTTCTAGACAGTGTGAAGTTGAGCATACCTAAAAAAAATAAATGCCACCATTTAGGTTATGTTGAAAAGGAAGTAAAAGCAAGGCTTTTTAAAAAAGTATCATATATCCCCTGGATATTTACATTAGTGCCTCAGCTTATCGTACAGTTACCTAGCATATAGTTAAATATGCTTAATGGGAAATTAAATCCCAAATAGCTCGACCGCCCCATACACTTCATCTATTTAATACATTGGGAGGAATTAATACTCTCTCCTGCCTTGGAGAAATTTCTGGAACAACAATGGGATATCAGCTCCACCCAAGGTGGAATAATTGCCACACACAGGAAGAACAAGGATATAGTTTGAGTGCCTCACTTGTAGTTTTATAAATCCTTTAATGTGTCAACACAAAAAGAAGTTATTAATATTGCAGTTGTATAAGGGATTGTTATTATGAACAGAATGTAATGGAAATTAATAAGATTTTGGAATGCAGAATTAAAGAAAAGAATCAAATCATCAATTCTAGCATGTGGGGGGCCACTTTATCTAAATTATATTATTCGGTACTTGAACGATTGGTATTAATAATTGTATTATAAATTTGGTATTGTTATAATGAGGCTATTATTGGACTGTAATTGAAAGCTAAGAAAAATTATTATTAAAAAAATAAAACTCTCTCCTGTCTTACCTTTAGGTCTCTCACCACATCCCTCTGTGGTCTCCACCCAACCCCATCTGAACTTCAAGTGTAAGCTTTGTGGGGCAAAGGCCAGTATGCTGCGTATGTTATCCTATAAAACACCTTCCCTCTAGTCAGTTCCCTCTTCCCACTTCCCTCTAGTCACTTCCATCCTCTCGTCTCCTAGCCATCTGATCTCTCAACCATTGAGCCTTTTGCAAAGTCACCTTACCTAATCTCCTAGCCTTGAGACTGAGAGGCTGCCCATCTTCCAGTGACAGAGAGTTGGCTAGCTCACTCTCTCCCCGTTGTTCTTCTTCTTGCTGTTCACCTTCCAGTTCTGCCCAACTATGGTCTTCCGAACTGTGCCCCTCAGCAAACCGTTGTTCCAAATCAACACTACTTCACTGCTCCTGTGGAGTTTCAGTATCCTGGCCATGAGCGGGGGGGGGGGGGAGGTAGGCTCCCACCACTTTCTCATGAGAGTTGTACTCCTCAGACTGGTCTCTGACACTTGCTGACTGATGGCACTACGCAAATTAATAAAAATAAATGTGGACATTTATTTATTTGCGATACAATACGATATGATATGATACGATACTCTTTATTGTCATTGTCCCATACAGAACAACGAAATTGAAAAATCTACATAAGACATTCAAAAACCAACAAGCCTGCTATCCCAGCTATCCCAACCTGGTTAGCCCCCTAAAAACTCTGATACCCCATTTTTAAATACAATATACTCCCATAGAGAATCCTTACACTGCGTTTAAAACCAAAATCACATTTGGATAGAAACTGTTTCTCGGGCGGCTAGTCCTAGTCTTTATAACCCTGTACCTTCTTCCAGAAGGCAGAAGCTGAAAGAGATCATTTCCGGGGTGCACACTATCCTGCGTTATCTCTGCAGCTTTCTTATGGCACCTGGAAGCATAGATTTGATCCAAGGTGGGAAGAGTGCACCCAATTATTCTCTCCACAGTCATTACAACCCTGGACAGCATTGGTTTTTCCCCCTGACTATGCATCTCCCAAACCACACACACAAACCATAAGTTAATATTTATTTAGCACCCCACATTTCAAGGTGGTGTACATTGCCCTGTCCCTCCATATCTGACTCTCACAACAACCCTGTGAGGTAGGGTAGACTGAGAGGCAGTGACTGGCCCAAGGTCACCAGTGAGTTTCATGGCCAAATGGGGGATTTGAACCCTGGTCTCCCAAGTCCTAGTCCAACACTCTAACCACTACATCACCCTGGCTCTCAATATTCATCATTGGACTGCACAAAATTGTGACCTGGGAAATGTTTCAGCACTCCATGCCATCAGCATTGGTGACCATGTGCTTGAAGGAGTAGACAACTTTGTCTTACCTGGGTTCCACCATAACCAGCAACCTTTTCTGTAGACACGCTGAGCTGGACAAGTGTATTGGCAAGGCAGCTATGGCAATGGCTCGCCAGTGTGGAGAGCCAGTGTGGTGTAGTGGTTAAGAGCAGTGGACTCGTAATCTGGTAAACTGGGTTCACGTCTCCGCTCCTCCACATGCAGCTGCTGGGTGACCTTGGGCTAGTCACACTTCTTTGAAGTCTCTCAGCCCCACTCACCTCACAGGGTGTTTGTTGTGGGGGAGGAAGGAAAAGGAGAATGTTAGCCGCTTTGAGACTCCTTCAGGTAGTGATAAAGCGGGATATCAAATCCAAACTACTACTACTACTACTACTACTATTCTTCTTCTTCTTCTTCTTCTTCTTCTTCTTCTTCTTCTTCTTCTTCTTCTTCTTCTTCTTCTCCAAAAGGGCACAGTGGTATCTCGCGTTACATCCACTTCAGGTTACATACGCTTCAGGTTACAGACTCTGCGAACCCAGAAATAATACCTCAGGTTAAGAACTTTGCTTCAGGATGAGAACAGAAATCGCGCGGTGGCTGTGTGACAGCAGTGGGAGACCTCATTAGCTAAAGTGGTACCTCAGGTTAAGAACAGTTTCAGGTTAAGAACGGACCTCCGGAACGAATTAAGTACGTAACCAGAGGTACCACTGTATTGGAGAACGTGATGCTAATGTCCAATACCAGCCTTGGGCCACCCATTGTGGACTTTTGGTTTAACTGAACATGCTGGTTTGGCACCTGGAAGCTGTAATGGGTGTCAGAGGCCACCCAAGCCAATACAGCCAAGTAGCCATAAATGAGATGCTTTGACAAATTGTGCAGGTCAGAGTTAAACACATTGCTCAACACAGATATGCAAACCACATATACTAAGTTGGGAGTGCAAAAAATAATAAGGAAAAAAAAGCAACAACCAGAAAACGCACAACTGTGAAATCAATGACCTACATTATTTAGCTGTCAAAGTCAAACTGTGCAGAAATGGCAATCAATGTGAATGTTAATTGCCAAAATTAATTCTACCTAACTCTCCCACTTATGCACAAACACACAGGCATAAAACTGATGTCCTGACTGCAGCATTTCAGAAATGATGGACGGGAAGTCGCAAGACTATATGCACCTCCACGCCAAGAACACATGGTCTTTGTCCTCAAACGTCTGTGATATCATGACATCAAACATATCATTGGCCAGAAGCACTTTGGTTGCTACCAAAGCAAAGCAAAATATATTGCAATGAACATCAAAAATGTAAAACACTTACTTTTGTACTCATAAAAAAACAGGCAAGAAATTTTAGCTCCACCTTGATTTAAAAGCACATAATCAATGTCTATTGTACACCACCAACTTATCAATGACTATGACTCATCCACACAGCTGCAAATAAAACGTTTTAATGTGCTGTAAAGTGCAATATACAAACAAGACACTAGATGGCGAGAGTGAGATATGCAAAATTCAATGTATTTTTCAAAACTTTTTTTAAAAAAGCATTTTTGCCACTTTTTTATATATGTGTAGATTCCACCTATTTAACAGCACTGAATTATCTTAGATAGATAGATGATAGATAGATGATAGATAGATGATAGATAGATATAAATTAATTCAATTTTACACTATACATTTTAATTCAAATATTAATCATAATCATCAACATTTAAGATTCCCTGAATCTTTAAACTTCCCCCTGCCCCTCCATGGTTTCCATTATCAAACTTTTTTTCTACTGCATCATATAGTTTCTTCATTTTTCTTAAGATAGTCCATTTGTACCTTAGTTTTTAGTTACTCAAATCCTGCCAAAGTTTGTAGTTGTTTACAGTGTTCTCTTAAGTAATTTATAATCCCCACCCCCCATTCCTTATTAAAGTTTCTGTCTTCCTGGTTTCTGATTTTCCTGGTCATTTTCGCCATTTCGGCAAAGTCTTCATCAACCATTCATCTCTGGTCGGAGATTATCAATGTTATATTGCACCCTGCTATATTATGCAGACGACTTACAGGCTTGGGGCTCAGGTTTATGCTATATTTTTGCTGGGACTGTCCTCATCCGTGGACTACCTCTGCATTTCATCCCACAGGGTCTACCACAGGAGGAGTGTCGACTTACACCCAATCTATCTGGGTCAAATGCAATCACAGCCTGGGGCCGAATTCTTTTTTTAAAGACCTTCATCTCATAATCAACAGAGAATCACAATGCACACCCCTTCCACTTAGTACAATGTTTGACCAGCTTTCACAAGACTCTCTGCTGCTCTCCTAACCAGTAATTTCTTTTCAATCATAACCTAACCTGTCATTGTCATAGGAGGCCCCCAAAGGGAGAAGAGCAAAGTTTTGAGGCTGGCAGTCAGTGCCTGTGGAGAGAGGCAAGATGTTCAGAGTTGTCTACCATCGTGTTGTCCTTACTGTTTCCATATTTATTAGGAGACACACACACACACACACTGCAAACATTTGGGTTGACAGGTGATCTAGAAATATTGCAAATGACCTGATCCTGAATTGGGTCCAACATTCTCCAACAATAGCCTGTGCATCTCACTTTTTTTGGATATTTTTTTTTGGGGGGGGATATTTTCATATTTATATCCACTGGTTCCAAAGTCATATTTAGAATTAACTGTTTTTAATATTGAATTTTAAATTGTTGTAAGCTGCCCTGGGACCTGATGGTGAAGGGCTGGCAACAAATTGAACTATTAATAATAATTACAAGAATAACAACAACAACTGTGACATTTTTTGTGATTTTTAAATTACGCTCACTTGACTGAGGGATGTTTATGTTGCATCAAGAGAAGAAGAAA
The DNA here is from genome assembly GCF_964188305.1 of Podarcis bocagei. NCBI lineage: Eukaryota > Metazoa > Chordata > Lepidosauria > Squamata > Lacertidae > Podarcis > Podarcis bocagei. The sequence continues at coordinate 96,735,798 of NC_138130.1, read as the reverse complement.
AGGCTTAAGTGCAGTCTTATAGGTGTCTGCTTGAAAGTAAGGCCTAGTGAGTTCAGTGGGGCTTGCTCCTAGCTAAATAAAGGCTAAATAGGCTCCTAGCACCCTAAAATCCCATGGACTGCAAGAAGATCAAACCTATCCATTCTGAAGGAAATCAGCCCTGAGTGCTCATTGGAAGGACAGATCCTGAAGCTGAGGCTCCAATACTTTGGCCACCTCATGAGAAGAGAAGACTCCCTGGAAAAGACCCTGATGTTGGGAAAGATGGAGGGCACAAGGAGAAGGGGACAACAGAGGACGAGATGGTTGGACAGTGTTCTCGAAGCTATCAGCATGAGTTTGACTAAACTACGGGAGGCAGTGGAAAACAGAAGTGCCTGGCGTGCTCTGGTCCATGGGGTCACGAAGAGTCGGACACGACTAAATGACTAAACAACAACAAAGCACCCTAAAATACACGTTAGACCTCATAAAATGTTGTACCCTTATTAGAATCTTGACCATAACTATATATGTAGAGAAATAGCACAGATATGCTCCATTTTTTTATTTATTTTATTTTATTTTTTTGGTGGGGAAACGGGAGAACTCCAAAACATGTGGCAGGCCAATGCCTTTATTAGGACTCAATGAAATGTAAGAAAATGGCAAGCAGGTTTTTGAGTTTTGACCCTATAAAGCAGAATTGGCCAAACTTGGCCCACCAGCTGTTTTGGGACTACAAATCCCATCATCCCTAGCTAACAGGACCAGTGGTCAGGGATGATGTGAATTGTAGTCCCAAAACAGCTGGAGGGCCAAGTTTAGCCATTCCTGCTATAAAGCATGTAAGTGATCTCGAAGGCTCCATATCATCCTAGCACAACAGCAGGTGCTGTGGCAATTAACATCATGCCAGTTTTCTATTCTTCGCCTTTCTCTTTTACACATAACCATTTTGCTTAATTTCCAGCTGGACAATAATTATTGAGACTGATTCTGAGCAATGGGTAGATAATAATAATAATAATAATAATAATAATAATAATAATAATAATAATAATATTTATTTATACCCTCCCTGGCTAGAGCCAGGCTGAGGGTGGCTGACACCAGTAAAATTACAGTAAAAACGTAATGGGGGGGGGGACAAATTTAAAATACAGGTTGAAATGCAATTTAAATGCAGCCTCATTTTAAAAGTAGCCCATAGATCAAAACCATAAGGGATTACTGCCTTATCAGCCTGCCCGTTAAGGTCAGGAAGAGCCAAAGTCTGCAGCTGCCGGCTCTCCCCTGCCTGAGTAACATCTAAGCGTCTCTGTTCCTGGCTGCACTCTGCAGTTGGCTGCAAACCTTCACTTGCAGCTGGCTCATTCCTGACGCTCTGGCACACTTCTGGACTTCCTCTTGCCTCTGATCCCTGTTTGGACTTGTTGCTTCCTTCATCCCATAGACCCATTAGTTAGATTGTTCCCTGCCTCTTCTCCCTCTGTTTTGACTTCTTGTCAGCTACTCGGACTACCTCTGGCCCATGCTGGGACTTCGGTTGATCATGTGCTGGCACCTTGGACTGCCTTAGCTCCAGCCCTTGCCTGTGGCAGCTCAGTCGTAAGTGGTCCTCTGCTACTGGCGCTGCTGCCCTGCCCTTACCCAGTCCTAGCATTCCTGCCCAGGACCCTTGCCATTCATACCCTGGATCGTGACAGTGGGGGGCGGGACTTCAGGGGAAGAAGGATTATCCCCACTGACATATGCCTTTCATCAGCAGAGAGGAAGTGTTGAATCCACCACTAGCAACAAGAAATGTTATATCATATGCATCTCGGGTTTTTTTTTGGGGGGGGGGGAGAGATCTCTTATAGACTTTGATTTTATGGTTTGTAATTGCACTATGAATAATTTTTATACTTGAAATGGGTTGAGAGCCTCTTGGGGAGGGATAATCTTTAAAATGCTTCCATATAAATATCTAAAAATAAATTCTCCTATATAAATATAGAAGTAAATAAAATTAAGTGCAAGAAATCAATCAAGCATACCTTAATTTATTCATCTCGTGGAACTTCAGGACCTGATTGCTAATAGTGTTAGCTTTGGAAACAATTAATGAAATGTGCACAACACAAGTTAAATCAGATTATTTAGGAGCACCAAGTTAGAGTTTTGGTCTGTCCAGCTCAGTACTATCTACTGGGCTTGCCAACGTGGTGTCCATGGGATTCAATGTATCCTACTGTACCTTCTGCAGCACCCACAAAAGGTCTCAGTATATCTCCAGTTTATGGTTTTGCCATGCCCTACAGCAACCATTTTGTGATATGCCACGACACCATGACAGTTCAGCAAAATTATAAATATGCTCACTGGTTCCAAAAGGTTGGTGGCCCCTAGTCATTGGCTTTATTTTCTCTGTTCTAAATCTTCCAACATGAAGCTTCATTGGAGGTCCTTAAGTTCTAGCATTATGAGTAGCTAATGCCATAGAAAACAGAATTAGGATTCAAGATGACTTTAGTAGATTACAGCCACTCCAAGTATCCCTATTTTCAAGCAAGGTCCCGAGATTTAGAGAAGCTGCCTCGGTTCTGATTTGATCCCAGAACATCCCACTTTTCCTTAGGATGTTCCTATTTTCCCCGGAGAAATGTTGGAGGGTATGGAGTTATCCAACCCCCGAGCCGTCTGAAGGCAATCCTGTATAGGGAAGTTTTTTAAAAAAATGTTTAATATTTTATTATGTTTTTATATATGTTGGAAGCTCCTCAGAGTGGCTGGGGCAACCCAGTAAGATGTGTGTGATTTAAATAGTAAAGTTATCATTATGGAATGGGACGTCCCTATTTTCATCAGATAAATGTTGGAGGGTATGAGATTGGAGAACCGGGCCAAAGTTAACAGAATGAATCTCAACAGGGACAAATGTAAAGTTCTGCATTTTGTGTTGTTTGTTTAGTCGTTTAGTCGTGTCCGACTCTTCGTGACCCCCTGGACCAGAGCACGCCAGGCACTCCTGTCTTCCACTGCCCCCTGCAGTTGGTCAAACTCATGCGGGTAGCTTCGATTTGGGTGATGAGTGGGAAAGCAACAGAGGCTGAAGAAGAAGAGTTTGGATTTTATATCCCGCTTTATCACTACCCGAAGGAGTCTCAAAGCAGCTAACATTCTCCTTTCCCTCCCTTCCCCACAACAAACACTCTGTGAGGTGAATGGGGCTGAGAGACTTCAGAGAAGTGTGACTGGCCCAAGGTCACCCAGCAGCTGCATGTGGAGGAGCGGGGAAGTGAACCCGGTTCACCAGATTACGAGTCCACTGCTCTTAGCCACTACACCACACTGGCTCTCAGAGGTTGGATGGCCATCTGTCAGGGATGCATTAGCTGAGATTCCGGCATTGCAGGTGGTTGTATTTGATGACCCTTGAAAGTTCTCTAGAACTGCAATCTAGTTCTTTACATTTCTATGAGTGAGGCGCAAAACCTTTTCCTCTACCCACTTTCTCCATGCCATTCCATCATTACACCTCTTATGTCTTTTCTCCAAGCTAAAAAGTCCCAAATGCTGCAACTTCTTCTTGCAGGGGACCCACTCTAATCCCTTCGATCATTTTGGGTGCCCTTTTATTCCAAGTAGCAGCGTCTACAATTAATTGCATAAAAGGAGATGTGAGTTAAAGGACTTATTGTTTCTGCATTATTTCCAGGCACTCTCTGATGGCATCTTAGCAACTTCCTATCTGATATGTCTTTAGCACCTGCCAATCCCCTTTCCATCTTCTAAAATGCTCGCCGCTAGGGATAATCTCACTGAAGCAATTACTCATGATAGGAAAATGCAACTGGGATTGGGCAGTCAATAAGGGCGATATGTCAGAAATTGTGATGGACTGTGGGAGATGAGAGTGGGTAACAGAAAGAACATGCAAGGATCAGAGTCCACTCTGGTAGGGAAGGAAATTGCTCCCAAGGAGAGCTTGATGCCTGGATTTGATTAGTTTTGCATGTTCCTCGCTGGCTGCTTAGAGGGGGGAAAGTATTAAAAAGAACAAAACTGCACTCCTCTACACGGGAGGTAATATTTAAAAATGTATGAGCATCAGCCATCAAAGCCCTGTGGCTTTTCTCCATTGCAAGACAATTGAAATGTAATGGAAATCCTATTGATTTTCAGTGGGGGGAACTGCAGGATGCCAATTGTCCAGAATCCAGTGTTGTTGCTCGAGGTGGAATTGCACAAAGAGAAGCCAATCACAGCTGCTCAGCTCCCCTGCGAAGCCTGCCCCAGAATCCTGCCTTGATGACGGCTGCTTTTCTCCGACTCCTGATTAAATTGCTAGAAAATGAGATCGTTTGGTTGGCTTCGATATTCCTGAAGAGCTTGAGGTTACCTGTCTCCAGACTTTGATTTCCAGAGGTGAAGCCATGCTAGTCTCTGGCAGCAAAAGCAACAAAGAGTCTCACAGCACCTTAAAGAGTAACAAATGTATCATGGAACAAGCTTTCATGGTCCACAGCCCACTTCATCAAATGCACAGAGCATTTAGGGAGGGGCAAATTGATCAGTTTTGATTCCTCTACATTCCTCACCTTCTCCCCAACCTTTCAGTTCAGGTTGCCACATTTCCACATTGTGAGATATATATATATATATATTTAAGTGTTTGTGACAATTTGCCAGCATTTTAGTGCAATTCTCTCCTAATATATGGGGGCCAGATTCAACTGAATAATTGTGCTAGTGGGAGCCAGCATGGTGAGTTGTACTAGCACAACGAGGCTTCCCCCCTCTCCTACGTCCCCTGTGTCCCACCCAAATTGGGTTGGGGGGCATTGGGAGAACCCCAGGACATCAGGCAGGGGAAGGCAAGGGGAAGTAATTCTATTGGGCAAGCAGAGGTTCTTGCGATAATGGAACGATCATATTAGCGCTACTTTGAATCCCACCATTTGCATGCAGTTTTCCATATATATTTTTGCAAGCATTTTCCCTAGGATGTTTTCCCATGTAACTTGCATGAATATAGACATTTCTCTCTGTACTAATAGCAACGCCTTGAATTCGGCCAGGTTGCAAATAGGCAGCTGGTGCAAATCTCTGAGCAGAAATGTTAAGAGAGCCAGTGTGGTGTAGTGGTTAAGAGAGGTAGACTCATAATCTGGGGAACTGGGTTCGCGTCTCCGCTCCTCCACATGCAGCTGCTGGGTGACCTTGGGCCAGTCACACTTCTCTGAAGTCTCTCAGCCCCACTCACCTCACAGAGTGTTTGTTGTGGGGGAGGAAGGGGAAGGAGAATGTTAGCCGCTTTGAGACTCCTTCGGGTAGTGATAAAGCGGGATATCAAATCCAAATTCTTCTTCTTCTATATGTGCTGACTGCATTTAGTTTAATACAGTTAGAAGCACTGCATCAGGATTCTCGATTCTGCAGAGGCTTCTATCCACATAGAAGGGTTGCCATATTTCAAAAAGTGAAAATCCGGACACAAAAGTTTTTTTTTGGGGGGGGGGGCCAAAATCGCAATAAAGGAAGTTTTTGAGCTACTTTGAAGGAAAATCACCGAAAACAAAACTGCTGACATGGGTTGCCATATGGTCTGGGTTTTCCTAGACATTTTAGAAATTTTTGCCTGGGAAATTCAGGACTTGAATGGCAATCCCACCTACAGACATTTGTGCTAAACACACAAAGACTGGAGATGGGGACAAGCTCTGCTGACCTCCTGAAAAGGGCTAAGATCTTCAGGTGTAATAATGTGTGATAGACCCCCTGGAGGAGACTTGCCATAGTTGACAGGGCTGAAACTAATAGGAGTCAATAACGGGATGAGCCTTGGTTGGGTGAGGACAGGATTCTCCAAATCCGATGGGACAAAGAAAAAGTAATGGCAGATCTCTTATCCCACCTTTATCTTGGTATGCCCCGCGGAGGACCTTAAGGTCCACAAATGACAACATTTTGGAGGTCCCAAGTCGCAAGGTGGTTAGATTGGTCTCAACTAGGGCCAGGGCCTTTTCAGTACTGGCCCCGACTTGGTGGAATGCTCTGTCACAAGATACTAGGGCCCTGCGGGACTTGAGATCTTTCTGCAGGGCCTGCAAGATAGAGCTGTTCCACCTGGCCTTTGGTTTGGACTCAGTCTGACCCTTATGTTTCCCTCCTTTTGTTCTATGGGCTACTTTTGAAATGAGGTTGCATTTTAAATTGCATTTTAACCTGTATTTTAAATTGCCCCCCCCATTATCTTTTTATTGTACTTTTAATGGTGTTAGCCGCCCTGAGCCTGGCTCTGGCCGGGGAGGGAGGGGTATAATAAATTATTATTATTATTATTATTATTATTATTATTATTATTATTATTATTATTATTATTATTCTCCTTACACCCACCTTCACCAAAGCGATGGAGAGGGGAGAGGGCTGGTTAGGTGACAGGATTCACCTCTCATCGGTGCCACCCTTTGTTAATTGTTGCTATAGACAAGAGGGCTGTGTATCAAATATCACAACATTATGTAACTGAGTTTTGTGAACTGTCTTTCCCACACACTTTTGAGGTGTGCTCACTTCACACACAGAGATGTACGTTCAAATACACCCAAGTCTTGGGAGGCCCACAATCCTATAGTAAGATCCACAAAGATGCGCAGCGTAGGGTGCAGCAGATCTCTGGCTCAGCTAGCTGATTCCCAGCCCTGGCTCAGCCAAATATTCACTGGTGTAACTTGCTCATCCCAGCTTAGGTGGCTAAGCCAAGGCCAGTGTAAGTCCAAAAAGGGGGGACATTCTGGAAGGGGCTGGAGAGGACTTAGACTGGATCCTCAGCTCATTCAGTTCCATCATGTGGCCTGGCAACATGACTTTGAACACTATTTTAAAGATTTGTTTTCCCTCTGCCCTGGTTAGACAGAGCAGCGGCAGCAGCCCCACTGCTGAATGGGGTTTTGATTTGGTGCAACTTTACGCCAGCTTAAAATTACACGGGCTTAGTTTAGACCTGCTTCTTTGGCACAGGGTTGCTCCCTTAGAATTTGTCTGTCACAGATGGAATCACATTACTGAAGTGCTAATAACTACCGTATTTTTTGCCATATAGGACGCACTTTTTCCCCTCCAAAAATGAAGGGGAAATGTGTGTGTGTGTCCTATGGGGCGAATGCAGGCTTTCGCTGAAGCCTGGAGAGCGAGAGGGGTCGGTGTGCACCGACCCCTCTCGCTCTCCAGGCTTCAGGAAGCTCTCCACAAGCCGTGGGAGACCAGCGGGAAGTTGCGCCAGTCTCCCAAGGCTTGCGGAGAGCTGCCTGCATCCCGAAGCCTGGGGCGCGCTAAGTAGCACGCCCCGGGCTTCGGGCAGATATCCGCAAGCCTGGGGAGACCGGCGCGACTTCCCGCTGGGCTCCCTAGGCTTGCGGATAGCAGCCTGTTCTGGGGGCTGGGGTCGGGGGAAGCTCGGGCTTCCCCCGCCCCAGCCCTGCCCCTGGGGGGGAAATAAAAAAAAATCTTTATCCCCCCCCCCAAACTAGGTGCGCCCTATGGGCCGGTGCGCCCTATGGGGCGAAAAATACGGTAAATGATCAACATTCACCTGCAAAGATCTCCCGCTGACAATGATAAGAAAGGAAGATGTACCATGCAAAACGTGCACCTTTCGCTTGAAAGCCAAGGTCCAAAGGCATCACTCTCAACCCACTGCCCACAGGTAGAACGCAACATCAGCATCTTTGAAACTATTTGCTGATTTCCAAACATAATCCATAAAGGGGAACCAGAGGCTCTAATGGATACAACATTAATATAATCATAAAAACAACATTACATTAATTAGAACTTTGTAAATGCAGTAATTAAGATATTCGGGGACAGCTGTCTTGCCTGTCCCCAAACATCCCTGAGAAATCTCCCAACACTACTTACTTGAGAGCTGTCATCTGTCCAGTTTCTGGGAGAACCATCTGTTGGCGTTTTTTCAATCTTGGCTGGCAAAGAAGATTCAAAGAAATGTGTCTAAACTCTTCTTTTACGAGAATAACAAAGGGAGCAAAATCCCATATCTGCAAAACCCCAGTTGCATGGCGGGTTCCTGCCTCCCGCCAGTGGAAATAAAGACACATGACACCATTATTTTAGGTTAATGGGCTAAAATTGGCCACAACTTTGTTGGTTACAGGTAAAGAGCAGTATTGGCTTAGACCAGTGTTTCCCAACCACTGTTCCGCGGCACACTAGTGTGCCGCGAGATGTTGCCTGGTGTGCCGCGAGATGTTGCCTGGAGGGAGGCGGGCGAGTCGGGTGGCGAGAGGCGGGGCGGCGGCGGCGAGGAGAGGCCGCCCAGCGCGGGGCTCTCGCCGTCTGCCTGCCTGGCTGCCTGCGAGCTCGGCGGGCAGCGCCTCCGTCCGCAGCGCCCGCCTCGCGGCTCTCATTCCCTGCCCCTGCCAAAGCTCACCCAGCCAAGCCGCGCTCTCCTTCCTGCCTCGCTTTGCTGCCTCCCCCCCCACCCCCAAAGCTTGGAGGTTCCCCGGCAAGGGGGAGGAAAAAAATTGAAACTTACACTTTCGTGCGTCCCTCCCGGCGTGACGCTGCGCGCTGACGTCACGGGGCTGTAATGGTGGTGTGCCTCGAGATTTTTTTCATCAAACAAGTGTGCCTTTGCCCAAAAAAGGTTGGGAAACACTGGCTTAGACATTGGTCCTAACCAACTATCCAGCTTCAGCCTGTTTGCTTCAAGGGTTAATACCAGCAGGGGGAGCCCTGCTGATGCACATCAACTAGGAACTCCACCGGGGTCACCGCTCGGGTGCGCGCTTTAGGCCCTGGCCTCCATAGGCTTCGGACGAGGTCACGCCCCCCGGAATCCTTTACCGGACTACCCTTCCATATTTGGGGGAGGTGATGGCACTCCCCCCCCAACACATCTACATAACAATACCCCTACCAATGCCTAACCGCCAAAACCAAAGGAGTTGTGATGATTTGCTATGAGGTAGGCGAAAAACCAAATGGCCGGTGCCAATTTGCCAAGTGGAAAAAATTCCTACCAGGCCCCTTAACGGCGGCCAACCGAGGTCCATAGCAAGGTCAGAAGGGGAACCTTAAAGGGTGGGCGACAAACCTAGACAGCATCTTAAAAAATAGGGACATCACCTTGCCAACCAAGGTCCGTATATTAAAAGCTATGGTTTTCCCAGTAGTGATGTATGGAAGTGAAAGCTGGACCATAAAGAAGGCTGATCGCCAAAGAATTGTTGCTTTAGAATTATGGTGCCGAAGGAGACTCTTGAGAGTCCCATGGACTGCAAGAAGATCAAACCTATCCATTCTTAAGGAAATCAGCCCTGAGTGCTTACTGGAAGGACAGATCGTGAAGCTGAGGCTCCAATACTTTAGCCACCTCATAAGAAGAGAAGACTCCCAGGAAAAGACCCTGATGTTGGGAAAGATGGAAGGCACAAGAAGAAGGGGATGACAGAGGATGGGATGGTTGGATAGTGTTCTCGAAGCTACCAGCATGAGTTTGACCAAACTGCGGGAGGCAGTGGAAGACAGGAGTGACTGGCGTATTCTGGTCGATGGGGTCACGAAGAGTCGGACACGACTAAACGACTAAACAACAACAAATTTTCCCAATATCGATAGTTCTTTTCCTGGAAATACTTCTTCCAGAAATGGAGGAATATTTGGTGCAGTTGTATACAGAACAACATTTGAGCATCAATCCAGCAAGAGACTCTCAGCTTGCATTTGTCCATTGTATGTTCTCCTCCTCTGATAGCTACATATTCCTGGGGAACCATCCAAAACAGATATTTAGTTGGCAATTTTCAGGCAATTAGGGTGTCGTATCTCTGGCCTGATGAAGTTTCATCTTGAGTTTGCTCCATTCAGTGTGAAATGGGAGCTAAATATAAGATACTTCTCTTCAGGCCTTCACCACAAAATAAGCAAAACCTCTCCACGGAATTAATAGTGGCAGCAATTTCAACCATTGTCTTCCAGTAATAGATTCATTGGACTTTTTATAGTATTGACGCTGACCCGCATGACTCTCCAAGAGTCTGGCTCCATAGTACATTAAAAAAATGAACTATCTGAGTTTCTTAGAGGCTATTAAAAACTGAAAAGCTTATTTTCAGCAGTGTAAAGAGAAGAAGGGTAACTGTAGGTAATTCAAACATTTGTTATAACCTATAGCTTCATGCGGGGTGGGGTCCCTTTGCTAAGTTCAATGTAGAGATGAGTCGTATATTCATTTGATTCCTATTTTAATGAGAACCTACCCAATTTCCACTTCCCAAACCGATGTGTACAAACCATAATATTCTTCAACATTTGCACTTCTCTAAATTTTCCAATGTCGATCCCATTTAAAACATATATTTTTAGAAGTGCTTAATAGGAAAAACTACTTGCAAAAGGGTAGACATTTAAGGCAACAGTAGGTGTTTGGTTCACGTTAATTACCACAATTTCACCATGCAATTGACAATGTATGGATGTAATGAATTTAAGTTGTGTTATTAATCATGTAAGTTTCATAATTTCACCACACTGGACTATGAGATGAATATTGCCGGTTTTTTGCAGAAGGCGAACTGCAGCAGAAAGGAAATAATGGTATATGCCACATACAGAGTAGAATAGAAAACGGTGCCTCAACACAGTCAAAACTGTGATTAATGGGAGTTTGCATTTAATATGAAGTACATCTACAGCTTTGTAATGCAAATGTTTCCCTCAACACTTAACTCTCAAAAGGATTTAGGGGGAACTGAACTCCACCCTGGCGTTGTTGTTGTTGTTTAGTCGTTTAGTCGTGTCCGACTCTTTGTGACCCCATGGACCAAAGCACGCCAGGCACTTCTGTCTTCCACTGCCTCCCGCAGTTTAGTCAAACTCATGCTGGTAGCTTCGAGAACATTGTCCAACCATCTCGTCCTTTGTCGTCCCCTTCTCCTTCTGCCCTCCATCTTTCCCAACATCAGGGTCTTTTCCAGGGATTCTTTTCTTCTCATGAGGAGAACCTGGCAACAACTCCCTACTGGTGTATATAGTCCCCAAAAGTACAGTCCCATAAAGCTCCTGAACCATCCAAGCTGAGGTACATCAACTTGAGAAATTGAGCAGACACAGCACCTCAGCTCTGCTTCGCTTTTATACTTTGATTGCAGCATCTGGGCTTGATGAGGCAGGTTGACCCTCACCTGTACTGAGCCTACTCCAGCTGAGGAATTACAGCTAGTGAGCCCCACCTGGCCAGCTAGTGAGTTGGGCTGTGGGCCCTTGCCTGCCTCAGCTTCCTAGAGCAGGCATAGGCAAACTCAGCCCTCCAGATGTTTTGGGACTACAACTCCCATGATCCCTAGCTAACAGGACCAGTGGTCAGGGATGATGGGAATTGTAGTCCCAAAAACATCTGGAGGGCCGCGTTTGCCTATGGCTGCACTAGGCCTCTGGAAGTAGTACAATTCCCATCATCCCTGACCAATGGTCCTGTTAGCGAGGGATCATGGGAGTTGTAGTCCCAATACATCTGGAGGGCTGAGTTTGCCTATGCCTGTCCTGGAGTGTACCTCCCGCTGCTCCCTACACCTCAGAGCCCACTGTGTTTGAGGAGACAAGGATCCTTCCAGCTCAGGTGATGGGTCTTGCTCCTCTGATTCCCTGCCGTCACCCCGTGAATACTTTTTATACCCCGACTTCTCCACCCACAGCGTGCCCTGGTGTCATGGCTGCACCCAGCGCCGGATTTACATATAAGCTAAATAAGCTATAGCTTAGGGCCCCACTCTCTTGCTACCCCCCCCCCAAAAAAGCAAATAAAATAAAACCTACATACAGCAACAGTGGCAAATGGCTTTAGATACCTATTAGGTCCATAAATGACCATATAGCATATATAAAACACCAAAAACAGTGACAATTTGTTGTTGACAAAGGACAGCTGGACATATAAAGGGCCCCATTACCTTCCGTAGCTTAGGGCCTCGTCAAACTTAAATCCGGCCCTGGCTGCACCCCTCATTGAGATCCTCTTCCCCATTCCCCAATGTATAATTCAGGTACTTGGAATGTGAGTTGTCTTTGTTTTTGCATCAATTAATATTTGTTCAATTCCTAATAACCGATTGGACTTTGATCAATTTCAAGGTTGCTCCCAGCGAAGGCAGCAGGTCACTGGATGCCATGATACTGCAGAGGCAGAATGCTTCCTTGGGAAAGTATATTTCCACTGTTTAATGGCTTGTACACCAAGAGTAATCTGTATCTACGTCCATTTTTTATGAGAACCATTAAGAAAGGTCAGGTTGTTATATTTAGGAAGATACTTTATTTCACCCATTATTCAAAAGGGTTATGTCCAAGCCTCCAGCTTGGCTCAAATCACCAGCCTAAAGCTTTAAACTATGAAGCACCAGTTCAGAAGTCGTACTTTGCACCCTTAAAAGCCCAGAGTTCTTCATCCCAGATGTGTGGGGAACTGCCTGTTTTCTGTTTGCAACTCTTATATCATCATCATCATTTATTATTTATACCCCGCTCATCTGGCTGGGTTTCCCCAGCCACTCTGGGCAGCTCCCAACAGAATATTAAAACCACAATAAATACATCAATCATTAAAAACTTCCCCAAATAGGGCTGCCTTCAGATGTTTTCTAAAAGTCAGATAGTTGTTTATTTCCTTGACATCTGGTGGGAGGGTGTTCCACAGGCCGGGAACCACCACCGAGAAGGCCCTCTGCCTGGTTCCCTATAACCTCACTTCTCACAGGGAGGGAACCGCCAGAAGGCTCTTGGAGCGGGACCTCAGTGTCCGGGCAGAACGATGGGGGTGGAGACACTCCTTCATGTATACTGGGCCAAGGCCATTTAAGGTTTTCAAGGTCAGCACCAACACTTTGAATTGTGCTCGGAAACATACTGCGAGCCAATGAAGGTCTTTCAGGACCAGTGTTATATGGTCTCAGCTGCCACATTCTGGATTAGTTGTAGTTTCCAGGTTACCTTCAAAGGTAGCCCCACGTAGAGCAAATGTCTTCCAATCCATTTGCCCTAAAACCTCCTCGAGAAACTTGCTATGTAACCGTAGAAGAGCAAACATTTGCTTTAATTCTGCTTATTTGGAGTAACAAAATCTGGCACCAGAAGCAATTGTGCGTGTCTGTCCCATAATGATTCCCACCACGTAGAGCGCAATGCAGTAGTCCAAGTATCCAGGAACATCTTGGAGGACCACAAGCTATAGACTATAGACAACTTAGAAGCTTCATTTGCAAGCTGCAAAAGTGTGTGTTTAGATGATATTTGGTGGGGTGGCATAGAATCATAGAATTGTAGAGTTGGAAGGGACCACAATGGTGATCTAGTCCAACCCCCTGCAATGCTGGAATCTTTTGCCCAACATGGGGCTCGAACCCACAACCCTGTTTTGCTTTGTTTTGTTTTGTTTTGTTTTGTTTTGTTTTTAAGAGGGACATACCAACGGTAGCATCAACAGCCTTTCTGTCAAGTTTTATCTATGTATATTTACAGTCAATTTGTTATTTTTAGCAGGTTTATGCCCAAAGTTCCATGTGAAACTTTGGGGGGACATTTTTTTCTAGCTTATTATCTCCAGAAGCCACATTATTGGACTTGCCCACACATCACGAAGCAGGGCTTCTTCTTCACCCGAGCATGGCAGAGGGGAAACAAGCCTTTAAATTAATCATGGGATTGTCGAATCGGAAGGGACCACCAGGGTAATCTAGTCCAACCCCCTCTATACAGGAATCTGTTGCCCATTGTGGTGATTGAACCCATGACTTCATGATTAAGAGGCTCACGCTCTACCAACTGAGTCATCCCTATGTTTTCTGCAAGGTTGCCAGGTCACATGACTGAGATGAATGGGCGTAGAAAATTCAACCTCTCTGGTCCTGCCATGCCCCCAAAACACCCCTTTGGGGGAACTTCCACTGGCCTCAGCTCAGCCAGTTGAGCCCCAGGTGAGCTTAGATGCAATAGGCCTATGGATTTAATGCTGGCAGAGCCTGGCTGAGCCAGGAACCACCTGGCTGAGTCAGAGATCCATTGCATCCCAAATTGCTAAACCTGGGGAACCATGCCATGGGATTGCTCCCTTAGTTCCCTTCTTTGAGGTTTAAAAGCCCAACCCTCTGGCATTTTTTTTTTTTTACCAACAACCAAAATACAGTGAAAACAAACAGTGAAACCTTCCAGGCGACTGATACATTGGGTATACATAATCAATAATAACATATTCAAATCAACCATATGTACAATTCTATATACCTTAATACTCCTCCCTTCACAAGGTTTATTTAACTTTTAACATTTTAATTGCCCCAAATTGTTCAAACCTGCCCAAATAATTCAATACCTTCTTGAACCAATCCTCCTCCTTCTCACTGACCTTAAACCCTTTCATTTTATGTATCTTCACAGTTAGATATTCTAAGATTATAATATTTTTCAATTTTTGGTTTACCCCTAGCTCTTCTGCATTTTTCCAGTTACTCGCTATAACCTGTCTGGCTGCAATTACCATCAATTTTACCCATTTACATTCCGCTTTTGTTTCTAACTCGGTGCTACTCAGGCTAATAAGAACCATTAATTTAGATATTTCCACCTCCCTACCCATAATTCCCGATATTTCTATACCAATTTGTTTCCAGAATTCATTAACTAACGGACGATCCCACCACATATGCCTGTACATTCCCATCACTCCACAGGTCCTCCAACAATTCTTACTTCCAGATTTTGTAATATGATATGACTGTACAGGTGTGTAATACCATTTTTATACCAACTTCAACCCTTGTTCCTGGATTATCCTAGAGGTCGCAACAAAGGGTGGTTGCTGAAAGATTCTTTCCCAATCTTCATCTAAAATCGGTTCCTGAATATCTAGTTTCCAATATTCTTTCAAACCTTCCTTTGGTGAAACCAAAGATTGGAGGAGGTTGATTTGCAACAAAATCTTACTACAGGTGGAGGTACATGTTCCCCGATAAACCAGGGCATTATATTTATGCCCCAGATACCTCGATATTTGTCTACCTTATCGGTTGCGTCGCATAGATTCGCTTTTGTTAGAGCCAGATTTAATGTGTTCCCCTCAAATGTGCTGAACAATAGATTTTCTAATGGTAAAACCTCTGTTTTATGCGCATGTGACAACAAATCAATAGAATCCCTTCATCATATCTTGTTTAATTGTCCTTTATATATTGTGCCCCGATCAAGGATTCTGAGTTCAATCATTTTGGAAACTCTTGCAAAACCACCTGAATCACACCTAGCCTATCTACTCCAGGACATTGATTCTTATAGAACATTACAGGTTGCCAGATTCCTGAATTCAGTTCTTTCATATAAAAGACTTCATGGAATGCTGCATGACTATTAAAATCTAGTAAACTCTATCCACCATCTTTATAATCAAGGCCACAATATGGTACATCTAGAGATTGTATGTAAGGTGAAGGAGAGTATGTGTTGAAATATTTTAGTTGATATTTTAGAATGTAAAATCCTATTTTATTTATTGATTGGTTTTTACCTTGTGGGCTTATAGCCGAATAAAGTATTATCTATCTATCTATCTATCTATCTATCTATCATCTATCTATCTATCTATCTTCCTTTGGTGATTTCTCTTTGTCTAATAACACCTTATACAATTTTGAAACTATTTTGGCCCTATCCGTCCTATATCCTTTCACTAATTCTTCCTCTGGCATTTTAGCCCAAAGTGCCCCTGCAAATAGTCTCTGCACCTCTCTTCAAGCGAATGCATTATACATCAAAGGCAGAGGCATGTTAAATTAATGCACTGTCACGATAGCCAGAATTTCTTTGCCCGTTAATTAGGCCAACTGGCAAATTAAATACCTTGGCTGGGAAACCTGCTATGCAAACTTAATAAATAAATAAAGTAAAGCAAAACATTCCCCACCACCACCATCACCTTTCATGCAGATGTATTGATGTATTGACTAAAAAAAAGTTTTGTCATCCAAAACATAAAATGTTTTCTTAAGAATACAAAGTGTTGGAAAACAGAAGGAACAAATGAATTCCACATTTTGGATTGAAGCGCACACATCAGGCTTAATGTGCTTCTCGGGGTGACTTTCGGCACCATTTTGACTTACATTTCTTCCACCACAGCTCAGAATTTAGACTTGATAACTATTGATTCCAGCCTTGCAACGTTCAGAATAATTAACAAGTGTTTCTTCTCAATCGCCCAAATACTCCCTCATGAGATTTTCATTCTCTATCCCTAGATTTCATCCCAAGCGATATAATGTCCTTTCGTTTGTTACTATGTTATGTATTTTTGTGTTTTTTTAATGTATTCCAAAGCACCCCGTGATCCTCAGATAAAGGGCAGAATGGAAATTTAATGGACAATAATAATAATAGTAATAATAATAAACAGGGGGAAAACTCAGAGTCTGTTGCACATGCCCAAGGGCACTAGTGAATACCTTCAGGGACACCATACTGCTCATGGGGTATGAGGGGACAACCCATGCCTTAGAGTAAACATAAAAGCATATTCATAAAAACCCATTTAAACAATCAGAAAACAACAATGAAACATCTTCCCAAAGCCTGAACATCAGGGCATCACATGCACAACATTACGGTAAAGGTAAAGGGATTCCTGACCATTAGGCCCAGTTGCAGATGACTCTGGGGTTGCGGCGCTCATCTCGCTTTATTGGCCAAGGGAGCCGGCATACAGCTTCCGGGTCATGTGGCCAGCATGACTAAGCTGCTTCTGGCGAACCAGAGCAGCACACAGAAACACTATTTACCTTCCCACTGGAGCGGTATCTATTTATCTACTTGCACTCTGACGTGCTTTCGAACTGCTAGGTTGGCAGGAGCAGCGACCAAGCAACGGGAGCTCACCCTGTCGTGGGGATTCGAACCGCTGACCTTCTGATCGGCAAGCCCTAGGCTCTGTGGTTTAACCCACAGTGCCACCCACGTCTCCTATGCACAACAACATTGGGCCCCCACAATTGCCCTCATGTCAGGTGCAAGAGTCCTATCACATCAAGTTCAGGGGGGGAAGCTATAGCTCAGTGGGGGGGTATCTGTACTTGTGTAACATGGACCACTTATAAACGCCATCTCCAACTCTTCAAAAGATTCCATCAACGGTGTCTATGAAAATTTTTACACATCTCTTGGGAAGACAGGCAAACAAATGCCAGTGTACTGGAAGAAGCAAAGATCCGCAGTGTCAAAGCGATGATTCTCCATCATCAACTTCGTTGGACTGGTCACGTTGCATGGATGCCTGATTATCATCTTCCAAAGGAACTCCTCTATTCTGAACTTAAAAATGGAAAGTGCAATGCTGGTGGTCAACAAAAATGGTTTAAAGATGCTCTCAAGGCAAATCTTTAAAAATATAGTATAAACACTGACAACTTGGAAACACTGGCCTGCAAGCACTCCAACTGGAGAACAGCCTTTACCAAAGGTGTCATGGGCTTTGAAGACACTCAAACTCAGGATGCAAGGGAGAAATGTGCTAAGAGGAAGGCACACCAGGATCAACTCTCTCCTGGAAACCAATGTCCCCACTGTGGAAGGACATGTGGATTCAGAATTGGCCTCCACAGTCACTTACGGACTCATTGTTAAAACCGTGTTTATGGAAGACAATCTTACTCGGCTATGAGGGATCTCCGAAGAAGATCTGCTTGGCAAGAACCAGGTTCATTCCCTGGGTAGGACTGGGGAAGAGTATCTGCAGAAAACTCCAGATTTAATCCTAGATGATTTGGGGCATGGCTTGGACAGACTCCGAGTGGGACGTCCTGCAAAGCCTCTTGTGGTCATTGTAGACAATGCAGAGCTGGACTGACCAATGGCCAGACTCAGCAAAAGGCAACTTTCTATGTTCTTAGGTTCTTATTTGGAGCAGTTCCAAAACCAGAGGTTTCTAAGAACTGGAAATGGTACTGGTTTTGAAAGCTTGCAAATTGCTGTTAGCTTCACATGATTTCTCTCAACTATAAACATTTCCTTTTTCTTTTCTTTTTTTCTTTGCAAATCTATCATTCCATTGATTGTCACACACAAAAAACCACCCACCTCTAAATGCAAACAGAATATGCTACATTCCTCTAAGAGGGGATATGACGAGTCAGTCCGCTCTAAGATGCTGGAAATCTATTTCCACAGATCCTTTCATCTATTCCCGAGTTATACTTTTCGTAAATTAATTATCATTGCTGATACATGCCCAAACTGCTACATTCAGCCGATACAAATCAATGGCAAAATAGATGCTGTGATTAAATGAACAGGCAACACAATGGTGATATGATGAAGCTAGTTTGGAACAGTTTGAAATGCCGTTCTCCTTGCTGCAGACTTCAGTGGTCATAATTAGTGCGGCTCCAGGCCCATTATAATCACAGCATCTTTTTCATATAAGTGAAGCAACATTCATCAACTAAAGCTTTTGTTCATTATTGGCGGGGGTCCATATTAATCAGTGGGGGCTGCGAGCAGGGACACGAGGTTGCAACTTGGTGTACGTGTGTCCATCTTTAAATGGGGAGGGATATTGAGCAGGGCCAGATTTAGTTTTGATGAGGCCCTAAACTACTGAAGGTAATGGGGCCCTTTAAATGTCCAGCTGTCCTTTGTCAAAAACAAATTGTCACTGTTTTTGGCGTTGAATATATGCCCTATGGTTATTTATGTACCTAATAGATATCTAAAGCCATTTGCACATATTGCCATGCAACCAGTCCTTGCAGAATGTTGTTGCTGTTGTTTAGTCATTTAGTCGTGGCCGACTCTTCGTGACCCCGTGGACCAGGGCACGCCAGGCACTTCTGTCTTCCACTGCCTCCCGCAGTTTGATCAAACTCATGCTGGTAGCTTCGAGAACACTGTCCAGCCATCTCGTCCTCGGTCGTCCCCTTCTCCTTGTGCCCTCCATCTTTCCCAACATCAGGGTCTTTTCCAGGGAGTCTTCTCTTCTCATGAGGTGGCCAAAGTCTTGGAGCCTCAGCTTCAGGATCTGTCCTTCCAGTGAGCACTCAGGGCTGATTTCCTTCAGAATGGATAGGTTTGATCTTCTTGCAGTCCACGGGACTCTCAAGAGTCTCCTCCAGCACCATAATTCAAAAGCATCAATTCTTCGGCGATCAGCCTTCTTTATGGTCCAGCTTTCACTTCCATATGCAGAATGTAGGCACCCTATATGTAGAAATGATCAAACCAGTGATATTTTAGGGAGCAGGCTAGCAGGCGGGGCCCATGACTTTCCGTACATCATAGGAGCCTACACAACACAAAACACTGTTGATGCATGTTCTATTTGTTTTTTTATCTTATATTTTGGAAATGTACATCCAGGTTTTTATCCCTTAAAATTTTGGGGGGGCCCTAAGAGAGTGGGGCCCTAAGCTATAGCTTGTTTAGCTTATACGTAAATCTGGCACTGTGTACGTGTGTCCATCTTTAAATGCAGAGGGGAAGAGAGTTAAGAGACGGATGGGCTCACTTGTTCTTGTTTCTTCCTTGGCCTTTTCCATCCACTCTCCTTCTTTGCATAAAAAGGAACAAAAAGGGCCTCAAATCAGCCTGCCTCTGCTGATGGGAGTTGTAGCACAGGAGTTTTAGCTGGTAGCGTGCCAGCATGGGGAAGGCTGGTATGTATCCACATCCAAAATGTCTGCTAGCCTCGCTTCAGTCTTGTGTAAAATGGGTCATGGCAGGGCTGAATATACCAGAAAAGAAGTGGAGAAGGCTCGTGGCTTTTATCACAGCTAGAACGCAACCCACCTGCTATTTTTCTTTGTATTCAAAAGAAAGCATTGCTGCAGAATTTTTCCTCGTTTATCTGAGGTCACTTGTTTCCTCAGATGTGTCATTCCCTGAAGTAACATGACTTTAGCCATGAATAAATCAACAATAGATTAATCTCCATAGGCCGGTATAAAAACAAAACAAAAAAAAAAAACGAGAGGGAGGAAAAAAAGAACACCCAACAACAGAAGAAAACGAACACCACCCAGGAGAAAAGTAAACCATAAATAAAAGAGGAACGTGAACACAGGGAGAAAAATGCAACCAGCAAAAACTCATTAAAAATACATTTATATTAAGGGAAGAAAGAACTCTTGTACACAAAGCAATCTGGCGGAGTTTAAGCAATGCAGATATGACATTCACGGTATTGATCAAAGGGCTTATTTTGTCAGGGAAGTGTGTGATAAATGTTATTCCTACATAAATCCTGCCACTAACAGGACGTTGGGTCTTTCTTTTTTGGAACTCCGTGAGGAGGCTGGTTGACACGCTCAGAGAAAAGAAGTGAAGCCAAGATGTTCAGCGGGGATTCGAGATTAGAGGTGGGCCAAATTCTCGCTTGTTGACTGTCTTCATTAGTACTTGTCATTTCCTTCCCAGTCTCCATCACAGCCAGTGTTCAAAATGCCTCAGAGAATCTTCCGGAAGTGCATGGGCAGCCTGCCTCTAGCCAGTGTGGTGTAGTGGTTAAGAGCGGTGGCCTCGTAATCTGGTGAACTGGGTTCGCTTCCTCGCTCCTCCACATGCAGCTGCTGGGTGACCTTGGGCTAGTCACACTTCTCTGAAGTCTCTCAGCCCCATTCACCTCACAGAGTGTTTGTTGTCAGGGAGGAAGGGAAAGGAGATTGTTAGCCGCTTTGAGACTCCTTCGGGTAGTGATAAAGTGGGATATCAAATCCAAATTCTTCTTCTCCTTCGGCACCTTCTCTTCACACATATGCTGAACTTATCAGTCTACACAGGGAGCGGGAAGGGGCACTTTGCCCTCAGTGGAGAGCCAGTATGGTGTACTGGTTAGGGCAGTGATGGCCAAACTTGGCCCTCCAGCTGTTTTGGGACTACAGTTCCCATCATCCCTGACCACTGGTCCTGTTAGTTAGGGATGATGGGAGTTGTAGTCCCAAAACAGCTAGAGGGCCAAGTTTGGCCATCACTGGGTTAGGGTGTTGAGTTGGGATCTGGGATACCAGGGTTGAAATCCCCACTTGGTCATGAAACTTACTGTGCGGACTTAGAGTCAGTCACTGCTTCTTGGTGGGGATTAAATTAGGGTTCCATATACATCCTCTTTTTCCAGAACATGTCCTCTTTTTCAGGGGTAAAATTTCAGTCTGGCTGGATTTTTCGAATTTGCCAAAATGTCCAGGGGTGCCGGAACGAGCTTCTTTTTTTTAATGTTGCGTATGCAGTACTAGACAACCAAGTGCAAAATATATACATGCCGTGTGAGTTTTGCATGATGCAGAAAAGAACCAAGACCTTGTTTTTGTATAATGCGCCCGCTCCTTCACCACCACCCCCCACTCCAAGCTCTGCCAAATGTGTCCTCTTTTTTGCTCTTCAAAATATGGCTACCCTGGATTAAATGAGGAGGGGAAGAACCATGTATGCCACCTTGAGTGACTTGGCAAAAAAGGTGGGATATAAATGTAACAATTAAATAAATAAATAAATAAATAAATAAATAAATAAATAAATAAACAAACCATAACCCCCAGATTCCCAATTTTCATTTTTAAAAAGTGAGGGGAAGGAGTAAATTTCTAGCATTTCTTAGAGCTTAATGTACAGGCACTATTCTTGGCTGCATGGCATTAAACAAATGTGAGGAAGCCATTCATAAAGAAGCTGTGAGGAAGCCATTCATAAAGATGCAGCTGATAGGATAGGCATGGCCAAACTTGGCCCTCCAGCTATTTTGGGACTATAGTTCCCATCAAGAGGCTCCTTTTCCCTGTTCCCTTGAGAAGCCCAGAATGAACATTTCATGTCAAAACGGAAGGTGGTCAGTGGGTGCGAGTCTACACTTCTTTTTAGATCTATGACTCCACCTAGCTCCTGGCCGCTCCTAGGCACGATAGATCATGCTATGCAGCAGGGCCAATTCATATTTTCCTCTCTTCAACCCATCTCTCATGTAGCAGTGGCGGGCTTTAAGCTTTCCAGCCAGACCTCTACCATTGCACGTTTGTACAAGGGTCCTTCCAAGTTGCCCTAGCTATCTACAGTGGTGCCTCGCAAGACGAAATTAATCCGTTCCGCGAGTCTCTTTGTCTTGCGATTTTTTCGTCTTGCGAAGCACAGCTATTAGCGGCTTAGCGGCTTAGCGGCTATTAGCGGCTTAGCGGCTTAGCGGCTATTAACGGCTTAGCGGCTATTAGCGGCTTAGCAGCTTTAAGAAAAAGGAAACAAACTCGCAAGAACTCGCAAGATGTTTCGTCTTGCGAAGCAAGACCATAGGGAAATTCGTTTTGCGGAATGACTCAAAAAATGGAAAACTCTTTCGTCTTGCGCGTTTTTCGTCTTGTGAGGCATTCGTCTTGCGAGGTACCACTGTACCTGAATCTACCTCTCTTTTAAATCAGAACCAGTGAAGGCGGTGAAGGTCCTGTGTGAGTGCCTGGAGGAGGTTGGAGGATGGATGGTGACTAACAGATTGAGGTTGAATCCTGACAAGACAGAAGTACTGTTTTGGGGGGACAGGGGGCAGGCAGGTGTGGGGGACTCCCTGGTCCTGAATGGGGTAACTGTGCCCCTGAAGGACCAGGTGTGCAGCCTGGGAGTCATTTTGGACTCACAGATGTCCATGGAGGTGCAGGTCAATTCTGTGTCCAGGGCGGCTGTCTACCAGCTCTACCTGATACGCAGGCTGAGATCCTGCCTGCCCGCAGACTGTCTCACCAGAATAGTGCATACTCTAGTTATCTCCCCTTGGACTACTGCAATGCGCTCTACGTGGGGCTACCTTTGAAGGTGACCCGGAAACTACAACTAATCCAGAATGCGGCAGCTAGACTGGTGACTGGGAACAGCCGCCGAGACCATATAACACCGGTCTTGAAAGACCTACACTGGCTCCCAGTACGTTTCCGAGCACAATTCAAAGTGTTGGTGCTGATCTTTAAAGCCCTAAATGGCCTCGGTCCAGTATACCTGAAGGAGCGTCTCCACCTCCATCGTTCTGCCCGGACACTGAGGTCCAGCGCCGAGGGCCTTCTGGCGGTTCCCTCACTGTGAAAAGCCAAGCTATAGGGAACCAGGCAGAGGGCCTTCTCGGTAGTGGCACCCGCCCTGTGGTACGCCCTCCCATCAGATGTCAAAGAGAAAAATAACTACCAAACTTTTAGAAGACATCTACTCCACAGGTGGTAAACACAGATGTTGTCAAACCAGCATCCGTTCAGGGCTGCCCCGAGTTCAAGTCAAGTCAAGTAACCTTTATTGGCATCACATAAGTACATTCAGAATACAGTCAGAATAGATAGGCCATTGCGATCTCGTCACCACCCCAAGGGCGCAGTCACCCACCAAAGGGCAGAAGAGGCAAGCAATCCACTTCATCTCTGTGGGTTTCCAGCAGGGGCAGGATCCTGTAGCATACTTCGGCGACAAAAAACCAAATAGAAGAACTTAGCTACCGTCTTGGTGAGCTCCTGGTCTCTCCCCTGTAATAAGAAGCACATAACCTCCGTCTCTGGTTTCCATGTTGGAATACGTAGATGGTCTAGAAACTGTTGGCGGAGATCATCATACATTTTACATTTAAGGGCCATGTGAGCTAGAGTTTCCACCAGGTAGGCATTGCACAGGCAGATTCTATCTCCTTCTGCCAAACCCGCAAACCTACCCCAAAGGAGGTTAGAAAGATTAGAATTGAACCTAGCCAGCGCACAGCAACTTACTGTAACAACTTCATGGTGAGTTCCGGCACCTATTTTTCTTGGGAAAAAGCACTGCTCCTAAGAACTATCAACACCCTTAACAGAGTTCTTTGGGGGAAGCCAGGACTGTTTAAAGTGGTTTCAGAGCTCTGGTGGGCACCACATAGGGGACCTCTGAATAAGGAAAGAGAGAAGAAGAAGAGTTTGGATTTGATATCCCGCTTTATCACTACCCAAAGGAGTCTCAAAGCGGCTAACATTCTCCTTTCCCTTCCTCCCCCACAACAAACACTCTGTGAGGTGAGTGGGACTGAGAGACTTCAAAGAAGTGTGACTGGCCCAAGGTCACCCAGCAGCTGCATGTGGAGGAGCGGGGAAGCAAACCCAGTTCACCAGATTACGAGTCCACCGCTCTTAACCACTACACCACACTGGATGTAGGAAGCAGCTGAGACAGAGTTGCCGAGGAAGCCATGGGCAGGAGTGAGGCTTCTACAGATTCGAAAGAGTGAGGAACTAGGGGGCAATGAAAAGAAAGATGGAAGCAAGCCAGCTGGGAAGGTACGCTGGGGCTGACAGCAACTTGCCTGCTTGGCTCCAGCACATCTTTATCACCACATTTCCATATATATCCCCACCATCTGGTGAGCATCTCCCTAATTTAATAATATTGATGGAGTTTCTCATTACTTTTGCGACGCCCAATAAACCACAGGATATTCCGGTGAAATTGGCAGGACTGGATCTCTGCGTCTCCGGAGGCAGGTAAACGAAGCAAATGAAAGCTGGCATCCGAGAGAGAAAACACTCAAAGCGGAGGCCCCGAGCGCTGACAGAAGAGGATGGAGAGCTTCAAAGTACCTCTTTGCACCGGAAAGACCTGATTTACTTCATTTCTTGGAAGTTTAGACAGAGTCTCTGCAAAATAAATAAATAAAGGGCCCGTCAATGTTGCTTTTCTGTTGTAACTGACGTGGTGTCCTAATTCTTTGCTTTGCTGAACACTGCTTTGGCTTTTTTAGAACAGAGAATAAACTAACGTCTGATAAAAAAGAAACTAGGAACAATAAGATGCCAACATAGGAAAACGCTTCACGGTCAGAGCACTGCAGGGCCGGGCTGCCCATAAGGCAGCTTGATGCAGCCACCTCAAGTGGTGGAAACCTGAGAGGCTGCACCCCTGGGGGTGTCCTGCCCACCCTGCCACCACCAGAGAAGAGGCAGCAGCACCATTTTCTAGCAAGGTCTCGTGAGATCTCACCAAAATCTCACACAACCTCACCCAAATCTCATAGCCTGCATGAGATCTCATGGCAGGATTTTGGTGAAAATTCGCTTCAGGCAGAACTTTATTGAAGCATTGCCCCTGGAGAACTGGTTTATCAAGCTCAGTACAGTAGTACCTCGAGTTACAGGTGCTTCGGGTTACAGACGATTCAGGTTACAAATGCCGCTAACCCAGTAATATTACCTCGGGTTAAGAACTTTGCTTCAGGATGAGAACAGAAATTGTGCTCCGGCAGCGTGGCGGCGGCAGGAGGCCCCATTAGCTAAAGTGGTGCTTCAGTTGCAGGTTAAGTATGGACCTCCAGAACGAATTAAGTTCTTGACCCGAGGTACCACTGTATTGTCTACACCAGGTGTGCACTGAAACTCCGTCCTGGGGCTTCTCTGGCTGGCTCTTGAGACTGTCCCTCCTTGACCCTCCTCCTCCTCCATGTTCTCCTTGACTGTTTTTGCTTGGGGTGAAATGTGTCCTGTAGCGGAGATAGAGAAGCCGGGGGGGGCATATGTCGGCCCCCGGAACTGGCATAAGCCAACCTTGCTTTATCTGCATCTCTGCCGCAGACTGCACATATATCCCTGAATTCTACTGTATCAGGATGTGGTGGGTTTTTCATTCCTTACCCTTGACACACACAAAAACCAAAAACAAATCCCTGATAGATTTTGCATCTGAGAAGAACCGGAACCGATCCTTCCCATCTGTGGCAAGTTGGCATTATCGAGCAAAGGTTTTCTCCCTGCATTTAATTAGCAATAATGCTGCAGCCATTATGCATTTTGGTCAAGGCCCGGCTCACACACACACACACACACACACATACACACACACACTCCCCTGGCCTGGAAAAGGAGCTGTTGACGAAAGCTCTTGATAAGCATATATATCTAAGAGGCTCATTGGGGACAAAAATCAATGGTATAAATATTTACCAAGGCTTAAGGTGTGTAAATCATAGACCTTCCAGGGGAACAGAGTCTTCCTGTCAAACACTCTCCTTATTGATTACGGTTCGGACATTAATGCTTTCTTCCACTTCTGGCAATAACAGGAGCAGGCACTAGCGAGGAACAGTTACTTTGAGCCATTAATTAAAAAAAAGATCTGAAATATTTAAGCAGCCATCTCCTTCCAGTCTCAACTCAGGAACAATCAGATGCAATAAATATTGGTGCATGCTTCAAGTGGTGAGAGGTTCCAAAGGTCAGCCTGAGCCAGGATTCGGTTTCCTGTGGATGTGAGAGCATAAGAGAGTTTTGGTGTCTTCATAACCCTGGTTTTATTTAGAAATAAGTGGGAGTTCTACTGCTGCCTTCCCTAACTTGGTACCCATCAGATATTTGGACCTACAATTCCCATCATCCCTGTCCATTGCCATATTGGCCGGGGCTGATGGGAGTTGGAGTCCAACAACATCTGAAGGGCACATTGTTGTTGAAGGCTGACCTACTGGGAACTTTATTGAAACAAAGAAAGAGATTCCTTGAACAACCTCAAAATTATTAGCTGTGAGAGCATGTGGCTGTTTTTCTTAAATGTTTGGCTGTTCATTTTTAATCATCGTATTTTACTGTTTTATTATTGTGTGCTGACGCAGGCTCCTGTAGAAGGGAGGGAGGGAGGGATAGAAAAATAATAATAATAATAATAATAATAATAATAATAATAATAATAATAATAATAATGCTCAACAAAGATTCAGGAGCAGTCCATACAGATGCCACATGGGCACATGTGCTGGAGAGGGTTCCTCCGCCACTGCAAAGATTCAAACCACAATGTCTGAACCCAGGACCGGACCGTCCATGAGGCAGACAGAGGCAAATGCCTTGGGTGGTAGAATCCCATAGGATAGTGCCCCTGCAGAAATGACAGCATTGCCTTCTGGTGAGATCTTGAAATTTTGCCTCAGGTGGTGAGATAGGCTGGGCTGTTCCTGCCTGAACCCCATCCTCACCTTTTCCAAACAGACATGCAGATTTGTCCCTCCATCTGGTTGTATCGAAACGAAAACTTGCCAGCCAGCAAGAGGAAAGGATCCGGCATGCAGGAGTGTGAGTGATCAGAGCAATACGGCCTGCGATGTAGCTAGAAGCGTCTTATTGTCTGTGGATTAATGCTGTCAAGATGTTACAATAAGAGCTTTGCTGTAAGTGATGAGCTCCTATGAAAGAGTACCATTTTGGCTTTCTCTTTCCATTCAGTCTAACAAAGTAACCTACATAAACAGGCTTCTAAATTAATTAGCAGTGTTGTACAACAGCCCCCCAAGAAGCATCGTTTTCCCTCTCGGGGATCCTGAAAAGGGATGAAAAGAGATTATACTGTTCTTCCCATTTCCCATGCTTGTAGCTATTTTCTTGTAATTCTGGCTGACTGATTAATAACTAATTTCAGTTCTGAGCTCTGTTGCTTTTCAGGATCAGTTCAAGATGCTGGAGATGACCTACAAGCTTCCAAATGACCCAGACCTAGCACAATCCAAGAGATCACATCCACTCACATGTTCCATCACAAATGTCAATTAAAAAATGCCCTCTTAATCTTATCATCCAGGGCATCCTTCATCAACCTAGTGCCCTCCAGATGTTGTGGACCACCACCGATGATGGAAGTTGTTGTCCAAAACATCTGAAGGGCATCAGGGTGGTGAAAGCTGGTGTAGGCTGGTCTAGGGACAGTCAGGACCACAAGACAATACAGTGGTACCTTGGGTTACATACACTTCAGGTTACATACGTTTCAGGTTACAGACTCCGCTAACCCAGAAATAGTACCTCGGGTTAAGAACTTTGCTTCAGAACAGAAATCATGCTCCAGCAGCGGGAGGCCCCATTAGCTGAAGTGGTGCTTCAGGTTAAGAACAGTTTCAGGTTAAGACCGGACCTCTGGAACGAATTAAGTACTTAACCCGAGGTACCACTGTACAGAAATTGTCCTTCTGAAACCTTGTACTCTCCAGATGTTTTGGACTACAACTCCCATCATTCCTGACCATTGACCATGATACACACACACACACACACACACACACCTCCATCCAAACAAGGAACAAGCATGATGAGAGCTGAAGGATACGTTCCACCCAGGCAAAAGAATTCAGGCTGCAAAGCCAATAAGGTGTGGGGTATGACCTGAGGAGAGGGGTGTGGCCTAGGGAAAGAGGTGTGGCCTAGAAAGAATTCCTTTGACCATAGGGTCTAAGCTTCTCTACTCATTGTCAGAATGTTTTCCGCGGTCCCCGCCTGGTTGCCCAGGAAAGCATAAAGACAAAGAAAAGTTTCTTAGAGTTCTTTTTTATTTCAAACTTTACAGAGAGAGGCTGTAGAACCCAGCCTCTTGGATAATGGCATTGTCCCGAGTGAATCTCCACCCCACTTCTCTCCCACTTCCTCATTCGTCATCATCACCTCCTCTACAGGTGCCACTCAGTGCCCCCTGTCTTCAAGCTCTTTGCTCTCCTACTTTTAAGGCTCACCAGGTTCTGGGAGATGGTGGGTCTGGAATGCTTTCTAGTGACAACGTGACAGCCAGCTGCTGCTCCAATTCTCCCTGATCCTCTTCTCCCATTATTTCCCAACTTTTACCCTCATCTGCCTCTGAGCTGTGACCTCCTGCAAACCACTGCTGTAAATCTATACTGCCTTCCTCTTCCTCCTCCCTGGAAGGGTCAGGATGGGGAGTCGGTCTCCACCACTCCTCCTCTACCCAGTTCCTGGCACTCATGGGCCCTGGGCAGGCCAGTGTACAGCGATGTACATTGCTGAAAAGACTGCTGATAGCAGGCAGACTGTCTTTCAAGGAGGCTTTCCAGTATTACTCGCCTTCTCCACCGAGGAACCAACTTTGCTTTGATTCATCTCTATCTTGAAGGATGTGCAAACACCTTGAAATTCATCTCATATGCCAAGAAACAAAAAACACATCCTATTGGTTGGAACATTGAGTGGCCCTTTGGGATTGCAACCATCAAAGAATAGCTAAGCCGTTAAATGGGTTTTTTTGCAAATGAGAATTGATAATGTCCCCGTTTACCCTTGGTGAAATGCCTCTGCACATTATTTTGCAGTGTTTACACTTGAAATATAACACTCACATCCATTGTGGCTTTGCTAGATATTGAATTGCCCAGTAAATATTGAATGGCACAAGGAAATACTAGAGTTTATAAGACATTGTACCATAATGTCAGATGGATTTGACTTCCATCACCAGGAGTGCTAGATGAATGACTATAACAACAGAACAAGAGTTCATGCTGGGGATTGATTGGTATTGACTACCCTGAAAGGCAGATAGATAGTAGGAAGGGCCTATAACTGGAGTAACCAAAGGACCAGGCTGAGGGAGGAGTTAGCAACCAGCAGAAATCAAACTTAGCTCACTTTAGCTACCCCTCCAAGTTTGGTGTCATCTGCAAATTAGAAGAGCACTCCCTCAATTCCTTCATCCAAGTCATTTATAAAGTCACTGAACAACAAGGGGACCAGGACAGAACCCTGTGGCACCCCACTTGCCATTTTACCAGCTTCCTTGTGAGAGTATCACGCAGGAAATTGTCAAAATCCTTACTGAAATCAAGATGCACTATGTCCACAGCATTTCCCTGATCCACCAAGTTTGTAATTCCATCAAAGAAAGAAATCAGATTGGTCTGGCATGACTTATTTTTGAGAAACCCTTGCTGGTCTTAGTAATAGCAGCAGCATTTTCTAAATGCTCACAGACCGACTGTTGAATTATCTGTTCTAGGACCTTCCCTGGTAGCAATGTGTAGTGGTTGGGAGTTACTCGTGCGTAATCCTGCTCCGTTTGAGCGTCGGATTGCCTGGTTAAACCCTCCGGACTGCACAGCCCATCTCAGCGTGGCTGCCCTTAGTCACTCGTAGAATCTGTCTGTGGGCGTTTCTTAAAAGCGCTGCCAACATAAGAGTTGTTTGACGCCCAATCGTCTCCGCCTCTCACTGCGCGGGAGTCTCCTGCGCAGGGTGGGCGTGGGCAGCGGGGTGCTTGGGCTCTCCTCACTAACTTCCAACGAAGAGTCCTGGAGCCCCTGCACCTCCCTGTCCCGTTGCTCTCCTGGATCCCTGGTGTTGCACTCATTCTCTTCCCCTTCTTCCCAGCTGAGTCTCCCCCTAGCGCTGGGACCTTCGCCTGCAGAATCAGAGACCCTCTCCTTCTCCCGTGCCTCTGATGGCAGTTCCCTGACACAATGTAAAGGGTCTTTTTGACCCTTTTGGAAGATGGGGACATTTGCCCACCTGCAGTCTGCAAGGACACTGCCATCATGTTGAACTGGGCCTGCCCATTTGGTGCTGCCCTGTGATAGGGCCTTTTCAGTGGTGGTTCCTGCATTGTAGAATGCCTTCCCTAGAGCAGTGTTTCCCAACCTTTTTTGGGCAAAGGCACACTTGTTTCATGAAAAAAATCTCGAGGCACACCACCATGCCAGATGGGGAAAGGTCACTTTTTACTTATGTAAAAAAAAAAATAAAAAAAATAGTAACAGCATAGAAGGTAATGGTAGATGACTGTTAGGGTCTCCCCCCAAATGCAGAATTCTATTAATATCTTCCTTAGCGAGCCGCGTTAACCCCTGTAATGCTTTCTATAGAGTAAGCATAGGGGACACTGGGGGATGTGGAACCAAGGGGGCAGTGGGCCAAAAGAGTTCGGGATCTACTGCTTTAAACAGAAATAAGAGCCAGTGGGTTCTTCCTTTTTTAAAGTATCGTTTCAGCGGGGACAGCAGTCCGGATTTCCAAAAAGCGGCGCTTTTTTGCGTCTGAGCAAAGAAGAGAGAGAGGGGAAAAAAGAGAGAGAGATTGATTTGTGGCTGCGCAAAGGGGGGAGGAGCCCAGGAGTAAAAGTAGGAAGGACGAAGGGAGGGGAAAGGAAAGTTAATAGAAGGAAAGGCGGGTGGGAGAGAAAGAGAAAGAAAGAGGGAAGGAAGGGGGAAGAGAAGTGGAAAGGAGGGAGACCAAGGCGGGGGAGAAGCGTCTGGAGAGTTGCTCCGAAGTTTGGGGGGCCGCGGGGGTGGGCGCGCATCCCAGGAGGCGGAGGCCAGCCCGGGCTGGGAGCCGCGCCGCGGCCCGGGGGCGGTAGGCGGACCGCAGCTCCTAGGATGTGGAAAGGGGACGGCGGCGCAGGGGGAGGAGACCCGCACAGCTAGGGCAGCGCGCAGGGGGAGGGGAGCGGGCCAGAGGCGGGCGAGGGGGGCCGCGATCCCACGCGCCGCGAACATGGCCTCCTTCCCCGCGGGTCCCGCCGAGCCCCCCGGCCGGGGAGGGCGGCGCGCCCCCGCCGCCGGAGGAGAGCAGAGGAGGAGGAGGAGGACGAAGGCGCTGCCGAGGAGGCGCGCCAACTTCTGCCAACTTCGGCGCCCGCCCCGTCGCCGCAGGCTCCTCCCGGCCAAGAGCCAGAGGACGGCGGCGGAGCAGGAGGAGGAGGATCGGGTTTGGCGACGGCTGCTGCGTCCTCTCCAAGCGCGGGGCTGGCCTCCGCCGCGCCCAATCCTCCGCGCTCGCCGCGCTTCTCGGTGGAGCAGGTCTCGTGCGTGTGCGAGGCGCTGCTGCAGGCGGGTGACCCCGGCCGGCTGGGCCGCTTCCTGGGCTCGCTGCCGCCCGACGCCGAGGCGCCGTGCCTGGAGGCGCAGGCGGGTGAGAGCCTGGCCAAGGCGCGCACGCTGCTGGCCTTCCAGCGCGGCGACTTCGCCGAGCTCTACCGCCTGGTGCAGAGCCGGCGATGGGATGTGGGAGGGAGCTCGCTCGCCGCCCCGCGTGTGCCTATGTGGGGCACGTTACAGCCCCGTGACGTCAGCGCCACGCAGGCAGCCAGGCCGGCAGACGGCGGGAGCCCCGCACTGGGCGGCCTCTCCTCGCCGCCGCCGCCCCGCCTCTCGCCGCCCGACTCGCCCGCCTCCCTCCCACGGCACACCAGGCAACGTCTCGCGGCACACTAGTGTGCCACGGAACACCGGTTGGGAAACACTGCCCTAGAGAGGTGGTAGTTAAGTTTCAGAAGGAAATTGAAAATGTTTACCTAGGCATGTGGTAACTGAAGAATACTGTTCCTATCAACCCTGAGATCACTGGATCGAATCATGTTTCAATTGGACCAGCTTTTAGAAAGCTTTTAACCATAAATCCACTCACCTTCTATGGTGGGTGGTGTTGCGGCAAGGCCACAAGCCGCACCAGTGACCAATGCTGGCAGGTTTCAGGTGGTGGTTTCCTGTGGGGCAGGCCCAATTGTGTGGCGAGTTCCCCCCCCCAGTGGAAATAAAGACACATGGCACAATTATTTAAGCTTAATGGGCTAAATATGGCCACAACTTTATTGGTTACAGGTGATGAGCGATATTGGCTTAGCCATTGGTCTTAACCGACTATATCCGGCTTCAGCCCGTCCGCTTGAAGTCCGGGAAGGGTTAACCACCAGTAGGGAGAGTCCTGCTGATGCAAATCAACTAGGAACTCCCCCGGGGTCACCGCTCGGGGGCGTGCCTTAGGCCCTCACCTCCATAGGCTTCGGACAGGGCCATGCCCCCCAGAATCCTTTATCAGACTACCCTTCAATATACGGGGGAGGTGATGGCGCTTCCTCCCCTCTTCCATCTACAAAACAATACCAATACCAATGCCTAACCGCCAATACTAAGAAAGTTGTGACGATTTGCTACAAGGTAGGCGAAAACCAAGTGGCTGGTGCCAATTTGCCAAGTGGAAAAATTCAATGGCGACCAGCCATGGTCCATAGCAAGGTCAAGGAACGAAAAGCTTAAAGGGCGAGAGGGTGGGAAACAGGAACAGCTGGTATGCAGGAAAAGAGGGAGATCCCGGCCATGGCTGCGTTTAAATCGGGTGGGCCACGCCCCCAAAGCCAGCCGAGGGGGTGACACGGCCAGGGATTCCCCCAATCGTGCGGGGGCTGGGCTCCAGCCACCTCGTGGGTGGTGAGGCCGTGATGCCCGCAATCCTACCTCCTGTGCAGGGCAGAAGTGGCTTTGGCCAATGAGCCCCTCTTGGGCCAGCTCCCAGGGGCGAATAAATTGCAGCCTGCTTTGTTGGAGGGGTGGAGTATATTTCTGGCTTCACCCAATGCATATGCCAAACTGTTCACATCTGTAACCAATAAAGTTGTGGCCTATTCAAACCCATAAACTCAAATGCTGTTGTCCTGTGTGGTTATTCACTCCCCAGGGAACTGTGGGGTCACAGGGTCTGGGCACACAACTGTTTTTAGATGTTTTAAACTGAAGCTATTTTATAATATTTTAACTATTTTATAATGCCTTTGTAAATTGTGGATCTGTTTGCAACCTTGGGCTCCTTTGGAAGGAAGGTCGGGATATAAATTTGATAAGTAAATAAATAAATCATGGCTAATAGCCCTTGATTCGGGAAACAGAAATATCTCTTCATCACCACTGCTGTGAAACAAGTAGTGGGGAAATGGCAAACATATCTATTTTGCTCCTTGTTTTTCCCATTCCCAATCTCAAGCCGAAGATCCTCACCTGAGAACTTTCTGTTCAGTGCTATATGAGATGGGAGTCCGTCCATGTTGCCTTAACCTTTCCTGGTCATGGTTAATTTATTATCACTGCAAATGCAGATGGCAATTCCTTCCTTCTTCACGTTCCTCTGGAGATTTGCCACATGAGGTATTTTTAAGTACAAATCCCCTAACATCTGCCTTAATTTAGTAGATAGGATCATTAGCGGCCATTATATCTAATCAACATCTAATCCTGGTAGAAGTGATTCATAAACAGGCTGATAAGAGAACACAAACGCACTTGATGATAAATGTTTATTTCCCTTGGATGAATTCCTCCATTAAAGCAAGAGAAAGTTGGCAAGTGGTTTTGCAAAATTTAAAGTCGAGCTGTCAAATTCAAATTGAGGAGGGGATGAACGCTAAAGTTCCCCACTCCTCTCTCTTTAACAGTGACCTAGGAAATATTACAACGTCCCTCCAAGACAGAATTTGGATACAAGATATAAAGCACATCTGCAACAGCATTTGCCCATCTCTGTTCCATTATTCTCCTTGTTTCTTAGTAACATAGCATAATTGATAATAGCCATTGATACTTATTGACTATGACTTTGTCCAGTCCTCTCTACAGCCATCCAAATTGGCAGCTATCACTGCTTCCAATAGGA
The DNA here is from genome assembly GCF_964188305.1 of Podarcis bocagei. Taxonomy (NCBI): domain Eukaryota; kingdom Metazoa; phylum Chordata; class Lepidosauria; order Squamata; family Lacertidae; genus Podarcis; species Podarcis bocagei. The sequence continues at coordinate 96,701,626 of NC_138130.1, read as the reverse complement.
GCAAATTCCAAAGTTTAACTATGTGCTTCATGAAAAAGAAGAGGAAGAAGAAGAGTTTGGATTTGATATCCGGCTTTATCACTACCCGAAGGAGTCTCAAAGCGGCTAACAATCTCCTTTCCCTTCCTCCCCCACAACAAACACTCTGTGAGGTGAGTGGGGCTGAGAGACTTCAAAGAAGTGTGACTAGCTCAAGGTCACCCAGCAGCTGCATGTGGAGGAGCGGGGAAGCGAACCCGGTTCACCAGATTACGAGTCCACCGCTCTTAACCACTACACCACACTGGCTCTTCTATATCTTCTATATCTCTTGAATTTTCCAACATTCAGCTTCAATGGATGCCCATGAGTTCTACTATTATGAGAGGGGGAGAAAAATGTTCTCCATCCATTTTCTCTATTCCATACGTATTATCATGTTGCCTTTTCCACACCTTTTCTCTGAACTAAAATGTTCACAAAGCTGCAATCTGTCATCTTCCAACTATCAAAAATCAACACTGTAAGCACTTTTGGACTAAAAATCCCTCCCCTCCCCTTGTTTTCTTAATTTTATTCTTATACTGTATAAATCTTCTGGTTCTTGTTCTTTGGTGATCACTCGTAGCCAAGTAAGATTGTTTTCCATAAACACAGTTTTAACAGTGAGTCTGTAAATGACTGTGGAGGCCAATTCTGGATCCACACATCCTTCCACAATGGGAACATAGGTTTCTGGGCAGAAGCTGGCCATCCTTTGTTTTCTTAATTTTATTCTTATATAAATCATAAACAACAACAAACTGCACAAGCTACTAGAAATGAGGGTGAATTCAGTTCAGTTCCATACAAAGACAAATCTATCAAATTTGCATATCTGAAAAACAAAACTAGAACTAAAACACAGCTATCCTTTGAAATCTGCACTTCATCTGAATTTTGCAAAATCCACACTTATCTGAACTTTGTGAAACTAGCCTATTCCACAAATGCAATATTTTTATTCATTGCTCCACCCACTTTTGCCTCTAGGCCAACCCACCACTGCTTTGTGGCCCTTGTAAAGTTATATAGAAGAGAATGCAGCCCATCCTTCAGCCCTGAGGGATAGCTCAGTCATTAGAGTTTGAGACTCTCAATCTCAGGGCTGTGGGTTTGAGCCCCATGTTGGGTGAAAGATTCCTGCATTACAGGGGGTTGGAATGGATGATTCTCGTGGTCCCTTCCAACTCTTTGATTCTAGATACTACCACCTTATTCGGCTGCAGATCAGGCCTCTTCCGTGACGAAACTTGGAAGTGGAAAACCTCTTTTGGATCTGCTCTCTGTGCTTGTCCTTCCTTGTCATCTTTCATCTCCCAGCTCCCGCCCAAGCTGTTCTGCATACTTAGCATGTTTGATTCAATCTTGTGCAAAACCTCAAAAACATGGGAAGATGAATGTTTCTGATGGATCTCCCCCACCCACCCCAGCTGGTGACATCTGCCACAACCAATTGGACTTGACATCCAGTTGAAGCAATTTCTTTGCCGGAGAGACGGGAATCTTGCAAAACTGAATTAAAGGGGAAAACAACAACAGGCTTTCCATGGCCCCTTAATCACAAGCATTCAAGGCCTATGTGTGTATTCTTTGTGCATTCATTGAATATGGATCGAGGTGAGGGAAGAATCTTAATATCCTAGAGTTGGTTCTAGTAAGAGTTGCCATTCTGTATAGAAGTGAGAGCTGGGCCATCAAGAAGGCTGATCACCGAAGAATTGATGCTTTTAAATTATGGTGCTGGAGGAGGCTCTTGAGAGTCCCATGGACTGCAAGAAGATCAAACCTATCCATTCTGAAGGAAATCAGCCCTGAGTGCTCACTGGAAGGACAGATCCTGAAGCTGAGGCTCCAATACTTTGGCAACCTCATGAGAAGAGAAGACTCCCTGGAAAAGACCCTGATGTTGGGAAAGATGGAGGGCCAGCACTTTTTCCCCTAGTGGACCAGCACTTTTTCCCCTAGTGGTACTTAGGGGTACCCTCAAATCTCTCACCACTCAGAGATTGGGGTCCATGTGAAAATATAATATTTTCCTCTAGGCTTCTGCACCAACCTGCCATTTGAACCAATTCAGAGGGATTTATCCTTTAGACTAAACAACTAAACAACAACAACAACTCAGACACTGGGAAGTCCAAGGCTGCATACACACCATACATTTAAAGCACATTATTTTCCCAAAGAATGTTGGGACCACTCAGAGACCCTCACCAGGGTTGTTGGGCTTTTTTTCTGAAATGCATATTCTGTGATATTCACAGAAGTTTCTTAGATCTCCAAATGTGTCCCAAGGACCAAAGAAGTTGGGAATATCTGGTCTTATGTTTATAGTAAGAGACCTGGCTTCTCTGAATCTCTATATATGCCTGTCTCCACCACCAGTGGCAGTGAATGGACTTCAGAAGATGGTGGACTTTCCTTCATTGGAGGTTTTGAAACAGAAGTTGGAGGCCACATAGCAGGGACTCTTTAATAGTTATTCCTGCACCACAGGAGGTTGGACTAGATGACCCTTTGGGTCCTTTCCAACCCTAAATTTTTTATGTTTCTATGATTCTATCAATCATCACCATCATCATCTAGTTGGCTGCTGTTAGAAACAGATGGTGAACTAAATGGACCTTTGTCTTGACGAATCAAGGATGTTCTTAGAGCACCTGGCTGCATTGATGGCACTATATAAATAATCATAATTTGTTTTGTGTGCACACACACATGGCTGCATCTAGTGTTATTCATTCTCAGAGTAGGCCCATTGAAATGAACAGGCATGACTGGCAAAACAATCCAATCCCACCCCTCTTGTGATGGTGGGGGGATTGAATTGGGCAGAGATGCTACTACGATCAGCCGCTTGCCATCTGCAGCCTTCAGAGTGTTGCCAGAATCACTCTGCTGACACAGAATTCCCACTTCTGCCCATCAAATGTGTAAGAAGGGGGGCATGCTTGGTCATGGATCCATTGGGGCCTGAGCCAGCCCTGCTGCCATCACATGATGGCATTGGGCCCAAGATGGATCCCAATCACTGTGCCATCTCTAGACTGGCATCAAACTCTCTCCTCACCATCACCTCCCAACCTGGATACTGTGTGTGGCATTGCTGCTGATGTGGTGGTTGTTAGGATCATACTACTATCGTGTAGGACCATGGCAGAGAAACATGCCCGGCTGGTATGTTCTCTCCCTCCTGGTCGATTGTTCAGGAGCTTCAAAAGCAGGGGCCAGATGCGGCCCAATTGCCTTCTCAATCCTGCCCATGGACGGTCCAGGAATCAGCGTGTTTTTACGTGAGTAGAATGTGTCCTTTTATTTAAAATGCATCTCTGGGTTATTTGTGGGGAATAGGAATTCGTTCATTTCCCCCAAAAAAATATAGTCCGGCCCCCCACAAGGTCTGAGGGACGGTGGACTGGCCCACGGGTGAAAAAGGTTGCTGACGCCTGTTCAAAAGCTTTCTCCAGCCCAAACATCACAGAGACTGGTGCCAAAAGGCATTAGCACGCTTAGGGATCCTGCAGACTATTTTCAGTTCGCGTAACAGAACTCAGTAGCTAATCTACTGACAGAACTCAGTAGCTAATCTACTTTTATTTATATAATACACTCAGAGCATTCTGACTTAGCTCCTTCCTCTTTCTCATCAGACAGCAAAGAGCGAAAGGACAATAGTCCCACTTCATGGAACACAGTAACACAAACATCCTGTCTCCGTCACTTCCCACACTGTGGAATGAAAACATACACCGTCATGTGATAGACAACAATCTCATGACTGAAAACACAGAGCAGGAATCTTAACAGTGGTAGCCCCACCCCTCTGCAAATCCCAGTTTGGGGTGGGGAAGTTAGGAATGCTCTCTAGCTTAGATCCATTCATATCAATGGGTCTGCTTTGAGTTGAACTTGGTAAGAGATAACCCACAATGTTTTATGATCTCGCTATACATCATTTGCACTATATGTCGTCACACTGTAGTTCCCATGGCCATTGATAGATGGCGCTGCAAATGTGTATTATATGTGACAGAAAGGTATCCTTGTGTGACTTATTCTTGCACATGTGCTGGAGAACTGGAACCAGATACGGTTCTGCATTGCATGTACAGATGGTGTCAAACAGGTGTTTTGCTACCACTTGTGTGGAAGCACTCCAGAAGTGTGGGGGAGGGGAGCCTACAATCTTATTGCTCCATAGTGTGTGAATGATATCTGTATTTGTGGCAAGAAAGGAATTCAACAGAAAACATCATGGGGAAGGAAAACTTCCCTGGTAACCATCTGCTAAGAGTACCGTGGATAGAAAAGAGAAGCAAGTTAACTGAATCAAGAGCACTTCCAATGCTTATCAAAACAGAACATGGAATTGACAGACTGCTTTCTATTTTGGCTAAACCTGATTTCCGGATGTACTGCCTGAAAACCGAAGAATTAGTCCTTCCCTTGCAAGCAAATTACCTGGCACAGAGCTGCTTTATTTCATTCACTTCCAGGGATGGCTGGTTAATCTGCCCGACGGCTACTTCACTGACTTTGTTATTACCACCAAATCAATTTGGGTCATTCCAACTCTTACGCCTCTGGATACTTACGCTCTGCACACATTCCTATTCAGAATAAAGCTTTTCTTTTCTTTTCATTCTTCAGTCCCAAAGACACTTGTATCTTAAATCCCAAATCACGTTGCAAGTCAGCTGATTAGGGACTCTCACAGTTTCTATTAGTTGGCACGAATCATTCTTTTCATTCCTAGCTCACTGTGTCCCATGGGCTCAGAGTGGGTTGTAGAAGTTGCTCCAAACATGCATATCAAAGGGTTGTCCCCTATAGTAGGGGTGGGAAATCTCTGGACCATGGACCAGGCATGTCCATCTTGGCCTCCCCAGTTGGTCTGTGAATGCAACTTGCTCAAGGCTTTCAAATATCCCCACTACCACCAGTTTGTCCTTTAAACCTCCCCAATTTGAAGCCTTGACTCTTCATTTCTACTGACATTAAAACTAGACAGAAAATTAGAAGTCAGAATTCAGTGGTATTTTGGTTCTCAAACACCTTGTTTCCCAAATGCCGAAAACCCGAAAGTAAGGGTTTCAGTTTTCAAATGTTTTTTGGAAGCCAAATATCTGATGTGGCTGTCGGTTATTGTTTTCGGGGCACCTGCACCAATCAGAAGCTGTGTCTTGCTTTTCGAACATTTTGGAAGTCAAATGAACTTCTGGATTAAGTTTGGTGCTTTTGTTTTGCTATTTATTTTGTGTTTTTTAGGATTTTTCAGTTAATTTGTTTTTGTGACTGTGTGGATGATAATTTTTATCATCTACAACACTGTCTTGTTTATTTTATAGTACAGTGCATTGATTACAGTTTTACCTCCAGTTGCGGACGGGATCCCTTCTGGAGCTCCGGTCGGATTCCGAGGTTTCCACAACCGGAGGTGTCTGTTCTGCACACACACACGGCATGATAGAGCGCTTCTGCACATGTGCATGGCACGATAGAGCACTACTGTGCATGCGCGCACGGCGAAACCCGGAAATATACTTCCAGGTTTGCCGCATGTGTATCCCGAAGGATACATAACAAGAGGGGCACATAAGGCATAGCTGTCAACTTATCCCTTTTCTTGCGAGGAATCCTATTCGGAATAAGGGGATTTCCCTTAAAAAAAGGGAAACGTTGACAGCTATGACATAAGTAGAGGTACCACTGGATTGCTTTCATTTTATGGATCAGTGGTCTCATTAGATAGTAAAATTCATGTTAAATTGCTGTTTTAGGGGTTGTTTTTAAAAGTCTGGAACGGATTAATCTGTTTTGCATTACTTGATTTTGGAACGCATGCCTTGGTTTTGGAACGCTTTGGTTTTGGAACGGACTTCCAGAACAGATTAAGTTTAAGAACCAAGATACTACTGTAGCAGGTTCTGGATTGTATATTCAGGGGAATATCAGCCCAAGTGAGAGAGGTCAAGCACCCAGTTTCCCGCCTACACAGTTTTCCCTTAAAAATGCAAATTTGGAAAGAGTGTCTTGAGCCAAGCAACAGTATTTTGTTTTGTATTTCCTCCACCTGCCCGGTTTCTTTGACTTTGCACGTTCAAGCAGAAACCATCTCCCGTATTTAGAATGGAAAGTGGGTGGGGGCAGCAAGAACTCTGCCTCCCACTGTGGCTCAGGCTGCAAGTCAGCTTTATTTCTCAAGGAGCTCTGTTGATTTCAGGTGGGCAGGAAACAGCCTCTGGCAGAGCCCTGAGCCATTAAAGCCAAAACCTGTTCCTATTGACAAAGGACTGCGTTTGGAAGGCTCTGCTTTTTACACATGCCTCCCACTAACTCATCCTGCCTCCTTTTATTGTCTGTCGTGACATTTCATCTGCAACTTTTGAAAAAGGACCAAAGGGGGGGGGTGTTTCACTCTACAAAGCTGCCAGACCCCGCAAACAAGCAAGTTTGGCAACAAAACAGAAGAGAGGGGAGCAAAATCGATCCAGATGTTAGTAATTGGGAGAGTAGCATGAAAGGAAGATTTGGAATGGTAGGTGGGGTGGATTACGCACAACACAGTGAAATATACTCAGAGTCGAGAGTGGATTTCATGCTCTTTATTCAGCTCATAGTGGTGAGAAGGAATGAAAGTTCCCCCAAAATATCTGCTTTATATACATTATTTACACAAAGGGCTGCACGTGATTGGCTAATTCTGGGATTCTCCCGTAGGCCAATCAGGTTGTGGATTCACTTCCACCTGGAGCTGGATTGGGTGGCTCCTGTGGACCAATCATGCTGCTGCATTGTCCTAGGACCAATCAGATTGCTGCATTCTGAATCCTATTGTTCTAGGACCAATCAGACTGCTGCATTTTGGATCCTATTGTTCAAGGACCAATCAGACTGCTACATTTTGGATCCTATTCAGCTCAGTACATAACACACAGGGTGTCCTTGCAAAAGGCACCATTTGCTGCCCAGCATCACCCAGCGGAAGAAACCTTTGATGAAATGATTGATCTCTTGTATGCCTTTTGGTTGATCAATTAATTAATGGATCAAATCCACACATGAACAAAAGGATGTTACATAAGAGGGGAAGAACGTTTTGCTTGTTTTTTGAACTACACACACACACACACACACACACACACACACACACACACACACACACACAAATATGGGGCAACAAGAAAGTTTAAAAGCGATGTCACCTTAAATGGGAGAGAGAAATGAGGATTAAACAAACTGATGGAGAATCCATCATGGCTACTAGCCATGATGGGTATATTCTACCTCCACTATCACAGAATCCTAGAATTATAGAGCTGAAAGGGACCACAGATCACATTAAGTATGAATTAAAATACAGTGGTACTTTAGGTTAAGTACTTAATTCGTTCCGGAGGTCCATTCTTAACCTGAAACTGTTCTTAACCTGAAGCGCCACTTTAGCTAATGGGGCCTCCTGCTGCTGCTGCACCGCCGGAGCACGATTTCTGTTCTCATCCTGAAGCAAAGTTCTTAACCCGAGGTACTATTTCTGGGTTAGCGGAGTCTGTAACCTGAAGCGTATGTAGTCTGAAGCGTATGTAACCCGAGGTACCACTGTACAGGAATTCAGTATCCCTCTGAATGCCAGCTGCTGGAGAATTGCAAGTTGAAGAAAGGTTAATTGTGCTCATGTGCTGCTCATGGGCTTCCCACAGCTCCATGCGTTCTTCATGTGTTCAAGGAATGCACATGGGTGGTTGGATTGCATTTGTTGCAACATGATTCAGCCTTCACATACCGTATGTCCTGCTCCTGCCAACCTATCAGTTCGAAAGCACGTCAAAGTGCAAGTAGATAAATAGTTACCACTCCGGCGGGAAGGTAAACAGCATTTCTGTGCGCTGCTCTGGTTTCACCAGAAGCAGCTTAGCTATGCTGGCCACTTGACCTGGAAAAAACTGTCTGCGGACAATCGTCGGCTCCCTCGGCCAGTAAAACGAGATGAGTGCCACAACCCCAGAGTCGTCCGCGACTGGACTTAACAGTCAGGGGTCCCTTTATCTTTTTACCCTCCAGCTGCCAGTATTAGCTAGACAAAACCCTGGGGGGTGTCATATTTTCACTTTTCTTCTTGTTGCTGTTGGAAATCAGAAAGCATGGGGAATTCAACCTGAAAAAACTAACATTACATTTTCTGTGGTTGTATCTGAAGTTCCCTGCATGGCTGGTGCAAGTCAGGTTGGAGTAGCAGGTACCTGGAAGTGATGATCTCTTATCAAAATCCGTTGGTAGCAACCACGCTAGATCTTTAAAAATTCAAAATCAGTGGTCTGAATAAATCATCAGATATAGGGAATAAACGCTATTCAGACCATTGGCTCTCTTCTGTCTCTTCCCCTCCTGTAAGGCTGACATTTTAAACCCCAAATGTATGAATTCGCACACGCACCCCGACTTTAGCATTTTAGTTGATGGCATATGATCCCTATGAAAAGTCGATGTATACTAGTAAAGTTTGGCATCTCATAAATTTCCACCCTGAGTGGACAAAGGCACTGTCAAGCCTTATCATCTTTAGAATGGAGGCAGGAGACCTTGGCAAGATTCACTTCTAATTAAATTTTACTCTCCATTGAGCACTCTGTCGACTTTCGTAGCTTCTGGCAGGAGGAGGATAGCCTAGGGGTAGCATTCTCATCTCCGATAGCGCCAGAGGTTGTCAGCATTCCAATAAACATCCTCACATCTTACCACCACGTCAAAGCGGCTGGTTTTCTCCCGAACTTGCAAGCTCCTTAAGGGTGAAATCCAGCCCATTTCATGTTGCAACTGGAGAACTGACACTATACCGAACAAAGGATAAATCCCTCTGAATTGGTTCAAATGGCAGGTTGGTGCAGAAACCTCGAGGGAAGTACCGTATTTTTTGCTCTATAAGACTCACTTTTTCCCTCCTAAAAAGTAAGGGGAAATGTGTGTGCGTCTTATGGAGTGAATGCAGGCTGCACAGCTATCCCAGAAGCCAGAATAGCAAGAGGGATTGCTGCTTTCACTGCGCAGCGATCCCTCTTGCTGTTCTGGCTTCTGAGATTCAGAATTATTTTTTTCTGGTTTTCCTCCTCCAAAAACTTGTGGTCTGGTGCGTCTTATAGAGCGAAAAATACGGTATTATATTTTCACATGGACCCCAATCTCTGAGTGGTGAGAGATTTGAAGGTACCCCTAGGTACCACTAGGAGGAAAGTGCTGGTCCAAGTGAAACAGACCATTGTTGTTGTTGTTGTTGTTGTTGTTGTTGTTTAGTCATGTCCAACTCTTCGTGACCCCATGGACCAGAGCACGCCAGGCACTCCTGTCTTCCACTGCATCCCGCAGTTTGGTCAAACTCATGCTGGTAGCTTCAAGAACACTGTTCAACCTTCTCGTCCTCTGTCGTCCCCTTCTCCTTCTGCCCTCCATCTTTCCCAACATCAGGGTCTTTTCCAGGGAGTCTTCTCTTCTCATGAGGTGGCCAAAGTATTGGAGCCTCAGCTTCAGGATCTGTCCTTCCAGTGAGCCCTCAGGGCTGATTTCCTTCAGAATGGATAGGTTTGATCTTCTTGCAGTCCATGAGACTCTCAAGAGTCTCCTGCAGCACCATAATTCAAAAGCATCAATTCTGGCAGGGATACTAGAGTGGCTTGCCGGTTCCTGCTCCAGGTGGATCACGTTTGGTCAAAACTCTCCACTATGACCTGTCCATCTTGGGTGCCCTGCATGGCATAGTTCATAGCTTCTCTGAGTTATTCAAGCCCCTTCGCCACAGCAAGGCAGTGATCCATGAAGGGGGAACCGGACCATGAGCTCATCTATTCCAGCATCCTGTTCTCATAGTTGCCAACCAGATGTTTATATGAAACCTGAAAGTCAAACCTGAGCTCCACAGGATTCTCATTTGCTGTTCCCAGCAACTGGTATTTGCACAGTCAGGCAATAGCCATCATAGCTAGGGGCCATTGAAAGCCCTCTCCTCCATGAATCCTCTTTTAGAAACCATCCAGGCTGATGGCCATCACTACATCTACCAGGGGTGAACATCATGGTTTAACTATGTGCTGTGTGAAGTAGGGCCACGGGTGGCGCTGTGGTCTAAACCACAGAGCCTAGAGTTTGCCAATCAGAAGTTCGGCGGTCCGAATCCCCACGACAGGGTGAGCTCCCGTTGCTCGGTCCCAGCTTCTGCCAACCTAGCAGTTCGAAAGCACGTCAAAGTACCAGTAGATAAATAGGTACCACCCTGGTGGGAAGGTAAACGGCGTTTCCGTGTGCAGCTCTGGTTCTCCAGAAGTGGCTTGGTCATGCTGTACGCCAGCTCTCTCGGCCCGTAAAGCGAGATGAGCACCATAACCCCAGAGTCGTCTACCACTGGACCGAACGGTCAAGGTCCCTTTACCTTTATGTGAAGTAGGTGTCCTGAGTCTTCTAGCTTTCAGCTGTATTTGATGGTTCAAGTATTATTGGTGGGGGGACAGTGTCAGGATTCACAGAATTCTGTATGAGATAGTAAGTCTGCAGGCTTGAGTTTGCTAGCCGATGCAATCAGCCTGCAGTACTTTCTATGGAGGTGCTGGGTCAGAATGACTGTATGAACTGCTCGTGTATTATAGCCTGTAGATATTTGTATATATAAAGGGGACCCCTGACCATTAGGTCCAGTCATGACCGACTCTGGGGTTGCGGCGATCATCTCGCTTTACTGGCCGAGGGAGCAGGCGTACAGCTTCCAGGTCATGTGGCCAGCATGACTAAGCCGCTTCTGGCGAACCAGAGCAGCGCACGGAAACGCCGTTTACCTTCCTGCGAGAGTGGTACCTATTTATCTACTTGCACTTTGACATGCTTTCAAACTGCTAGGTTGGCAGGAGCAGGGACCGAGCAACAGGAGCTCACCCCATCGCGGGGATTCAAACCACCGACCTTCTGATCAGCAAGTCCTAGGCTCTGTGGTTTAACCCACAGCGCCACCCGCATCCCATTTGTATATATAGCTCACAATAAATATACAGCACTGAAGAACCTGGAACTCTGAGCATTTCTGCTAAAGCGCCACGAAGAATTCACAACAGCCACTTCCTCCACACATATGTGGCTGCTGATGATAACATCTCCTACTCTAGCCATGACTAGGCTTGTATGTAACTGAAATAAATACACATTCTTCCTTTATTTATCCTGGCCTGCATTTCATTTTCTGCCTTCTGCTGCTTCTCACAGACCTTCCAAGTGTCCCTATTTCCCAGGGACAGTCCCAGATTTACAGAAGCCGTCCCAGTTTCTGATTTGATTCTGAAATGACCCACTTTTCCTTAGGATATCCCTATTTTCGTTGGAGAAATGTTGGAGGGTATGTACCTCTGAGCCAGTGGCGTAGCGTGGGGGGTGCAGGGGGGGCCGGCCGCACTGGGCGCAACATCGGGGGGGGGGGGCGCTCGCACTTGCAGCTCTCTGCCCCCTGCTAAAATCCATGGGTTAGGGGGCGCAAATTACTTGCCTTGCCTCGGGTGCTGACAACCCACGCTACGCCACTGCTCTGAGCCAAGGAGATAAGTAGCTATAAAACCTTTAGAAGACATCTGAAGGCAACTCTGTATAGGGAAGTTGTTATTGTTTTTTTACTAGTTACAGGTAGGTAGCCGTGTTGATCTGCCATAGTCAAAACAAAATAAATTTTAAAAATCATTCCAGTAGCACCTTAAAGACCAACTAAATTTGTTATTGGTATGAGCTTTTGTGTGGTATTTGAAGAAGTGTGCATGTACACAAAAGCTCATACCAATAACAAATTTAATTGGTCTCTAAGGTGCTACTGGAAGGAATTTATTTTTTTTACTGTTTGATATTTTATTGTGTTTTTATATACGTTGGAAGCTGCCCAGAATGGCTGGGGCAACCCAGTCAGATGGGTGGGGTATAAATATTTATTATTATTATTATTATTATTATTATTATTATTATTATTATTATTGTTATTATTATTATTATTATTAGGGCATGCCTATTTTCATTGGAGAAATGTTGGAGGTTAGGTTCCCATGTCACATCTTAGATTGTAAGTGCATTGAGGCAGGGACCTGTTATCATATGCTTTGAAAAGCACATTAATAGTACTTTAATAGTACAGGGAAACTCTGAAGAATGAATTCCCAGCACAGCTGAACTGGGGCATATGTAAAGAACCCTGCAAGAGCATTTAAAACTGTAAATACAAAGGCCAGACTTGGAGGCAGAAGGCGGGTGCCCTTAATAATCAGACTTAGACAGAACAGATGTATGCTATGGGGGGGATGACACCCACATCATTGGCCATAGAAAGATAAATCGCTAACAGCTGGTTACCTGAAAAGCGAACAATTGCACTAATGCCCCTACTTCTGTGCCTTTGTTCAAACGACTCTTCTCTTAGGCTAAAGGGGAAAGGCCTGTTTATAGATCACATTGACAGACACGGCCATCTTCAAAGATGGTAATTTGTCCAGATTGGAGGAAATTAGCACTGACTGGTCACTGTGGAACAGTCAACACAGAGGCATGCTGTTATGCTCTGACCGATTCAATGTCATATTGCCAGTGCCTTTGAAATATACTCAGAGTCAAGTGTGAATTTCATGCTCTTTATTCAGCTCATAGTAGCAATGAATGAAACTTTCCCCAAAACGTCTAGCTATATATACATTATTTACACAATGGGCCCCGTGTGATTGGCTAATTCCAGGCTGCTCCTGTAAGCCAATCAGGTGGCAGATTCACTTCCTCCAGAAGCCTGATTAGGTGCTCCTGCAGGCCAATCAGGTTGCTGATTCATTTCATCCAGGAGCCTGATTGGCTGCTCCTGCAGGCCAATCAGGTTGCTGTTTCGCTTCCACCTGGAGCTGGATTGGGTGGCTCCTGCGGACCAATCAGACTGCTGAATTCTGGATCCTATTGTTCTAGGATTCAGCTCAGTACATAACAGCCTTCATTGAAAGTTGCAGCTGGGACAGGAACACCCTACAGGGGTCAGAAAGCTGTAAGTAAAGGTAAAGGGACCCCTGACCATTAGGTCAAGTCGTGACTGACTCTGGGGTTGCGGTGCTCATCTCGCTTTATTGGCCAAGGGAGCCGGTGTACAGCTTCCGGGTCACGTGGCCAGCATCACTAAGCCAAGCCGCTTCTGGCGAACCAGAGCAGCACACGGAGACACCGTTTATCTTTCCGCTAGAGCGGTACCTATTTATCTACTTGCACTTTGACATGCTTTCGAACTAGGTTGGCAGGAGCAGGGACCGAGCAACGGGAACTCACTCCATCGTGGGGATTCGAACCACTGACCTTCTGATCAGCAAGTTTTAGGCTCTGTGGTTTAACCCACAGCGCCACCCGCGTCCCTGACTGTGATCTACTCACAGTAAAAAGACTGGCTGCGATCTACCCATTGTCAGTTGCCAATGTTGTTGAGCTTTTTGGGGGGAGGGTTTTTGTTTGCTCTCCTGCCTCTTTTCTATCCTCTCCCTGCCTGCCTCCTACAGCAGCCTGGGAGCGCGGGGCTGCCAAAACAAAATGGGAAGGTGGGAAGGTGCAGCTCCAACCCTTCCCCCAACAGATCGCAGAAGGTGGGATTCGCAGGTGGGTGGCTCACTGAATGTCACCCCACTCAGTAATGACACCCAGGGCGGTCTGCCCCCACCTTGCTCCACCCCTGATCACAACCCCCCATACCATTTTGACAGCAGTGCAACCCCGTTTTTGAAAGAGGCGTTTGGTTTTGGTGAGAACCTAAAAAAGCCAAATAGCAATCTAATCTCTATTGCCATGAACTATGGCTCTATTGCCATGAACTATTGTGTATCTGAAGAAGTGTGCATGCACACGAAAGCTCATACCAAGAACTAACTTAGTTGGTCTTTAAGGTGCTACTGGAAGGAATTTTTTTATTTTGGCCATGAACTATGTAATTAAAAGCTATCTTTCAGATTTTCAGTACTGTGTGTGCTCCGCCTGAGCATTTCCGCAGATCATTTCCCAGCCACTGATGTTCTTCTCTTCTGTATTAATTATGTCGATGTTGGCATTCTCCTCATTTTTTATTTTTTTTTAAATAGCCTGCTTGGTATTTCATCTCTCTAGCGTTCTATAGGTACATTGCACCACAGGGAAAAGAGGGCATTTAAGAAAAGCTGGGAGGGAAAACTCTTCTTTTAAAACTTCAGGCAATTTGTTAATCTGTTTTTGAAACTACAACAGTTATAAACCTGTGATTCCCAAGCTGTGCACAGGGGCACAAGAGTGTGCTGCTGCTATGGAGCCCTCGTGTTTTGTAGCATTTGTTCATTTGCAAATGTACAGCTGAGCAGCTGGGAAGCAAGCAGACAGTGCTGTTAGAATTCCTGCTCCATGATTGCTGTCATGGGATTGTTGTCTATCACATGACGGTGTATATTTTGACTCAACAGAGTGGGAAGTGATGAAGACAGGATGTTTGTGTTACTGTGTTCCATGAAGTGGGACTATTTGTTTTTTCTCTTTGCTGTCTGATGCTAGAGGGAGAGGGAGCCATGTTGCAGTGCTCCGTGTGTATGTAAATAAAGTAGATTAGCCAAAATGCTGAGTTCCTGAGGTCTGTTACACAAGCTGCGAAGACTCTGTGGATCCCTAAGTGTGCCGATGTTGGTTGGCATTGGTTACTGTGATGTTCGGACAGAAGAAAGCTCATGAAGCTCCCAAATGATCGACCAGGAGGGAGAGAACATGCCAGTCTCTGCCAAGGTCCTACTCGAGAGTAGGACGAGCTCCTGACAAGTGCTAGTCACAGTACAACATCAGTGCAGTACTCTGAGATCCTAAAAACCTGTCTTTGCCAGGCAGAAACCTCTCCAGCAACTTTCTCACCATCAACTCCAGAACTCAAATCCCTTCTTTTTTGCCTCCTCCAGCTTATCTGGCAGCAGGGGCCACCATTTAAATTTCCCACAATGCCACCACAACACATAGAAACTTAGTAAGCTGACTTTTCTTGAGTAAGGTCATTGGTCCATGTAGCTTAGTATTTTCTCTATACTGATTGGCAGGGTTTCAGATGGAAGACTGGAGATGCTAAAGAGGAACATGTGTTCTACCACTGAGCTACAGCCCTGAAAGTTGTCTTCTACCAAGTCAGCCCTTTGGTCAATCTAGCTGAGTATTAACCTACCCTGATTGGAAACCGCACTCTGGGATGTCTTTGGATAGGAAGCATTCCCAGCCCTACCCAAAGATTCTGAAGATGGAATCTGGAACCTTCAACATGCAAAGCAGATGGTCCACCACGAAGCTACAACCCTTCAGTGTCACTCCAAGGCATTGTGGCTAATTGAAACAGGAGCTCCTGGCCGAACATGCTTTTTCAAAGCAGGGCACGGAGCAGGTTTCAGTGTGTGCCACTGCTAGAGCTCTGGTAGCTGCCAGAGAAGGCCATGTGCCAAGCCATAATTTCAGATCAGAGAGGGGGAGGTGGAGAGCTTCCTTGAGCAACGCTGGTTGAGCTTTGCTTGGTTTCATTTGCAAGGAAGTATCCTAACCGCTCACTGCCATCACTGAGGCACTGGCAGCCACAACACAATGGTGGCAGCAATGGAAGGTGGCTAGCAAGCAAATGAGGCTCAAACCTTGTGCCAGCTTGAGGCTGGCACAGTAACGGGTTCACAATATTTAAAGAGCGGCTAAGATCAGAACCGAGCTGGTGGTTATATCTGGATATTGCACATAAAGGATAACATTATTAGTTATACTCGTGTCACTCGTCAACCCCACCTACCCTCAACAAAACCTCCCCCCTTGGCAACCCCCATCTCCTTCCTTTACGCTTCACCCAAAGTCTATTCCTTCACAGCTCCTTTAAGCCCCCACATCCCCTCGCAGCTGCTCTGTGTGCCTCCATCCCAGCTTTGCTCAAACCTCTGCTCTTATTTGAAACCGCCATTTTAAAACCTCCCTTCACTTTTCCTCCCCTCCCTCCCACATTGACTTCATAGAAATCCAAGATTGTGATGCAGCGCTACAAATCCTCCAATAGGAGCTGCGTGATGACAGCTTTGCCTTTTTATGTATATAGGAAGAAATGTGTTCTCGGATATATAGTAATTTATACAAAAAATACCCTTGCTCTATTTTCATTCCATGCGCCATTGGCCGAGCTTCTTGTTTAACCAGATATACATTGTATTGTGATTGGTTTGGAATGGATACCCAGCCAGATGGGCGGGGTATAAATAATAAATAATGATAATAAAAAGTCAGCATGGAGCAAATGCAACAGCACAGACAATCTCCCCACCAACTTGTCTCCCTACCCAGTAAATAGCAGTGACCCACCTGCAGAGATATTAGTGCAGCCGCTCTGCTCCACCCAGCGAGCCACTTCTGGTAAAACATATACTCTATAATATGTACGTTGTTAAATGTACAGTCACTAAGTTTGTGGAATGAGGTGGTGCATGTCCTGATTTAATTAGTTCACTGGGCCCAGTGCCTGGCCAGCTTCCTAGTTACTTGTGGAGTTGTCAATTAGCCACCATGTTAATTAAAACACAAGGGTTATGCTTTCCAATTTTCACCTTTTACCCCGTGCCCAGTTTTCGGAGAAGAAAATATGTCTTCCATTGCAGTGGGGGGAAAGGAACGGTTCAGCTGTTTGCCGTTTGCTCGCCTGTCGGCAAAGCGTCGATTCTGGCACAAGTTATGACAGGCTTAAAATGGGGGAAGTGGGGGGGGGTGAGAAATCGCCAAAGTACTTTGATCTTCTCCATCTGTTCCCAAGCTTTGTTGACGTTGGAGTCTTAGAACAAACAGTGGCAGCCTCTTCTGATTGTTGACAGCATTCAATTAATTGCAAGCTTGGATGTGACGCTAGATTCTGTCCCCATAATACTGAATGTGGTTGTCTGCATATGATTGTTGTTGATGGACACCTGAGTCTGTGGAGCACGTCCTAGACCTCCAGGCCAGTGGTGAGTGGGACCAGCGGCAAAGAGGGGGTGTAGAATGATGACTGTAAATTTTGATAGCCTACCTACTGTACAAAGGTCACACACAAATTCAGTCTGAGGGTGTCACGGTCCGGTTCACGGGCGATCAAAGTCCAGGCTGGGGACGTCGGGATCGGGGGCAAGATGGCGGGGTGGGAGCAGGAACAGGAGCTCAGAAGCCAGGAGTCTGGAAGCCAAGGGTCCGAGGGTCAGGAAGCAAGGAGTCACGAAGTCAATGATCCAAGGATCAAGAAGCAAGGAGTCACAAAGCCAGGGGTCCAAGGATCAAGAAGCAAGGAGTCAGGAAGTCAGGGGTCCAAGGATCAAGAAGCAAGGAATCAAACGCAGCAAGCAGGGAACGTGTTGATGTGGCAAAGAGCCAAAGGGAAATACTGACCTTATATCCCTTCCTGGCTCTTGCCACCATGTGCTGTGAGTTACCAAGCGGCCTCACCTGTGCGGCCGCACCTTGCCTCTTCTGAACAAACTTAGGATGGCCCCAGTCCTGCAAAGTCCTACTGGTCACAGGGCCTGGCCCCGGCACGCACTCCTGACAGAGGGTACTCCTTGCTCCATTTCTGTCACAAGAAGCCCAAGTGACCTTTCTGGCCAAGACTGCTTTTTACCAGCTCTGGCTGGTACATCAGAACATAGGAATAGCCTGCTGGATCAGGTCACTTGGTCCATCTAATCCAGCACCCTGTTTTGTATCCAGATGCCTGCGGGAAACCAGGGAACAAAACAGAGAATAAAAGAATCATAGAATTGGAAGGGACTCTGATGGTCATCTAGTTTAACTCTCTGCAATGCAGGAATCCATGGACTTTTTGCAGGAAGGAAAGTAACAGGTCAAAACACTGTTAAGTATGAAAGAACAACTGCCAACAGTTCAGGGTCAGTGCTCAACAAACAGCCTATGTTGCATATCCTGCCCACAAGCTTTGTGCAAACCGGTCAGGATGAATGCTCAATAAAAAGATCATCTGGAAGGGGAGTTGCTCTTGTGTCTAGAATTTTGGATCAGGGACCCCAGCAGGTGTTCCTTATGCCTGTTTTGCATCTTCGAATCACCCCAGCTACATCTGCCTGCAATTTCACGCACCGAATCAAACGCATCTGTAACCTGCTGCCAACCCACACCAGTTTCCTACAGATGCCAACGTATCGAGGGCAATCTTTACTCTCTTGTTCAATATTGAGTTGCTCTGCAGCACCTTAGGCATAGAAAACTCACTGCTTGCTGATGCATTTAACAGATAGCAGAAGGGATCCGTTTGCAAAAGCGTGAAAAAACTTGTCTCGTGCACCAGATGTTTGCAGAGCTAAAATAGACTTCATCTGTGGGAGAGAAGAAATCGGAGGGGACAGAGGAGGTGTTCTGCAGATTGTGAATGTTTCTTAAAGAGACCCATGGCAGCTTATGGAGGGCAGGCTTCCCCATTAGTGAATGCTATACTATTGCTAATTTCTCAAAGGATAAAGTGGAAGTGGGAAGCACAAGACTGGCAGACAAATGCGGCCACCGGGACTCCCGAACTATCCCAAGCCACAGCTCCACCTCATCCGTCCCGAGCCACCGTCTCCACACCATGTCCCTAACTGGTGCTTAGTTCACACCTTTCTTGAGTGTTTTGCCATGGCTGAAATGTGTCCTTAAACTCTGCTCATGCCTCTTGCTTCTCTGGTTGGAAGACACAGTGGTGGGGGGGAACTAGCATACAGTCATACCTCGTCTTACGTTTGCTTCACGTTGTGGCTTTTCAGGTTACGAATGCGGCAAACCCAGAAGTGTTTACATAGAAGCGATCTGCACAGTGGCGTAGCGTGGGGGGTGCAAGGGGGGCCTGCCGCACCAGGAGCAACATCTGGGAGTTAGGGTTAGGGGGCGCAAATCCACGGGTTAGGGGGCGCTAATGCACAGGTTAGGGGGCGCAAATTACTTGCCTTGCCCCGGGTGCTGAGAACCCACGCTACGCCACTGAATCTGCATGCTTCCCATGTGCTCAGAAGTGATCTGGTCGCTTTGCACATGCGCAGTAGCAGTGCTCTACTTAAGAACTATTTGGGGTGCGAATGGCACCCCAAAATGGATCGCGTTTGTAAGGAGAGGTACCACTGTATTGTACAAAGGCAAAAGTTACATTAATAATAATAATAATTTATTATTTATACACCACCCATCTGGCTGGGTTTCCCCAGCCATTCTGGGCAGCTTTCAACCAAATATTAAAAACAATATAGCATCAGACATTAAAAACTTCCCTAAACAGGGTCGCCTTCAGTTGTCTTTTAAACGTAAAATCGTTGTCTATTGCCTTCGCATCTGCTGGGAGGGCGTTCCACAGGGCAGGCGCCACTACCGAGAAGGCCCTCTGCCTGGTTCCCTGTAGCCTCACTTCTCGCAGCAAGGGAACTGCCAGAAGGCCCTCGGGGCTGGATGATGGGGGTGGAGACGCTCCTTCAGGTATACAGGACCAAGGCTGTTTAGGACTTTCAAGGTCAGCACCAACACTTTGAATTGTGCTCGGAAATGTAGTGGGAGCCAATGTCTTTCAGGACTGGTGTTATGTGGTCTCGGGGGCCACTCCCAGTCACCAGTCTTGCCACCGCATTCTGGATTAATTGCAGTTTCTGAGTCACCTTCAAAGGTAGCCCCACGTAGAATGCATTGCAGTAGTCCAAGCGGGAGATAACTAGAGCATGCACCACTGTGGCAAGACAGTCTGTGGGCAGGTAGGGTCTCAGCCTGTGTACCAGATGGAGCTGGTAAACAGTAAACTGGTAAACATTCATTGCTCCAACTATTTGTACCACTAGCATGTATCCCCAGTTAAAAATGCAGCCCCCACATCTGGAGAAGGTTTACCCAACCCTGTGAAAAAGGCTATAAGAGCCAGAGAAAACAAGATCACTCCAAGCTAGATTATGAGGATATTGACAAGCTGAAACGTGTTCAGCCTATACTGGCTAGGTCTGCTGGTATGGAGGGGGACAGATTGTCTGACCTATAAGGGAAAAAGGAAACAGAGGTTGAGTCAGATCTGCAGGCCTACAGAGCAGCATTGGAGAAACTCTGGCTTGTGGGCCTAAAGAGAATCACATTTACCTGCCCTATACCTGGCATAATCTACTTGCTGGACAGGTAAAGACACGGCTGAGTTGAAAGGTAGTTCACAGACACCACCAAACAGCGTGGAGTTATTGCCCCTAGGAAAGGAGCCTAACAGTGCAATCCTAGTCTTTTCCAACCCTACACATGTTGACTTGGAAGTAAGTCTCTTTGAGTCCAGCCAGGATTGCTCCCAGGTAAGTGCATATTGAATTGCAGCCTTTGTCCCTGAAAAAAGATGGAAAACTTCAGTCTTGGCCAACAGAAAACAGTTTAATTGAACAGAACCTTTAATTTTTTTTATAGCATTGCAGGTTAGAACCCTTTTCTTTTTCCACCCGTCTGTTAGTTGGCATTTGATGTAAATTAAATTTATGACCAAATTAGCCCGTAGAAAACTATCTGAAGTCTATTTTTCATCTCGCCATTTCATTTCCTGCAGCTTCTGTTTTACAGTCTCGGGATCCAATAAAGTTTTATGGGAGCGCTAGTTTCTCCGACGAGACATCAACTTTCCCAAGCCAAACAGACCAGTAGACCCCTCTAGCAGCAGACAAAGCAGAGGTTTGGGCTTCAATCAAGTTGTGAAAGAATGGTGTTTTCCTGCCCCCAATTGCTTTTGTATGCTGTAGGAATGTCACATCTCACTTGTATGTCTTGTTACAACCTATAGGAGAGATTATAGGGATACCTCAGAGTCCGAGCGAGTGCCCTGAGGCTCCAAACCTCAAGATAGAGGCATCCACCATCACTGATGCGCAGAATTGCACATGGCTCATCAGAGGGCAGGAGATTTAAAAGCACCAGATTTCCTGAGACCTGTAACCTGAGGGGTCTGTGATTAACACAGTGAGTTTATGCCAACATCCACAGCTAGTGTCCTGATTTTCCTGGGACATCGCAGAATCATAGAAGTCATCCCAGCTTCTGATTTAAACCCAGAATCTGTGTCCTCTTTGTTTTCATTATGCAATTCATCTCTCTCTTTCTCTCTGCATCAGTGGTTCCCCTCTTAGCTCAGTTGCTAAGAGAATGTAACAAAAGAATGGTGGAGGTAGTGACTTGTCCTTGACTTAAATCGCTGGGTGAAAAATGACCGGCGGTGCCCTTTGCAAACTGGATTTGTGGAGCCAAACCAACCCCAGCAGGAGAAGGTTCTGGCTAATGCATTGAAGCAGCTCCACCAAATCTCGACTCAACTGTCTCTGCTGGAAGTAAGCAAATCTGGGCACAGCTTGGCCTGAACTCACTGGTGCAGCAGTTGGGACAGCAGATGGTGTCCTCTTTACAGATTCTCCAGCAATGGGCTGTGGACCAGTGTGACGACTGTGAGAAGCTCATAAATGTCACCGACTGTCATTGCCAGGATAGCTGGACAAGAGGCCAACTGAGCTCGTGGCCTCGGTAGCATGGTGAAGACCTGCACTGCAAAATGGTGTGGCTGATAATAGACCATGTTGCTAAGCTGCATCTTTTCAGGATTGCACTGGCTGTTTTTCATGATTTGTCCCTCAGCGTTTTATTTCAGCAGAGTGTTCTCTTCCACAGGGTCCACTGCCTGCCTCCGACTTTCGTCCCTGGCTGCTGTGTGTGCATACTTTGAAAGTAGTGGGAACAGGCTCAGACCTGATCTCTTGTTGTTAAAATACCTCTGTCTCTGTATCACCTGTTCCCTGGTCTGTTCTCCTATCTTCAGACATCATCTTCTTTGCTCTGTTGTGACCAGCACTTTTTTCCCCCAGCCAGAGCTCACAGGAGCTCAGCTTCAACACCTCTCAGGTGGGTGCCGTTGCCATTCTAGGAGAACGAAGGAAAAGCTCATGGTGAGTTCTGCCACCCCTTTTTCTAGAAAAACACCCAGTGTTTTTTTCTGGGGGGACGCAGGGGGACACATACCCCTAAACGTTTTGTGAATCTAAGTTTGGCCTCATTGAGGGGCAGTATGAGTAGGAAAATGAGAGTACCCCTAAACATTGTTTTTGGGGGAAAACACTGAAAATACCACTGGTTATGACTGAGGTGGCAGGTAAAGAAAAGCCATAGCTCAGGACCGACCCACTCAAGAGGCAAGGTGAGGTGACTGCCTCAGGTGGCAGGACCCACAGGGGCAAAAGATTTGGCCTCCAATGAATGCCTCACCCTTATTGCTGCTGCTGCTGCTGCAGTGGCAGCAAGAACTATGATGCACTCCTTGGAGGTTGGATCTGCCACCTCCACAGCATTCCCCCACCCCATTGCCACCTCTACAGCAGCTTCTCAGCCAATAGTAGTCACTGCCGGTTTCTTCCCACACTTGCTCCTGATGTAGATCTTTATTCCCCAGTTGTTGCTAATGATCACTAAACTCTTCTTCCCTGGCCCTGAGGTGGGGAGCATCATTTTGTGGTTTGCCTCAGGTGCCAACATGTCTTGTGCCAGCTCTGCCGTAGTTTGTATCTGCTTTGCATGTAGGAGGTTCAACTTGCAGCCTCTCTTGGTAAGAATGGGAGAGACCCCTTCCTGAAACCTTTGATAGCCACTAACACCCAATGTAGACAACAGTGAGCTAGATGGACCAATAGTCCAACTCATCATTCTTATTCCTCTTTTTAAATAATCTTTATTAATTTAAATTACACACATATACAAAGAATTTACAATCTCACACTACAAAAAGAAAATTAAAGAAAAAACAATTAAGAAAGAAGAAAAGAAGAGAATACAGAAAAAAAGGAAAAGCAGATTTACTTACATAAAAAAACTTCATCTTCCTAATCAATACTTAAATAAACAAATAAAAAAGTCTTCCGACGAGTCTTCCAATCATTCTCACTGTACTGTTTATACTATTGTCATTGTTTTCGCACAATTTTATATTCTTTAGTATTGTTTCCATCTACTCCACAAACGGTATTTGTTGTGTTTACAAGTATCACACAAGTTCTGCTAATATGGTGTGCTTGGTACAATATGATCTTATAAAATCCTTAAATATTCTCCATTCTCCAAATATTTTCTGGTTCAATACTCCTCTAACTCTAACTCAGAATTATTATTATTCTTTGGCGATAACTCGTAGCCGAGTAAGATTGCCTTCCATAAACACGGTTTTAACAATGAGTCCGTAAGTGACTGTGGAGGCCAATTCTGGAGCCACACTTCCTTCCACAGTGGGGACATTGGTTTCCACGCAGGAATTGATCACAGTGAGGGTTTGCCAAGCGTGCCTTCCTCTTAGCTTGTTTCTCCCTTTTGTCCTGAGTTTGAGCGTCTTCAAAGCCCATGACACTTTTGGTAAAGGCTTTTCTCCAATTGGAGCGAGCGCTCCAACTCAGTATAAGGCAGCTTCCTATACTCCTATAATAAGAGCCCCCCCCCAAAAAAAAAACTCACCAAAAGGGGGAGGAGTTTTCCAAGGAGATATTACCAAAAAAAATGTTTTTTTTTTAATAGTGGTTGAGTTGTGTCAGCTCAAACAAAGTTCAATGGAATTTTTTAATTGCTCCATCTTTCCTAGCTGTGCAAAGAACCCTGTGAAATAAACCTTTTAACTCTTACATCGTTTTTGTCTTAAGGGTAATGAACCATATGTGAAGACATCTGTACTGCCTGCAATGCATGATCATTAATTAGAAAGAAGACAGGATACTTTATGACTACTGGGACACATGCACACACAAAAATCAAAAGTAGCTGCAAAGAAAAAAGGGGGAAAGGGGAAAAGAGCACCATATGTATTCTTTCCATCATCTTTTTTTTAAATAGATGGTATATTTGATCATTTGTGGGTTACATTTGGCTGTAAAGATGAAATTTGCAAATGCCATGGAAGCAATACCTTATAGTCCTATATGCCTGGAGGTCCTTCTCTGAATGCTTCCCAGATGCTATCAGCCTCTATTCATTCAGTGTCCAGCTTAAGAATCATAATATGAAACTGGTTTAGGGATGAAGAAGTTATGCTCTAGATGTTACTGGAGCAACTACAACTCCCATCATCCAAACTCCAGAACCCAAGAATCTAGAGGAGGGAACCTGGCCCCCTGGGATCTGGAGGGTCCCTGTTCCCCCACTAACCCATAAGAAAAGTAAGGGCTTCCTCATGAGTGTAAGTCCCACCCCACCCAAAAAAGGGGTGTTCCATGGGTGTGACCAGAGAGGGTGAGCTTAGGTTGGATCCTAAACCTTTTCAGCTTAATCATGAAATTCATTTTGTTAGTTTAGGCCCTGTTCTCCAATCTATTAAGGTCATACTGAATCCTGATTCTGTCTTCTGCAGCATTAGCTGCCCCTCCCAGTTTAGTATCATCTGCAGATTTGATGAGCATCCCCTCAATTCCATTGTCCAAGTTGCTTATAAAGACATTGAACAACAATGTGCCCAGGAAACAACCCTGCTGCACTCCACTTGTCACTTTTTCCAGGATGACAAGTGAAATATACTCGGAGTCGAGAGTGGATTTCATGCTCTTTATTCAGCTCATAGTGGTGAGGAGGAATGGACGTTCCCCCACACTATCTGCTTTATACACATTATTTACACAATGGGCTGCACATGATTGGCTAATTCCGGGATTCTCCTGTAGGCCAATCAGGTTGTGGATTCACTTCCACCTGGAGCTGGATTGGGTGGCTCTTCTGGGCCAATCATACTGCTGCATTGTTCTAGGACCAATCAGACTGCTGCATTTTGGATCCTATTGTTCTAGGACCAATCAGACGGCTGCATTTTGGATCCTATTCAACTCAGTACATAACAACAAGGAACCATTACTGAGTACTCTTTGTGTTTGGTCAGTCAACCAGCTACAAATCTACCTAACAGTTACCACACCCAGTCCACATTTTATCAGCTTCTCTGCAAGAATATCATTGCAAAAGCCTTACTGAAGTCAAGATACACTATGTCCAGCGCATTCCCCTGATCCACCAAACTTGTTAAAAAAAGAAAAAAGAAACAAGATTTGTCTGGCATGACTTGTTTTTGAGAAATCCATCCTGGGTCTTAATAATCACATTCTTTTCTAAGTGCTCACAGACCAACTGTTTAATTATCTGTTCTAGGAGCTTTCCTGGTATCAATGTCAAGCTCGGCAGCTGGATCTTCTTTTTCCCCCTTTTGGAAGATGGGGACAACATTTGACTGCCTCCAGTCTGCAAGAACTTCACCTGTTCTCCAAGAATTCCCAAAGATTACAGACAGAGGTTCTGAGATTACCTTTAATTCCCTTGGGTGCAGCTCATCAAACCCTGGATATTTGAACTTGTTTAAAATAGGTAGGTGTTCCTCTACCACCTCTATTACTATCCTGAGTTGCATCTACCAGCCCAACCTACATAACAAGGTTATGGTGGGGATTGAATGAGGAGGGGGACAACCACCTTGAACTCCTTGGAGAAAAAGGTGAGATAGAAACACAATGAATCAATAATATGATATGAATAACCTGTGGGACAAGGGTAATGTGGCACCTTTAGCAGTGCCAGTTCTCTTCTGTTTTGCATGCACCCACTGCTGATCTTATCTCTCAAAAGGTTTTATAGGGAAGGTGATGATCTTTCAGATAATTGGGGCCTACATTTTCCGTGTAGGTTAGCTAGTACCAACTGCAGTGATGCTACCTCTTTTTTTAGTCCTCTGCAGATTAAATTTTCCAAATGGCATTGGCCTTTTTTGTGAGCACGGCATGTTATACAAGCTCTGCCCACGCCGCCGTTGATTCAGTCCATTCCTTTAAGCTTTCGGATTTAATAAACTCTCAAATTCTCATGCCACATCCCAGTCGGAAGGAGAGAGAGGGGGAAAAAAGAGGGGAAAGGGTCTCCAGAAGGAATATTTTCGCTTTGCTACGGCACTCCATTCCTATTAACACTGCAAACAGACCTTCGCGAATGAATAATTCAGAATTCAAACGAGCTGCGGAGGATTCACTCCCTGGTCATGTTCCTCCAACACACCATTTTACTGGCAAATATTGGGGATCTAGGGACAAGAGTAAATATACTCAAAATTCAGGACGATTTGCAACTAGATCCTTCCTGGAAATAGAAGAGTTCAATGTAGCAAAGGAAAGTACATAGCAGATTTTCGTAGCTTTGCATTCATAATGAAGCAGCATTGGGGAGGGCTGGTATTCAGAATGTCATCCGTCTTTTCAATACCAGGAATAAAGCCTGCCTAGCACAATATCTAGTCAGCCATTCTCCCAGGGACAGATGGGATTTTAAGATATGGTGTTGTGTTCTTTTGTCTGGAGTTTATTTTATGCATTCAAGAAAGAAGGTGGTTGTGGATGATACCACAAGCCAGACTTAAGACAGTACGTTATTACTCTTCCATGACAATGGAGTGGTTTTCGTATTTATAAATGCTGTGAACCGTTTTCATATCAGCTCTATTCCTAAGGAGTCCTAGTGCGCCTGCTATTGAGACTGTATATTGCCATGCATCGCTTCTCATTTATTTAATTCTGCTTCTGAATTCGCTTCCCCAAAAATATCTTGACTGGATTTCACGTTGGGGAGGGGAACATCAACAAAAAAATAATAATTCCATATGTAAAAACAATGAAAAATGATTCCATATATGGAAATCAAACACATATACAGACTGCAATAAAGGGTTTGGCTTCCGTGGAGAAGGAAAACTCTGATCCTAAACCTCTGCTGCCTTGTAGCTATTCTCATTTGTGAAAAAGGCTTCAGGAGGAGCCCTCAAGTTAAAATCCATACAGGCTGCCTTGTGGGACACTTTTAGGACAATAAAAGACTCAGGAGTAAACCCTACGCAAATCCAGAGTGGCGTCCCTAAGACAGTTGGATGGTGTCTTGTACACCTCCTTCCGGCAGCTCCAGCAGCCAAGCCGGTGTGAAACATATTGCTCTGCTTTCCTTTGGACCACATCAGCAAAACCAAGAAGGGGGTTTGCCCTTTGGGCAGTCCAGGACCTCCATACACACTACGCAGGCTTGTGCTCCTGAGAGGAGGCTCCCTCCATTGTCTCTCACAACAGAAGGATGTCAACAAGGAGACTTCTACAAGTCCAACGGAATGAAGAGACAGTTCCTGAACTGGGAGGTGTTGGAAACACCTGTGGGTGGCCCTGCCACTACGGAAACTTGCCCTGACCCCCTTTTTGGCGGAACGCTCTGTCAGAAGAGACTAGGGCCCTGCGGGACTTGACATCTTTCCGCAGGGCCTGCAAGACAGAGCTGTTCTACCAGGCCTTTGGCCAAGGCAAAGTCTGACCCCCTCCTTTGGTAATCCTCACAGAACTCTAGCCCAATGGTTGCCATTAATTTGATTTGAATTGATTTTAAAATGAAATGATTTTAGAATGCTGTGTTACTTTTATTGTTGTTAGCCGCTCTGAGCCCAGCTTCAGCTGGGGAGGGCGGGATATAAATTAAAAAATATATTATTATTTTAAAACTATAAAAAGGTAAAGGACCCCTGACAATTAAGTCCAGTTGCGGACGACTCTGGGGTTGCGGCGCTCATCTCACTTTACAGACCGAGGGAGCCGGCGTTTGTCTGCAGACAGTTTTTCTGGGTCATGTGGCCAGCATGACTAAGCCACTTCTAGAGAAACCAGAGCAGCGCACGGAAACGCCATTTACCTTCCCGCCAGAGCGGTATCTATTTATCTACTTGCACTTTTGGGCGTGCTTGGTTGGCAGGAGCTGGGACCAAGCAACGGGAGCTCACCCCATTGCGGGGATTTGAACCGCCAACCTTCTGATCGGCAAGCCCAAGAGGCTCAGTGGTTTCGACCACAGTGCCACCCGCGTCCCTTATTTTATAACTATACTCTGCAGCTACTTTCATTGAAGGCTTCATAGAGCTACCCAGTGGAAGGAGTGCCTGCCCACTCATGTTTAGATTTATTATACTTACGAATCACAACGCAAAGTCCTGAGACGATTTACATCCAAAAGCAAAGCACACTATTGAAAACACATAAACACCTAGCAATTCCCATATGAGGAAAGGCTGTAGTGTTTGTGGACTTTTAGTTTAGAGAAGACCATCTCCAGAGCTAATCTGGCCTTGCACCAAATCAAGACAGAAATAAGAAGCCATTTTGAATTAGGAAGCATAGTTTAAAAGTGACCTGAAGATCAGTGTGAAGCTGGCAAGGCCTTAGAGAGATACACCCATTCGTTAGGGAACAAGGATCACTCCATTCCGGTTGTACAACTTACAAATTCATAACTAGGGGGTATTTTGGGTGACAACTGTTGAATATGGTTTTCCTTTGTAATGGAGGTAGCAAATAAAGGCTTGTTCTTTTCATTACCAAAGGGCTAGGGTCATAGCTGTCAACGTTTCCCTTTTTTTAAGGGAAATTCCCTTATTCCGAATAGGATTCCTCGCAAGAAAAGGGAAAAGTTGACAGCGATGGCTAGGGTTGTTGATCCCTTGAGGTTGCGTCTCTTGTGACTTCCGGCCATATCTGTGTACAGTGGTACCTCGGGTTACATATGCTTCAGGTTACATACGCTTCAGGTTACAGACTCCGCTAACCCAGAAATAATACCTCGGGTTAAGAACTTTGCTTCAGGATGAGAACAGAAATCGTGCTCTGGCAGCGTGGCGGCAGCAGGAGGCCCCATTAGCTAAAGGTGCTTCAGGTTAAGAACAGTTTCAAGTTAAGAACAGACCTCTGGAACGAATTAAGTACTTAACCCGAGGTACCACTTGTAATGTTTATGGCAGATCCATTCCCTGACCAGGGCCAGGATTCCAGAGTGCCCTGTTCTTCCTTGAGATAAGCAGTAGGAATTCTGGACTGTCACACGCCAAGGGATCTGGCTGCCAAGCGGGTCTGTCAGACGAGGATCCCCTCAGCTCAGAAATCTTGCAGTGCTATACCACTTGCAAAGCTGTCATTGGTTCCCCTTTTGTGAATCTATCCTCTCAAGAGAAATCTGCTAGTTGCCGTTATTACTGCCATTAGCTTTATGTCTATTTTGTGACGTTAACTGACCTGTTAGTCTGTTTAATGCGTGTTTAATTTTCTGGATGTATTTTAGAAGGAATTATTAATTGCTGATTAGCAATAATGATTAATCCCGAAACTGTTAAACTAGTCCTGTAATGGTATTGTATTATTAATTGTGTCTTATGGTTATTGTACTACGGTCTGTGGTCTCCATCCAGGTTTCACTGCACCTCTAACAGCCCCTCCAAGTGTCCCTGTTTTCCAGGGACAGTCCTGGGTTTACATAGGCTGTCCCGGGTTCTGATTTGACCCCAAAATGTCCCACTTTTCCTTAGGATGTCCCTATTTTCATTGGAGAAATGTTGGAGGGTGTGGTGTTATCCACCCCCCGAGCTGTCCGAAGGCAATCCTGTTTAGGGAAGGTTTTCATGTTGTTTAATGTTTTATTGTGTTTTAGCAGTTTGAAAGCATGTCAAAGTGCAAGTAGATAAATAGGTACCACTATGGTGGGAAGGTAAATGGCCTTTCAATGCGCTGCTCTGGTTTGCCAGAAGCGGCCTAGTCATGCTGGCCACATGACCCGGAAGCTGAACGCCGGCCAGTAAAGCGAGATGAGCGCCGCAACCCCAGAGTCAGCCACCACTGGACCTAATGGTCAGGGGTCCCTTTACCTTTACTTTACATATGTTGGAAGCCACCCAGAGTGGCTGGGGCAACCCAGTCTGATTGGCGGGGTATTATTATTATTATTATTATTATTATTATTATTATTATTATTATACAGGTCAACCCTACTCATCCCTATTGAAGAAATGTTGGAGGATATGCTCTGACTGCCAGCTGTTGGGCAACTACCATGGAAGAGGGCCAATTGCACTCATGTCCTGTTTGTGGCCTTCCCACTGGGGCATCTTCCGGTTGTCCACTATGGGATGCAGGATGCTGAAGAAGACCTAGGGCTTTGCTCTGACCCAGCAGGGCTCTTCTTATGTTAAGAGTGTCCCTGTTTACAGCTACAAAATGTTGGCGAGACTACGCCACCGCCCCTGCAAAACAAACGCGATCACTTGACTGTGCATACAGAGAGATGCATCATTATGCAAACATTTGCAATCATTCTCCGTTTGTTTCATAATCAAGCGTTACAAATTGCCTCTCGCATTGTTTAGTCTGCCTTTTCTGTGACTCTGATTGCACCTCGGAGACCATTAGGCAATGTTTACTTTTTCTAAACTCCAGCCCACCCTGTTCCCAGAACAGTTGCCATTTGTAATAAATAAATACAGCACCTTAAATCCAGACAACAGCACATATGAGAAAGAAGACGCTTAACTAGGGACGCTCAGGTCTCTGGCATGAGATGTATATTCGGGAAAAGGGTTGTTGGTGTGGCCTTGCAACAAAGGCAAAGAGTCATTAGGTCAAGGAGCAAGGGATGTGCCCATTTTGGTTTCTCGGTTTCTCATTTTTCCAGTTTTAAGTTCAGGCTACCACATTTCCATAGCACTCTTGGTGAAAATTCATCAGCTTATTAGTGTGAAATTCTGCTAATATACATAGTAGACCAGACCAAGTTCAATGAGCCTCTTGGGCTTGCTGATCGGAAGGTTGGTGGTTTGAGTCCCTGTGACAGGGTGAGCTCCAGTTGCTCTGTCTCAGCTCCTGCCAACCTAGCAGTTTGGAAGAACACCAGTGCAAGTGGATAAATAGGTATTGCTGCTGCGGGAAGGAAAATGGCATATCTGTGTGTTTTGGTTTCCGTCACAGTGCGCCAGAAGCAGTTTAGTCCTGCTGGCCACATGACCCGGAAAGCTGCCTGTGGACAAACGCCGGCTCCCTCGGCCTGAAGCGAGATGAGCGCCAAAACCCCATAGTCGCCTTTGACTAGTCTTAACCATTCAGGGGTCCTTTACCTTTACCTTACCTTTACCTATTAGTATATAAAGCCCTTAACAACTTGGGACCAGTTTACCTGCGAGATCACCTTATCTCATATTTGTCCACTCAGCCACTTTGATCTGCAGATCTGGCACCATAACAGGTGCCACAAAATACTCATTTCTAAGAAATTAATACTTTAGTGTGGCAGCACCTACACTTTGGAACTCCCTGCCTGTTCCCATCTGGCAGGCGCCTTTGCTGTGCCCTTTTTGGTGCCTGCAGAAAACCTTTTTGTTTCGACAAGCCCACCCAGATATGTAGAACGTCAATGTTGTGTTTTATTCAAATCTGCTTTTAGTTTAGCATTGATCTTAATTATTTCTGAATGTTTGAAATAGTTGTTTTTAACTGTTACTGATCATTGCTTTATTCCTTTTTTGTTAAACCACTTTGAGGGCTCTTTTACAATCAAGTAGTATAAAAATGTGTTTGAAATAAATAAATGAATTCCCCCCCACACACACACAGCACCTTAACCTAATTCATTTTTGTATGCTGTTCTCACTAGACATATGCATTATATATGACCTTGCAAGACAAATGTATAGGCTTGGTATTAGACCTGTGGGGAGGGTGGGGAGTTTCTCCAGCCCTGGAACAACACCTAGCATGGCATCAATTTAACTTCTCTGCAATGTAGGGGGTTGGACTGGGTGACCTTTGGGGTCCCTTACAACTGGATAATTCTATGATTCTAATACTGACAGAAGCCTTCAATGGAATCATTTGTTCCCTGGCAAAAAAAGAAAATAAGTGCAGAATTGGCTACAGAAATCAAAACCTCTTTACCTCTGTTTGTAGCCATCAACTCCTAATGTGTGCCGTTTAATTGGCTTTAAAACACCATAATTACTCTTTGAAGTCTACTCTAAATTAAATGTGCCTTCGAGTGTTATTAAGAACACTTTAAAGAGCTAACAAAAAAAATTATCTTTAGCGTAGAAGTATGAATTATTGGCTTTGTATAACTGTATGGCGTCACCGCAAAACTCCTTTAATGACGAAAAGATGAAGATGAATAAATACATGATCAAATGCAGGGGCTAAGAACATAAGCAGAGTTCTGTGGGGTGGAGCTGAAGGCTCATGTGGTCCAGCACATGAGGCAATTAAGTGGGCAATTAAGAGTAGCGAAATTGCAGCTAATAAGCTCAAATCATATATATGACTGATACCCTTCTTTGGAAATTAAACCACTGCCCAGACTTTAACATTCAAAAACCTTAACTTGCAGAGACATAGAGGAATTAAAACTTAATATTTACAGCTACGTGCTTCTCCAAGCATGGGCTTGCAGTCTCTTCTTCTAAATTCCAAACAATTGTCTTTTCCTCTGTGCTGGTCCCAGAGGAGTTACCGTGCAGCGTGGTCTAAATCCGGTCCTAGGTCGAGGGTAAGGAGGCTGTCCGTCAGGGGTGAAGCGAGGTCCAAAGCGAGGAGTCAGGCGTGGTCAGGAACTCGGGAGCGCAGGTCAGGGTGCCGGCAGGAACAGGATACCAACGATGTTGCTCCCGCAGCCTGGGTTTGGGCTGACTGGCCCTTTATCTCCTCTGAGGCCTAGGGCGGTCCCGGCCCACAGGTGACTCGCCCCTACTGGCCTTAAGGCGAGCACTCCTCCTGCGGGAACTTAGTTCCCTCTGCCTCTCTGCCCTGAGCCTCTGCAGCTCAGGAGAGACTGGAGGGTTACCGGACCCAGAGGCAACCTCACCTTCTCCTGACGGGGCTGAGAGTAGAGTACCTGCAGGCAATGGGTCCTCAATCACCTCCGGAGCCAGAGTGGATTCAGCTGGTGTCTGCTCCTGAGGATCCGGCACAGGTGAGGGCCCTTCAGATTCAAGCCCCTGCTCTGCCGGCCCTGGAGGCGGGGACTCCTGTGCAGGCTGGGATTCCTCAGGTTCAGCCTCTGAATCAGATTCCCGGGCCATCACATCCTTTCTTTCCAGAGCTCAGTATTCAGCCTTCTCTATCTCAGTTAGGCCATGCCTTGGAGTTCCCATGAGAGATTTCCACTTTCCCCTTCTCCTGCAGCTTTCTTCCAAGCAGAGAAGCAGCACTCCTGCACTCGATTCAACTTAGCAGTGTTCACAGTGGATTCTAAAACACAGTCACCTTGCCTCACATAAAATGGAGTCTCTCCTTTGCTAGATACCTCCCATGTGACCAACGTTAGCCAATCCCAGGAAAACTACTAGAGAACTCTCTAGAATTCAGTTGCCAGCCAATCAAATTTAAGCACATAGGAATGCATGCAAGCATTTACAATGTCAGTGAATTAAGTTACTGTACTTAGCACGGCCTGGTGCCTATGGGAATAATCCCACAAGCAGGACCTGAGTGCAACATCACCTCTCCTCACTTATGATCCCAGAAACTGGTATTCAGGGGCATCCTGCCTCTGGCAGTGGAGAGAAAACACAGACGTTATAGCTAGAAAGAAGCCATGGATAATTTCATCCACCATAAATTTGACTAATCCTCTTTCAAAGAGTTGGTGATCAACACTGCCTCTTGTGGGAGTGAGTTTCATGGATTAACTAGGGTCTGTGGAAAAAAGTACTTCCTCATAGAATCACAGAATTGGAAGGGACCCCAAGTGTGATGGCCTGGGATGCAGACTCGGAGGCTGAACCTGAGGAATCCCAGCCTGCACAGGAGTCTCCGCCTCCAGAACCAACTGGGGCCTGAGCCTGAAGGGTCCTCACCTGTGCTGGATCCTCAGGTGCAGGCACCAGGTGAGTCTGCTCTGGCTCCTGAGGGGATGGAGGACCCATTGCCTGCAGGTGCTCCACTCTCAGCCCTGTCAGAGGAAGCTGAGGTTGCCTCTGGGTCTAGTGACCCTCCAGCCTCTCCTGGGCTGCAGAGGCTCAGGGCAGAGAGACAGAGGGAACTAAGTTCCCACAGGAGGAGTGCTCGCCTCCAGGCCAGGAGAGGCGAGTCACCTGAGGATTGGGGCCGCCCTATGCCTCAGGGCAGATAAAAGCCAGTCAGTCCCAGTCCCAAGTTGCGGGAGCAATGTTGTTGCTAGCCTGTTCCTGCCTGCACACTGTTCTGCTCTTCTGCCAGAGTTCCTGACCCCACCCGACTCCTTGCCTTGGACCCAGCTACAGCTTTGACAGACAGCCTCCATACCGCACCATCGACCTCGGACGGGATTTGGACCTGGCCTCTCGGTTAGCCCCCAGGACCAGCACACCAAGGGTCATCTAGTCCAACCCCCGGCATCCATGACAGATGGCCATCCAACCTCTGCTTAAAATTCGCCAAGGAAGGAAAGCCCACAAGCTCCCGTGTCTGTCCTGAAGCTTAACCTTTATTATATTTTGTTACTGTTGTTTTCCTCAGCTTTTTAAAATGTTTTTTTTTCCATCAGTGTAGCCTTTTTATTTTTCTCTTTTCTTTCTTATTTCTGTAATACTTTCAATAAAATATAAGTCTTTTTAAAAAAAACAAAAAACCGGTCTATCCTGAATCTTCCAACATTCAGCTTCAGCCCATAGCTCCCTTCATTATTCATTTAAGGGATGTTTAAAAGAGGTGGAGAAAAAGAGGGGTGCCCGTCTCTGAAAACAAGAACAACTTGTAGGAATGTTGAGGGAGGAAGGAGAGACTGAGTCCAGGGTGGCTGTCTACCAGCTCCACCTGGTACGCAGGTTGAGACCCTACCTGCCTGCGGACTGTCTTGCCAGAGTGGTGCATGCTCTAGTTATCTCCCGCTTGGAGTACTGCAATGCACTCTACGTGGGGCTACCTTTGAAGGTGACCTGGAAACTACAACTAATCCAGAATGCGGCAGCTAGACTGGTGACTGGGAGCAGCTGCCGAGACCACATAACACCAGTCTTGAAAGACCTACATTGGCTCCCAGTACATTTCCAAGCACAATTCAAAGTGTTGGTGTTGACCTTTAAAGCCCTAAACGGCCTCGGCCCAGTAGACCTGAAGGAGCGTCTCCACCCCCATCGTTCTGCCCGGATGCTGAGGTCCAGCGCCAAGGGCCTTCTGGCGGTTCCCTCATTGCGAGAAGCAAAGCTACAGGGAACCAGGCAGATGGCCTTCTCGGTAGTGGTGCCCACCCTGTGGAACACCCTCCCATCAGATGTCAAGGAAATAAGCAGCTATCTTCTTTTTAAAAGACATCTGAAGGCAGCCCTGTTTAGGGAAGTTTTTCATATTTAATGCTGTATTGTTTTTAACACTCAATTGGGAGCCGCCCAGAGTGGCTGGGGAAACTCAGCTAGATGGGCGGGGTATAAATAATAAGTAAAGTAAAGGTAAAGGGACCTCTGACCATTAGGTCCAGTCGTGACCGACTCTGGGATTGCGCACTCATCTCACTGGGTCATGTGGCCAGCATGACTAAGCTGCTTCTGGTGAACCAGAGCAGCGCACAGAAACGCCGTTTACCTTCCCACCTATTTATCTACTTGCACTTTGACGTGCTTTCGAACTGCTAGGTTGGCAGGAGCAGGGACCGAACAATGGGCGCTCACCCCATCGCAGGGATTCGAACCGCAGACCTTCTGATCGGTAAGTCCTAGATCATAATAAATTATTATTAATAATAATATTCTTCCTAACTTGCGCTAGCAAGTTCCTTTACTTAGGAGAGTTTTCACATTCCCCTTTTAAACGCACAGCGGATAGCTGGTTGCAGGCTTGTGTAAGCCTCTCTCTATTAGGTTCCTGGTAAGTTCCCTTATATCCCTCTTAATAGAATAAACACACCACAATCTTGTGTATACAAAAGAAGTTTACTCACACATTCCATTCACAGTTGGATCCCTGAAGGCAGACTTAGTTGCAAAGTATATGCATGTGGATCTGCCCCATATGGGGATAATCCCAGTGTCCTCTGCTGGCTGGAAGCCAACAAAGCATCTCTAGCTAAAAAGCTGCTCCAACAATGGGGGACGTCAAAGAGAGAGAGAGAGCTGTGTGCCTTGTCCTTATTGTTACCTGGACAGATAAGGTCACTCCCACACAACTGGCAGTCTAAATGAACACCACATGCAAACACATGAAACTCAGTCCCGATGCACGTAGCTGAGCTAGGATGTCACACACTAATTGGGGTAACGGCCACTAGGAATAAGGTAATTTGGGTGGCAGGTGGGAAAGCAACAGAGGCTGAAAGAGGAAGAAGAAGAAGAAGAGTTTGGATTTGATATCTGGCTTTATCACTACCCGAAGGAGTCTCAAAGCGGCTAACATTCCCTTTTCCCCCACAACAAACACTCTGTGAGGTGAGTGGGGCTGAGAGACTTCAGAGAAGTGTGACTGGCCCAAGGTCACCCAGCAGCTGCCTGTGGAGGAGCAGGGAAGCGAACCCGGTTCACCAGATTACGAGTCTACCGCTCTTAACCACTACACCACACTGGCTCCCATAGGCAATGAAATTCAGAGACGAGTGGATTTGGAAGAACGGCTATGTTTCTGTTCATGTGTTCTTTTAGAAAGTGAACGATGCTCTTCCTGCTTCTCAGCTCCCCTTTCATCCCGATTGGGTGGTGTGAGGATGCTGGAGGCAGGGGAAATAGCAACAGGTCTCCAAGGGTGCTGGAGTGAGGGAAGGGAGTAGGACCAGACACAGAAGTGATGGGAGTTGGTAGAAGACTGAATCAAAATGCAGGGGGAGAAGAGTCGCCCCCAGCACCTCCGCCAATGAAAATTTATGAACCTTTTTAACTGGAATCTATATAGATGCCTTCCCAATAATGTTATTCTTTCCATCTTTATGTTCGGCCTGGTTCTGTCTGATAACATTTCCTGGTCAACCAACGGACAGGGGCTGTTACCAAAAGTAATGGCATGCAATAAAATGGTTCTACTCCAACAATTAAAGACATTTTACTATGTAATAAAATGAGGGTGGTTTTCTCCCCCTAGCTCCAGTTGCACACCATTAATTCAGACACTAATTTGCTCATGATATATTATTGATAGAGCACAAAAGCATTTTTTAATAACAATCTCTCTACTTTTTTTAGAGGAAGAAAATGCCCTCTAATGTATATTTTAACATATTAATGTCCACATTCTTCACTGGGCTGCAACAGAACCTTTCCTAATTGAGACAAATATTAAAGAGGCTATTGATTAAATTCAAGCAGGTGGAATCGGGCCTCAGACAAGCAATGATATATGGAGATGAAATATATATGGTCAAAGAGGGTTAGATGCAGTCTCTCCCACACGCTTTTCAAGACCTCAGTTTCAGAGTCTGCTTTTAAAATTTGAACAAATTAATCTAATTGTCCTCAAGCAACTTAACTTTTTTGCCCCCTTGTGCCATTAACTGCACCCCAGAAAAATCTCTCTAACTTCCCTTCGATGCCTATCTTTTTCTTTTTCTTGAAGACATTGCCACATGCAACTGCAAGACAGTTTGCATTCAAAATTTGCATGTCTCCGAATTTTGCAAGGCGGTTCTACAGCTGAAGTATGTATACAAAAGCAGGGAAAATATACAGGGAAGATGTACATGAAAACAACATCAGAAGAGCACTGCTGGATCAGGCCAAAGGCCCACACCCTGTTCTCACAGTGGCAGGCCAGATACTCTAATAATGGGAAGCCCACAAACAGGGCTTCAGCATAACAACGCTCCTCCAATCTGCAATTCCCCAGTAACTGGTCTTCAGAGGCACAGAACCTCAGGCAGTGGAACACAGCTATTGTGGCTAGTAGCCACTGATAGTCCTACCCTAAATAATCCTCTTTGTAGAATCCTCTTGCACCCATATATTTTTCCCTCCCTTTGTCATCTCCCCTATATGGAAGTTTAGATGGTAAGCTCGGTGGAACGGAGTCCTTCCATCTTTATAAAGAGCCATGATGCTGATGGTGCGTCAGGGACTGGGCAGAGGAGGAATGGTGGAGACCGCCTCCCCATCCTGACCCTTCCAGGGGGGAGGAAGAGGAAGACAGTATAGATTTACAACAGGGGGTTGAGGAAGGTCACAGCTCAGAGGCAGATGAGGGGGAAAGCTGAGGAATCATAGGAGAGCCAGAGCAACACCTGGCTGACACGTTGTCATTAGAAAGCATTCCAGAGCCTCCATCTCCCAGAGCCCGGCGAGCCTTAAAAGTAGGAGAGCAAAGAGCTCAAAGACAGAGGGCAAGTAGCGACACCCGTAGAAGTGATGAGTGAGGAAGTGGGAGAGACAGGGTGTGTGTGGAGATTCACTTGGGACAACGCCATTATCCAAGAGGCTGGGTTCTATAGCCTCTCTCTGTGAACATTGAAATAAAAAAGGACTGTAAGAAACTTTTCCTTGTCTCTATACTTTCATGGGCAACCAGCTGGGAGCTGCTGACAGCATCCTGACATGGTGCTGGGTTAATGTCAGTGATGGCGCTCACAGTGTCTTTGCATTTTTTTGCAAGTCTATACAGTCGTACCTTGGTTGTTGAACGGAATCCGTTCCGGAAGTCCTTTCGACTTCTGAAAACGTTTGACAACCAAGGCGCGGCTTTCGATTGGCTGTAGGAGCTTCTTGCACTCAATTGGAAGCCGCGGAAGCCGCGTCAGACGTTCGGGTTCCAAAGAACATTCACAAACCAGAACACTCACTTCCAGGTTTTCGGTTTTCGGTATCCAAGGTATGGCTGTACAGCAATTCTCCATCTCAAGTTGCCTGGTCTATACAGTGGTACCTCGGGTTAAGAACTTAATTTGTTCTGGAGGTCCGTTCTTAACCTGAAACTGTTCTTAACCTGAAGCACCACTTTAGCTAATGGGGCCTCTTGCTGCCACTGCGCTGCCACTGCACGATTTCTGTTCTCATCCTGAAGCAAAGTTCTTAACCCGAGGTACTATTTCTGGGTTAGCAGAGTCTATAACCTGAAGCGTATGTAACCTGAAGCGTATGTAACCCGAGGTACCACTGTATTGCTTTGGTCTACTCCCTCCCTCAATATCTGCTCAGTATCCAGGAGGACGATCAAAGATGATGGGAGCTGTAGTCAAAACCATCTCAGAGCCTACAAGTTGCGAAAGGTCGCCCTAAATGGTAGGACCTATGTCAATTTCTGGAGGCTGAGTCCCACAACACACCCTTGCCCTGGTGCTTCCAAGGATCACTGGCCTCATGGGTGGAAGCAAAGTGCTGTTAGTTATCTAGGCCTCCCTGTGTTTAGATGCTACTGCTGAGAGTTGGGGCAGGCCTCTGTGATTTTGGTCAGGAGCCAGAGGGCTTGCAGGGGAGAAAGCAGGAGTGACCTGCTACTTGCTAAGAATATGAGGGAAATGATGAGTAGAAAGAGGCTTACCAACTATGAGTGCCTGTGCTGGCTGTTGGAAGCAGAAGGCACTAGAGTAGGGAAATGGTGCCAGGACATGTGATCTCTCATTCAAAAGGGAATGTTTGAGCTTGCCCTTAGAGGAGCACAGTCTCCTATCTGTTTCCCCTTCTCGCCAGACGTCTGAAAGAGGCCTTGCAGAAGTCTTGACCTTGAATAAATCAAATTTCACATGCACCAAAATGCATTTTGGATGCAGGGCTCCTTTGAGCTCAAGCTCAAAATCCCTTTTCCTTTCAGTTCTGATCATCTGATTCTTTCACACCAGCCCATCGGAGAAGAAAGACAGGGAGGGGGAAGTACCCCCAGCACAAGCAAATATATATATTTCTCCCCACCACCACCACCTCTCCTTCCCATGAATATCTCTTTATTCATGATCACTTATAGCTTTTTATAGTGATGTTTTAATTAGGTTCCATCCACTTTTCCTATAATGATTCTGAAAGAGGAGGAATAATGGGAAATGGT
The DNA here is from genome assembly GCF_964188305.1 of Podarcis bocagei. Classification (NCBI taxonomy): domain Eukaryota; kingdom Metazoa; phylum Chordata; class Lepidosauria; order Squamata; family Lacertidae; genus Podarcis; species Podarcis bocagei. The sequence continues at coordinate 96,661,856 of NC_138130.1, read as the reverse complement.
TCGGCGCCATCACAGTTGAATAAATTAACGGAACAAAAAAAAATCAGTTCTTTCTTCTTTTTCTAGAATGCTGGCTTGCTTTGCTTTCAGCTGTGGATTGAGGAACAAGCTCTGCAGGATGGAGTCAAGCTTATTTATTTATTTCGGCACTGCAGGTAAGAGGAGCTCAATCATACTAAAGGCTGTGCACTGGATTCAACCAAGGCCCAAACCAAATTGGGCCTATTTAGAGGGGCTTGGGTGTTGGATGAGTTGGGTTCGGACAGCCATGGTCATTGGAGTATTAGGTTGAAGGGGAGGGGAGGTGCTGACCATCACCTACCCCTCCTATTTGAAGGGTATTCCATTAAAGCAGCCTTTCTCAACCTGTGGGTCCCCAGATGTTGTTGAATTACAACTCCCATCACCCCTAGCTTGCAAGGCCAGAGCTCAGGGATGGTGAGAGTTGTAGTCCAACAACATCTGGGAACCCACAGGTTGATAAACACTGCATTAAAGGAATCTGAGGGGCGTGGTCCCTGTCCGAAGCCCCAGATGGGGGGCTAGGGCCATGACACGCCCCCTAGCAGTGACCCTGGGGGAGTTCCTAGTTGATGTGCATTAGCAGGGCTCCCCATTCTGGTGGTTAACCCTTCCAAGATTCCTGCAGATGAGCAGAAGTCAGATATAGTCGTGTGGTTTCCAATGCCTAAGCCAATACCACTCTGTAACCAATAAAGTTGTGGCCTTTTTCGCCCATTAACCTAAAATACTGTTTCATGTGTCTTTATTCCACTTCCAGGGGAGGGGGAGACCTTGCTACGCAATGAGTTGGGTTCAGACAGCCATGATCAGGCTGGATATCCCAGAGCAACCCACAGCTGCCAGCATCAGATGGAGAAGGAAAACCCTGCAGAAATCGGGTCCTCCCTTAAAGAGGGCATGTATTGCGGTGAGACCTGGAAACCGACACTCTGTGTTATGGGTGGGTATGATTGGTCAGCCACAATACCCGATTGGTAGGCCCCTCAAAGCTGGGTGCAATCTGGCCAATGGGACACAGTCCAAACAGTTCAATGGACCTATTTATGCCCATGCACGTGACCCAGAGCTTCCTCTTTCGGCGCGTGCATTCAGAACACCTGCCCACCTCTCCCTATTTTTAGGGCTTTGTGCTTGACCTTGCTATGCTGTTGTCTGTCGTCTGTCATTGGGACAGGGGCACAGCAGGAATTTTCCCCACTTGGCTGATTGGCTGTTGCCATTTGCGTTTCGCCTGCCGCGTAGCAAATCATCACAACTTGTATGGTTGCGGATAGGCTCTGGTTCAGGTGATAGGAGAACGCTCTCGCCATCCCTATGTGAAGGATATTCCGTTAAAGGAATCCAGGGACTCGATGGTTTGGTCAACCCCTGAGAGGGGCTTGTGCCCCTGCCTGAGTCCAGGGGGGCATTTGGGTGGTGCAGATAGCCTGTTCCCGGCTTTCCGCTTATCCAGGTGTTCACCCTTGGCTGACCTATGCTGGAACCCTGGGTCAGCGCTACCTGCATGGCAGGGAGCTAGCCTATGCAACCAGTCACTTTCTGTAATCAATAAAGTTGTGGCCTAAATTCTGCCAAAAACCAAAACCAAAATTTGAGTCAAGGGTGAATTTATTTAGAGGGGAGGTTTCAGGATCTGAACACGCAAAAGGCAGGACCCTCCTCTGATGACTGGTGGTGTCTTCCAGGAGAAGCTAGGTCCAGTTTCTTTCCTGACTGATGCTGCCCCGTGCAGGATCACCCACTCTGCTCAACAGCGCTACACTTAACCAGGATGGAAATAAGGTCAAGTAGGGGGAGCAGTGGGCTGGTAATGATGCCCCCCTCCAGCAGAGAGTGAAGGGCCATTGATGGCATGAAACCACAGCTCCCCTGACCCCACCCCACCCATCTCAGAAAGTGGAACAGAATAATAGGACAGGTTTACAGACTCTTCAAGTGTCCCTATTTTCCAGGGACAATCCAGGATTTACAGAAGCCTTCCCAGTTTCTGATGCCACACATGTTCCGCTTTTCCTTAGGACGTTGCTATTTTCATCAGAGAAATGTTGGAGGGTGTGGAGCTATGCAACCCCTGAGCCAAGGAGATAAGTAACTATACAACCTTCAGAAGACATCTGAAGACATCTCTACCCCCATCATCCAGCCCAGACACTGAGGTCCAGCGCCGAGGGCCTTCTGGCAGTTCCCTCGCTGCGAGAAGTGAGGTTGCAGGCAACCAGGCAGAGGGCCTTCTTGGTAGTGGCGCCTGCCCTTTGGAACGCCTTCCCAGCAGATGTCAAGGCAATAAACAACTATTTTACTTTTAAAAGACAACTGAAGGCGGCCCTGTTTTGGGAAGTTTTTAATGTCTGATGCTGTATTGCTTTTAATATTCGGTTGGAAGCCGCCCAGAGTGGCTGGGGAAACCCAGCCAGAAGGGTGGGGTAGAAATAAATTATTATTATTATTATTATTATTATTATTATTATTATTATTATTATTAAGATTTTTTAAAAATGTTTAATGTTTTATTATGTTTTTATATATGTTGGAAGTTGCCCAGAGGGCTGGGGCAACCTAGTCAGATGGGCTGGGTGTTGTTGTTGTTGTTGTTGTTGTTGTTGTTGTTGTTGTTGTTGCTGTTGTTGAATAGGACGTCCCTATTTTTATCAGAGAAAAGTTGGAGGGTATGCTGGAAGCCAGAGATACAGAGGCTGTTCTTGCTCCATGTTGGACTCAGAGCTATGGCTTGGGGCTTCCCTAGAAACCTAACAGGAATGCAAGCTCTATTCAAGTGTGAATGTTGTGAGCCCTTCTATCCTATCCTCAGTCTCTGCTGGAACCCTTGCGGTCTGTTGCTACTCAGAGACCGGGGTGACATGCAACAAACAGTGCAAACCTCGACATTTCACACTGATCCTCACCTCAAAGAAGGCTGCGATCCCATGCAACACCCTGGGTGCAAGGTCTATTGAACTGCATGGGATTTGCCTCTGAGTCTCAAATGCATCAACTTGCGCTGATAACACCATTCAGTCCTTTTGAGAGGCTTCACGGTTTTGTTTTGTTTTTTTTAAAAAAATTGTACTTGCCGTTTCAGTAACAAGTATTGAAATTCCAGTCACTTGCTGCTTTTATGTTTTATCTGCATTCCGATCAATTCATTAGGGCCCACGCGGCTGGTTTAGTATATTATCAGCATAAATTTATGCACTCCAGCCTTGCTCAACAAATTCAGCCGATCAGCCCAATTTGCAAGGGTGGTCGGTTGACTGTGCCAGACAGCATTAGGGTGACAAATTCCCGTAATCGCTTGAAAGCAAGTCAAATCTTGCCTAGCATTCAGGTATGTGAAAGCAGAGAAGTTGCATCTGTCGAGCATGTGCTGTTTCACCTTTTCCACTGCTGGAGAATTGTTTGCCGTTTATTTAATTTATCAGACATGTATTAGAAAGCAATGAGTGGCCGGATTAACTGCTCTGAATTGATTACAGCTTCCAATCAAGTGTTGTTGTTTGCTCGTCTGCTGAGCTCTGCCATTAACGGCTGTGCTTTTCAAAGCAGATGGGAAAGGAGAGAGATCGAAATGACCACGGGGGCCTAGAATAAATCAAGAAGGTTTCAACATGACATCATACAGTAGCAAAGATGGAACAGGCTGAAGATCCTATAGCATTCTCAAATTAGTACTATTATACATTGGAGGTATTATGTCAATCCTGCTAGTGTCTTGACCTCTTTACAATTCTTCTTTAAATATTCAATAAATTTACTCCAGTTATTTTGGTATCTTTGATCTCCCTGGTCCCGGATCCTCCCTGACAGTTTGGCAAGTTCTGCATATTCTGTCAACTTCGCCTGCCACTCCTGAATAGTTGGTATGTCTTGTACTTTCCATCTTTGGGCCAGAAGGGTCCTCGCGGCAGCTGTAGCATACATGAACAAATTTTGATCTTCTATTTTAATTTCTGTTCCTATTAAGCCTAATAGACACGCTTCCGGTCTTTTGGGGAAAGTATATCTAAATATTTTTTTGAGTTCATTATAAACTGATTCCCAAAATTTTTTTACCTTATCGCAGGTCCACCACATATGGAAATAGTCCCCATCTGCCTTTTTGCATTTCCAACACTTTCTTTCTTTTTTCCTATACATTTTAGCTAATTTTACTGGCGTCAAATGCCATCTATACATCATTTTTAGCAAGTTTTCCTTTAAAGCCATGCATCCTGTGAATCTCAAACCCTCCTTCCATAATCTTTTCCACGCATCCAATTCAATGTTATGCCCAATATCAATTGCCCATTTTATCATTGATTCCTTTACTTCTTCATCTTTTGTATACCATTCTAGCAATAAACTATACATTCATGATAAAATTTTATCTTTACAGTCTATTAACTCGATTTGGAATTTCGATTTATTATCATCGAACCCATTTCTCTTTTTGTCTTCCTTTAATAAATCACTGATCTGATGGTATTGCAGCCACCCTGTTAACATCTTTTCAATTTGGTCATATGGTTTGAGCTTTATCCCTTGGGCTGTTTTCCTAGTAATATCCTCATATGTTACTCTTTCCCCTTCCATGTTTACTTTTTTTTGTTGTCAGCACCTCAATTGGTGATATCCACCACGGTGTCTTTCCTTCCAGGAGGTTTTTATTCCGATCCCATACTTCATATAAAGATTTCCTAATCACATGGTTTAGAAAACCTTTATGTACCTTTACTTTGTTGTACCATAGGTACGAATGCCAACCATATCTATTGTCGTGGCCCTCTAGATCTAATAGATCAGTGTTTTCTAAGGTCAGCCAGTCTTTTAACCATACCAAGCACGAAGCTTCATAATATAAAGTCAGGTCTGGTAAATCAAAACCTCCTCTCTCTTTCTTATCTACTAGTATCTTCATTTTTATCCTTGGCCTTTTCCCCTGCCAGACAAACTTCGCTAAGTTTTTTTTACCAGTCCTTAAATTGTCTTATCCCTTTTACCACTGGTATTGCTTGAAATAAAAATAACAGTCTAGGTAGTATATTCATTTTTATCACAGAGATTCTGCCTAATAATGACAATTTTAGTCTACTCCATATGACAATGATGTGTGTGATGGAAAGAGGATAAATATACCAGTTGTGGGGAGGGAGGGGGGTCGTGACTCGGCAGAGTCAAAGGGAATGTATGGTGCTATTACAATTTGTTGGAAAAGAATATGTAAGGAAAACAATAAAAATTCACTTGGGGAAAAAAATGAAGGTCCTATAGCAAGCTCTGCTGGGGTGGGTGGCATAGCTGTCAACCGTCCCTTACTTGGTGGGAAACTCCCTTATCCCAGCACTGTGTCCCTCTGCTGTCCCTTATTGATGATGTCCCTTAAATTTCCCGGGTTTCAAAGGAAGCAGCTCTTCTCCCTCCCTCCCTGCCAGCCAGAGAGGAGGGAGGCTCCAACTGTGTTGCTTGGCTGCTGCTTGTAGTTATTTAATTGCAGTGTTTCATCAGCTGGTGTCTTGAGCAGCAACCTCTGGAAACGAAGGGCTAAAAACCGGCGCTGCTCTCCAAAATTATCTGGTCCCTTTTAACTTCGTATTTCAGCTGGTTGACTAAAATCCCTTATTTTGGCTGCTGATCCCTTATTTTCGAGGCTGCTGGTCCCTTGTTTTCAAATCTGTAAGTTGACAGCTATGGTGGGTGGGTTAGGATCCAGCAGATTTCTCCCTGAGCTGACAGGTTCCTTTTGCAGTCATCCTCCACCCAGCCAGAGATACACCAATTTATCTCCTCCATTCCCATTCAGCTGGGACCCGGCAGGCTGAGCTGAGCCCAGCGGATTTTAAACTGGTGCAAGCTCTTGACTGTAAGTGAGTGGAGCAATCAGTGTACTTCAAAGCCCATTGAGGGTTGCCAACTTTTTTTTACCAGCACTGCTCCAGTGCCCTCAACAGTAGCTTGATGTGCGGCTTTTAAGCAGTGATCCTATTTACCTGCTGTGGCGATCACACAGGGTCCCCAGATGTTTAATGGTCTATTGATCCCTGCGCCACCACTGTGCTCGCTTCCCCACTGCCACCAACCACTTACTCTCTAGTAAAACACCGAGTCCAGTCAGTTGTTAAAAGTGAACCAAAAAACCCCACAAGTTTATTTTACAAACATTAACAAGTTTATGGTTTCTAAGATAATATTCCTGTCAGTATCTTAACTTTAGTTTCTTTACCGGCCTATACCTTCCTAATACCTTCTGACTGATTATCTCAGGTGTTTGACTGACTCCTCTTAACAAATTCTCTCACACCAGACTAGCCCAACCCACAGACTTCTCTTCTTTGTCTCTTCTAACTCCAGACTGTCTTCTCAACAACTCTTACTCTCTAAAAAAGCCTCTGTGCTTAAACCTTATACAGTGGTACCTCGGGTTACATACGCTTCAGGTTACATACGCTTCAGGTTACAGACTCCACCAACCCAGAAATAGTACCTCGGGTTAAGAACTTTGCTTCAGGATGAGAACAGAAATTCTGCTCCGGCAGTGCAGCAGCAGTGGGAGGCCCCATTAGCTAAAGTGGTGCTTCAGGTTAAGAACAGTTTCAGGTTAAGAACTGACCTCCATAACAAATTAAGTACTTAACCTGAGGTCCCACTGTATACAGTTAACTCTGCCCCCCTGGGTTCCCGTTGATTAGTCATTTTACAATTAGTTAACCCTTTCCCTATGAACCCAGTATGAGGTCACACACATAGGAGGGCAAACGCCACAACTGCCATGGAAAAGTTTCACCTGAGTTGCTGTAAAAATGTCAAATGTCTTGCTGTGTTTCCCATTGGACCACACTAGTGAGGCCTAGAGGGAAGGTCTTACGATATAATGTGGCATCTGAATATAGACTGCATTTTTAATCAAGGCTTATATTGGCTTATATCTTGATCAGGTTCCTAAATTAAATGGGCTTAGATTTTCAAATGTTTCATGCCAGGCAGAAGGCCAGCTGTTTAAAGAACACAGGCAATGTTTTCCTCCTAGACAAGGGGCCCCTTGATTTATAGCAGAAAACAATTCTCAAAGTCGTAAAAGCTGGAATTACAGACTGAGTGAGGACACTGACCCTACATGTTACAGAAGATAAAAAAGGCAGAGATAAACATAATTAATAGTTGGTAAATAGTAAAATAATACCAATGTGCCTCCCAGTAAAATGAGCCAGATCTTCTTTCTAAGGTTAAAGACCAAATGGAGAAGCATTTAGCTGGCAGAAAGAGAGCATTTTAGGGAAGTCTTTTTTAAAAAGCTGTTTCTTTCTTAAACTGAGAAAGTTAGAGGGCAATAAATGTTGGGAAGAGCTAATGGGAAAAGCAGCTGGCTGAAGGGGGGGGTGTAAACTGAAGAGGCTTCTTTTAAAGCGGTTTTTTACTGTGTTCCTTTTTACTGAGTTCCTTTTCTACTTTACAAAGGCCTTATTCCTTTTAAAAGGCTACCTATGTTATGTATTAAATATATTTGCTTAAATGTAATTATGCAAAGGATTTAAGAAATGCTAAATTCTTATTTCATATAATTGTAAGAGTTGTATTTATCCTGAAATTAAGTCAGCCACCAGTCTAGCCCCCCTGCCAGACAGGAAGACGCCATCCAAGCAGTCCTGATATATAGCTGTCAGGCATTTGTTTAGAAACCTTCAAATGAAGGAGATCTTTCAATGTTGATGTGAAACTCAAGATCCTTGACATATGTTTAAGATAAAAATTTAAGATTAACCATTTGTTTTAGAAGGCAATAGGGCAAGGAGGGCAAGAGGTGAGCTGGTAATTAAGATTCCTTGTTGAGACACATGTAAGATATATTACTACTTATTTGTCATTTATAGATGTAACAATATATAGCTCTTTGTGTTCCATATAAGGACAGGAGGATATGGGTGTATCTTTTAGGATTGGTTATAGCAATCAGCCAATAGGAAATCCAACCAGGCTGATTGGACAGAGGCAGCCAAAGGAGGAGCAAAGGGGGCTGGATTAAGGGAATATAAGTGCTGGCCATAATGGCAGGAGGCCAGGCCAGAGCTTGGTAACCATATACCACTGTGCCTCTCATTTATTTGTCTGACAAATAAATTATTATTTTAATTTCTCTATTGCTGCGTTGAATATTTCATTCCAGCTAAGCGTTAACCACAAGCAGGGTGCTACAATATCTTTATTGTCATTGTCCCATGCAGGACAATGAAATTGCAAAACTACATAAAACTACATAAAAACTACATAAAACTACTACAAAACTACATAAAACATTCAAAAAAAACCCCTAAAAACTCTAAAGTCTTGTTGTCTGAGCAGCCCAGGACATCCATACACACTGCCGAGGAGATGACTTCAGTGCTGCTAACACAGCAGTTTGACTTCACCCCCAGAGGCGCACTCCATTGTCTCTCAAGACAGACAGGTGCCAACAAAACCTGTGTGTCTGTGCTAAGTATTTTCTACCATATAATATTTTTTGCAAGGAAGAAAGTGGTACTGTTGCAGTTCTTGTGACCACCTATTGGTAGGTTAGCAAGTGGATGTGGGGTTTCGTTGGCAAGCAATGTGAGTGGAGGTAGCAGCCCCTAGACATGTATTTGTGTATTCATAATAGTTCTGTGGATTTTAGCTGTGCTATCTACAATGTTATTACGTACGGTGCTTAGATACCTCATTTGACTGAGAGCTTTAGAGATCTTTATAAACAAATGCAAAATATGTTGAAGAGCACCCTAAACGGTCTCGGCCTCTCTCCACCCCCAGTCTTCACCCCCATTGTTCAGCCCGGACACTGAGGTCCAGCGATGAGGACCTTCTGGTGCTTCCCTCACTGTGAGAAGTGAGGTTACAGGGAGCCAGGCAGAGGGCTTTCTCGGTAGTGGCACCCTCCCTGTGGAACGCCCTCCCATCAGATGTCAAGGAGGTAAACAACTACAGTCATACCTCGGATTGAAGTAGCTTCATGTTAAGTATTTTGGGGTTACGCTCCACCTTACTTCCGGGTTTCGCCGCTTGTGCATGCACAGACGATCAAAATGAAGTCACGGGCATGCGCGGGTTGCGTTCACTTCAGGATGCAAACAGGAGTCCGGTATGGGGCATCCAGAGGTACCACTTTACCTGACTTTTAGAAAACATTTGAAGGCAGCCCTGTTTAGGGAAGTTTTTAATGTTTGATGTTTTGTTGCTTTTTTATATATTCTGTTGGGAGCCGCCCAGAGTGGCTGGAGAAACCCAACCAGATGGGTGGGGTATAAATAATAATTCTTTATTTTTATTATTACTGGGCCTTTTCTAATATATTATACTCTTCAAATCCAGCAGAAAGTGTGCGTCCTCAACCCTGGTGTTTGAACACAGTTACTCTCCTTGACCCAACCATCTCTGCAAACAAACTTCCTACGTCCTGCCATAGCCCTGCTTCCTTAGCCCTTGCCTTCCTCTTCCTGCCTGATCAGACTTTCACGCTGCCAAAAGGAACGGGCCTGAGAAGTGGCGCCGCATGCATCCCACACAAATTGCACAAACTAAGAAGAATAGGCACCAGAGACATTTTGATTTCGCATAAGCCATTTCCCCTTCGCTGCGTGGAGCGCTGCAGCCACCTTCCACACGAATGATCTTATAATGACACCAGGTGTCTCCATTTTAATAACTGTCTTCTTTAATCTGTTAGGAAGTACCTTTGGGGTTAGCCACTGCTGTGCAAGACATCCTGCCTGAGCGCTTAGTAAATATTATTCTCAATCTAGAGACCAATCAATTACTGACGGCTTTCATCTGTAGCCGTGTGCTTTGTTTTCCTTTTACCTCTTAATGTAACTCCGGCCTTAATTTCTACACTTCATTTCCGCACAGCGAGCATTTGTTTGTTAATATTCCATAATGGAATGACATCTGGGATTCAAAGAATCATAGTATTGGATAGTTGGAAGGTACTCATAGAGTCACCTAGTCCAAACCCTTTGCAATGCAAGAATCTCATCTCAAGCATCCATGACTGACGGCCATCCAACCAATGTCTAAAAGCCTCCAAAAAGGGAGAATTCACCACTTTTTGAGGGAGTTCTTTGCACTGTCAAACAGCTCTTACCATCAGAAAGTTCTTCCTGTGTTTGTTTGGAATCACCTTTCTTGCTGCTTGAATCCATTGGTTCAAGTCCTACACCATGGGTAGGCAAACTAAGGCCCGGGGACCGGATCCGGCCCAATCGCCTTCTAAATCTGGCCTGCGGATGGTCCGAGAATCAGCCTGTTTTTACATGCGTAGAATGTGTCCTTTTATTTAAAATGCATCTCTGGGTTATTTGTGGGGCCTGCCTGGTGTTTTTACATGAGTAGCATGTGTGCTTTTATTTAAAATGCATCTCTGGGTTATTTGTGGGGCATAGGAATTTGTTCATTATTTTTTTCCAATATATAGCCCGGCCCCCCACAACATCTGAATGTCAGTGGACCGGCCCCTTTCTAAAAAAAGTTTGCTGACCCCTGTCCTACACTTTGGAGCAGAAGAAAGCATGCTTTCTTCATCCTCCATGTGACAGCCCTTTAGAAATTTGAAGATGGCTATCGCATCACCTCTCAGTCTTCTCTTCTAAAAATATCCAACTAGGAGGCTTGGCTTCCAGGCCGTCGAAATCAGTGGCATACCCTCTGACATTTTTTTCTGATGAAAACAGGGACATCTATTCAATCATCATCATCATCATCATCATCATCCTATTAGTTATATCCTGCCCATCTGAGTGGGTTGCCACTCTGAGCGGCTTCCAACATATATAAAAACATAAGAAAACATTAAACATAAGAAAACAAAGTTCCCTATACATGGCTGCCTTCAGATGTCTTCTAAAGGTTGTATAGTCCCTTATCTTCTTGGCTTGGAGGTTGCATAACTGCATACCCTCTAGCATTTCTCCAATGAAAATAGGGATGTCCTAAGGAAAAGCGGGACATTCTGAGATCAAGTAAATTCTGTAAATCCGGGACTGGCCCTGGAAAACAGGGGCATCTGGAGGGTTTGTGGTGGGGCATCTGAGACAAGAGCCTTCAAGTTGTGCTGAAATTAACCCAGCAACAAGGTCCAGACAAAGCCAGTTAGGAACTCATCTCCTTCACTCGGGCTGCATCCTAAAATAAAATTGAAGCTCATACTTTCCTCTGCAAAGAAAGCTGTACCCGTCTGCCAAATCTGTCTGAGGGTGCCGTGTGCAATTAAGCACCTTTACGATGGCTGGCTTCCAGGCAAAGATGTAGCAATGCACAGCATAATCAACAGTATGTTGGTGGTGCTCTGATGCGCCTTTCACATCCACTCAGTTAGCAAAATGCGCCGGCTGCCAGGCTAAATGGTTAACGGCCATTCAATCTATTTACAGAATAATCCTCCCTGCCGCCCCCCACTTCTCTTTCCTGTACTCTTTGCTATTTTTATCAGCCGCTGAGGGCCACAAGAGGCTCGCACAAAACGACTATTGAGGATCGCATCACACGGACCGTTCAGCTGGGGACATTGCATTGTTCGCGGTGACATTTTCTAGTCAGCGCCAAGATCTATTTATGAAGAAAACAGCCAGCTGATCCCTGCGGGACAGAGAGGAGGGCGGGGAAGAGGGCATGAAAAAGAAGTCGCAAGGAAGTGGCTTTTATCAAAATGAATGAAAGTCTTCTTTGTTTGTTTCTGTTCTTTTGCTTCTTTGCCTGCATCAAAAACACTGTTTATGTCTCTTTCCTTGCAGAAGTTACTGCCATTGGAACATTACCTGGCTGGCTTTGCTTTTCAGAAGCTTTTGGAAGGCACACCTAGGGCAAAGGTGGGCAACCTCAGGCCTTAGGGCTTGAGTAGGCAAACTAAATCAGCCCTGAGTGCTCACTGGAAGGACAGATCCTGAAGCTGAGGCTCCAATACTTTGGCCACATCATGAGAAGAGAAGACTCCCTGGAAAAGACCCTGATGTTGGGAAAGATGGAGGGCACGAATGATAGGAATATTTGCTAATATGGAAAGAAATGGAAAGAAATTGCAACTGAGTAGATTGGAAGTCTAACACAAAGGTGGGGTGAGGGGTGGTGGATGGTGATGGAAAAAGGAATTATCTGTGGGACTGAATGTAGGTATGTTTGTATATATTTAAGGATTGTATGAAATGTGTGTTTGTATGCTTGTATATTCGCAATATGTTTGTATTTTACAATAAATAAATTTAAAAATAAATAAATAAAAAGGCCTGGCACTCCTGAGCAGATCCTGTTTTTTTTTCTAATAAAGGGTTAACTTCGTCTGCTCCATGTGATTTACTGCTGGCTTGCTCCTGACAGGTCACATTCCTCAGCAACCATATTTCATATCCTCCTGGAGAGTTTTCAACTAGCCAGAAGGTGTCCTTGAACTCTGAATGGCACCTTGATTGTCCGGATGGAAGACAGGGAGGGGTGTGTGAGTGTGTAGAAGCAAGTCTACTGCGCCAAGGGAAAAGATGCATGTTTTTCTCCACCCGGTTTTATCTCTGGTCCCACCCACCACTGGCACATGGCCCTCAGAAGCTCACTCAGAAGGGAACATGGCCCCCGAGCTGAAACAAAACTTCCCCACTTCTGATCTTTCACATTTTTCGACTCTGTTGCCACCATTTCTCATCCAGTCCTGTGTTTGCAGCTGAACTTTGGTTACCTGAAACACCTAGCTTTGAACATCCACCTTCTGCTTTTGCATAACTCTAGGTGGCATTGTGAGGTGGGACGCGGGTGGCGCTGTGGGTAAAACCTCAGTGACTAGGACTTGCCGATCATATGGTCGGAAGTTCGAATCCCTGCAGCGGGGTGAGCTCCCGTCGTTCGGTCCCAGCTCCTGCCCACCTAGCAGTTCGAAAGCACTCTTAAGTGCAAGTAGATAAATAGGTACCGCTTTATAGTGGGAAGGTAAACGGCGTTTCCGTGTGCTGTGCTGGTGCTGGCTCGCCAGAGCAGCTTCGTCACGCTGGCCACGTGACCCAGAAGTGTCTCCGGACAGCGCTGGCCCCCGGCCTCTTAAGTGAGATGGGCGCACAACCCTAGAGTCGGACACGACTGGCCCGTACGGGCAGGGGTACCTTTACCTTTACCTTAGGTGGCATTGCAACAGCATTCCTGTTCTTCCTACTTTTCCGCTTCCCAACATCTGATTACCAGAACACTCTGTATATCCCCCAGGCATTTTGGATAAATGGAGGTGTGCTGTAATACAATTATCTCACCCCTACACCCCCCCAAAAAAACCCCTCTGTTCCTTGGGGCAGAATTTGCCTGCTGTGTACAGGTGTTGGTTTTTGGCAAGCTTCTCCAAAAATGAGGAATGTTCTGCATTAGCAGGATGGCAATTTGCTGAGACCTAATGCACAGGATTATTAGTGTATTATTATTTTTTCAGATACTGCAGCAAAGCTGTTTATGACAAACCAAAAGGATCTGTGGCTTTGGGTGCTTTATCTCTCCTGATTAATACCCATCTGCACTTTATTCAGCTGGGTTGGGATGCATCACAGCTTTCAGTTCATTTGATCATAACAAAAGGATGCTGCACAGACAAGCATCACCCAAGGAGAAGAGGAATTTGCTGTTGTTGTTGTTTTTTAAAAAAAGGCTAACCTTATCCTGCTTCTGTATCAGCATCCAAAAGCTGTCAGAGAAGAGTCCTGCCCTTTTGATGGAACTCAGCGAAACTGATGCGTTCAACATTTGCTTCCTTTTAGTTGGTGTGCCAAGTCCTTGAGGGGGTGTGCAGTGCGTTGTCGCTGCTGCCAGAGGAAATCATGGCAGGTGCCAGCAATAACGATGCCAAGAGCAATGGCCATTACAACTCTGAGCTGAAACTTTTCAAGCTGCTCTCCTGTTGTTGTTGTTTTTAATGTCGTGTCAAACCAATCCCTTCCCAGGAACAGAGGGAGAGCCTTCTGGATCAGGCCAAAGGCCCATCTGGTCTAGGATCCTGATCTCACAGTGGCCAACCAGGTGCCCAGGAGAAACCTGCGAGCAAGACATGAGTACGAGCCTTCTCCCGTCCTTTGGTTTCCAGCAACAGGTATTCAGAAGCCTCACTGCTTCCAGCTGTGGAGGTAGGGCATAGCCATCATGACTAGCAGCCATCAATAGCTTTATTCTCCTCCATGAATTTGTCTAACCTAGCCACTGTGATCCACACGACGGCCCCCTCCAGCCTGGATTATTGTAACTCGCTCTACGTGGGGCTGCCCTTGAGACTGACCCAGAAACTCCAGCGGGTGCAGAATGCTGTGGTGAGACTCCTTACGGGGTCCTCGCTGTGGGATCACATTCACCAACTGCTATACCAGCTGCACTGGCTCCTGGTGGAGTACAGGATCAGGTTCAAGGTGCTGGTTTTAACCTTTAAAGCCCTTTACGGCCTAGGACCCTCGTACCTACGGGAACGCCTCACCTGGTATGTCCCACGGAGGACCTTACGGTCTTCAAATAAAAACATCTTGGAGGTCCCGGGCCACAGAGAGGTTAGGCTGGCCTCAACCAGAGCCAGAGCTTTTTCGGCTGTGGCTCCGATCTGGTGCAACGCTCTGTCCCAAGAGACTAGGGCCCTGCGGGACTTGACATCTTTCCGCAGGGCCTGCAAGACAGAGCTGTTCCACCAGGCCTTTGGTAATTCTTCACAGAACTCTAGCCAAATGGTTGCCATCAATTTGATTTGAACTGATTTTATAATGAATTGATTTTAGAATGCTGTATTATTTTATGGTTGTTAGCCGCTCTTCAGCTGGGGAGGGTGGGATATATATATAAAAAAATTTATTATTATTATTATTAATCCTCTGCCCATGACCCTGAAGATGAAGTCACCACCACCACTTCCTGGGCTTTGAGCCTTCTTGCCTTGGTGGTTCCCCAGCTGGTTCTTCCTACCTCTGCATCCAACCAGACTATGACATGAACTGCCTTCTGCTGAGTCAAGCCATGGTCCGTCCAGCTCAGAATTATCTACACTGAATGGTAGCATCTCTCTGGGGTTTCAAACAATGGACATTCCTAGCCCTACCTGGAGATTCTACGGCTTGAACTTGGAATAATAATATTATAATAATTTATTATTTATACCCCGCCCATCTGGCTGAGTTTCCCCAGCCACTCTGGGTGGCTCCCAATCGAGTGTTAAAAACAATACAGCATTAAATATGGAAAACTTCCCTAAACAGGGCTGCCTTCAGATGTCTTTTAAAAATAAGATAGCTGCTTATTTCCTTGACATCTGAAGGGAGGGTGTTCCACAGGGTGGGCGCCACTACCAAGAAGGCCCTCTGTCTGGTTCCCTGTAACGTCACTTCTCGCAATGAGGGAACCACCAGAAGGCCCTCGGCGCTGGACCTCAGTCTCCGGGCTGAATGATGGGGGTGGAGACGCTCCTTCAGGTATACTGGGCTGAGGCTGTTTAGGGCTTTGAAGATCAGCACTAACACTTTGAATTGTGCTCGGAAACGTACTGGGAGCCAATGCAGATCTCTCAGGACTGGTGTTATATGGTCCCGGTGGACCTTCTGCATACAAAGCAACTGTTCTCCTGCTGAGCTACAGCCCTTCCCCTAACTCCCATTTTTTGCTTCTGAACAGCTACTTTTGAGCCTTTGACCCCCCTCTGATGTGTGACATCATCAAGATGCAAAAATGATCCCTTGATTCCTGCCTTCATTTTTCAACCTCCTTTTCTCTCCTTAATGATCCCGGTCTGAAATTATTTTGCCTATATATATCTTGACAGCCTCTCATGGTCTCATCTTTTACTTTTCACCTTTATTAATATAGACATAGGGACTGAATATAGAGAGTCTTCTTAAATGCTTAAATATGGAGATGACCTTCTGCTGTTTTCAATGAAAGATGAGGTGTCCTGCTTCACTAAATCCCTTTTCCTCACCAGTGGCAAATGGGATCATCTGACTTAATGATCATCACCTTTTTCCTGGCAAGACAAAAAAAAAGAGTATGATTTTTTTTAATAAAAAAAAGTTTGCCTTTCTGTGCTTTGCACCGTTAAAGAACTTCTGATAACTTTTGTTCTAACTACAGATATGAAGCCGTCTCTCTCGCTTAGATCACCTCCACACTCACTCTTTTGCAGGAGGAAGTCATTTCAAGCACACTTTGGGAAATTTACGTTTGGCAATTAAAGCAAATTTAAATGCTCTGCTGCTTCAGTTCAACAATCAACTTTTAAAAGTACTGTTTTCTAGCAGTTAGGGAAGTGATGAGGAATTGCAGTGAGAAGTGTGGAATGAACCAACAATCAACAGGAAGAAATATAACACCCTAAAAGCAAATCAAGGACAAATGCTGGGTGCATGTTCATTGTTGTATAACCTCCCCACAAACAGATCAGAATGGATGTTCAACTAAGAGCATCAATTTAGAGTTCAGAATTATAACAATTTAAAATTTGGAATTGAATATAGTTAAAACGTAATATAGTCTCAAGAACAGGGTGAGTCCTGAAAATTAACATCTCAGGATTATTATATAGGAAAGAAAAGAAAAGAAAAGAAAAGAAAAGAAAAGAAAAGAAAAGAAAAGAAAAGAAAAGAAAAGAAAAAAGAAAAGAAAAGAAAAGAAACAATAAGAGTAATCCATCAATCTGAATTTGAACATATATATTACTATAAGCAGTCCATATGTCCAAACAGATATGCAAGCAAGATGAACGGTTGTAAGATATACATTCAATGGCTTGATGACTAGTTCAGTCTTAATAGGAACAAGATACAATGCACCAGTGCAACAAACAGAGAGCAGAAAGCTGAAGGCAGTGATAAGAAAAGATCGTCTAGCTGCTGCTCATTGCTTTCAAATCGCCCGGAAACTTCATTTATTCATAAGGCATTGTGAGTGTCTGTTCTCAATTCACTACAGGATCATGGCAGGAAAATCAAAAGACTATCAGGACCAGGCCCCAGTGCTGGCGAGGCTATAGCACCCTGGAATCAAAGAAAGTAGGCGGGAATTTATTTATTTGTATTTTTTAGATTATTGCCACTTTTTCACCTAACTGGGAAACAAGAGTTGTATGCAGCATAATGAAACCATCAACAAGAACAATTAAACACTGACAGCACAGAATTAAATTTACAGCACTGTATAAAATCTAGTGGTCTAAGCCACTTGGGCTTGCTGATCAGAAGGTCGGTGGTTCAAATCCCTGTGACGGAGTGAGCTCCCGTTGCTCGGTCCCAGCTCTTGCTAACCTAGCAGTTCAAAAGCATGTCAAAGTGAAAGAAGATAAATAGGTACCGCTCCGGCGGGAAAGTAAATGGTGTTCCCATGCACTGCTCTGGTTCGCCAAAAATGGCTTAGTCATGCTGGTCATATGACCCGGAAAAACTGTCTGCGGACAAACGCCAGTTCCCTTGGCCTGTAAAGCGAGATGAGCACTGCAACCCCAGAGTCGTCCGCAACTGGACTTAACTGTCAGGGGTCCTTTACCTTTTTATAGTTATAAAATAACAACAACAACAGTGATCCATGTGACGGTCACCTCCAGGCTTGACTACTGTAATTCGCTCTACGCGGGGCTGCCCTTGAAGCTGACCCAGAAACTCCAGAGGGTGCAGAATGCTGCAGCGAGGCTCCTCACAGGGTCCCTGCCATGGGAGCTTATTCACCCAGTGTTTTCCAGCTGCACTGGCTCCCGGTGGAGTACAGGGTCAGATTTAAGGTGCTGGTTTTGACCTTTAAAGCCCTTCACGGCCTAGGAGCCTCGTACCTACGGGACCGCCTCTCCTGGTATGCCCTGGTATAGCAACACCCTAGAGGTCCTGGGCCCTAAGGAAGTTAGATTAGCCTCAACCAGAGCCAGGGCCTTTTCAACACTGGCTCCAGCCTGGTAGAATGCTTTTGTGTCATGAGACCAGGGACCTGCAGGATCTGATTTCTTTCAGCAGGGCCTTTAAGACAGAGTTGTCTTACAGAGCCTTTGGCTTAGAGTCAATTTGATTCCCTCCCCCTTTTTCTTTTTTCCTTTCTCCTGTGAAGAGGCTGCATCTTAATGTTTTAATGTTGTATTTTAATCTTGTTTTTTAAGTTGTATTTTAATCAACTTGTTTTTATTATTGGTTGTTAGCCGCCCTGAGCCTGGTCTTGGCTGGGGAGGGCAGGGTATAAATAAAATTATTTTATTTTTATTATTATTATTATTATTATTATTATTATTATTATTATTATGAGATTATTATTATTATTATTATTAAACTACAGTTCTTTGGAATCCTGGAATCCTGGACTATCTAAAGTGGCATGGTACAGCTTGAAATGTATGGTGCATATGGGGCTTTTGTTAAAGATCCCTAGATGCACAGATTTACCCTCAACAAACCACATTCCCAGAGAGATTAAATGACAGCTAAACCAGTTCAGGTATGAAATACAGTCGTATCTTGGATCCTGAACGCCTTGTGAGTCAAATGTTTTGGCTCTTGAACGCCTGAACAAGTGTTCTGATTTGTGAACGCTCTTTGGAAGCCGAACATCTGACGCAGCTTCTGCACTTCCGGTCGACTGCAGGAGCTTCCTGCAGCCAATCAGAAGCCGCACCTTGGTTTCCGAAAATTTTGGAAGTTTTGGAACGGACTTCCGGAATGGATTCTGTTCGACTTCCGAGGTACCACTGTACAGCTCTATCCCAAGAGAAAACAGCTGGGAAAAGAAGACTTGGAGGGTAAGCACAGAGCCTGTGGTTCTGGTCCAAACCAGGATATTGAGAACAAGGACAGAATCTCAATGCATAACCATTTTCCTTCCCACCTTCCTCCCCGCTCTGCCTCTTATGAAAATTCCATGGTCGCCCGCCTACAATCTCATTTAGATGCCAATCTCCACATCTATTAAACTTTGAACATTACAAGGAGAAATTTAAATGGGAGGCATGAATGATTCTTATCTCTACATCCACTTGCAGAGGGGGGAACTCTCTCTCTTTCTACATATATATTCTTTTAAAACTCACCGTAATTATACCGTAATAAAAGATGAATAATGGGAATACAATTCCCATATAAATGAATCATAAGGCAGAGGGCTTTCAAAGATAAAATAAAATGGGGCCCACCTAGATGGAGATGTGGGATTAGCGGTCTAAAGCAGGGGTCAGCAAAGTCTTAGTGGCTTGGGCCGGTTCACGGTCCCGCTGACGCCGCAGTGGGCCGGAGTGTGCGCACGCACATGCGCAAATGCTATTTCTGACACTCCTTCTGACATGGAGGAGGCGTGCGCAGCTTCCCATTGGCTGCAGGAGCTTCCTGCAGCCAATGGGAAGCCGGCCAGCATTGCGGAAGGCGGTCCCCGCTCTTTTGCGCGCTGGTTTAGCGCTGCGCATGGGAGCCAACCAAGCGGGCAGCTGGGGTCCATGGGCCAGTTAAACGACCCCCATGGGCCACTTGCAGCCCATGGGCTTTAGGTTGCCAACTCCTGGTCTAAAGCATTTAATGTGGCTACACATTTCCACCTGTGTTTATTTATTACCTTAAAAAAAAAATCTAGTCTGTCCTCCATGGAACTCAGGGTGATTTACATGGTTCTGCCATGTGCTCATTTTATACCCGCAACAACCTTGTAAGGTAGACCAGGCTTGGCGAGTGTGATGGCTTGGGATTCGGACTCGGAGGCTGAACCTGAGGAATCCCAGCCTGCACAGGAGTCTCCGCCTCCAGAACCAACTGGGGCCTCAGCATGAAGGGTCCTCACCTGTGCTGGATCCTCAAGTGCAGGCACCAGCTGAGTCTGCTCTGGCCCCTGAGGTGATGGAGAACCCATTGCCTGCAGGTGCTCCACTCTCAGCCCCGTCAGGGGAAGAGGAGGTTGCCTCTGGGTCAGGTAACCCTCCAGCCTCTCCTGAGCTGCAGAGGCTCAGGGCAGAGAGGTGAGTCACCTGTGGACCGGGGCCGCCCTATGCCTCGGGGCAGATAAAAGCCAGTCAGCCCCAGTCCCAGGTTGCGGGAGAACCTTGTTGCTAGCCTGTTCCTGGCTGCACCCTGTCCTGCTCTTCTGACAGAGTTGCTGACCTCACCTGTCTGCCTGCCTTGGACCCAGCTACAGCTTTGACGGACAGCCTCCATACCGCACCATCAACCTCAGACCGGACTCGGACCTTGCCTCTCAGTTAGCCCCCGGGACCAGCACAGCGAGAATGATAGGCTCGAGGTCACCCAGTGAGCTTCATGGCTGAGTGGGGATTTGATTCTGAATCTCTGCTTCCCTAGAGTTGACTTGACTATGCTACCACTCAGTGGATTTGTAACTGGCTGACTGACCGAACCCAAAGGGTGCTCATCAATGGTTCCTCTTCATCCTGGAGAAGAGTGACTAGTGGGGTGCCACAGGGTTCTGTCTTGGGCCCGGTCTTATTCAACATCTTTATCAACGACTTGGATGACGGACTCAAGGGCATCCTGATCAAATTTGCAGATGACACCAAACTGGGAGGGGTGGCTAACACCCCAGAGGACAGGATCACACTTCAAAACGACCTTGACAGATTAGAGAACTGGGCAAAAACAAACAAGATGAATTTTAACAGGGAGAAATGTAAAGTATTGCACTTGGGCAAAAAAAATGAGAGGCACAAATACAAGATGGGTGACACCTGGCTTGAGAGCAGTACATGTGAAAAGGAGCTAGGAGTCTTGGTTGACCATAAACTTGACATGAGCCAACAGTGTGACGCGGCAGCTAAAAAGCCAATGCAATTCTGGGCTGCATAAATAGGAGTATAGCATCTAGATCAAGGGAGGTAATAGTGCCACTGTATTCTGCTCTGGTCAGACCTCACCTGGAGTACTGTGTCCAGTTCTGGGCACCACAGTTCAAGAAGGACACTGACAAACTGGAACGTGTCCAGAGGAGGGCAACCAAAATGGTCAAAGGCCTGGAAACGATGCCTTATGAGGAACGGCTGGGCATGTTTAGCCTGGAGAAGAGGAGGTTAAGGGGTGATATGATAGTCATGTTCAAATACATAAAAGGATGTCACATAGAGGAGGGAGAAAGGTTGTTTTCTGCTGCTCCAGAGAAGCGGACACGGAGCAATGGATCCAAACTACAAGAAAGAAGATTCCACCTAAACATTAGGAAGAACTTCCTGACAGTAAGAGCTGTTTGACAGTGGAATTTGCTGCCAAGGAGTGTGGTGGAGTCTCCTTCTTTGGAGGTCTTTAAGCAGAGGCTTGACAACCATATGTCAGGAGTGCTCTGATGGTGTTTCCTGCTTGGCAGGGGGTTGGACTCGATGGCCCTTGTGGTCTCTTCCAACTCTATGATTCTATGACTTCTATGAGAGTTAAGCTCTAGACAAGGTGGTCTCTCAATATGTTTTGGACTACAACTCCCATAATTCCAGAGCATAAACCATGCTGGTTGCAGCCAATGGGTGATGTAGTTCGCAACATATGGAAGGCACCACATTGACTAGCTCTGCTCTGACTGCTAGGCTAGATGGACATTCACAGAGTAAGCTAGGGGGATGAACACAATACACCTCTCCGTTCAAACTATGCACAATTGTACCGTATGCAGGCGGAGAGCAATTGCTTACAAATCCAGAGGGACGTTTATATTAGGGCTGGAGGTGGAATCTGCTTTAAATGGATTTATACATTGAATTTTGCAGTCCCAATTGAGCTTTGCCCACATCAAACTGCCTCTGTCGCCAAATTGCTTATGTCTGAGCCACTCACGCATTGGTGGGGTGTGTTTGTTTAAAATAAAATAAACAAGCCAAAGTAATTATTTTCACAATCATATGGAAAAAAAAATAGAATTATAGAATTGTAAAGTTGGAAGGGACACCAAGGGTCATCTTGTCCAACCCCCTGCAATGCAGGAATCTCAGCTCAAGCATCCATGGCAGATGGCCACCCAACCTCTGCCTGAAACCTCCAAGGAAGGGGAGTCCACCGCTTTCCGAAGGAGACCCATTCCACTGTCAAACAGCTCTTACTGCCAGAAAGTTCTTCCGGAATCTCCTTTCATGTAACTTGGAGCCACTGGTTTGAGTCTTACCCTCCAGAGCAGGAGAAAATAAGCTTATTCCCTCTTCCATGTGACAGCCTTAAGCTATTTGAAGAAGGCTAGCATATCCCCCCTCAGTCTCCTTTTTTACAGGCTAAACATACCCAGTTCCCAGGGCTGTCTTAAGCACATGCGGTGCCAGGGTGCAAAGATCTACCCGGCACCCCCCCCCCGGTTGCCCAGGCGCGAGGAGGGTGGAGCCGACCCCGAACTCGCATTGCAGAGCCACCCGCAGCAAAAGAGCCCGCCGCAGCGCTCTAACCAGCAGGCAGGCTCTTCCCCGGATTCAACTCTCGGGCCCCAGACTCTTGGCCTGGCGCCCCTGAGAGCCCAGGGCCCGGGTGCCCCACACCCCTAGCACCTATAGGTAAGATGGCCCTTCCAGTTCCTTCAACCATTCCTCATAAGGCTTGGTTTCCAGACTCTTGATCATCTTGGTCGCCCTCCTCTTCCTGTTACGATATTGAATCAATGCAGCCGCGAGCTGCTGGTAGCTTGAAAGCAAAACATAATGGGAATGTTGGGACTGTTCTGTGGGAAACAGAGAGACAGTCTGTTCACAGTGCGAAGCACCGGAATTAGCTCAGAGTGTAATATGAGCTGTACAGGAAGTACAGGAGGAGTTTGTCTCTCGGCTGTTGGAGTTTGAAGAGAGCAGTCGTGTTTTCTGTAATACTGCAAAGACAGAAATAAAGGCATGTAAATACGTTTCTGTCTATCTCTTTCCCCTGCCTGGGGGGCAGGAAAGAGTGGTGTGTTCTTCTCACGCTGAGAAGGATCGCCTATCGTGACCTCTGCCTGGATCTTGCCAGGAAAGCAGACAGGGAGGTCAACAGGAGACCAAGCCGGGTGCCTGGGAGAGTTGCCAGTTTCTCCTGATAAAGGCTTGATTTCTGACAAGCTTGTCAACATCCTTCTTAAATTGTGGTGCACAGAATTGGACACAGTATTCCAAGTGTGGTCTGACCAAGGCAGAATAGAGCGGGAGTATTACTCCCCTTGATCTGGACACTAGACTTCTGTTGATGCAGCCTAGAACTGCATTACCTTTTTTTCCCCTGCTGCATCACAAATTGTTGACAAATTGTATATATTATACATTTGATACATACAGTGGCATGTGGTGAAATTTTCCATAGGGGAACAGTTAGGGCCATAGGCGACAGCTTGTGAGAACGGGGGGGGGGGGTGTCATTTGCGTGTTCCGGCGCATGAGCATCGCACCTCCTTTCCTAAACTGAGCAAAAGCCTCTTGGACTTTGAGGCACCAGGGAAACATTTAGGGGACTTGCCTAGTCCCCCTAGGTCACTGAATGCACCCTACTGAATACATACATCTAACTGCATATATTGCACATCTAATGCATATCAAAGAATTAAGCCCCACAAGGTGCTTCATTTCAATGGCATGATTTCGTAAGTTTTCATTCATAAATATTGTATTTCATTTATTTATTTTCTAAAAGTGTTTTATGGTGGACTTGGAAAGCTTTCCAAAGTAGCTTTGATCTCAGAACTACCTTCTTCTTCTTCTTCTTCTTCTTCTTCTTCTTCTTCTTCTTCTTCTTCTTCTTCTTCTTCTTCTTCTTCTTCTTTATTGAATTTATATCCTTTTAAGAAGGATGAGAACAGTGGAAGGAGTTAGTATTTGTGATTTTGTGTGTTTGCGTAACTTTGATGGTAGCAAAGACCATTAAGATTGCTTGGACAACTGAGACAAAACACGGATAACACAGGCTATATGTATTGTAATAGGACTGGAGTTCAGACTCATTGCCTTGCAATGAATCTTTGCAGCTACATATCCTGCTGGGAAGCGGCTCGCTTCGTATCACTCTCTGGATAAAGCCGATGTTCTCAAAAGCAAGGGGAGAAAGACTGCTTAATCCTCAACTGCCCCTGATGGGTCAGAACTGCAGGCTGGTCTTTCTCACCCTCCGCTCTCTAAGACTGCCCCAGGTCCTTCCCCGGCAACCTGAGGCTCCTCTGCCTTGTCTCTCTTTGCTCAACCTCTTCATTTCTCTCCATGTTCTAGGAGACCAAGGGGGAGGGGAGCTGGTCACTGCAGGAGAGTGAGATTCCCTGGCTTCTTCAGTTGCCTGCTTCATCTCTTCCTCTTGGCCCCTTTTCTCTCCAGCCTCTGCTTCTGCCTCTGCTTCTGGACTGCTCTCTGCCACAGCCTATTCCCGCTCACTAAACCCTGTGGCCTCTTCAGCTTCCGACACCTCCTCCTCCCAGACTGCTCCCTCTTCTCCCTCTGACCACTCACCATCGTCCCACCACCAATTCCCTGGCTCTGAGCTTCATTCCACTAGGGGTTCCCCAGCCTCCCACCACTCCTCTGCTTCAGTGACAGTGGCCTTCCAAAGACTGCCCAGAAGGAAATGCAGTCCTTGGGTGTTTTAGAAGGGGAGCTAAGCACGTAGCTTCCATTTTCAGTAGTAGCCATGCATTAGTACAGCACTTGGTTTGACTGTGTGATAGCATCATTCGGGACCATTCCACTTCAAACTGCAGGAGGGGGTGCCATATTTTTGAATACCGCAAATGCACCACATACATCGTTCCCTGCTGGTAGCTTAGCACTCTGTGCATAGGTCTACTTCCACATACTGCTCTCCCTTGGCTGGACCAAGCCATTAGTCATCTTGGCTAGCTGTCTTCTTGCCTTGACAAAGCTTAAGATGTAAATGAAGCCCTCTTCTTGAAAGGGTAAACCAGAAGAATAAAACCAAACCAATTTCCCACTGGGGTAAAATGCTCCAATCCCTCCACCTGCCAATTACTTACCCTAGAAATCCATTTGTTACCCGGTGTGGTCGTTAGTATGCTAATTATTTTGACAGTCTCTTTGAACACTGCTTGGAGGATTTGTGATTATTCAAAAGCAGATGTGCACTCTCCTTTAGTGTTTTCCATTTTCAGATGTAAATATTTCCAATATTTCTTGGGGGACTTTGTCTTTTGTCTTCCCCCCCCCCCCGGAGCCGAAGGGAAATTTCCATTCCATTTAGAATCAGGGTTGTTAAATTATTTTGCAGCTAAACTACAAGACGAAGAGGGACACCTGCCTCCAAACAATCTGGGCAGAGGGGAATGTAACGTGTGAGGCACTCATAGGAACACCTAGGGAAGGCTTTTTAAGACCAGTTAGCTCAGTTGGTCTGGGACACTGGTGGCGCTGTAGGTTAAACCTAGGGATTGCCGATCAGAAGGTCGGCGGTTCGAATCCCCGTGACGGGGTGAGCTCCCGTTGCTCGGTCCCTGCTCCTGCCAACCTAGCAGTTCGAAAGCACGTCAAAGTGCAAGTAGATAAATAGGTACCACTCCAGCGGGAAGGTAAACAGTGTTTCCGTGCACTGCTCTGGTTCGCCAGAAGCGGATTAGTCATGCTGGCCACATGACCCGGAAGCTGTACGCCGGCTCCCTCGGCCAATAAAGCGAGACGAGTGTCGCAACCCCAGAGTCGGCCACGGCTGAACCTAATGGTCAGGGGTCCCTTTACCTTTACCTTAGCTCAGTTGGTTAGAATGTAGTGCTGATAACACCAAGGTTTTGGGTTCAATGCCCATGCAGGCCCCCTGCATATCCCTGCATTGTAGGGGTTTGGACTTCCAACTCTACAATTCTATATTCTAAGAAGTGGCAGGTTTGCCAAACCTGGCAATGGTATAGAACACATTGCATCAGAGGCCACAGTCATAGGCTGCCCAATGGCCCTTTGCAGACCTGGACCCACCAGTAAGATCCCAAGACACTCCTAATCACAGGACCCTCTCTTTTACAACTCTGGAGTTTTGTGGGGTAGGGGATAACACTGGGATGGTATCGTTTCACTCCACTATTGTGGGCTACAGCACAACCAGAAGGGAGACTGAGAAATTAATGCCATCACCATTTCCAGGAAGAGAAGTCCACATTCCCTTTAATTGCATAAGAAGGGAGTCAGGAGGGAGTTTAAGAGGAAACAGGAAATGGGTAGGAACAGGGAGGAAACAGGATGTAGAAGGAAGCTGGGGAACAAAAAAATTTAGTTACATTGACACCTGCAGTTGATCTAACCTAATTTCGACGTGCTAATTTCATATCTGAAGTTAGTTTTGTTCTGTAAGCTCTAGTTTTTTTGCAATTCATGTTTTTCACTTTTCACCATAATCTTTGGTTTTCACAATCCAAGAATTCAATATTTTATTAAACACATAGCCAAAGTAGTGCAATATGAGTATAAATGTAAGTGATTTATTGAACATGACATGTATAGCATTGAAAATGACATGTATATCTATGTACAGTTGGAGGTATGCAAAAAAATGTATTCTCTTGGGATACACAGTATACTAGGGAACAATTTCCCTAGAAGGACACTGACAAACTGGAACGTGTCCAGAGGAGGGAAACCAAAATGGTCAAAGGCCTGGAAACGATGCCTTATGAGGAACGGCTAAGGGAGCTGGGCATGTTTAGCCTGGAGAAGAGGAGGTTAAGGGGTGATATGATAGCCATGTTCAAATATATAAAAAGATGTCACATAGAGGAGGGAGAAAGGTTGTTTTCTGCTGCTCCAGAGAAGCGGACACGGAGCAATGGATCCAAACTACAAGAAAGAAGATTCCACCTAAACATTAGGAAGAACTTCCTGACAGTAAGAGCTGTTTGACAGTGGAATTTGCTGCCAAGGAGTGTGGTGGAGTCTCCTACTTTGGAGGTCTTTAAGCAGAGGCTTGACAACCATATGTCAGGAGTGCTCTGATGGTGTTTCCTGCTTGGCAGGGGGTTGGACTCGATGGCCCTTGTGGTCTCTTCCAACTCTATGATTCTATGATTCTATGAATTTTCTTTTGCATGAGATTTTTCAACTGTTGTTATATGTTCTTTCAATGCTGATTTCAAATCTGAAATCAATTTTTGTGTACATGCTAGAGTTATCTTTCAATTTCCGACTTTTGCCGATAGGTCATGTTTACTCTGGGGATAAGTGGACACTGACACGTTGATCTGCCCTAACCACATGGTAATTATTGTTTTGCAAACTTACTTTTTCTTTATTTTTACAGTTTTGTAACCTAAATATTTGCATTTTTCAGATCGGAACATGGCTTCTTCAAGTAGACAAAAATGTGTAAACAAGCCTTCCCTAGGCAAGCTCCCCGAGCTGGTGAGAACGAATAGTCCCTTCGCTTCAGCAGAACCTGAATTCCCAATCAATGGCATATCTCCCCATATGTTAGACTTTGTGTTTTACATTCAAATGGCATGCTTTCAGCAACTGGGCTTAATGCTGGATGTGTCGTGTTTGGGCTTGCAAATATCAGGTTCTGGGATGCTCCTAGCTAGGTGGCCACCTTTGGTTGGGCAAAACATGGGACAAGTCATGGGTGGGGATTGCAGTGCACACACACTCTCGTGACACCAAATCCTTCCCCCCCCCCTCATTTTTTTAGGAGAAGTGGGGTACCCTTAATTCAGCCTCCCGCCTACCTCAGGACTCTGCTCCTGTTCTTCCCCTTGCCTCATGTAGATAGACAGGAGCAAGGGGAAGACGGACAACTCCCACAAACTACTTGAGCCACAGCTCCAGCTTCTTGCCCTAGATGGCGTCGGAAGACACCATCAAGCTTAAGTCCCCATTCTTCTTTAGTTGGGACCTCGCTCATTTTCCAACAATCCCAATTTTTCTAGGGACTGGTGCCACCCTAACAGGGTTGCTGGGTCACCCTACTGGTGAATTACAGGTCATGAGCAAACTTGATACTGTTGAATTTAGACTCTCCTGGCGTTGGGAGTGTCTTTCTTAATATAGACTGTCACTGGTCCTATTTTACATCAGCTGTATGCAAATATTAACAAAGTGTAGAAATAAACACACTGAGTGCACAGGATCACACCCACCCTAATTTCCCTATGTTCAAAACGCTCTTTGCACATTCATGTACTCCCAACTAGTGTCTAGGTGGTCTCGATGCTTGCCAAAGCATTTCCTGAGTAAATACACGCAGGCCCCAGCAAAAACAGGACTCTGAGCACTCGCTTTTTGTTGCTTTTTCTTTCTCCTGTTTTATCATTGTGTTTATTATGATGCTGTGAGGTTTACGTTTTTTGCAAGCGACCTCATGAACTGCGTACTTAAAAGGGAAAGGCAGGATATAAATATATACAATAAAAAATTTCAAATGTCAGCATGCCTTTGCTAGGGCTCAGGTTGGGCGATGTGAATGGACAATCATTTGTAATCCACTCTTGCTCCCCCTAAAGGCAACGGGAGCTGGCTCCCAATTTCTCCCAGGCAGCTGTTGCAAACAATGCATCAAGAACCTTGTGAACAATGTTCGTTTCAGCGCCATTTGGGTGGGATTTTCAATGTGTCCCAATCTGCGTCTTCTTTCAGTCATTGTTTCTTCCCTTCATTATCTCCATTTCTTATTCATGTTCAGCTGTTCTTTCATTTGGCAGACAAATTCTGTCTACCCCTCTTTGAACACAACGGGGCCTTTTGTTTTATCCTTTTCTTTTCTCCATCAATTTGGTTTCTTCATAAGGGGGCTGCCTCTAAATGAACTGGTGGTGTTCACAGTCTTCAGGAGGAACCATTTGCTGTTTCTAATAGGCTGTGAGCAGGGGGGTGGGGGAGAAATTAAGGATTACCGTATTTCTCGCTCCATTGGACGCACCGGACCATAGGACGCACCGGACCATAGGAGGGGGAGAACGGGGGGGGGGCTTTCTTGTTCTCCCCCTCTAAAGCAAGGTGCGTTCAAGGTACATTCACCAGAGCTTGTGGGGCTGGCGGTGGGGGGAAGCGCTGCTTTCGCCCACCGCCAGCCTCAAAGATCCCTGAAGCCTTTGGAGCGCAGCGCCCCGCTGCCCTGGGGAGGCTGTGCGCGCAGCCGTCCCCAAGCCTAGAGCAGCGAGACGGAGCCCTCCGTCTTGCTGTTCTGGCTTGGGAACAGCCTTGCTAGCCTCTGCAGGACAGCGGGGTGAAGGCACCATCCCCAAGCTAGAACAGCGAGACGGAGCGCTCCGCAGTGCTCCGTCTTCCTGTTCTGGCTTTGGGCTTAGCGGCGCAGCCTGCATTCGCTCTATAGGACGCACACACATTTCCCCTTAATTTTTGGAGGGGAAAATGTGCATCCTATAAAACGAAAAATACGGTAAGTTCACCTTTAAGGGCGAACCTACCTAACCTGACTTTCGAAAACAATACGGTAATTAAAACACAGCTATCCTTTGGAGTTTGCAGGTACTGGGGTAAAACGTGCACAGAAATGCATGTTTTAGTCAAAACAGCATTCAAAAATGCCTTACTTTAGGTGAAACTGAATGCATTAGGCAAAATCGCATGCAAACATTTATATATTATGCAGGCTGAGACCCTACCTGCCTTCAGACTGTCTTGCCAGAGTGGTGCATGCTCTAGTTATCTCTCGCTTGGACTACTGCAATGCACTCTACATGGGGCTACCTTTGAAGGAGACCCGGAAACTACAACTAATCCAGAATGCAGCAGCTAGACTGGTGACTGGGAGCGGCCGCCGAGACCATATAACACCGGTCTTGAAAGACCTACACTGGCTCCCAGTACATTTTCGAGCACAATTCAAAGTGTTGGTGCTGACCTTTATAGCCCTAAATGGCATCAGCCCTGTATACCTGAAGGAGCATCTCCACCCCCATCGTTCTGCCGGGACACTGAGGTCCAGGGCCGAGGGCCTTCTGGCGGTTCCCTCGCTGCGAAAAAACCAAGTTACAGGGAACCAGGCAGAGGGCTTCTCGGTAGTGGCACCCGCCCTGTGGAATACCCTCCCATCAGATATCAAAGTGAAAAACTACCAGACTTTTAGAAGACATCTGAAGGCAGCCCTGTTTAGGGAAGGTTTTAATGTTTGATGTATTAACGGTATTTAATATTTTGTTGGAAGCCGCCCAGAGTGGCTGGGGAAGCCAAGCCAGATGGGCAGGATATAAATAATAAATTATTATTATTATTATTATTATTATTATTATTATTATTATTATATAAGAAAACAGCTACAGGGTCCAAATCTGGAATGTCATTGTCATTCTGATTTTGTGCCGCATCAGCTTTCTGCTGAAGATACACACAAACACACATTGCTTCCATTTGCCATTTTCAGAATAAGCCTGATGCAGACCACCAATTAGGATGGAGAACGTGTTATGGATTGAAATCCTGTGACTGGTGTTGTTGTTTTTCCAGACTAAAAGTGTCCTGTTTAAGTAGAAATGTGTGGATGAAGTAGCAAGGAGTTTGGCCCAGAGGATAGAGAAAATCAATTATCTCTTATACCCACAAAAATTGCATTCCTCTGGAACTCAGTTCACTTCACTTCACTCGTTGTAGATCAGTGAGTTAAACAAAGTATTGAGCAATACCCTAATTGTTAAATGGGCAAACTTAGTTGGAACAAGGGAAGGGAAGCAAAAACTTTGGTCGATTTTGATATCAATGGTCAAGCTCCATTAACTTTTTGAATCACATATTTGCACGGATGGAAGGATTAGGATTGCATTATTTTGTAAAGAAGTGTATAGCTATACCAATATAATTGCAAATGTGCTTTCTTTCTTTCTTTCTTTCTTTCTTTCTTTCTTTCTTTCTTTTTTTTCCTTTCTTTCTTTCTTTCTTTCTTTCTTTCTTTCCTTCCTTCTCTTTCTTTCTTTCTTGATTAATCAAATTTCCAAACACGGAAATTTAAAAACAGAAAAGAGAAGATTTCTCCAACTTGATAGAAATATCAGTCCACCTTTGAACTTTCTGCCTAACTACACTACCCAAATCACACACCATCCTGAAATTCTACATAGAATGGAGGGTGCTGTAAGGTTTTAAATGCATAAATATCAGTAAAGCACAATGTTCAAAAGACCTAACTGTAGGTTACCCATTACAATTGATTTTTAATTTATTCCAGTATTTATTAGAGTCATGCAACAGCTGAAAGATTCAACTTGGAAGCAGCCCAATATATTTTGTCTGTGATGTTGTTATCATTGTTGCTGCTGCTCGGTGTCTTTCGAATTCAATTCATTATTCAATACAAAATTATATCTGTGAAAAACAAAGCTTTCCCCTCCCTGTTCACTATAATGGGCAATCTGTAACTGGCTTTTGTTTGTTCCCTCTTCACAGAAGTGGATGAAATTTGCAGACATGACAGCCTTTTTTAGTAGATTAATCCTGCCAAACTGCAGGCATATACAGCCACGGGGTTTCAGGAGGGGCACATTTGAATTCTCATTTCTTTTTTTTTAAAAAAATGAAGAACTAATCTCACCGCATTGGCTATCTCCATTAGAAGCGATGAGTGTGAAAACGGTCAATATGAGTGGAAAATGGATAACATATGGGAAACTAATAAGTAAGGAAGATGGAAAATGGAAAATGAAACCATATGGAGAAATTAAAGATTATGTTTATGATTGGTTACATTATTACCAGGTCAATGAAAGGTTTACACAAGATTTTAAAGAAAGAGGATTTGAGGAAAGGGGATCGAAATTTGAACAAGAAATATTAAATAATGATTTTAAAATTTTGTCCAAAATGTATAAATTGCTGCTGGAATGGCGTTTGAAAGATGAGGAGGTTAAGTCGGTTATGATTCATTGGGCTAAAGGTTTTGGATATAACATACAATTGAGTGACTGGGTGAAATTATGGAAAGAAGGTTTAAAGTTTACTGTATGTAATGCAGTAAGAGAAAATGTGATGAAAATGATGTATAGATGGTATATCACTCCTGTTAAGCTAGCGAAAATGTATAAAACTAGCAATAAATGTTGTAAATGTAAAGAAAAAGGTGGAACATTCTATCATATGTGGTGGGAATGTAAAAAGGTGAAATGTTTTTGGGAAATGATATATAATGAGTTGAAAAAAAATGTTGAAATATACATTTATAAAGAAACCAGAATCATTTCTATTGGGAATGGTAGGAAGTGATATAAATAGAAAAGAATGTAAGCTTTTTTATATGCAGTAACAGCAGCTAGAATACTATTAGCCCAGGAATGGAAGCAAGAAGAATTGCCAACGATTAAAGAATGGAGGATGAAGTTGATGGACTACGCAGAATTAGACAAATTAACAAGAAGGATTCGAAACCGGCGGGACCAGAAATTTACCGAAGACTGGAGTAAATTTACAAACTATATGAAAAGTATTTGTGATGATCAGACGACGTTTGTAGGTTTGCAAGAAGTTCTGTGGGGAGTATTGTTGGAAATATTGTAAAAATGGAAAAGGGGAGATGATAAGTTAAGAGAGGTAAAGACAATATAAAATTAAGTAATGCATAAAAAGAGGTTAAGATGGAAGATCATCGGAGGTGCTGATGGAAGTAAAAAAAAAGTGTATTTGTAATAATTTGTGTGGTACGTTTTGGGGGGCCACCAGGGGGTGCATTGGAAGATGGCCGACAATAACATCTCTCCGACCCACATGAGGTAATTAAGAGGCTGCTATGGGAAGTATGCAGCCTTCCCGGCCCCCCAAGGGGATGGGGGGGACTGCCTTGCCAGCGGTATCCATAATTCACCCCCGGATTTGAAAGAAGGGGGTGCGGACACTTGGCACAAGCCCTCGTGTGAAGCCGGCTCTTCCTGACGCTGTCTCCAATTAGCACCGGGGTTCACTTTGGCTTGAAATATATAATTGGAAATATATAATTGGAAAGAAGCTAAAGCACATACATCAAGCGAAGATCGGGAGTTAAGACTGCTGATTAATGGATCTCTGTGAGTGGAGCGACAGGCGGGACAAATAAATCAAGTGATGAACCACCATTAAAAGACTGGTATGTCTGGAGTGAAACGGAAAGGGGGTGGAGGAAAAAACTTTTCTTTCTTTTTTGCCTTATGTGAGTATTAATAACCCTCCACCCCAGAGAGAAGAATCGTTGCAATTTATTTATCACAAGCAGGAATTCAAGAACTGTGTGGAGTGAATTATTGTTCAAAGAGAGGATTAGTAAACATCGGAGAACAGAGGAAAGTTTTATGACGCAGTTTCAAATGGCGTCTCGCTAAGAAGGATTGGGGGGGGGAGGACCAGGGTCATCGGAATGCGAAGTATTTTTGGAATGTGATCTAGACCTGGCAGAGCCCTCTGAGATATGCTTGGCAAGCCTGGGGAAATCAACGGACAGGTTGAGGGAAAGTTCTTTACGGAGGTGTGAAATGGCGTCTGTCCTTATGTGATATGATTTTTGGAGAGTGTAATACCCACACAGAGGATGTTTGTTTTCAACCCGCTTGTGAAGATTATCAGAGATCGCAAAGAAAGGAATATATGATAACAACAAGAAGATGAGGAAAGCAACAAAGAGACTATCTGGACAAAACTGGATAGAACTGTCTAATTAAAGCAGCAATATAAGTGATGTTTGGACCCCTTTTCGGAGCTTGAAGTATGGGTACCCCCAACAAAAATTTAAAAATTTGGCTGTATAATTTGGAACTAATGTGATTGGAAATAATGTGATTTGATTGGCCTGTTAATAAAAATTATATTTTTAAAAAAAATTGTGTGGTACGTTTTATAATTTGTATGTTAAAATTAATAAAAATGTATTTTAAAAAATGAAGAACTAATCTATAACTTTTCTTCATTTTCTGCCAGAATTAGACGAACTTTTCAGGCATATGCATTCTCTTCTGTGGGGATGAAACCCATCAAATTTCAACATGATAGCTGCAGCGGTTCTTCCTATAAAAGCAAGAGTTATTATTCTGGGGTAGAGTAAGAATCATAGGGTGAAAAGAAAGACCATGAAAACCCATGAAAAACTATTCTCCTTGGGCAAGAGAGAACTCTCTATTGACTTGCATAGGGGGAAGGGGAACAGAAAGAACATAAATACTCAGGAAAGTTGGGTGGGGAAAATTTATGTATATGTACTCTGATACAAAAAAGTAAGCTTTGCTACTCATTCTGATGGCTTCCCTTGTCCAAATGTACATTGCGAAGGCTTTGCAATCCAGTCTCGGGGAAACAATGCATTATAAAGCAGGCATGGTCATTGCTATGGCCTTCATGAGCTGGTCTGTGATTTAAGGAAAGAGGCAGAAGAATTTGCAGTTACTCGCTTTAATGGCACATAAAGTAAATGATCATGTTAACATTAAAGCAGATTAAATAAGTCACAGTGCATTAAATTACTTTTATCCAGCTCTGCACATTTCTCAGGTGCCACTGAGCTGAGAAAACAGCAGGGTTGGCTTATTTTGTGGGGTGGCGCGACATTGTCATTTCACCTCCCTCCCTTCCCCCCTGCAGGATAATTCACTTTTTGTGCCAACTTGGATCTGTAGCCTCCAGGGGATTTCCCCCCCCCTCCATTCTCAGCAGAGCTTCCTCGGTGACCTTGGAACGTGGAAGGACGTTGTACTGAGCCATCCAGAATCAATGGCCATCTAAACGCCCCTTGGAAGAATCAGTTAAGTGGTTTTTGCTCTGTCTCAAAAAGCCAAGCCAAGATTAGTGTTTGTGGAGGGGAGAAGGGGATTCGTGGCAGCTGCACCTCCTTGGAAATGTCTATTGAAGGAAGATGAAGTGATGTCACAGTGATGTGATCTCAGTATGTTTCCGAGCACAATTCAAGTGTTGGTGTTGACCTTTAAAGCCCTAAACAGCCTCGGCCCAGTATACCTGAAGGAGCATCTCCACCCCCATCTTTCTGCCCAGAGGCTGAGGTCCAGCGCCGAGGGCCTTCTGGCTGTTCCCTCACTGCGAGAAGCAAAGCTACAGGTAACCAGGCAGAGGGCCTTCTCGGTATTGGCACTCGCCCTGTGGAACACCCTCCCACCAGGTGTCAAAGAGATAAAACAAGAAGAAGAAGAGGAGGAGGAGGAGTTTGGATTTGATATCCCGTTTATCACTACCCGAAGGAGTCTCAAAATGGCTAACATTCTCCTTTCCCTTCCTCCCCCACAACAAACACTCTGTGAGGTGAGTGGGGCTGAGAGACTTCAGAGAAGCGTGACTAGCCCAACGTCACCCAGCAGCTGCATGTGGAGGAGCGGAGACGCGAACCCAGTTCACCAGATTACGAGACTACCGCTCTTAACCACTACACCACACTGCCTCTCATCACAACTACCTGACATTTAGAAGGAGCATTTTGTCACAATTTGTTTGTTAGACATATCGCTTGGCTGGAGCATGACAGGGGACACAGAAGTAATCAAGTATCAGGGGGAACATTCAAGGGAAACACCTGCTGACATGTGTATTTGCTAACGCTGGAAATGTGCTTAGATGGAAATACGTTAAGTTCAGGGGTGGTTTCACTACTGTTTCCAATTGTTGACTTCTGCTAATAAAAGGAGCATGGCAAAGCTAGCCAGCAGCTTGCTTGGAGCATGCTTGCCAGCGTGTTTCTGCACAGCTCACCTGCATCCAACCTCCTGTCATCTCTGTTATTCCTACAATGGACGTTGCACTGCATTTCACAGGCTCAGATCCTCCTGCTTAACAGCTCAAGCAGATCTGGTCCTGTGCAATGCTGGCTGCTGTTCCTTCTATCTCATCATTATCTGCATTGACTGATAGCAACTCTGCAAGGTTTCAGACAGAGGGCATTCCCCCAGACCTCTCCAAGTGTCCCTGTTTTCCAGGGACACTTCTGGATTTACAGAAGCCACCCTGGTTTCAGATTCGATCCTGAAGTATCCCACTTTTCCTTAGGACGTCCCTATTTTCATCAAATAAATCTTGGAGGGGATGGAGTTATGCAACCCCCAAACCAAGAAGATAAGTAACTATACAAACTTTAGAAGACATCTGCAGGCAGCCCTATATAGGGAAGTTTTTAAAAATGTTTTATTATGTTTTTATTTATGTTGGAAGCCTCCCAGAGCGTCTGGAGCAACCCAGTTAGATGGGTGGGGTATAAATAATAAAAATATTATTGTTATCATTATTGCTGTTATGGAATAGGGTGCCCCTATTTTCATCAGAGAAATGTTGGAGGGTATGTTCTGAGGCCTACATGCACATGCCTAGGATTGAACATGGAACCTTCTTTGTGCAAGGCGAATGCTCTACCACTGAGCCAGAGCCGCTCCTCAGAAGGACTGCCCAGAGCATGACGTGAGCAAAGGATGATGTACTAACTCCCCTTTGCCAATTATTGCTTCCTGAGAGCAGGTAGGTGAATAGACAAGGAGAAAGATTCCTTCTGAGCTTTAAAATGGAATGCATAATACTGGTGATCAACAAAAGAGGTTTAAAGACTCTCTCAAGGCAAATCTTTAAATATGTACTATAAACACTGACAACTGGCAAACACTGGCCTGTGAGTGCTCCAATTGGAGAACAGCCTTTACCAAAGGTGTCATGGGCTTTGAAGACACTTGAACTCAGGATGCAAGGGAGAAACGTGCTAAGAAGAAGGCATGCTTGGCAAACCCTCACTGTGATCAACTCCTGCCCGGAAACCAATGTCCCCACTGTGGAAGGATGTGTGGGTCCAGAATTGGTCACTTACGGACTCACTGTGTTATGTACTGAGTTGAATAGGATCGAAAATGCAGCAGTCTGATTGGTCCTAGAACAATAGGATTCAGATTACAACAGTCTGATTGGTCCTAGAACAATGCAGCAGTGTGATTGGTCTGCAGGAGCCACCCAATCCAGCTCCAGATGGAAGTGAATCTACAACCTGATTGGCTTACAGGAGAATTCCAGAATTAGCCAATCACGTGCAGCCCATTGTGTAAATAATGTATATAAAGCAGATACTGTGGGGAAACAATTCATTCCTCCTCACCACTATGAGCTGAATAAAGAGCATGAAATCCACTCTAGACTCTGAGTATATTTCACACTGCTAAAACCATGTTTATGGAAGACAATCTTACTCAGCTACCAGTGATCGCTAAAGAAAGAGACAAGGAGAAGGATCAGTAAGTGGCACACACTTGGGGTTGGCAGCAGGGGCCCTCTCAGCACATGGACATCAGCACGAGTGGCACATGTTCCTGACACACTCTGGCCCAAATCCTGAGCTTCCTGCTATACAAAGGAAATTCATCCAGCCACTCCTTGCTTTGTGAAGAGATAGCACAAGAACTATGTTTTGATGGAAGGATCGCCAACCGCCAACATGTCCGGGTGTTTATTCTCCGGAGCTCACAAGGTTTTCTTTTTAAAAAAATACACACACACACTGAATCCGTGATAGAAAGGCTTTGTCTTTTGGTTTCCGAAATCTCTGGTGTGGAATTTCACGTGGAGCCCCTTTTCTGCTCGCTGGCGCTGTGCATCTTATTATGTACCTCGAGCCGAGCTATTTATCTCAAGCGCATTCGGAGAAGAAGGGGGAAAAGGCTGCCTCTCTTATCTCTGTCACTTCTTTGTGGCATGTTTTTCAGTTTTGCGTCCACCTCCCACCCACCCAAAGCAGAGGTTAAACAAAAGTTGGTAGAGAACGCTTTCATTTATCCCCCCAAAGATTCTTCCCTTTTTCCCTTTCATGCCACGCTCAATGTTCTTTCATCCCTTCAGTTAACATGCAAATACTAATATTAATGCCCAGCTGTGCTAAAATACACAAAAGTGCTATCTTGGGGGAAAGGTGGTTTCTTAGAAGTGGCAAAAGCCCCTACCATACTAGGCAGATGGCATTTCATCAGATGCCAGCTTCCTTTGATGCTTCAGTGCCATTGACTTACCCATTATGTTCCAAACATCCAAGTTAAGCAACTGTGTTATTTTGCATATATTATTTCAGTAGCACTCTGCTTACTTTGCAGCCCCATTCTCTCAGTTTTTTGGATATATTGCACAAATAAGGTGAAAAGGTAAAGGACCCCTGGACAGTTAAGTCCAGTCAAAGGCAAATATGGGGTGCAGCGCTCATCTCGTTTTCAAGCCGAGGGAGCCGGCGTTTGTCCACAGACAGCTTTCTGGGTCATGTGGCCAGCAGGACTAAACCGCTTCTGGCACAACGGGACACTGTGATGGAAGCCAGAATGCACGGAAATGCCGTTTACCTTCCCGCCGGAGTGGTACCTATTTATCTACTTGCACTTTGACGTGCTTTCGAACTGCTAGGTGGGCAGGAGCTGGGACAGAGCAACAGGAACTCATCCCGTCACAGGGATTCGAACTGCCGACCTTCTGATTGGCAAGCCCAAGAGGCTCAGTGGTTTAGACCACAGCAGCACCCACATCCTATTGCATAAATATCATGCAAGCACTTTGCATATGCTTAAGGAGGGTGGAGCAACCCTGCTGCATTTTTGTCATAAACTGTGGAACTGTGACCCGCCTGTGAAATAAGTTACGTAAATGTCCTGGCAAGTCACAGGGATTCGCTTTTGATTTGGAACACCATGAACCCACGAATGGGGTGAAGGCTAAAGAATTTATTACATCACCCAAATGTGATTCAAACGTGTCCTTGGACTCTGATAATGCCTTTAGATTGTCTGGCTGGAGAGGGGCATTTGAAGATGTACAGAAACTAGACTACTGTACAAAAGGTTAAACTGGCTCCCTCTTTGCTGTGCTTTGGGTGGCAGGCAAGCACATTATTATCGTCATTTATTAAATTTATATGCCCCCCCTTCATGTGATGATCACAGGGTGGTTAACAACATTAAGAATATAAAATGAAAACACAAAATACATGATATAATATTATAATAACAACAAATTTTTCTGATAGCAAAAGCCAGTGTGGTGTAGTGGTTAAGAGCGGTAGTCTCGTAATCTGGGGAACCGGGTTTGCGTCTCCGCTCCTCCACATGCAGCTGCTGGGTGACCTTGGGCTAGTCACACTTCTTTGAAGTCTCTCAGCCCCACTCACCTCACAGAGTGTTTGTTGTGGGGGAGGAAGGGAAAGGAGAATGTTAGCCCCTTTGAGACTCCTTAAAGGGAGTGAAAGGCGGGATATCAAAGCCAAACTCTTCTTCTTCTTCTAACATTAACCCCTCACATAGGTTCAGTCCAAAAGGCTTCTAGGAACTAACAGCTTTTAATGAAAGGGGTAGTGCCATGCTGTTTTTATAGTATATTGTTTCAATAAATGTTTTCATAGATAGATAGATGATAGATAGATGATAGATAGATAGATAGATAGATAGATAGATAGATAGATAGATAGATAGATAGATAGATGATAGATAGATAGATAGATAGATGATAGATAGATAGATGATAGATAGATAGATAGATAGATAGATAGATAATTCTATTAACATTTTTTTTAATTACTGGGTTTTTCTGCTATGTTTTTAGCTCTTCTCATTTTAACTGTAAGCCATACTGAGTCCCTGTCAAGGAAAAAGATGGGGTATTAATAATAATAATAATAATAATAATAATAATAATAATAATAATAATAATAAGTGAAATCTGCATTTGTTTTTCCACTCACTTTTGCCTCAGACTCCACCTACCACTGCATAATATGTCAAACTGCTTTTAGACCCATCTCTCTCTCTTTGGCCACAAGAGATCTCAACAATGCCTTGATTAAACTTCCAGGACTTCCAGGACATCAGGAAGAAATCGTGCTCCTGCGGCGCGGTGGCAGCAGGAGGCCCCATTAGCTAAAGTGGTGCTTCAGGTTAAGAACAGTTTCAGGTTAAGAACGGACCTCTGGAACGAACTAAGTACTGAACCCGAGGTACCACTGTAAACATCAGGAAGAATTTTCTGATAGCAAAAGCCATTCGAGATTGGAACAGACTACTTCAGGTAAGCAGACGCCAGATGGTCATCTGTCAAGAATTCTTCAGCTGCGATTCCCACATTGCAGGGAATAGGACTAGATTACTCTTAGGATCCCTTCCAACTCTGCAATTCTATGGTTCTGGTTGGCATCTGCCTGTCTTGGGAGACGTTGGAAGTGTGCACCTTTGGGCGTGAAGTCAAACCGCTGGAGGGTTACAGTGCCTGCTGTGGCTGTAGAGACAGATACAGGAGAGACATGTTTTGTTGCAGCTGAGGCAGATGAAGGCTGCTGCAGATGCACCAGGGCGTTTCTCTTCCCTGCGGTCCTCCCAGCAGTCCTTCCTCCTCTGGTCACTGCTGCAGATACACAACCTGACTCCAGGTGCTACTTGTTGGAAAACGCCCCCGGGAAGGGTGTCAACTTCCCAATACACTGGGGCTTCTCTCCGGTGGTCACTCTCTGGCTGGAATCCTCCCTCAGTCCAGAGAGACCGGTAATAAGCGACCCCTCCATCCTGAGAGGAGCACACTAATCTTCTGGCATTCCATCACAGAAGAAAGAGACAGTAAGTAGTCTACTCACTACTTTATTCAGACTGTACACGCAGCTCTTACAAGCATGTCTGCTCTCCTGAGCAGCAAAAACAAGAGTCTCCGACACGACTCACACTTCGACTCAGAAGCGAAAGTAACTCTCCAGTTACATGAGAACTGGCAGAGACTTCCTGTCTCACGCTCAGAGACATCACATGATGTCAACAATGTAGCTGCTCTTCACAGCTGGTGAGATATAAAATCCCAATACTACTTCCATGATTCCATGAAATAAACCTGTGAAGAGCTGGAGGTTCTCCACCTCTGCTTCAAACCAAGTTTTCTGCCACCCCTCCACTGACAGATTTTCAACCAACCTTACCCAAGTACCAATCCTGTATATTACAATTATTAGGAGTTTCACTGGGGTGGGGTAGGGGCTTAGCCTTTGTATTGTAATTTCATGCACAGTGAGTTACGATCAGTTTGGAAGACAGTTTTATAGGAATTTTTATGAGCCTTGTTTTATTTTAGCTGTCACTCCATTGCACGCAGGCTCAAAGTAAAATGTCTACAAAGAAATATTGGGAGATACGTGCTTGTTCTCATTTTACATTTCCATACACACACACACACGCTTTAACTATCAGTGGTAAAATGATTCGGAGTCCTACTGGTGTTGGCTGTGCCAGATTCCAAGGCTGAGTGTTAAACAGGCAACAAGATGCAATATAATTATGGCACTTGAAATGATGGGAAGTAAATTGGCCCTTCAATTATAGATACACAAAAGCGGCGTCATTATATCCCAAGCAGTCGATTAATTTCTAAAGTGGTAGAAGCAGCCCCAGTCTACCAGTTCCATCCGCGCTTCCATGCAGCAGCGAAATTTTAGCATGTAAGTGGAGTGCTATATGTAACAAGTTGAAGGAATGTTTTTGATGAATAAAATAATGAGAGCAGCCAGGCTGGGTTGGAGTGTGCGTGGAGGAATAACAAAAAGAAGTTTTGCAGGGATAAAGAAAGAGGCTGGTGTTATAAAAGGAGAGCCATTTGCAGAGATCCAAGAAATGCAGTCCAGATTTGAAGTGTTGCTTGAGTGCCAGTGTGGTGTAGTGGTTAAGAGCGGTAGACTCCTAACCTGGGGAACCGGGTTCGCTTCCCCGCTCCTCCACATGCAGCTGCTGTGTGACCTTAGGCTAGTCACACTTCTTTGAAGTCTCTCAGCCCCACTCACCTCACATAGTGTTTGTTGTGGGGGAGGAAGGGAAAGGAGAATGTTAGCCGCTTTGAGACTCCTTCGGGTAGTGATAAAGCGGGATATCAAATCCAAACTCTTCTTTGATGCTCTCAAATGATTTGCAAGGTATCATAGAATCTTAGAGTTGGAACCCTCTGCAATGCAGGAACCTCAGCTAAAGCATTCATGACAGGTGGCCATCCAGCTTCTGCTTAAAAACCTCCAAGGAAGGAGAATCCAACACCTTGTCAGAGTCTATTCCACTGCTGAACAGTTCTTACTGTCAGAAAGTTTTTTTGAGTGTTTAGTCAGAATCTCATTTTTTTAACTTGAATCCATTGCTTCGAGTCCTACCCTCCAGAGCAGAAGAAAAAAGCTTGCTCCATATTCCATGTGACAGCCCTTAAGATATTTGAAGATGTCTATCATATCTCCTCTCAGTCTTATCTTTTCCAGGTTATACATACCCAGCTCCTTCAAGCACTCCTCTTAAGGCTTGGTTTCCAGACCCTTGATCATCTTGGTTGCCCTCCTCTGCACACCTTCCAGCTTGTCAACATCCTTCTTAAGTTGGTAAAAGTAAAGGTACCCCTGACCGTTAGGTCCAGTCATGGACGACTCTGGGGTTGCACACTCATCTCGCTCTATAGGCCGAGGGAGCCAGCGTTTGTCCGCAGACAGCTTCCAGGTCATGTGGCCAGCATGATTAAGCCACTTCTGGCGAACCAAAGCAGCACACGAAAATGCCGTTTACCTTCCCGCCGGAGTGGTACCTATTTATCTACTTGCACTTTGATGCGCTTTCGAACTGCTAGGTTGGCAGGAGCAGGGAGCAAACAACAGGAGCTCACCCCGTCACGGGGATTCAAACTGTTGACCTTCTGATTGGCAAGCCCTCAGCTCTGTGGTTTAGACCACAGCGCCACCCGCGTCCTTAAGTTGAGGTGCCCAGAATTGGACACAGGATTCCAGGCATGGTCTGCCCAAGGCAGAACAGAGTGGGACTATTACTTTCCTTGACCTGGACACTAGACTTCTGTTGATGCAGCCTAGAATAACTGTTGGCTCATGTTAAGCTTGTGGTCCACCAAGACCCCTAGATCCTTTTTGTGCTGGGCCCGGGGGTAACCCGTGTAACACGGTCCAGGTCCAGTCCTGAATCCAAGAGTTCTGCAAAGAGTCAGTCCGACAGGGCTCAGGCAGGACACGAGGTAGGAAACCAGGCAAGGTCAGGCACAGGATCACAGGCACAGGATAACTGGCAAACAGCAACGTTGCTCCCTCAACCTGGGGCAGGGTCCGACAGCCTTTTATCTTTGTCGGGATAACGGCCGGTCCTTATCCCCCAGTGACTCACCTCCCTGTCTCGCCTGAAGGTGAGCACTCCTCCTGCGAGTGCTCAGGTCTCTCCTTCTCTCAGACTTGAGTCTCTGCAGCTTGGGAGATGTTGGTGGGTTACTAGACCCAGAGGCCGCCTCAGCCTCTCCTGACCCAACTGGTAGTGGAGCAGCTGTAAGTGATGGCCCAGCTGAAGGCAACAAGGCAATCCCTGCATCTGGAGGCTCAGGCCCCTGACTCGGCCCAGCTGGTGCTTGTTGTGGGGGAACCTGCGCAGACTGGGGCTCTTCAGAATCAGGCCCCAGACAAGGTTCAGATGCCGCCTGAGGCAAAGGATCTGGTGCAGACTGAGACTCCTCAGTCTGAGCCCGAGTCCCAGGCCATCACACTTTTCACCTGTATTGGAGCAAACACTTGATTTCCAGGAGCAACAAAGATTTGGCAGTTTGTGCTTCTCCTTTTAGTTAGTGGGTTGGCATGGGCTTCTGCCACCTGCCCAGTCAAACAAGAAACAGGTAGCCACCACAGGGGCACGGGGAATGGCTTTTAGTCTTTGGCAGGTGTGGTGATTGAAGAAGCAGCCTTGGAGGCAGAACTGGGAGTGCAGTGGGCGTCTTAAAGCCTTTGCAAGTCTTGCTGTGTTCCCCTTCTAAACCTACCAGATTGAGCTCTTAAAGGGGGAGCATGGGGAATCTTGCAAACCTGCACAAGGGATTTTGACAGGTGGGGTTAAACTTTGCGATCATTCAAGAGCTGGAAAGGGGTCACAGCTCACAAGCAATCAGCAGCTCCCCAAACCTATAGTTGGGAGAATTAGCAGACGCATCAGACAATAGACCAGATAAACAATCAATGTACAGGTAGTTAAATACTGATTGGGCATTTTATTTACTAGCCAGAAAGATAACAAACAAATTTCCGACATACACAGCAAGAATATTATACTCACAAGATTTTAAGCAAAGCAGAAAAGATAATCAATCCTATGGCTTTGATGTTTCTAGAGTGGCAGGAAATCTGCCTGGATGTTTCAGAAATGGCCCTGATTTTTATACTCTCACTAATGCACCAAGCATTTTTATTCATTTGTGCTAAATATGCTAACTTCCTCGACCAAGCAATTTCCACCCTCCCCAGCA
Source organism: Podarcis bocagei (assembly GCF_964188305.1). Classification (NCBI taxonomy): domain Eukaryota; kingdom Metazoa; phylum Chordata; class Lepidosauria; order Squamata; family Lacertidae; genus Podarcis; species Podarcis bocagei. The sequence goes on along the minus strand of NC_138130.1, from coordinate 96,617,836 downwards.
CATCCTTCTGTTACCTGCAAATGATATATGTAGATATTTTGTTACCATAAAGTTCAATAATTGTCCAGACTAATTTCCCATTTTCTTTACCATTTAGAGCACTGTCGTGACCTTTTCCATACTGTGTGACTACTTCTGTTGCGAAAACTTAACCACTTTCTGCCCTTTACAGTAATATGTCGACTGATGTTAAGAATCCTGAACCAGAGAGTGTAAAACAGAGCTTTAATAATTTAAACAGCCCTATAAAAGCTTCCACAGCCATTGCAAATTTCCATATGCCTAAAATGTGTATATACTGAAGCATTTTTTTAAAAAAAAAGTAAATTTAAAGCTCTAAAGATTTTACATTAATGTGCGCCTGGCAGTTGAGGATTTGACTCTGCCTTCTGTCATGACCTTTGTATAATTCCCTAAGAGAGAGATTTTTGACACTTCTTTTTTTAAAAAAAGCAAAAACAACCCATCAACAACCTGTCTCACATAAGACTGAGAACCTATTAAACAGGAGAAGCAAATTTATAGTGAATAAAATGGCAGCATTTGCATATATCAAAGCTGAGATATGTAAGGGAAATTGTGTGAGAGACTCTACCTGTTGACTATTAATCTGTTGGACCTGACTTTGTTGGTACTCTAGTCTTATAATTAGCCTGTTGTTGTTGTTGTTGTTGTTGTTGTTGTTGTTGTTGTTGTTGTTTAACAAACTAACTGTATTGGCCAAAAACAGCTTTTTGTATTGCTCCATGATTGGCTCATAACTCCATGCCTAGTTCAATAAGCTACCTGAGATCTTTGCAGAATAAAGTGGGTGAACTATGTAATTCCATTAGGGCTGTTCTCCTGACCCACGCCAACCTAGAGAATACTCAAGAGCCAATGTGGTGTAGTGGTTAAGAGCGGTAGACTTGTAATCTGGTGAACCGGCTTCGCTTCCCTGCTCCTCCACATGCAGCTGCTGGGTGACCTTGGGCTAGTCACACTTCTTTGAAGTCTATCAGCCCCACTCATCTCACAGAGTGTTTGTTGTCGGGGAGGAAGGGAAAGGAGAATGTTAGCTACTTTGAGACTCCTTCGGGTAGTGATAAAGTGGGATGTCAAATCCAAACTCTTCTTCTTCTCAAACCACACTGGCTCCATCCCTGCAGTAATGTTCAATTAGGGTTCTTTAAACTCTAGTTGAACAATGATATTGATGCATATAGAGACCTTCAAGCCAGGCTATCCTAATCTCGTACCAAGAGCTGTTATCTTTGTCTCTCAAAAACACATTCCAGAGTGTCGCTTCATGTCCTAAACTCCCTTAAGTAAAGGGAAAGGTACCCCTGACCATTAGGTCCAGTTGTGACCGACTCTGGGGTTGCAGCACTCATCTCGCTTTATTGGCCGAGGGAGCAGGCATACAGCTTCTGGGTCATGTGGCCAGCATGACTAAGCCGCTTCTGGCGAACCAGAGCAGGGCACGGAAACGCCGTTTACCTTCCCACCGGAAGCACTTTGATGTGCTTTCGAACTGCTAGGTTGGCAGGAGCAGGGACCGAGCAACGGGAGCTCACCCCGTCGCGGGGATTCGAACCGCCGACCTTCTGATTGGCAAGTCCTAGGCTCTGTGGTTTAACCCACAGCGCCACCCGCATCCCAATAAACTCCCTTAGGTAAACCCATATAAGGAAAAGAATGCAAAGGGATCACATGCAGTAAGGTGCTGCTTAGAGTTCTTTGTGTGCTTGCTTAATGTATATGCAATAAAGGAAAGACCATAAATGGTATGCAAATAGGGCAATGTAGCCAAGGATTGGAAGGATTTTGCTATGGTTAATGCATTTGTAGTGCCTTAAGAGATAACAGAAATGTATATATGAAGGAGCCCCTCCCTTTCCAAGGAGCTCAGACTTTGGAACTGATTCCTCTGTGCCAGCTTGCTGGCCACCTCCAAATGTGCCACACCCCACACATTTATCGTCTGGCTGGTTGAGCATCCCTTCTTCTCCAGCCGGACCACCTTACCCAGCCTCTTCCAGTCTGTTTGGTTCATCTATACAGCTTTCCATTGAGATGGTGGTGTGAGCGGGGAGCTTCTGCACCAGCCACTCCTGACAACGGTCTTCAAATACTGGAAGGGCTGTCATGCAGAAGATAGTGCAGACGTATTTTCTGATACTTGTGGGGCCAGAACTAGAAGAGGCAGGTTGAAATGGCAAAGAAGCAGATTTCAGCTAAGCATCAGGAGATTCTTCTTAATTGTAAGAGCTGTTCAACAATGGAGCAGATGGATCTCCCCTTTGCTGAATATATTTAAGCTGAGACTGGATCTCTGTCCATCAGGGATGATTCTACAGAATTATAGAATCATAGAATTGGAGAGTTGGAAGGGACCCCAGTCCAAGCCCCTACAATGCAGGAATCTCAGCTAAAGCATCCATGACAGGTGGCCACCTAACCTCTGCTTAGAAACCTCCAAGGAAGGAGAGACCACCATCTCCTGAAGGAGACCATTCCACTGTTGAACAGCTCTTACTATCAGAAAGTTCTTCCTGATGTTTAATCGGAATCTCTTTTCTTGTGACTTGAAGCCACTGGTTCAGGTCCTGCCCTCCAGAGCAGGAGAAAAAAGCTTGCTCCATATTCCATGTGACAGCCCTTTAGAAATTTCACAACAGCTATCATATCTTCTCTCAGTCTCCTCTTTTACAGGCGAAACATCCCCAACTCCCTCAACCGTTCCTCATAAGGCTTGATTTCCAGACCCTTGTTTATCTTGGTTTCCCTCCTCTGGTCATGTTCCAGCTTGTCAACATCCTTCTTAAATTGTGGTGCCCAGAACTGGACACAGGACTGCAGCTGTGGTCTGCCCAAGGCAGAATAGAGTTCCATAATGAGCAGAGAGTTCGGCTGGATGATCTCCACAGTCCCTTCCAGCTCCCAGTTCCATGATTTTATTTGCATGACTGTTGTTCAAAAAAGCTTGATGGAGTGGGAACTCCTTTATTGCCAGACGTACAAGGTAAGCTGTTTGAAAAATGTTCCCCAGCACAGTAAATAAAAGGCGAATAAAACATACAGACAATTTTTTTATCTAAAAAATAAATATATATATAAAAACCCACTACGTGGTGAATGATTTGGTCCATGCATCACGGTTACCCAGGAAAAGACGCACTACGTCTCCCAGATTACATTGATTTGATTTAGCGAGTGCAGGCTACTCCCAAGAGACAAATGAGTGATGGATTAGAGAGCCTACTGTGAATATTATATCACACTAAACAGAAAGCAGGGACGGCGAAAGTACAGAAAAGCAATTCTATGATCTATAATTGAGTGACTATTTTTTATCAGCAACTTGATCTGAATTTTCTGCACCAATGGTGCTTTATATTGATTCACCCCACTATTCCTGCCTGCCTGTTTGTACTTTTTCACTTAGCGGGAGCTGGGGTTCCAAATGAGAGGCACATAAAAATGGCTTGAGGTGGGGGCGAGTTGGCTGCCTCTGTCTCCACTACCAGGCCTTGTAAGGTAAAGGACCCCTGGGCGGTTAAGTCCAGTCAAAGGAAACTATGGGGTGTGGTGCTCATCTCACTTATCAGGCTGAGGAAGCTGGTTTTGTCCACAGACAGCTTTCAAGGGCATGTGAGCAGCATGACTAAACCGCTTCTGGCGCACGGAGGACTGTGACGAGTACCAGAGCACACAGAAACGCCGTTTACCTTCCCGCCGCAGTGGTACCTATTTATCTACTTTCACTGGTGTGCTTTCGATCTGCTAGGTTGGCAGGAGCTGGGACAGATCAACGGGAGCTCACCCCGTCACGCGGATTCGAACTGCCAACCTTCCAGTCAGCAAGCCCAAGAGGCTCAGTGGTTTAGAGCACAGCCCCACCCATATATGTACTGAATATGCTTTAAGAGCTTTTGCAAACTAAGCTGGGAGAGCTCAGTCAATAGAGCATGTGACTCTTGATCTCAGGTTTGTGGGTTCAAGCCCTACATTGGGCAAAGGATTCCAGCATTGCAGGGGTTGGACTAGATGACCCTTGTGGTCCCTTCCAGCCTAGACACTGAGGTCCATCTGGCGGATCCCTCAGTGTGAGAAGTGAGGTTACAGCAAACCAGGCAGAGGGCCTTCTTGGCACTGGTGCCCTCCTGTCAGATGTCAAAGAGATAAACAACCATCTGACTTTTAGAAGACATCTGAAGTCTGTATCAATAAGTTTTTAATGTTTGATGTTATATTATGTTTTATAAGTGTTGGAAGCCACCCAGAGTGGCTAGAGGAGCCCAGTCAGATGGGGAATGAATAGTAATAATAACTACTACTACTACTATGAAGATTACCCAGTCTGGGATCCCACAGCTAATTCTCCCTTGGTCTCCTCGCCGGCCCAAATATGACTAACTTAGCCAGCTAGCCCTGGTGGTGATCTAAAGTTTATTGGGTGGATTTTCCCCCTAAATTGATTTTTCAATTCTGAATTTGTGATGTGATCTCAGAACCACTGGCAGTCATCTTCGAGAATTCCTGGAGAACAGGCGAAGTCCCGGCAGACTGGAGGAGGGCAAATGTTGTCCCTATTTTCAAAAAGGGGAAAAGAGAGGACCCAAATAATTACCGCCCAGTCAGTCTGACATCAATAGCAGGGAAGATTCTGGAGCAGATCATTAAGCAAACAGTCTGTGAGCACCTAGAAAGGAATGCTGTGATCACCAATAGTCAGCATGGATTTCTGAAAAATAAGTCATGTCAGACTAACCTGATCTCATTTTTTGACAGAATTACAAGCCTGGTAGATGAAGGGAACTCAGTGGATATAGCCTACCTTGATTTCAGTAAGGCATTTGACAAGGTGCCCCATGATATTCTTGTAAAGAAGCTGGTAAAATGCGGTCTTGACTCTGCTACCACTCAGTGGATTTGTAACTGGCTGACTGACCGAACCCAAAGGGTGCTCATCAATGGTTCCTCTTCATCCTGGAGAAGAGTGACTAGTGGGGTGCCACAGGGTTCTGTCTTGGGCCCGGTCTTATTTAACATCTTTATCAACGACTTGGATGATGGACTCAAGGGCATCCTGATCAAATTTGCAGATGACACCAAACTGGGAGGGGTGGCTAACACCCCAGAGGACAGGATCACACTTCAAAACGACCTTGACAGATTAGAGAACTGGGCAAAAACAAACAAAATGAATTTTAACAGGGAGAAATGTAAAGTATTGCACTTGGGCAAAAAAAATGAGAGGCACAAATACAAGATGGGTGACACCTGGCTTGAGAGCAGTACATGTGAAAAGGATCTAGGAGTCTTGGTTGACCACAAACTTGACATGAGCCAACAGTGTGACGCGGCAGCTAAAAAAGCCAATGCAATTCTGGGCTGCATCAATAGGAGTATAGCATCTAGATCAAGGGAAGTAATAGTGCCACTGTATTCTGCTCTGGTCAGACCACACCTGGAGTACTGTGTCCAGTTCTGGGCACCACAATTCAAGAAGGACACTGACAAACTGGAACGTGTCCAGAGGAGGGCAACCAAAATGGTCAAAGGCCTGGAAACGATGCCTTATGAGGAACGGCTAAGGGAGCTGGGCATGTTTAGCCTGGAGAAGAGGAGGTTAAGGGGTGATATGATAGCCATGTTCAAATATATAAAAGGATGTCACATAGAGGAGGGAGAAAGGTTGTTTTCTGCTGCTCCAGAGAAGCGAACACGGAGCAATGGATCCAAACTACAAGAAAGAAGATTCCACCTAAACATTAGGAAGAACTTCCTGACAGTAAGAGCTGTTCGACAGTGGAATTTGCTGCCAAGGAGTGTGGTGGAGTCTCCTACTTTGGAGGTCTTTAAGCAGAGGCTTGACAACCATATGTCAGGAGTGCTCTGATGGTGTTTCCTGCTTGGCAGGGGGTTGGACTCGATGGCCCTTGTGGTCTCTTCCAACTCTATGATTCTATGATTCTATGATTCTATGATTCTATGAATTTATTATTCACATTTTATACTGTATTTTATGCTGTTTTTTGTTGCATCAATTAAGTGTTTTAAATTTGTTGTTAGCTGCCCTGAGCCCGGTTTTCTGAACCAGGAAGGGCGGGGTATAAATAAAAATTTATTATTATTTATTACTACTACTATTACTATTACTACTACTACTACTACTAGATGACCCTATAGGTTCCTTCCAGCTCTACAGTTCTATGATTCTATGACTTTTAAGAAAATGTAGGATGGAATGATTTGGAATAAATAAACTGAAGACAATCTCCCTCCCCACTTTCTGAAATGCTGTGCAGACCATTAACTAGCTCTAGGGGCTGAACATCTCTTTGAAATGAGAGAGAGAAAATATTTCTGGTAAGGACATCATTTTAATAATGATTCCTTGACCCCTGACCTATCCTCCACCAAACCTAGAGGCCCGAACCCTGATGTGGAAAAGCTTTCAGACTGGAATCTCACTTCTGCCAGCTTAGATCAGGGAGAGGTCGCCGTCAAATTACCAACTTTTTAAGACGCACAGTTCAAGCTTAATTAAAGGCTTGATGAAAACGCCCTCGGTAAAATGAACTCATTCAGAGAGCAGATAATTTAAGATCCATGTACTGAGGACTACTTCTGCAATGCAGGGTATAAAAATTTTATTTGATCTTATATAAATTTAATTAGATAAGAAGAAGGGGAAGGTTCTCTCTTTTGTATGGATTGTCAGAACTATTTTTCCCCTTTCCAATACGGGCATAATGTCAGTTAGATGGGTTGTCACTGAACCACTGCAGAATATGGGCTTAGGGAATGTCAGTCTTCTGGCTTCTTGGGAGGGGTGGAGAGAGAGAGACCACCTTATAAGTCTGCAGGAGAACTTGTTTTCTGCTGCCCCAGAGGATAGGGCCCGAACCAGTGGGTTCAAATTACAAGAAAGGAAGTTCCAGCTAAACATTAGGAAGAACTTTCTGACGGTGGGAGCTGTTTAGCAGTGGAATGGACAAACCTCAGAAGGTTGTGGACTCTCCATCCTTGAAGGTATTTAAGCAGATGTTGGATGGCCATCTGTCAGGGATTGTTTAGGTGTGATTCCTGCATTGTAGGGAGTTGGGCTAGATGACCCTTGGAGCTCATTCCAACTTTACAGTTCTGAGTTGGAAAGGACCCTGAAGAACATCTAGTCCAACCCCTTGCAGTGCAGGAATATACAGCTGTCCCGTGCGAGGATCACACTTGCAACCTTGGCATTATAAGCACCATGCTCAACTAACTGAGCTATCTGTCAGTATGCCTTTCAACTGATGTACAGCGACTGGACTCAATAACTGGTTCTGCCCCGACTGGGCTAGGTGACTGGAGCACTTTCAGAGACCTTCCAATCCTGGAAAGCAGATCCCAGTGCACTGGACCCACAAGTGTGCATTGTGAGCGCCAGACTCATGCAGAGTAGAAATAACACGGAAGCTAGCTGTGAAGCATAACTCCTTTTATTTCTAATAGTTACTACAAACTAAAGAACTACTGGCTTGCATGAGTGTTACAGCTCCCACTCAGCCATCTAGTCACTATATAAGACTTTCTCCACACAGAGAGTCAGTCAGTCAGGAGCGGAAGAGTAGAAGAGCAGTTTCCGCCCCCTCCTTTCTCAAAACATCAGATCAGGAGATTCTTGCAATGGGAGGGGTTGAAATATCAACACTATCCAGACCTATTAGGGACGCGGGTGGCGCTGTGGGTTAAACCACAGAGTCTAGGACTTGCTGATCAGAAGGTTGGTGGTTCGAATCCCTGCGATGGGATGAGCTCCCGTTGCTCAGTTCCTGTTCCTGCCAACCTAGCAGTTTGAAAGCACGTCAAAATGCAAGTAGATAAATAGGTACCACTCCGGTGGGAAGGTAAACGGTGTTTCCGTGCGCTGCTCTTGTTCGCCAGAAGCGGCTTAGTCATGCTGGCCACATGACCTGGAAGCTCCCTCAGCCAATAAAGCGAGATGAGCGCCGCAACCCCAGAGTCGGTCACAACTGGACCTAATGGTCAGGGGTCCCTTTACCTTTACCTTTATCCAGACCTATTATATCAGAAGCCCACTCCACAATAACTCAGAGCAGGACTGTCATTGTGGCTGCCCCTGTTTGGTCAAACAGCATTTCTGTCCAGATATGGTGGGTATCCACAAACTGTGTTTTTCAGAAACAGTTTGAGACCTTTTCATTCCTACATGCTTACACGCGCTGTGCTGTACTCTGGTGAAAGGGGCCTTCATAAGAGGGGTGTCGCGTATCTTCCATAGGTCCACACCCCACCAATGTCATACCCTCCAGTATTTCTCTGATGAAAATAGGGACGTCCCATTCCATAATGACAATTTTACTATTTAACCCCACACATCTCTCTGAGTTGCCCCAGCCACTCTGGGCAGCTTCCAACCTATATAATAACATAATTAAACATTTAAACATAAAAAACACCTCGCTGTACAGCAGGCATGTCCAACAGGTAGATCGTGATCTACCATTAGATCACTGGACGTCTGCAATAGATCACTGGTAGATCACTGGTTCCCCTCAAAGAAGCTCATCAGCTTTGGCTCCCCCCCAAAACAGGGTTTTTCCCTCAACAACTCAAGCTCAACAACTTCAACCTGAACCCCCCTAAAGGGGGTAGATCACTGCCAGTTTTTAACTGTGAGTAGATCACAGTTTCTTGGGAGCTGGCCACCCCTGCTGTAAAGGATTGCCTTCTGGTAACTGTCTAATAACTTCATAACCCTCCAACATTTCTCCAACTTTGTTCCTACTCTGCCTTTCTCTTTACTGCCCCTTGAGGTATGTTTAAGCCGGGTGTAGAGGATGATGAGGTTGGCTTGTAAAGTTTCTGCCATTTATTTATTTTTTGCAGACACGATGGGTTATCTTTGACTTCCTTAGTGTTTTGATATTTTTGCTTTCCTTCTTCTTTGCTTCAGGTTTTTTCCTTTGTGATTTCTTACTGAGTACTGGATGATTTATAGCAGCTGGTTCTCCAATGAAAATGGGGACATCCTAAGGAAAAGTGGGACATTCCGGAATCAAATCGGAAACTGGGGTGGCTTCTCTAAATCAAGGACATCCCTGGAAAATCGGGACACTCGGAGGGTCTGCAGTGGGGTCATGGTGCCAGCTCATATCTGGTCTACTGCTAGTACAGCTTTATTTCAGATATGCTGCTTTGCTCCACATGCCTGTTCCCACTCAGTGCTATTTTTCTAGAAAAAGAGATGCTGGAACTCACCACGAACACTTCCCTTGTTCTCCTATAATGGCAATGGCCCTCTGTGAGGGTCTCACACTTGACAGTGCCTCTGTCACCTCTCAGCCGCTTTCCTTTGCAGGGAAGTGAATAATAATAATAATAATAATAATAATAATAATAATAATAATAATAAATTTTTATTTATACCCTGCCCTCACCGGCCAGAGCTGGGCTCAGGGCAGCTAACACCAATAAAATAAAATTAAAACAAAACAAAACAAAACAGTGGTGCCTTGGGTTACATACACTTCAGGTTACACACGCTTCAAGTTACAGACTCCACTAACCCAGAAATAGTACCTCGGGTTAAGAACTTTGCTTCAGGATGAGAACAGAAATCGTGCTCTGGCGGTGCGGCAGCAGCAGGAGGCCCCATTAGCTAAAGTTGTGCTTCAGGTTAAGAACAGTTTCATCTTAAGAACAGACCTCCGGAACGAATTAAGTACTTAACCAGAGATACCACTGTAAAATAAAATAAAAGCGATACAAAGCTAGTTCTTTTCCCAGGCTTTCCTCCGGAGGGGCCCCCCCATGCAATCAACAGAATTCAGATTGAATCATGGCCAAATTAAATGTAAACAACCCATTCCACTCCCAACGTGTGGTGTGTTTGTGTATGTGTGTTTTGTGTGGTTTTTTGGTATGAATGGTTTAACCGTTGCACTCACTTTTCCCTTCCGCAGTGCTTGCCCAGTGCTCCCTGGTACATCTTAACAGACCTGCCGGACATCAAAGGCATTATTTGGTTTAAACGACAGAGTGACACCCTTGGAAGCCTTTTTGTAAATATCCGTTTGAAAAATCCCAGCTGTCATAAAAATAACCAAGCTGTCAGCTCCCAAAGTCAGAGCGAAGCAAGGAGGTTAGCCGAAATGAGACCCAATGTGAAGAATTTCCCTGTCACCCCGTCCGGGGAGGCATCTGCTGTAAAGTATAGGCTCTCAAGTCAACAGGCGTTTTGATCGCGAGATGATTTATGTCAGCCGTCAGCCATCCAGCACGCATCTGTCACCCGGACAATGTGCTATAAAAGAGAATTTAATTGCTTCTGGATTATAAATAAAAATGAACATTGCGGGAACGAATTACACAATCACTATTCATTTGTACATTGCGCTATCAAGGGCAAGGAAAACCAGTGGACAGAAAGCAGGGTCATTTTTCCCCCTTCTTCATTCAGCCAGGAGGGACCATCGGGAATGTTTTAATAACAAATGACAACCATCGCATTTTTGGGCAGGAAAGAACCTGCTTTTTCCTTTTTTTTCCTTTTTGGAGGGGCGATTCTCTGGATTGATGGACCAGGCCTGTGTCTTCAATCAGTTGCCACAGTTTGCTAATGGAGGCAGCAATCTGGAAAGGAAGGACTTGTGAATGTCACACACTAGAAAAACTTTACCTAGGAATGGGGGAGGATTCTGGTTCAACTGGCGGCAAAACTACCTGATCTGCAGTTCCCAGGGGTAGGGGCAATTTGTAAACCAAAAGGCAGTTGCCGCTCTAAAGGTGCGCCTTCCTCAGTTTTGCAGAGCTGTTCTCCAACTAAATATATATGCAAGATGCATGTATCAGGTGAAAGTCTGCATAAGAAGGCATGTATCAAGGGAAATCACAAGTAAAAAAAATGTGTGTATATTGGGCAGAATTTCATTAAAAATGTTTCTGTAAGGGGAAATGCACACTGAGGTGACTCGGAAACTACAACTAATCCAGATATGTGGCAGCCAGACTGGTGACTGGGCGCGGCCACCAAGACCATATAACACCCATCCTGAAAGAACTACATTGGCTCCCAGTACGTTTCTGAGCACAATTCAAAGCGTTGGTGCTGACCTTTAAAACCCTAAATGGACTTGGCCTAGTATACCTGAAGGAGCGTCTCCACCCCCAGCTCTGGTCCAGCTCTGAGGGCCTTCTGGTGGTTCCCTCCCTGCGAGAAGCCAAGTTACAGGGAACCAGGCAGAGGGCCTTCTCAGCAGTGGCGCCTGCCCTGTGGACCGCCCTCCCGTCAGAGGTCAAGGAGATAAAGAACTACACAACATTTAGAAGAAATCTGAAGGCAGCCCTGTATCGGGGAGTTTTTATTATGTTTTATATATGCTGTAAGCTACCCTGAGGGGCTGGGGAAACTCAGTCAGATGGGCAGGGTATAAATACCTCAGGTCATACCTCAGGTTACAGATGCTTCAGGTTGCGTTTTTTTCGGGTTACAGTACGGTTACGAAGTGCCAGAACAGGTTACTTCTGGGTTTTAGCAGTCGCGCATGAGCAGAAGACCAAATCACAACCCACACATGCGCAGACATGGCGCTGTGGGTTGTGAAAGCTGTGAGTTGCGAATGTGACTCCCGCACGGATCACGTTCACAACCCGAGTGTCCACTGTAATAAAATTGTTGATGTTGTTGTTGTTGAAATGCTGGTGGTTTTTTTTTAAAAAAAAATCACAAAGTGATATAGAAATGTGGTGAAGTGAACTTAAGAGTGGAAAACCAAAATTGGCAGATCCATCCATCCTTAGTTCGGCATGCCATTCGTCTCTCAATGGTCTCTCTACCTGCAGCTGTTTATAGATTCCAGAGCGGTGAAGCCATCTTGAGTTACCATTTCTTGGCATGGGGATTGGGCTTCTTAATATTCCACAACATACTGTCATGATCGCATCAGACTAGTCAGGGGCGGATTTAGGTTTGATGAGGCCCTAAGCTACTGAAGCTAACGGAACCCTTTATATGTCCAGCTGCCCTTTGTCAACAACAATTTGTCACTGTTTTTTTGTCTTGAATATGCCAACAAAGGTCCGTATAGTTAAAGCCATGGTTTTCCCGGTAGTGATGTATGGAAGTGAGAGCTGGGCCATAAAGAAGGCTGATCGCCGAAGAATTGATGCTTTTGAATTATGGTGCTGGAGGAGACTCTTGAGAGTCCCATGGACTGCCAGAAGATCAAAGGCATCCATTCTTAAGGAAATTAGCCCTGAGTGCTCACTGGAAGGACAGATCGTGAAGCTGAGGCTCCAATACTTTGGCCACTTCATGAGAAGAGAAGACTCCCTGGAAAAGGCCCTGATGTTGGGAAAGATGGAGGGCACAAGGAGAAGGGGACGGCAGAGGACGAGATGGTTGGACAGAGTTCTCGAAGCTACAAACATGAGTCTGACCAAACTGTGGGAGGCAGTGGAAGACAGGAGTGCCTGGCGTGCTCTGGTCCAGGGGGTCACGAAGAGTCGGACACGACTAAACAACTAAAGAACAACAACAAAAGAGGATCTGGAAATTCCTGGAGGACAAGGCTATCAATGACTACTAGCCATGATGCTAAGTTTGTACTCTGAAGACCAGTTTCTGTGAGTCACAGGTAGGCAGAATACTGCTGTGCTTCCCACAGGCATCTGGTTGGGCCCTGTGAGAATAGGATGCTGGACTAGAAAGACCATTTATGTCTTTGGCCCAAGTTCATCAGGACATGGGGCAAAAATGCACCCTGGAAATTGGCCACAGATTCTCCCCACTGTAGAGCAGAATCCTAATGAGAATTATGGCCACCCTGGTTTTCTCAGCACTACTGCATCTCCTCTCATTTTTCCGGGGTGCCCTCGCTGTTACTTAGCCGAAAATATTTTATTTGTGAAGGTCGGAACAATGCAGAGTCTTGTATGTTCCATCATTTTGAAACCAGCAAGAGGTGCTTCAGCTTCCGTTGCTGGCCTTAATGAGCGATAATGATGTGATGCATGATTAACTGGGTTGATAGCGAGTGCTTAGCAAGACTGATATCCCATGCCATTCAAACAGGACACTCATAAAAACTCTGCCATCTCCCATTTTAAAATGTTTGCTGAGTGACAAGTTTGAGAGATCACCTGAGTTTCCAGGACTGGCAGACGAAAGGAGGAAAAGAGCAGCCTGCAATGCTTGCATCCAGACGAGGGCTGTAAATTAGGAAAGCTCCTGTCAAAAACTGCTCAGCTGAACGGCAGAAATTTTAGAAATCTTAGTTCATTTGTTTTTAACTGTTCTGCACATGGTCCAAGCAGTTAAGAAAGAGCATCACCATTACAGGAAACAACCAAGCTACACACCAGAAAAACCAAAGCTGGATCAAATACTATTCACTTTTCACTTTAAGGCAATGAATATCCTTCATTCAAGAATTTTTGAATTCTTCACTCAGATTGCCCTCACTATGGCATCTTTTTGGTTGTGCCTGTATGCATAGCTTATTTATGAATAAAAGGTAAAAGTAAAGGGACCCCTGACCATTAGGTCCAGTTGTGGCCAACTCTGGGGTTGCAGCGCTCATCTCGCTTTATTGGCCGAGGGAGCCGGCGTACAGCTTCCAGATCATGTAGCCAGCATGACTAAGCCGCTTCTGGCAAACCAGAGCAGCACACGGAAACGCCGTTTACCTTCCCACCAGAGCGGTACCTATTTATCTACTTGCACTTTGACGTGCTTTTGAACTGCTAGATTGGCAGGAGCAGGGACTGAGCAACAGGAGCTCACCCTGTCGCAGGGATTCAAAGCACCGACCTTCTGATCTGCAAGTCCTAGGCTCTGTGGTTTAACCCACAGCACCACCCACGTTCCTTATTTATGAATAAATACCCAGTAACAAAATCTCATTCACCATGTGATCCCTCATTAGTCGCTCATGGGAAACAATAGCCCAGAGAACACAGAAGTCAAGGGGGAAAGACAGCACCCACTAATATTTTAGTAAGCGAATAATAAAAACCATCTAAAACATTTCATTTCATTTGACACCTGCAAAATGAAACTTAAAATATTGGGTGCAACCCTGGAGGGGAAAGGCTGCTTTTCACACTGTTTGGTGCTCAGGCTGGCTTCATAGATAATAATAATGGCATGGTTGCCTTCCCAATATTGTCCACATGTACTTTTCTGGTTTATCACTACAACAGCACTGGCAAATAAAACGTTTTAAGTGTGTCTTAAGTGCAATATACAAGGTGGCACTAGATGGCGATCATGAGCCTTATGGAAAATTCAATGTATTTCTAAAAGCGCTTTTTTAAAATTAAATAAAGCATTTTCAGAACTTTTTTTATATGTGTGTAGATTCCACCTGGGCTTCAGTAAAGCAAATAAATTGATTAGGCGGTGCCTATATGATATCAAGCGACATAATAATTTGCCCATGTTAAGGAAATTTTGCCCACGGTATGATTCTTTTCCACCTAGTCATGTTGATACATTGGCACCCAATTTGCAGAAGTTAACAGTTCCAAAATACAGACGTGCTTTCACTCACGCAAGATTAAATATGCTGCCTTCAGCTGTACTTGAGGGTCGATTTCAAAAAAATTCCGCTGGAAAATGCTTGTGTCCATGTGGAAATGGCAGTAGTGAGTCAGCGGCTCATGTGCATCTAGCTTGCATGCTTTATAAAGATTTGAGGGGTGAGGTTATTATCCCCCCTACTGCTACCCATACCAGGTCGCTCAACCATTGCTACTGTGACAGCAAAAACTGCAAAAAAATTAAAAATTAGCAGGGGCAATTAGAATAAGATCTATTATTTGATTATTGACATAAACCTTCAGAATATATTTTGTTTAGTTAAGTTTTTACCTCTATCTTCAGTACATTGTAATTTTTATTTTGTTTTATTTTATTGCTATGATTCTTGCTATGATTCTGATTCTGGACCTATGAAGATGCCATCGGTTTCCACATGGACCTGCCTTCAAATGAATCTCTGCAGGCATTCTTTGTGGAAGTGCCTGGTTCACTCAGAATATGCAGACACCATTCTGATTTTCAAGGTCGTTATATACCGGCAGTGCAACTTTCTTCCAAGTTTAGCAGGACTTTTCCCACTACCGCCCTTGCTTTCATTTCCCACCATTTGTCCTGTCTTCGAGATGATGGCAGAAGTCAAAAAAAGGGGGGGGAGTCGCAAAGCCCAATCCATACTCATTAGGAGCAAGTGTTGGCATCGCCGTTGCCGGTGCTACCTTCAGCGCTAATTGATGTGTCATTAAACTTTGAGAGGAGAAGGTTCCTGCTCCCATGACAGCTGTTCCATTGTGCGGTGGGCTGAGAAAGAACACCATTAAGCGTAATTAAGGAAAGAGGCAGAAACATAAGGAAAGGAACCTTTTTCTCCTCGAGATGAAAAGCCCTCTGTGTATACAAAAAAATGATGATGGCTCATAACTGACCCCATCGAAACGTCAATGAGGAGGCAGATGTCCGAGGGACTGGAATAAATGCCACCTCACTTCATCCCAGGCACTTCTTCCAAGCTGTTCCTCAACCACGTTCCTAACCCTTCAGAAACTTGTCCTCCATCCAGGTCCCTTTCTCCTTTGCTTCCCCTTCGTTGACATTTTAAAGGCCAGGAGATATTGTGATTGTCAATCGCTATTCTGGGCAACTTCTTTCTTTTCTTTTTTTCCCCCCAAGGACTTTCTGCACAGATTGAAGAACTTTGGAAAGTCACCGGGTAGCAAAGGCGAGCTCTTGCAACTGAGCTAAGCCTTTCTCAAAATGAGAGGTTGAGATGGGCCAGTGGCCTCTGCTAAGGGTCAGGGTTCGTGCACAGCCACCCACTTTTCCCTTCTCTCGGTGTGTGCCTTCCAGTGGATCAGGGCAGAGAATCCAAACATATCAGTGCTCTTGGTCTCACTGATGGGCTCCAAAGGAAAGCAGAGCAAGGCATTTGCCACTAGCTTGGCTGCAGGAGTTGCCAGAAGGCCTCAGCCCAGTATACCTGAAGGAGCATCTCCACCCCCATCGTTCTGCCCGGACACTGAGGTCCAGCTCCGAGGGCCTTTTGGCGGTTCCCTCCCTGCGAGAAGCCAAGTTACAGGGAACCAGGCAGAGGGCCTTCTCGGTAGTGGCACCCGCCCTGTGGAACGCCTTCCCACCAGATGTCAAAGAGAAGAACAACTACCAGACTTTTAGAAGACATTTGAAGGCAGATTCCCTGTTTAGGGAAGCTTTTAATGTTTAACAGACTACTGTATTTTAGTACTCTGTTGAAAGCCGCCCAGAGTGGCTGGGGAAACCAGCCAGATGGGCGGGGTATAAATAATAAATTATTATTATTATTATTATTATTATTATTATTATTATTATTATTAAGAATATAAGGAGAGTCTTGCTGGATCCAACCACAATGGCTGACTTTTGGAAGCCTGCAACCAGGACAACAGGAGTCTCCCAACTTTTGGTTCTCCATTATTTGGGGACATCTTGCCTCTGACACAGGAGCTACATAACAAAAGAACATAAGAAAAGCTCTACTGGGTCAGATATAAGGTCTATATAGTCCAGGATCCTGTTCCCATAGTGGTCAACCAGATAAAAACATAAGAAAGACTCTTTTGGATCAGGCCAAAGGCCTATCTGGTTGAGCATCCCGTTGCCCACAGTAGCTGAACAGATGCCAATGAGAAGTTCACAGGAAATGAGAGTGATATTCATCTCCCACTGTTGGGAGATAATCTGATGGGTGCCTCTGTGTCTCTAGATAATCTGATAGGTGCCTCTGTGTCTCTAGATACCGAAATTCCAGAGTGGGGTGGTGAGTGGTGGGCCAAAACAAGAGAAATAGAAGGCAATATGCACAGGGAAACAAAATTTAGGGTGTAGCTGGGGGGATATGGCAGGCATGAGCCGGTTACCACTGGCTTTCATTGAGCACTACAGAACAAACAAACAAAAACACAGGTGGGACACTGGTGGCTCTGTGATCTAAACCACTGAGCCTCTTAGGCTTGCTGATCAGAAGGTCGGCGGTTCGTATCCCCACCACGGGGTGACCTCCCGTTGTTCTGTCCCAGCTCCTGCCAACCTAGCAGTTCGAAAGCACACCAGTGCAAGCAGATAAATATGTACCACTGTGGCGGGAAGGTAAACGGTGTTTCCATGTGCTCTGGTTTCCATCACAGTGTTCCGTTGCGCCAGAAGTTGTTTAGTCCTGCTGGCCACAGGATCTGGAAAACTATCTGTGGACAAACACCGGCTCCCTCAGCCTGAAAGCGAGATGAGCGCCGCAACTCCATAGTCGCCATTGACTGGACTTAACCGTCCAGGGGTCCTTTATCTTTACAGAGCAAAATATTCAGGGAACAATCTGGGACATAACTGAAAGTCCAGTGTGTGAAGAGGTTTGAGCTGGCAGCTCAAGTGCGCGGTCCATATGGGTCTCACAAGCCACTTTTGAGTTCCGATATCAACAATTTAGGAACTTTCACCATTTTGCAACTAAGCTAAGTTTTACTGCCTGTGCAACTATTCTGAAGCACATGAATATGACCTTTTGAGAGTAAGTAAGCGAACCATTTTTAACTTACCAAACGTATGGTCTTTTCCTTCGCTGGGGTAAGAGGGAAACTTCGGAAAGAAACTTTTTCAGGGGACATTTTGGAACTTACTTTAAAGGGCATATTTTAAAGATTTAACAGACTATATTCCCAAGCTTTACTTTGCTGCATATTTTGTGACTTTAAATCTCTGCTGGGGGTTTTTTCACCAAAGAGTCCTTGCCCCAAACCTGGATCTTGGCATCCAGGGAATTCTCCTTTCTACCTTCTTTTTCCTTGAACCAACATGAAGTGCCTCTGATGGCTGGAAGCCACAGGCCATTGAGCCTTGCCTCACCAATCACTTGCTGGCATCGTCCCCGATCGGAACAGCATCCAATTTGAACAGGTTTGTTAATACACTGGGCTCCACCATTTAACCCGTTATTGCTCGCTCTTTCTGCACACCTTTCCATCAAAGTCAGGCAACATTTATCTGTAAATGGGGAAAGGAAATGAGGCGCCGTTGTATTTTACCTGATCATTAATTCATAGGTGGAGAGAAAGAGAGAAAACTGAATTGCTACTGCTGCTTGTGTGGCTGCAGCCTGGATGAAAAGGGGCCGTTTGCAGCCAGCAGATACCATCCTCCCATTATTATTTCAGATTTGAAAACGACTTGTCAGAACACCGCAAGGTTCCTTCATGTTAAAGGGAGACTTTCATGTCCCCGTCTTACAGATTTAGAGGAGGAGGACGGAGGACGGAGATGGAGGGTGCCAGACTTTGTTTTCATGAGCCTTCCTGGACAAAAGAAATAAAAATGTGTAAAAGCGAGGAGAGAAAAGATGGGCAGCGGAGCCTTGCAGGCAGCATACACCAAAGGATTCAGGAAGGAGGGAGGCCCCACAGCCTGAGGTGCAATTCATGGCTGCCACAGTTTGAACTGCCCTCCCACAGAAACAGTGCTTGCGGGTTCCTGCCTAATGCATTTAATGGGGGAACAAGCGCCTCGTTGCTAGCTCTGGGGGTGGTGATAGTACACAGAGATGTATTTGTTTGCCGGTTTATTAAAATCATACCCAGCCCTTCCTTCCAAAGGAGCCCAGGGTGGCAGACAACAAATGATACAACGATAAAAGAAAGCATCTTAAAAACAACTTCAACAATTCCAGTATAGATGCAGGCTAGGACTGATGTCAGCTTCAAAGGCTTGTGGAAAGAGGAAGGTCTTCTGTGTTAAGGAATGCAGCTAATGGGAGTTATTTTCCCACATTTGTCTTTCCCTATGTGGAAAAGCCAGGGCTTGGACCTGGGACTTTAAATATGCAAAGCAGTTCCTGGGCTGCTGAACTATGGCACCTCTATTTTTGTATTTACACACACGCAAAGGCTGCAATTCTTATCTCAGTCCCAGGGACCTCAGTGCAACTTCTTCCCAGGTGAGTGTGCAGCCAAGAATTCTGAACCCTATTCGTGTTAAAATTCTGAAATGTTGCTTGTTATTCCATCCTTGCATTTGTTCCCTTTAAAACAAAGTATTTCCAGTAAAATCTGGGGAGGGCAAACAAACCTTCCGTTGTTTATCTGCCTCCAGATTTCTGTGTCGTAGAACCCACTTAACTAACCCCTCGCCCAGATGAGGAATGCATTCTCAAATGTTCTTTCAGTTAGAGAAGGAAATATCGAAACAGCGGCATTTTTAAGCCTACCTTCCTATCGATAGGAAGACAGATATCTCCTTGGGGTGTTGGTTATTTGAGCGCCCCTGTTAATAACAGAGTCCCAGAGCTATTACCCAGAGCGAGGGATGGATATGACTTGTAAAACATTGCAACAGCCGTGTGTGTCATGAATATTGTCACTGTGCAAGGGATTGTTTCAGATTCATGGCCCTTAGGGCTGCAAGCCATTTGTTTCAAGGCCACGGGGCCGTGAAATGCAATATCTTAGTACATGAATAGTTTCCCTGGAATCATCTAGTCTGGCCTCTGATACCTTGCGCCTTCTAAAAATTGCATTCTGTGGAACTCCATATACATTAGCATAGAATCGTAGAATAGCAGAGTTGGAAGGGATCATGAGGATTATCTAGTGACTAGTCCAACCCCCTGCAATGTGGGACTCTTTCGCCCAACGTGGAACTCGAACCCAGGACCCTGTGATTAAGAGACTCATTATATGGGGGGGAAGCACGTGTGTGTGGATGTAGGGACAGTGGGGAACAGATTTCACAAGTCGGAGAGTACTTTCCTTAAGTCCCTCTCTAGAACAGTGTTTCCCAACCGGTGTTCCGCGGCACACTAGTGTGCCGCCAGACGTTGCCTGGTGTGCCGTGGGAGGGAGGTGGGCGAGTCGGGCTAATCCTCCGACGAGCTCCACCTCCAGACCCATTGCTCAAATCCTTTAACCCAGGAAGGCAGGAGGGCGGGGAGGGGGGGGAGAAAGAGAAAAAAGAAAGGGTGGAAAAAAGAAGGGGAAGAGAAAATATTTTTTTAAAAAAAGGAAAGAGGAAAAAAAGCGAGGGATGGAGGAAGGGGAAGGGGGAAGAAGATGGGGGGTCTTTGTGTATAAACAGAAGGGGAGGACAATGAAGAGGGGCGGGGCTTGGCAGGCAGCAGATAACTGGGGAGGGGGGCGCGGCTGGCGGCGGCTCAAGGCAGGAAGGGAGGAGTTGCCTCGCCGAGAGTCTTGGGCTGCAGAGATTTCCCGTTCAGGAGCGCAGGAGGCCACGCCGTGGATGGGAATCTCCTCCTCCTCTTCCTCCTCCTCCTCCAGGAGAGAGGGTGGTCCGCCCCACCGAGTCGGGCCTGCTCAAGCGTGGGAGCCTATAGTTAGAGCTCAGCTCCTTTTCTTGCCTTCCCCGCCCCCCCACGGAGCACATTTTCCTCGCCCCCCCCAACCCCCGCATGTAGAATAGAAGCCCTCCAGCCTCCACGGTGCAAAAACTCTCCCCTCTGCAACGAAGTGCTTTGTTGCATATCTTTGGTGAGGTTTTTAGGCAGTCTTGGTGCACCTTAAATCAGCGCTAATTGCGCCTGGACGCAGTATTTACTTCCGAGTAGGCCCCCTTCTCCCCCCCCCCCCCGGTAGCACCTGACGTTGCTATTCGTATCATCAGGTTTGTTTGTTGATAATTTAATTGTTTTAAAAGCATCATGCTAAAGAGCTCTCTCCCACCCCCAGACCCTTGGGCAAAACAGAAACACACACATACACAAACACAGAGATTGAGCCCTGCAGGTTTTATGAAATGAATGGATTCTGAATGCCTGTTTCAGTGGCTTGTCCGCCTTAGGCTGCTGGGCCAGACACCTGTTACACGGTGCAGTCCGTAAGCTGTGAGCGCTGCTACCTGCCGCCGAGACCACGTAACGACAGTCTTGAAAGACCTACATTGGCTCCCAGTACCTTTCCGAGCACAATTCAAAGTGTTGGTGCTGACCTTTAAAGCTCTAAGCGGTTTCGGTCCTGTATACCTGAAGTAGCGTCTCCGCCACCATCGTTCAGCCCAGACACTGAGATCCAGTGCCAAGGGCCTTCTGGCAATTCCCTCACTGTGAAAAGTGAGGTTACAGGGAACCAGGCAGAGGGCCTTCTCGGTAGTGGCGCCCGCCCTGTGGAATGCCCTCCCATCAGACATCAAAGAGATAAACCAGTGTTTCCCAACCGGTGCGAGACGTTGCCTGGTGTGCCGTGGGAGGGAGGCGGGCGAGTCGGGCGGCGAGAGGCGGGGCGGCGACGGCGAGGAGAGGCCGCCCAGCGCGGGGCTCTCGCCGTCTGCCTGCCTGGCTGCCTGCGTGGCGCTGACGTCACGGGGCTGTAACGTGCCCCACATAGGCACACGCGGGACGGCGAGCGAGCTCCCTCCCACATCCCATCGCCGCTCGCTTCGGCCGGCCTACTGGGCTGTCGCAGGCGGAAGGCCTGCGCATGCGCGAGGTTTCCGCGCCTTCGGGATTCCCTTCACGCCTTCCTCCTCCCGGGTCCTTGAGAGCGCGGGAAGGGGCAGCGCGAGACCGGCGTTGAGCCTGGTAGGTATTGCGCTTGCCAAGGCAGTCATTTGGGAAATGAAAACTTGCAAAGCAAGCAACCAGTTCAATCTGAAGTACGTGTATGCTTAATATCCTGTATCTGAAACCTGTTCTGCCCCCTCCCCCACACTTGGTGCCATTTTCATCTACACATGCAGCAGAGTAAGTTGACCCAGAATAGTACCAATTCAGATGGCAGATGGGAGAATGACAGTGCTGAATGCTTTCCCATGTAGAACAGTCCCTGCAAATAAAAACCTAGCATATTTGGAAGAGGGATGCTAGCCTAACCATTACCTTCTATGCTGTTACTATTTTTTTATTTTTTTTTACATAAGTAAAAAGTGACCTTTCCCCATCTGGCATGGTGGTGTGCCTCGAGATTTTTTTCATGAAACAAGTGTGCCTTTGCCCAAAAAAGGTTGGGAAACACTGCTCTAGAAGACGACACAAGCTGTTCTGCTTAGGAATTTGATAGGATACTGTGCTGTTCAAAGTAAGTGTGTTAATTTTTGAGGGACTGAGGGTGTATTTTTTTGAATTTATTTAAAGACAGAGCCTAGGACTTGCCGATCAGAAGGTCAGCGGTTCGAATCCCCACGACAGGGTGAGCTCCCGTTGCTCAGTGCCAGCTCCTGCCAACCTAGCAGTTCGAAAGCACGTCAAAGTGCAATTAGATAAATAGGTACCGCTCCGGCGGGAAGGTAAACGGCGTTTCCGTGCGCTGCTCTGGTTCGCCAGAAGCAGCTTAGTCATGCTGGACACATGACCCAGAAGCTGTATGCCAGCTCCCTCGGTCAGTAAAGCAAGATGAGCGCCGCAACCTCAAAGTCGGCCACGACTGGACCTAATGGTCAGGGGTCCCTTTACCTTTACAATGTGCTAAGAGAACAATATGCTAAACAAAATGGATATTCTAAACCTGGAAAAACCAGAGTGTTGCAATGGTTAGAGTACCAAGCCAGGCACTCTCCAGACTGGGAGACCAGGGTTCGAATTCCCACACAGCCATGAAAATCATTGGGTGGCTTTGGGCCAGTTGCCAGCTCTCAGCCTAACCTACCGCACAGGGTTTTTTTCATTGTGAGGATAAAATGAAGAGGGGAGAACCATTGCCCCACTTTGAGCTCCTTGCGGGATGGGGGAAGGAGGTATATAACATGCAATGGAGGCAAATAAATAAAACTGTATTAAAAAGCATTGTACAAAGCTACTACCAGATTACACCCTGCTTTTTCCTCCAAAAAAAACCCCAAACACCTAGTGAAATTGTGTTGTAAGCTTTACTCATTGGCAGTTTTGCAGGGAGAGGTTTAAGAAAGCAGAGATTTCTATTCTAAACCATCTGCGTCACAATCAGAGCGGCTTCTGTTCTGCTGCAGTTCGGTTTCCACACAAAGTGGGGTTTTCCACCTCCATCAAGTAATAATAAGAAGCCATAATGTTATTTTAAAAATCCATAGTCATAAAGTTCCATGGAGGATGTGTGGCTTTGAATTACAGTGGTACCTCGGGTTACATACGCTTCAAGTTACATACGCTTCAGGTTACAGACTCTGCTAACCCAGAAATAGTACCTCAGGTTAAGAACTTTGCTTCAGGATGAGAACAGAAATTGTACTCCGGTGGTACGGCAGCAGCGGGAGGCCCCATTAGCTAAAGTGGTGCTTCAGGTTAAGAACAGTTTCAGGTTAAGAACGGACCTCGGGAACGAATTAAGTACTTAATTAAGTTCTGTGCTCTTCAGAGTAGCTTGTTCAAGGCTGGAAGTTTGTAGGGTGGGGGCTGATCATGTAGTGCAGGGTTGTTCAAGGTGCAGAGTTTGGGTTTTATAAATTTGTCCGTGTAGACTGCCCTTGGGAAGAAAAACACTTGTGGTCCGGTGTCAGAGATTTTATGGAAATTGGTGCAAGGTGCTAGGTTTTACGAACAATTATAACTGAGAAGTAATAATGTTTCAGCCTGCAGATGGTGGTAATAGGACCTCTTCTGTGGCCTTGCAAAGCCATTGATATCTGAGAAGAGATAAGTGCGTATTTCCCCCATTTAAATAGATTCTAAAAACTTGAAAGTTGAAAACTTTGGCGATGTCCCCCGCCCTCCCAGGCTCAATCATATATCACCCCAAAAATGTGACAGCACGCCATCAATAACCCTGTGAAACATGGTAGTTAAAGAGGCAATTACATATCGTTCTTGAAACTCTTTAATTTTCATAAAGCGTGTAGGTAACATTTTAGGGCACTCAGGAATAATTTTACCCACTTAACATTCCCTAATAATGTCCTTGAGAGCCGCAGCAAGGGACCTATCCTTATCTGTTCTATGGACATGATCCTGAAAATTCAAATGGTGGTTAGTTGTGGTTGATATTGTATCCCAACAGCGTAACGCTCACCCTTTCCCCACCCCAAAAGAGAGAGGATGGAAACATAGAACTGAAGGTTGTCTCTTGCTAGCCATGATGGCTAATAAGGTAGAATGAGCCACTGTTTTAGATGACTTTAGAAGAGGACTAGGCAAATTCATGGAGAAGTCTATCAAAACAAATGTCAGGTTCTACACTTAGGAAGGAATAACCAGCTGCACCAGTATAAGATGAGAGACACGTGGGTTGCCATTAGTACATTAGTAGGTACAAGGCTGCCTCGTACCTATGGGACTGCCTCTCCCAGTATGCCCCGCAGAGGACCTTAAGGTCCATAAATAGCAACACCCTAGAGGTCCTGGGCCCTAAGGAAGTTAGATTAGCCTCAACCAGAGCCAGGGCCTTTTCAACACTGGCCTGGTGGAACCAGGGACCATGAGACCAGGGCCCTGCAGGATCTGATTTCTTTCCGCAGGGCCTGTCAGACAGAGTTGTTCCGCCTGGCCTTTGGCTTGGAATCAACTTGATCCCCTCCCCCTCCTCCTCTTTCCTTTTTCCTTTCCCCTTCTGTGATGGAACTCCTATTTGGGGACTTCCCTGGCTTTTTCCTGGCCCACATAGGACCAGTCTGGATAGCTGGCCTTGGTGAAGATTTGACGTTCTCATCCCCAAAAAGTTTTTTATTTGAGTTTCTACCGAAATGAGGCTGCATTTTAATGTTGTACTTTAATTTTGTTTTTAAGTTGTATTTTAATCAATTGATTTTATACCTGGTGTTAGCCGCCCTGAGCCTGGTCTTGGCTGGGGAGGGTGGGGTATAAATATATTTTATTTATTTTTTATTTATTTATTTTTTATTACATGTGAAAAGGATTTAAGGAGTCTTAGTAGACCACAAGCTTAGCATGAGTCAGCAGTGTAACTTAGCAGCAGTCAAAGCTAAAGCTATTCTAGGCTGCGTCAACCAAAGTTTACTGTCCAGATCGAGGGAAGGAATAGTACCACTCTATTCTGCCTTGGTCAGACCACAGCTGCAGTCCTGTGTCCAGTTCTGGGCACCACAATTTAAGAAGGATGTTGACAAGCTTGAAGGTGTGGAGAGGAGGACGACCAAGATGATCAAGGGTCTGGACAACAAGCCTTATGAGGAATGGTTGAGGTAGTTGGATTTGATTAGCAGGGGAAAGGGGAAAGTGAGAGGAGATATGATAGGCATCTTCACATATCTCTGTCAGGAAAAAGCAGCAATGCAAGAGCGAGCTGCAAGTTGCTGGAATGCAAAACAGGATGTTGATGTTTGGGACTGTACTATTGGAACAAAGGGGCAGTCTATTCACTGTACTGAGCACCGGATGTTAGCTCAGAGTGTCATCTGACCTGTACTGGAAGTACAGGGGTGGAGTTTCTCTCTCTACTGTTGGAGACTGGAGAGTGCAGACGTGTTTCTCTGTACTGCTGGAATGACAGAAATAAAGACATGTAAATAGATTTCTGTCTGTCTCTTTCCCCTCCCTGAGGGAAGCAGGGAGGAGGGAGGAGAGGTGTGTGCCTCTCACGCTGAGTGGGATCGCAGATAGTGACCTCACCTGTATCCTGCCGGGAGAAGCAGACGGGGAGGTCAACAAGGATCTCAAGCCGAATGCCTGGAGAATGGCCAGTTACCTCTGACGGCGGCCTGAGAATCCGACAATCTCAAGGGCTGTCACATGGAAGATGGTGCCAAAGTTGTTTTCTCCTGCTCTGATGGTTTCAGGATACAAGAAAGGAGAACTTTCTGAAAGTAAGAGTTGTTTGACAGTGGAACGGTCTCCCTTGGGAGGTTGTGGACTCTCCTTCCTTGGAGGTTTCTAAGCAGAGGTTGGATGGCCACCTGTCAGTGATTCTTTAGCTGTGATTCCTGCATTGCAGGGGGTTGGATTAGATGACCCCTGGGCTCCCTTCCAATTCTACAATTCTATGGTGGCTATTAGCCACGATGGCTATGCTATCCCTCCAAAGTTGGAGGTGGTGGTGCTCTTCTGAATAACAGAAGCAATAGGAGGGAAGAGAGCTTTTGTGCTCTGGTTCTGCTTGCGGGTTTCCTGCAAGGATCTCGTCAATATGAGGATATATCTAAGATCACATGAACTTCCATTTCAAAATAGGGGATTAAAAATAGGCCAAACATTATAACATTTTTTTATTATTATTATTATTATTATTATTATTATCATTATCATTTATTCGATTTATACACTGCCCTATATGAGGAGTCTCAGGGTGGTTCACAAACAAGACCACAACATATAAAATCAAAAAGAACAACCCAATAAAAAACTCAATTAAAAAAACCCTAAAAGAACCACATTCTAAAAGGGTGTTGGATGTCCATAAGATCAACCAAAGACCTGGTTAAAAAGGAACCTTTTTGCCTGGCGCCCAAAGGTGTATAATGAAGGTGCCAGGTGAACTTCCCTGGGGAGAGCATTCCATAGAAGGGGAGCCACTGCAGAGAAGGCCCCGTTCTCACGTTGCCACCCTCTGGACCTTTCCTGGAGGAGGCACACAATGAAGGGCCTCAAGATGATCTCAGGGTCTGGGTCGGTTCATATGGGAAGAGGCGATCCTTAAGGTATTGTGGTCCTGAGCCTTTTAAGGTTTACCTTAGGTCAAAACCAGCACTTTGAACTCGGCCCGGAAACTAATTGGTAGCCAGTGCAGTTGGACCAGGATCGGTGTAATACGCTCAAACCGTCTTGTTCCGGTGAGCAACCTGGTTTGCATCCCATTATTTAGGAAAAACCGTAGTGGACACAGCTAGACAGTGTTTTACCTGAAAGTGTCAGCATACGAGAACATTTCATGGTGGCTGGGGAGAAAGGCAGGAGGAAAGTAATCTTGCAGCTGTGGGTGTTCCTCTTAATGGATTAAGTTATGTTCATCTTAATGTATAGCCTAGACATAAGAATTGATGTGACCCTTTCGCAAAGGAACTGAATTGGCTTTTCAGTGCAGCGGCCTCAGGTAACATAGGGTTGCCCTCAACTCATATATTTTTATGAACTGGCTGTGGTTTTGACCTCTTTCTGCATGCTCAGAGTGGATTCTATCCATCATAAATTTTCTTTTTTCCTATTAGCCACAAAGCATTCCCAAAATATGATCAAGGCATGGCAAGTTATGAACAGGAGGGAATCCTAAATCACAGGCTGGCCGCTTAAGGCCACTGATTCAGTTCCTGGCGGAAAGTGTCGCTGTGGTCCTTGTAGATGAATTGAGCATTTAACAAAAATAAAATAACAGTCCTAAAGTACATTATTTTTCATTCTCATGGAGTAAAGCCAAATGAGTTTCACAGTTAGCACAGTGGTGGGTGCATGTTTAAAAAAAGAAGAAACTTAAAAGATTCATTTAAGGTTTTCTTTTTAAAAAATCCTATGTGGCTCTGCTTTAGCTAAAAGAAAATCAAAACACAGAGCTCATCAGAACTTCGCAGCCAGGGTTCTAGACAGCCTCATGTTGCAAGGCCTAGCAGAGAACTATAAGAACACCCAATAACCAGAAATGTTTAGAAAATTTACAAGCAAGAATATGCAGCATTCAACTACCTCTCCAGGTAAGAGAGAGGCAACCTCCACTCAAAAATATGAAACCAATTTGGATTTTGACCTAATAAAAGTTTTGCCCTGATATGAATTATGGAGAGAAGCTCCCTCACAAATCCACTGTGAACCTATTTGACTGCAATTTGGCAGACTTAGTTCCTACTGAAGGTGTTCCTGTGGCTGCAAATTTCATCCACTTTGGGCAAAAGAAGGAAGTGATAACCCTGATTTTTTTGGGTTCCCTATTATACTGAATTGGGGACACGACTTCTGCTTTATAAACAGCAGCTCAGAGCCCAAAACAAGGAGAACACAGAAGTACAGTAGCTCAGAAATGATGACATGCAGATACAAAGGAAATCGTTAAGCGTGTGCACACACCCTCCTTTATAGCAAAGAGTCTTTAAATTGCTCTAATCCTCTCTAATCACCAAGATCAACCTCAGTTTTGGGTATTTTGGGTGTTTGGCTTCCAAGCACAAGACATTTTGTAAAGGTCAAGATGATGCTTCCTCTCATTCCATGTACAGAAGATAACTGGACTAGCAACTGGATATTATTGCAACACTAGCAACAGAATAATATTATTATTATAATCATCATCACTGTTATCATCATTACCATTATTATTGTCATTATTTATCATTGTCATTGATCTATTAATTGCCTTCTAAACCACTGCTTGAAGGTGAACTCCATATAAAATAATTGAAAATAGTTTAGAACAGATACATTTAAAATAAGACTAAAAGCCACTAAAAGTGAACGCTCGTGGTCAAGACCCATTTATCGAGCTGCAAAAGCCTGCAGGAACAAAACAAAAAAATATCTCCAATTGTTTCTGGAAAGTGCAGCTAATGGGTGCCTGTGAATATCTCGACAGGGATGTCGTTCCAGAGAACAGGGGCATCCACACTAAAAGCCCTCCTCCGAGTTACTGCAGAGTGGGCTTCTGAGATCTTTGGAACTGGCAAGAGAAGCTCTCCTGCAGACAGCAGTGATCTGCTGGTTGTAGAAGGGGTAAGGCCATCTCTCATATAACCTTGTCCCGAGCTGTGGAAGGACTTATGTGCTAGTAGCAACACATTGAATTTGACTCAGAAGCAAATCGGCTGCCATTGCAAATCCCAGTTATAAAATGGCAGTAGTTTGCCCCCACACAGGGGCGTCTTACCCATAGAGGCTAGTGGCACGGGGTGGCAGGGAAGAGGCAGAGTCTGGATGCGGCGCTTCCTGGCATCAGCTAACCGCCCTTGCCCGCCTCCTCCATGCTGTGCCAAAGCAGTCCCGTGCCTGCAGCCTCCGT
Source organism: Podarcis bocagei (assembly GCF_964188305.1). Classification (NCBI taxonomy): domain Eukaryota; kingdom Metazoa; phylum Chordata; class Lepidosauria; order Squamata; family Lacertidae; genus Podarcis; species Podarcis bocagei. The sequence goes on along the minus strand of NC_138130.1, from coordinate 96,588,997 downwards.
CTGCCGTGGCCACCATGGCACGAAGCAACCAGCTGAGTCGGGAGGCGCCACGTCCAGCCATGTCCAGTGTTATGTACTGAGTTGAATAGGATCCAAAATGCAGCAGTCTGGTTGGTCCTAGAACAATAGGATCCAGAATGCAGCAGTCTGATTGGTCCACAGGAGCTACCCAATCCAGTTCCAGGTGGAAGTGAATCCGCAACCTGATTGGCCTACAGGAGAATCCCAGAATTAGCCAATCACGTGGGGCCCATTGTGTAAATAATGTATATAAAGCAGATAGTGTGGGGGAACGTCCATTCCTCCTCACCACTATGAGCTGAATAAAGAGCATGAAATCCACTCTTGAGTACCATATTTTTCGCTCTATAACACGCACCAGACCATTACACGCACCTAGTTTTTAGAGGAGGAAAACAAACAAAAAATTTCTAAACGAAATAGTGGATATATGATTTTTGTGGTTCATGCTGTGGCCACAGACATGTGATCTGACAGTGAGTTTGGAGTAGCCCAATGCAAAAATCCTGAGGATCCATGTGGATCCATGCTTTGTAACCACGGAGGAGGGAAGGAAGGGGAACCATGGATCCTCTGCTCACGACTGCAGCAGATCCCCCCTGCCACCCACAGGCATTTGCTCCATAACACTCACAGACATTTCCCCTTACTTTCTAGGAGGAAAAAAGTGAGTGTTATGGTGCAAAAAATACGGTATATTTCATCCAGCCTCTTCCCTGCCGGAGGAGCCACCCTCCAGCCGCTGCCCACCTCCTCCAGCCCCACCAGCAGCCGTCCTCCCTAAAAAAGGTCAACAACTCTGGGGAACGGGGGGGTTGCTGGAAGGAGCTTTGCCCTTGCCCCCACAAGCCATCTAGCCATGGCATTCTGCACCAACTCTGGGCCAACCCCAAGAATAGCCCCACATAGGGCAGAATTGATGCTTTTGAATTATGGTGCTGTAGGAGACTCTTGAGAGTCCCATGGACTGCAAGAAGATCAAACCTATCCATTCTGAAGGAGATCAGCCCTGAGGGCTCACTGGAAGGACAGATCCTGAAGCTGAGGCTCCAATACTTTGGCCACCTCATGAGAAGAGAAGACTCCCTGGAAGAAACCCTGATGTTGGGAAAGATGGAGGGCACAAGGAGAAGGGGACGACAGAGGACAAGAAGGTTGGACAGTGTTCTCAAAGCTACCAGCATGAGTTTGACCAAACTGCGGGAGGCAGTGGAAGACAGGAGTGCCTGGCGTGCTCTGGTCCAGGGGGTCACGAAGAGTCGGACATGACTAAACAACAACAGGGCACATTGCAGTAATTGTACTGTGAGGTTAACTAATAATATCACCCAGTGCACCAAAGGAAAGTAGAATAGTTTATGATGCGTAGGTCATGTCTAGTAAACTGAGCTGTGCTCTCCAACAGGGTACAGTTGCCAGGCGACTGAGGAGGAATATATGTGGGGCTGCCCCCTCCAGCAACTGCCACCTGGGACTATTGTTGCATTCTGTGTACTGGCAGGGGAAAGCCTATCGCCAGAACTCATGGCTTCTTCTAAAATGAGAAAGAAAGGGTTTACTTGTGTGTGCATAGATCGTACAGACATCAAGGCACATCAGATTTGTTAAGAAAACTATTTGTTACCTCTCTGGGTCAACGTTGTGTTTTCTGCTCAAGTTGCCGAAGGCAGGAACACTGACACCCAAAGCTGGTTTCCTTTAGTACATGATGCATTGAACAGTCCATACGATTTTCTTGCTTCTCTGCAGAGGATTTGGGTGTTTGGGATGCTAATGCCATCTGCTGGGCTGTTTTCGCTTAGCCAAGGAATTTGTGAGTTAACATTTCATATACAACTGCGGACCTACAGGTCTACAGAACAGCATTTCCCAGGAAATGAAATTATTAGAGTTCCTTCACTTGTTTGTCAGTTTTTCCCCAAGCGATTCAAAGCGACCTACAATGCAGAGACATACATGAAAACCAAGTACAGTGGTGCCTCGCAAGACGAAATTGATTCGTTCTGCGAGTTTTTTTGTCTTGCGAATTTTTCGTCTTGCGAAGCACGGTTTCCCATAGGAATGCATTGAAACGGTTTCCCATAGGAAAAAGGAAACAAACTTGCAAGACGTTTTCGTCTTGCAAAGCAAGCCCATAGGGAAATTCGTCTTGCAAAGCAACTCAAAAAACGAAAAACTCTTTCATCTTGGGAGTTTTTCGTCTTGCGAGGCATTCGTCTTGCGAGGTACCACTATACAGAAGCCAGAATAAAGTAAGAACCTAAAATACTAATCCGTAATACATATCAAAGGACATACCAGCTTAAACCACTGCACACAAAAAATAGGAGGAGGAGGAGATGCCACAAACTTGATTACGTGCTCAACAAATTAAGTCCCAATGCCCTGGGTAAATGAAAATGTTTTTGCGTAGCACCTAAACATGGCCAAGAATCCCTTCCCTCACAGACATGCCTGACAGATGTGTGGGAAAGGGCCTCCTTGGTGCTTGCTCCCAGACTCCCTAGAGAAGCTAGTCTGGCTCCCTCCTTGTGGTCCTCCTACCAGCAGGTAAAGACTTTCTTGTTTCAACAGGCTTTTGAGAACTGGCTGCTTTTAATGAAAGAGCTAGTGCAGTGCTGTTCTTATTGTAATCATTTGTATGGTTTTAATAGTTTTTAATGTGCGTATTAGGGACGCGAGTGGCACTGTGGGTTAAACCACAGAGCCTAGGACTTGCCGATCACAAGGTCGGTGGTTCGAATCCCCGCAATGGGGTGAGCTCCCATTGCTCGGTCCCTGCTCCTGCCAACCTAGCAGTTTGAAAGCACGTCAAAGTGCAAGTAGATAACTAGGTACCGCTCCGGTGGGAAGGTAAACAGCGTTTCCGTGCACTGCTCTGGTTCGCCAGAAGCGGCTTAGTCATGCTGGCCACATGACCCGGAAGCTGTACGTCGGCTCCCTTGGCCAATAAAGCGAGATGAGCGCCGCAACCCCAGAGTCTGGCACGACAGGACCTAATGGTCAGGGGTCCCTTTACCTTTACCTTAATATGCGTATTGTATTGTATTGTATTGTATTGTATTGTATTGTATTGTATTGTATTGTATTGTATTGTATTGTATTGTATTACTTGTGAAACATGGACCGCTTGTAAATGTCATCTCCAACTCCTTGAAAGATTCCATCAACGATGTCTCCGGAAATTTTTACACATCACTTGAGAAGATAGGCAAACTAATTCCAGTGTACTGGAAGAAGCAAAGATCCCCAGTGTCGAAGCAATGATTCTCCAACATCAACTTTGTTGGACTGGTCACGTGGTTCGGATGCCTGATTATCGTCTTCCAAAGTAACTACTCTACTCCGAACTTTAAAATGGAAAGCGTAATGCCGGTGGTCAACAAAAGAGGTTTAAAGACTGTCTCAAGACAAATCTTTAAAAATGTATTTATTAACACTGACAACTGGGAAACACTTGCCTGCGAGCGTTCCAATTAAAGGACAACCTTTACCAAAGGTGTCATGGGCTTTGAAGACACTTGAACTCAGGACGAAAGGGAGAAACGTGCTAAGAGGAAGGCACACTTGGCAAATCCACATCATGATCAGCTCCCGCTTGGAAACTTATGTCCTCACTGTGGAAGGACATGTGGATTCAGAACTGGTCTCCACAGTCACTTATGGACTCATTGTTAAAACCGTGTTTATGGAAGACAATCTTACTGGGCTATGAGGGATCACCAAAGAAGAAGTATTGTATTGTATTGTATTGTATTGTATTGTATTGTATTGTATTGTATTGTATTGTATTGTATTGTATTGTATTGTATTGTAATGTTTAGTTTTAATTCTATCAATGTTTATTTGTTTTTTAAATTATTTTCTCTATGTTTTTGGCTATTTTCGTTTTTATCAGCCTGCCACCTTGAGTTCCTGACAGGGGAAAAAGAGGGGATAAAATAAAATATTGATGATGATGTCCTGCATGGCAAGCCACTTCAAAACCCACCTTCATTAACCCTTCTAAGCCAGAAGATCCCCATCCCTGGTCAAAAACATCTAGAAAAAAAAGAGTTTATTGAATTACCTTTTCAAGGGAAACCTCAGATCAAAAGGCGTGGGGAGGGAAGTCGTCTGTACAACACTCAGAAGCCATTTGCATCAATTTGATGGTGCTGTCCAACAATTTCTGTGACATATTAAGTGCCATAAAACAAAGGCGTTCCATCACAGACACAAGCCAACGAAGAGGAGACAGCATGAGGGATGTGACATTCAAATGACAATCGACAGCCATAAAGGGGGCCAGGCGACAGTTGTCCAAATGTCAGCTCAATGAATGCGGCTCTTCCATTTTCCATATTAGGAACCCTCTCATCCATGACAACCATCACACAAATGGATATAAGGCTCCATCATTACAAATGCTTTTCTGTGAATGTCAGATCTGGGCTGGGTGTGGCAGAATTTGTTTCAGTCCTCATTTTGAATGGAGTGGACTTAAATGAATGTGGATCTGAGTACAGCTAAGGATGAAAAACTTTTTGGAATTTTTGTAGCATAGGTTCAGTTGTGGGTTGTTGTTGTTGTTTTGGTTGTTGTTTTTTAAAGGAAGGAAAATGTCGATTTCAGGGGGAAATGAATTGAGGAGGGTACAAAATGCATGCAAAAAGAATGTTGTTGTTTAGTCATTTAGTCTCTGCTTTTTAAGATGCTTTCTAGGTTTGTCATCACTTTTCTCCCAAGAAGCGGGCGTCTTTTAATTTCGTGACTGCTGTCACCATCTGCAGTGATCATGCACACTTCTTCAGATACTCTGTTTCAGTGTATCTGAAGAAGTGTGCATGCACACGAAAGCTTATACCAAGAACTAACTTAGTTGGTCTTTAAGGTGCTACAGGAAGGAATTTTTTTATTTGGACTATGGCAGACCAACACGGCTACCCATCTGTAACTGCAGTGATCATGGAGCCCAAGAAAGTAAAATCTCTCACTGCCTCCATTTCTTCCCCTTCTCTTTGCCAGAAGGTGATGGGCCCAGTGGCCATGATCTTAGTTTTTTTGATGTTGAGCTTCAGACCATATTTTGCGCTCTCCTCTTTCACCCTCATTAAAAGGTTTTTTAATTCCTCCTCACTTTCTGCCATCAAGGTTGTGTCATCAGCATATCTGAGGTTGTTGATATTTCTTCTGGCGATCTTCATCCAGTCCAGCCTTTCGCATGATGAATTCTGCATAGAAGTTAATTAAGCAGGGAGACAATATACAGCCTTGTCGTACTCCTTTCCCAATTTTGAACCAATCAGTTGTTCCATATCCAGTTCTATCTGTAGCTTCTTGTCCCACATAGAGATTTCTCAGGAGACAGATGAGGTGATCAGGCACTCCCATTTCTTTAAGAACTTGCCATAGTTTGCTGTGGTCAACACAGTCAAATCCTTTTGCATGGTCAATGAAGCAAAAGTAGATGTTTTTCTGGAACTCTCTAGCTTTCTCCATAATCCAGCGCATGTTTGCAATTTGGTCTCTGGTTCCTCTGCCACTTCAAAAAAGAATATTTTAGGTAAAAGAGGATACATACATGGTACATGTCAACTGAACATACATAGTAGATCCCATACCTTCCACATTTGATATACAGTGGTGCCTCAGGTTACAGACACTTCAGGTTACAGACTCCACTAACCTGGAAGTAGCACCTCAGGTTAAGAACTTTGATTCAGGATGAGAACTGAAATCACGTGGTGGTGGCGCTGTGACAGCGGGAGGCCCCATTAGCTAAAGTGGTACCTCAGGTTAAGAACAGTTTCAGGTTAAGAACAGATGTCCAGGACGAATTAAGGTCTTAACCCGAGGTACCACTGTATATAGTATCTATATATAATTTGGACATCTGCAGAGGTCTAGTGCAGTTGCTCCAGTCTTCAGCTCAGAACCCAGAACTGCTCAGAAACCATCATCTTCCCTCATTGCATGAGAGATACCCAAGCCATGTGTTGCTTAGCTGTGGGCACCCACTAGTAGAGATGGATGGATCTACCTGTTTTGTTTCCTCGTTTTCCCCATCTCAAGTTCAGCTTGTGCATGTTTAAAGTCCTAATGAGAAGCCATCAGCGTTCGACTGCAAATTTCTACCAAAATGCACATTCGTGTATGCATTTCTGCAAAGCAATTTTCACAAATCTGTACACTTTTGTGCACATTGCCTGTCTGGAGAATTGCACGGCAAAATTTGGAGAAGAGCAAATCTCGAAGGATGCCTATTTGTTCAGTTCGCATATTGTTTTAGAAAGAGGAAATCAAGAGAGTTTGCCTTTAGATGCAAACTGTGTCCAATTTTGCACCCATCCCTACTTGCCGGCATGGTCTCCCAAGAGCCCAGCTGGAGTGGGTCTTTACTGGCTCCTGGTGGGATCAATTGCATCCCTTTTAAAGATACAGGCAGCACAAAACCAAAGCTTGTTGTTGTTGTTTAGTCGTTTAGTCATTTAGTCGTTTAGTCGTGTCCAACTCCTCATGACCCTATGGACCAGAGCACGCCAGGCACTCCTGTCTTCCACTGCCTCCCACAGTTTGGTCAAACTCATGTTCGTAGCTTCGAGAACACTGTCCAACCATCTCATCCTCTGTCGTCCCCTTCTCCTTGTGCCCTCCATCTTTCCCAACATCAGGGTCTTTTCCAGGGAGTCTTCTCTTCTCATGAGGTGGCCAAAATCTTGGAGCCTCAGCTTCAGGATCTGTCCTTCCAGTGAGCCCTCAGGGCTGATTTCCTTAAGAATGGATAGGTTTGATCTTCTTGCAGTCCATGGGACTCTCAAGAGTCTCCTCCAGCACCATAAAGGCATAAATCCCAGACCCAGAAAAATCACCCACACCCCGAAAAATCTTCTTTTGACAGATGCGTAAAGCAGCGATTTTTTGCCACGTGTCCGTCCTCAGTCCTGAATCAACACTAATATGCCATAAAGCGCTTGGTTTTCTTCCCAGGGTGGCCTCCATCCCAGTTCTCACTCTCTTAAGTCAGTGCACTAAAACTTAATCGCAAATAACCCTCTAAGCCAGCAGAGTAAAACCTGCTTAAAAACCCAAGGTGCTCGTGATTCATCTTGTTGTAAAACACATCAAAGGATCCCAAGCGTTCCATAATTATGCCTCAGGGCCAGTTTGATCAGCAGTTGGAACAAGTGGAATTAAAAAGGAAACGCATACAACTAGCGCATTAATTCTTTGGGTGTATGCTCTTAATTATGGCTAAGCGAACGCAAACAACTTCTGGTTTGGATTTTTCCTTGGACACTGAATGTACTCAAATGTCCAAACCACCTTCCACGAGCCTTTTCTTTAAAACTAATAATAACAATCGTGTGTCACTGAAAACCATTCAGGGATGGAGAGCTATTAAGATGAAAATCGAGCCTCCTGGAGACAGGCTTATCCAAGACGTTCCCCTGTAATGTAAGAATACCTTGTCTTCCGCCAACACTGCGCACAACCACCTTGCCTCCTGCGGAGCCGTTCGTTCGGAAACCCCATTTCTCTCTGCATAACGAAAGGCACTTTGCAGGGAGAGACAGGCGGTAGAGGGGAAAAAAGAATATATTAAATATACAGAAGAGGTAAGAAGTCTTTGTAAGTTTCTAGGGAGTTGGACAGGAAATAAAGGCAGTATGCCTGGCAGAAGAAAAGAGCCAACGCCATGAAAGGGTATTTCAGAAACAGCTTCTTTCAAGCCTCCTTTCAGTAGTTTGATGGACAGCCTGCAGCACTGGGGACAGCAAATCTGGGAGAGCTTGCAAGACCTCTGTTCTTGCGGTTGGCCAAATGAGCTCCCATCATCATCTCAAGTGGAGAGCACATTCACACATTGATTTTACACTTGCAAAGCTTGCAACTTGATAAACTGAGCTGGGTATGTCATAGCATCTCAGATAGAGCCACTTCCACCCTTTGGAGGAGGTGGAGTTGCGGGCTTCACGGCCCCACCCTGCGCGCGGCAGCTGGAACCCAGCCCCCGCGTGATTGGGGGGGGATTCCCAGCCACGTCACCACCTAGCCAGCCAATTGGCTGGCTCTGGGGGTGCAGCCTGCCTTATTTAAAGCAGGACACAGCTGGGGAACTCCCTCTTTGCCGCTTACCAGCTGTTCCTGCTTTTCCCACCCTCCCACCCTATAAGGTTTTCGTTCTTTGACCTTGCTATGGACCTTGGTTGATCCTGGTAGGAATTTTTCCACTTGGCAAATTGGCACCAGCCACTTGGTTTTCGCCTACCTCATAGCAAATCGTCACAACTTTCTTGGTATTGGCGGTTAGGTGTTGGTATTGCTCTGTAGATGGAAGAGGGGACGAAGCGCCATCACCTGCCCCGCATATTGAAGGGTAGTCCGGTAAAGGATTCCGGGGGGCATGGCCATGTCCGAAGCCTATGGACGTGAGGGCCTAAGGCACGCCCCTTAGCGGTGACCCCGGGAGAGTTCCTAGTTGATGTGCATCAGCAGGACACACACACCCCCAGTGGTGGTTAACCCTTCCCGGACTTCCAGCGGATGGGCTGAAGTTTAATAATAATAATAATAATAATAATAATAATAATAATAATAATAATAATAATTTATTATTTATACCCCACCCATCTGGCTGGGTCCGCCCAGCCGCTCTGGGCAGCTTCCAACAAAACACTAAAATACAATAACCTATTAAACATTAAAAGCTTCCCTAAGCAGGGCTGCCTTTAGATGTCTTCTAAAAGTTTGGTAGTTATTTTTCTCTTTGACATCTGGTGGGAGGGCGTTCCACAGAGTGGGTGCCACTACCGAGAAGGCCCTCTGCCTGGTTCCCTGTAACTTGGCTTCTCACAGCGAGGGAACCACCAGAAGGCCCTCGGCGCTGGACCTCAGTGTCCAGGCAGAATGGTTATAGTCGGTTAGGACCAATGCCTAAGCCAATACCGCTCATCACCTGTAACCAATAAAAGTTGTGGCCTTATTTAGCTTGTTAACCTTAATAATTGTGTCATGTGTCATTATTTCCACTGGGGGGGGCAGGAAGGACACTGAACCCATGGCTGGTGAAGATGCATCTTGGCTAGCGGGTCACATCTTGCGAAGTTCTGAATTAGATGGTCAAAGGCAGCATAGCCACATAAACTCTTATGGTCTTATAAGAGTCCTGGTGCATCAGGCCAGTGGCCCATCTAACCCAGTAGCCTATGTTCACAGATGCCTTGAAGCAAATAATAATAATAATAATAATAATAATAATAATAATAATAATAATAATAATTATTATTATTTTAAAAAATATTTTAATTTTGTTTATATCCCGCCCTCCCCAGCCAAAATGAGTTTGACCAAACTGCAGGAGGCAGTGGAAGACAGGAGTACCTGGCGTGCTCTTGTCCATGGGGTCACGAAGAGTTGGACACAACTAAATGACTAAACAACAACAACAGTGATAACCTTGTCCTCCATGAATTGGTCCAATCCTGGTTCAGTTTTGTCTGCACTGCCTCTTCGGGTTTTCAGATGGGGACATTGCCAGTCCTACCTGTAGATGTCAATAACTGAATCTGGGACAGCAGAAGTTGTATCGTTGAGTGGCAACCCATTTTCCCCTCTCGTTTCAGTGGAGGGAAAGTCAAAGTTTTCTCCTCACAATTTTTTGAGAGGTTCATTTGTTGTTTCCAGAGCTGTTCCCATCAAAACAGCAGACACAGCAAGAGCCTTCTGGAACCTCGCACCGGCACTGAGGAGCCAGATGGAGGACCCAGCGATGCTTTGTAGGTGCGGCAGAATTGTCTGTAAAACAAATGGGATGATTGCTTCATTATCCACCAAGAAACAGCAGAATTATTTGCTTTCGTAGATCCTTCCCGGAGTGTTGTTTTGAAGAGCTCGTGCCAAATAGCATGAGATGGATGCTGCGTTGACAAGACGGGATGGGAAGAAGGGAAAGAACAAGCATAGGGCCCTTGTCTTACTATGTACACAACTTTCAAATCATCCATCCAAATTATCTTCAAAATAAGACTTCTTCTGAGACAGATCCAAATGTAATGCACATACCCTGTGATGATCACCTCAGGAGATGTTCGTATTTTTATGCTGCTTGTTATTATTCTGAGGTAAGAAGGAAAAAAGTGCAAGCAAATCACTATTACTGCCCTAAGGCCATCGATGCATGTATATTAAATTTACTTCACTCAGTTCTGCTGTCAGTAAGGAACCATAAGGATAACAGATTGAAGGGTACTGAAAAGTAGACAGGTTTATTTTGGAGAATCTAGGAGACAGAGGGAGAGCCTGCTACTGCTTTAGGCGGTAGCAGATGGCGAGTGGGAGCAACAGGGTTCACCTGACCTCCAGTTGGCCATGTTGCTGCTGCATACAGAGATGGACAGGGGCAAGGGGACAAGGAGGTCAAAGTTAGCCAAAGTTATTGAGCTTTTTTTAGTTTTGCCCAAAGTTGTTTGCTGAGCCTTTTTTTTTTTTTTTTTTTTTGCAAAATCTAAAAGTTTTTGAGCTATTTTCTTGATTTTAATGGACATTCCAGCGGTTTCTGCCCTGACACTGCTTCCAGCTGCTGTATTCCAGCTATGTCCGGATCTATGGCAACCGTAGTTCCCCTAGTGCCAACCATCCACACCTCCAACACTTGGTCATTTTCTCATTCCGTTCTCCCTAAAATCCTCAGGTGGATCTTCATGGAAGACAGGTGTATCTTAGGTGATTAAATAGCGAAAACAGCTGCAGTAATAAACTGACCCTTTTATGCCCTCCCTTTTACATCTCTCAAGTCTCTGTCTAAGCTTGAGAAACATTGACCTGTCTTTGGTGTGCTCTCCCAACTCGAATTTCTGCTGTATTTAATTCTTTTTAATAGCTCACTAGTGCTTTTGAACTGCAGCCACCTCAACACCTCCTCTCCATTCTGGAAGAAGGAAAGTTCACCAGTGTCGAAGCAATGATTCTCCAACATCAACTTCGTTGGGCTGGTCATGTTGTGCGGATGCCTGATTATCTTCTTCCAAAGCAACTACTCTATTCCAAACTTAAAAATGGAAAGTGTAATGCTGGTGGTCAACAAAAGAGGTTCAAAGACTCTCTCAAGGCAAATATTTAAAAATGTAGTATAAACACTGACAACTGGGAAACACTGGCCTGCGAGCGCTCCGATTGGAGAATAGCCTTTACCAAAGGTGTCACGGGCTTTGAAAACACTCGAACTCAGGGCAAAAAGGAGAAATGAGCAAAGAGGAAGGCACATTTGGCAAACCCTCACCATGATCAACTCCCACCCGGAAACCTATGTCCCCACTGTGGAAGGATGTGTGGATCCAGAATTGGCCTCCACAGTCAGAGACACACTGCTAAAACCGTTTTCATGGAAGACAATCTTACTCAGCTACGAGTGATCGCCAAAGAAAGACCTCCAGTCACTGTTGCCTCTCTAAAAGCTGTAGCAAGCAGCTTTTAGGTAATTAGTACCCTAGGTGAACTAGTCTTCCTACCAAGCAGTTTGTGGAATTAACCTCCTGCACCTTGAGGCAGCCTGTTAGATCTACACCACATTTGCATCATATAGGTCTAGCACTGTGGTTCTCAGCCTGTGGGTCCCCAGATGTTGTTGGACTACAACTCCCATCATCCCTGAGCTCTGGCCTTGCTAGCTAGGGGTGGTGGGAGTTGTAGTTCAACAACATCTGGGGACCCACAGGTTGAGAAAGGCTGGTCTAGCACATTATCCTGGGAAGTGAAGTTTGTCAAAGCAGCTGAGATTTGTTAAGCAACCCCTATTCACCTCACAGAGCTACAATTCCCAGAGTTCCCTGGAAAGAGGGATTGATTGCTAAACCACTTTGGGAACTGTAGCCCTGTATAGCGAATAGGGGCCCCCTGACATCTCTCAGTGCTCTTAACAAGCTACAACTCCCAGAATCATTTGGAAGGAGCTATTTAAAGTGACACCATAGTGCTTTAAATGTACCTCACAAGACGAACGCCTCGCAAGACGGAAAACCCGCTAGACGAAAGGGTTTTCCGTTTTGGAGGCGCTTCGCAAGACGAATTTCCCTATGGGCTTGCTTCGCAAGACGACAGCCCATAGGGAAATATCCGGGACAGCGGGGAAGCGCAGTGCGTCTTCCCCACTGTCCTCGGACCTCCTCCGAAGCTGGGCGGTGGGGCGGGAACGCCTCCTCCCGCTGCCGCCGGGCTTCGGAACGCTGCTCCGAAGCTGGGCGGTGGGGCGGGAACACCTTCTGAAGGCGGGCGGGGGGCGAAAGTCTTTGTCCCCCCTGCCTGCCTTCCCAGGGGCTTTTAAATCGCCCCGGACAGCGGAGAAGTCCTCCGCTGTCCCGGGGTTTTTTAAAATGCTGGGGGTGGGGAAAAAAGCCCTTGTCTCCCCCCCCCAGCCTTCAGAAGAGGTCCGGGGACAGTCTGTCCCCGGACCTGGTCTGAAGGCGGTTTCCCTAGGAACGCATTAATTGATTTTCAATGCATTCCTATGGGAAACCGTGCATCGCAAGACGAAAAACTCGCAAGACGAAGAGACTTGCGGAACGAATTAATTTCGTCTTGCGAGGCACCACTGTATTGCATGTCAGCCTGGATAGCTCAATTAGAGCATGGTGCTGATGATGCCAAGGTTGCAGGTTTGATCACTATATGGAACAGCTGCGTATTCCTGCTTTGCTGGGAATTGAACTTAGATGACCCTCAGGATCCCTTCTCCAACTCTAAAATTCTATGAATGCAGCCCTAGTTCTGTCCTCTGGGACAGCAGAGGAAAGTCTTTGTCCGTTTCTGTGTAACAGGCCTTCAAGTGCATTATCATTGGAGATATAACAGTGGTAAATGCTTTTAGGATATTATTACGTTTCTTAGAGAGAATTGAATCAGAATCAGAAAGGGAACTAAGTTATCTATCAGATTTATGCACTAAAGTCTTTGGCAGAAAAGAAGCTGGTGTAGCACCCTGCTTGTGGTTAACGCTTAGCTGGAATGAAATATTCAACGCAGCAACAGAGAAATTAAAATAATAATTTATTTGTCAGACAAATAAATGAGAGGCACAGTGGTATATGGTTACCAAGCTCTGGCCTGCCTCCTGCCATTATGGCCAGCACTTATATTTCCTTAATCCACCCCCCTTTGCTCCTCCTGTGGCTGCCTCTGTTCAATCAGCCTGCTTGAATTTCCTATTGGCTGATTGCTATAACCAATTTTAAGATACACTCATATCCTCCTGTCCTTATATGGAACACAAAGAGCTATATATTGTTACATCTATAAATGACAAATAAGTAGTAATATATCTTACATGTGTCTCAACAAGGAATCTTAATTACCAGCTCACCTCTTGCCTTCCTTGCCCTATTGCCTTCTAAAACAAATGGTTAATCTTAAATTTTTATCTTAAACATATGTCAAGGATCTTGAGTTTCACATCAACATTGAAAGATCTCCTTCATTTGAAGGTTTCTAAACAAATGTCTGACAACTAATATATCAGGATAGCTCGGATGGCGTCTCATTTCTGACAGGGGGGCTAGGCCTGGTGGCTGACTTAAATACAACTCTTACAACTATATGAATCTAGCATTTGTTAAATCCTTTGCATAATTACATTTAAGCCAGCATATTTCATACATAGCTTTTTAGAAGGATAAACTTCCTCAAAGTAAAAAGGAAGGAACAGTTTACAGCCTCAAAATAAAATAGGGAGAAAAGCCTCTTCCCCTGCTTACACTCCCCCCCTTCTCCGTGCTCTTGGCCTTTTGTCCTGTGGCTCAAGTTTAACGGTTTCTTTTTACGACTTTGAGAATTGTTTTCTGCTATAAATCAAGGGGCCCCTTGTCTAGGAGGAAAACACTGTCAAGGCTCTCTGAACAGCTGGTCTGCCTGGCATGAAACTTTTGAAAATCTAAGCCCATTTAATTTAGGAACCTGATCAAGATATAAGCCAATATATGCCTTGATTAAAAATGCAGTCTATATTCAAATGCCACACTGGGAGTTGGAGTTCTTCATCCAGCAGGTAGGACCAAGACATTTTTTTGAGTTTGCCACCACTGGTGCAGGCCTACATCAGGCAATGCAATTTTTCTTCCTGATATTCACATGTTCTTTGGGTCAATGTTATCCAAACTATTGTTGGGGTGTCAGCGCTAAGAGCATCCAAGTAAGTCAGGAATGAATAGTTCCTGTGCGAAGACCTAGCATCCTTGTTGTGACAGCACCCATTGCAAAAACAGTTCTCTGTATTTTTCATCATTTGACACAATACACTGTGATTTCTTTCTCCCTGGTGCCCTGCATCCACACAAAGTTGTATTAATTGCCTCTGACATTTTGTTTAGTCGTCTTAGTCATGTTCGACTCTCCATGACCCCATGAACCAGAGAACCTTGGAAACTCTCACTCAAAGCTTCTCCTTTTTAATGTCCATGGAGTTTTCTTGGCAAAATACTGGAGTGGTTTGCCAGTTCCTTCTCCAAGTGGATCACATTTAGTCTAAACTCTCGGCTATGACCTGTCCATCTTGGGTGGCCCTGCACAGCATAGCTCATAGATTCTTGGAGTTCTTCAAGCCCCTTCACCATGGCAAGGCAGTTATCCATGAAGGGGTGCCTGACATTCTGCCTGGGCTTGTTAAATGTTGCTTTCTTTTCTACGTTTGCTGACAGACATGACAGCCAATCAAAGACTCCATCAGCAGTGAGCACATCCCATAGGGAACTCTCATGCAAGCTCCCACGGGAGTTATGAATTTGTGGGAGGCTGCTATCCATAGTTGCTGATTTTGGTGGGAGCTGGTCACCAGCTTAGATGGTTTCAGAAGTGAATTGGGCAACTTTAAAGAGGATTGGGCTATCAATGGTAATAATGGCCACAGAATCATAGTTCCTACCAAAGAAGAATGGATAAGTCAGGTAATGGTCTATGCAGAATTGGGTAAGTTAACAGCCAAAATACAAGAATTTAACAATGACTGTTTTGTGGAAGAATGGAAGCCCTTTTTGGACTCTTTAAGGAAATATTATAGTTGGATGAACTCGTGAGCAGCATTTGAATTATGAGCAACAGAAGGAATTAGAGCTTATAGTATTGTTGTTATGGTATAAGACAGAGAAGACATTGTTCAAAAGAAGGGGGGGAATCAAAACACCATGGGAAATGGGGTGGGAAGTTGGGAAAAGACAAATTCATTATGTTTTGAAATATAGATGTTAAACATTTGAAAATTCAAAAAGAAATATATTTCTTTAATGAATCATAAAAAGGTAAAGGTAAAGGACCCCTGACAGTTAAGTCCACTTGGGAACGACTCTGGGGTTGTGGTGCTCATCTCGCTTTACTGGCCGAGGGAGCCGACATTAGTCCACAGACTGTTTTTCCGGGTCATGTGGCCAGCATGACTAAGCCACTTCTGCAAAACCAGAGCAGTGCACAGAAACACCGTTTACATTCCCACCGGAGCGGTACCTATTTATCTACTTGCACTTTGGCGTGCTTTCGAACTGCTAGGTTGGCAGGAGCTGGGACCGAACAACGGGCGCTCACCCCGTCGTAGGGATTCGAACCGCCGACCTTCCGATTGGCAAGCCCTAGGCTCAGTGGTTTAAACCACAGCGCCACCCGTGAATCATAGAACCATAGAATTGTAGAGTTGGAAGAGTCATCTAGTCCGAGTCCCTGCAATGCAGGTTGGCTATTGCGGGAAACAGAACGTCAGCTAGATAGGGTTTGGTCGGTTCCAGCAGGGTTCTTCTTAAGAATTTAGCCAGCACTCATGAGATTGATGTGGATGGGAAATGGACTGAACCTTCCATCCCGGACCACAAGGCCCCATCAGGGACTACTGCAGCTAGGGATAAAGCATGTAAGCCAAGTCTTGGGGATCAGATATAGACAGAAGAAGTACCAAAGGCCCATCTAGCCCACCAACCAAGGTGTCTTTGGGAATCCCGCAAGCAGGACCTGAGTGCAACAGAACTCTGCTCACCTGTGATTCCCAGCCACCTCCTGGCAAATAGAAGGGGAAGAAATGGAGGCAGTGAGAGATTTTACTTTCTTGGGCTCCATGATCACTGCAGATGGTGACAGCAGTCATGAAATTAAAAGACGCCTGCTTCTTGGGAGGAAAGCAATGACAAACCTAGACAGCATCTTAAAAAGCAGAGACATCACCTTGCCAACAAAGGTCCATATAGTTAAAGCTATGGTTTTCCAAGTAGTGATGTATGGAAGTGAGAGCTGGACCATAAAGAAGGCTGGTCGCCAAAGAATTGATGCTTTTGAATTATGGTGCTGGAGGAGACTCTTGAGAGTCCCATGGACTGCAAGAAGATCAAACCTAATCTATTCTGAAGGAAATCAGCCCTGAGTGCTCACTGGAAGAACAGATCGTGAAGCTGAGGTTCCAATACTTTGGCCACCTCATGGGAAGAGAAGACTCCCTGGAAAAGACCCTGATGTTGGGAAAGATGGAAGGCACAAGGAGAAGGGGACGACAGAGGATGAGATGGTTGGACAGTGTTCTTGAAACTACCAGCATGAGTTTGACCAAACTGCGGGAGGCAGTGGAAGACAGGAGTGCCTGGCGTGCTCTGGTCCATGGGGTGACGAAGAGTCGGACACGACTAAACAACAACAACAACTGCCTCTAATAGTGGAGGTGGAACATAGCCAGTGTTTCTTTTTTTTCTGGAGGTACTCAAGGATATGCAGTACTGACACCTTATTTTTTCTAGAAGAAAAGGACTGATACATCGCCATTGCACCTAGTAGCTTTTTTATTCTCCATCCTCTTGTGATACCATGTCCACTTTTTGAGGTGTAACATCTTCTTCTGCCTTGCAAAGCTTACGCAAAAGTCTCCGAGCAAGGTCGCTCCCAGAGCCCTGTCTCCTCACGTATTGTTCCTGAGCCAACGTTATTGGCATAATCATGCAGAATATCAATCGCGCAGAAGGCAACCCGAGAGCGACTCTTTGTCCTGAACTGCAAATGTTGTTCCTGCGCTCCCTTCAGACACAACAAGCCACGTGTCTTGAATTATACACTATTGGGGTCCCAGTAGGCCATCCGTTATTCATACATAAAAGCTTCTTTTTTGCATAGTGAGCATCTCGGGGGGGAAGGAGGAAAACAAGTCGCCGAGGGTTTTTATTATTATTTAGCCCACACGTTGTTCAATTATTCAGGGTATTATTAAAATATGAACAACAAAGAAGTTGTGCATGGAAAATGTGTTTTAATTTTTAAACAGGGCGCCTTTTAACCTGTGTTTATAAGGCTGAAGTGCATCCTAATATCATGCAGATAGGGTTTCTTTCCTTTTCTTTATTCAATAAGTTATAAGAGGTTAGATTTTTAACCAGGTCAAATTCCCTCTCATCCTCACTACTTTTTTTTTCTTTCCCCAAGGTCTGGCCCCAAAAGTATCTGGAGTTTGGGTTTGAAGAAACATCTTTCAACAGAAGTTTGTAGGCCTGTCAGAGCTTTAGAACAAATCAAGAGGATCAATGGGGTGCTGAGACTGAGCAGGAACTATTTGAGAAAAATCACATGGGACCCAAATTGCGGAGAGTTTTCTTTTCTTTCTTTTTTAAGTGAATTTTTATTGTTACATATTCTTTTCCAGCAAATTATAATAGCACCATACATTCCCTTTGACTCTGCCGAGTCGCAACTCCCCTCCCTCCCCGCAACTGGTATATTTAACCCAAATTGCAGAGAGTTTTCATGGGCAAGGTCCATCGCGACTGATGGGAGCTTTATGAAAACTCTTCCACCACTCCCATTCGTTTTGACAGGACATGGGGGAGAGAGATCTTCCCATTGCATCATGCTCTTATGGTTCCTTTTCCTTTTACCAGCATTGTATATACCGTATTTTTCGCTCTATAAGACGCACCAGACCACAAGATGCACCTAGTTTTTGGAGGAGGAAAACAAGGAAAAAAATATTCTGAATCTCAGAAGCCAGAACAGCAAGAGGGATCACTGCGCAGTGAAAGAAGAGAAGAAGAAGAGTTTGGATTTGATATCCCGCTTTATCACTACCCGAAGGAGTCTCAAAACGGCTAACATTCTCCTTTCCCTTCCTCCCCCACAACAAACACTCTGTGAGGTGAGTGGGGCTGAGAGACTTCAGAGAAGTGTGAGTGGCCCAAGGTCACCCAGCAGCTGCAAGTGGAGGAACGGGGAATCGAACCCAGTTCACCAGATTACGGGTCCACTGCTCTTAACCACTACACCACACTGGAAAGCAGCAATCCCTCTTGCTTTTCTGGCTTCTGGGATAGCTGCGCAGCCTGCATTCGTTCCATAAGATGCACACACATTCCCCCCCCCCTTTTTAGGAGGAAAAAAGTGAGTCTTATAGAGCAAAAAATACGGTATTTGTTCACTTATTATTACAATTATTCGTATATCGCCTTCCACTTCAAAGAAAGACTGAGGTGGTTAACAAAACATCAAAACCGTAATGAAAACGTATGATAATAAAAGCCACAACAATAGCAAAACGTATCAGTGAAACAAGAGCACAGAAATTAGATCAGCCACAGATGTCAGGAAGTGACATTAAGTGTCGGGGAAATCTTGGGTAAAGACTGTGAGGCTAGTTTGTTGGGGCAAACGTGGTGCAGACCCACCAACCGCAGTCTCGCTTCCTCCAAGATCACCTTCTTCCTTCCAGCCAATCCAGAATGTGGCATTACCTATAGAATTGCAGAATTACAAAGTTGGAAGGAAGTCCAAAATATACAAAAGGATGTTTCTTCCGCTCTAGCAAGAAACCAAGAGAAGATACTCTTCGATGGGCAGGCATGGGACTCAGCTACATTAGGAAAGAAATAGTGTTTTATATGCGTTATAACACTGTGACACCAGATGGCGCTGTGGAGTCTTGTCCTTCGCCTACGTGATTTCCCACTATGAAGTTTACGATGCGTTTCCCTGAAACGCTTTTTTGAGGTGTCTAGATACAGCCATGTACTGTGTATACATGTAGATGTGGTGTCGTAATATAGGTTGGCCAAAAGGTCTCACTATGTGTAGTAGTATCACGACAAAATGCCCCTTTCTTTCTAGTTATTTGACCCTTCCTTGCCAGTGTACATATCAAGTAGCTGTAGAGGAGAAGATACGCTGGTTTGAGGTGATCAGCCATATCTGTAACTTCAGGCTGCTATTAGGCCTATAATAAAAACAGGGCCTTTCCAGTGGTGGCTCCCTGCTTATGAATGGCTGCCAGTGCCTGCTAGCTTTTAATTGAACCTCAAACACTTGATGCATTTACTTGATGTTTTAAACTCATTATTAATTGCCACTTGTTCATTTATACTTATGCCACTTTTCTACTAATGCAGTTTATTACAATGTTTTCAGATTATTTCCGCTGCAAACCTATAGAAGTTTACCTGGGAGTAAGCCCCATTCAATAGCAGGCGATTGGGGGGGCAGCTGTGGCACTTACCTGACAACCAGTTGGTCACATCACTGCTGCTTATGAGGAGACACAGGGGAGTGAGGAAGAGGTGATGAGGTCAGCATGGTGCAAACACACTGGCAGGAGTACAGGATTGGCACAGGATTAGCTGGTATGTTTGCACCATGGCAATCCTGTTGTCACATCACCCCTTCCCCTCTCTACCTCCTGGTAAGCCTAATCATACCATCTGCTACGGACACCATTGAATTCCATTGGATTTGCTTCTGCATAGACACACATAGGATTGCACGGGTCATGTTTCCTAGATTGTGGGCTTACGGTCTGTAATTATGCTGCAAATGGATTTTGCACCGTTAATACACTGTGAGCCAACTTGGGAGGGTTACTTGCTGAAAAGCAGCCTCTAAATGTCACAACAAACAACATGAAATAAATAATACAAAGGCAGAGAGCCTGGCGGCACAATGAAACCATACACACACACACACACAAACACACACACACACCGCCAGTCTTTTCTGTAGAGAGAAAATGAGCATTATATTCCAAGTGACATTTTGCCAAAGTTATCTCCAATGCAGCTTCCTGGGTGAATGTCAGAAACTGTGACCACCAATACCCAAAAAACTCTTCTGATTTTTTTTGTACTAGATTTGTCTTTTTTAACAAAATAGTTGTGTGGGAGATGGGGGACTGCTTCTGAGCTTCCCATAGACATCTGGTTGATCACTGTGAGAAGAAGATGCAGGAGTAAATGGGTTGTCGGTCTGATCCCAAAGTATATCTCTCTATATGATAAGAATGTAAGACTGTCGTCATGCTTCCTTCATTGGAGGATATGTAGTGCCGCGTTCTGGATTTGCATGAAGTCAGGGGCAGGTAGGGGAGCTAAAGCGAAGCCAGGCTGCACAACAGCAATGGCCATGGCATGGGAGCCAGCAGAATGAGACACCGAGAGGGGGGAAAGTGATGTTTTAAAGCAGTGGCAGAAGTCTGATAGTGCAGGGATGGAAGAAACTGGAACGCAAATGCCAGTTTCAAACAATGGCAAAGGTTTGGGTAAAGCAGGGATGGAGAAACATTGAGAGGGAAAGTAGCCATTTTAACAATGACAGAGGTTTGAGCAGAACAAGCAGGGACTCCCACCAAGTAGGAGGAAGTTTCAAACGAAATTTGAGTACAATTAGAAGGGAGTTTGTCTGTGTTGTGTTAGCTTTTTGATGTTTTAGCCATCTCTGCTGCTTCTCCTTATTAAAACTGTTTTTTTAAATATATATATATATATATTTTAATTTAAAAACCCCTCCAGGTACGTTCATCCATTCTTTACTCAAGCATCTGCTATTGTTTAAAACTGGCATTTTCCTCTCAGTATCCCTCCACTCAGGGGACGCGGGTGGTGCTGTGGGTTAAACCACAGAGCCTAGGACTTGCCAATCAGAAGGTTGGCAGTTTGAATCCCCGCGATGGGTGAGCTCCTGTTGCTCAGTCCCTGCTCCTGCCCACCTAGCAGTTTGAAAGCATGTCAAAGTGCAAGTAGATAAATAGGTACCGCTCTGGCGGGAAGGTAAATGGCGTTTCCGTGCGCTGCTCTGGTTCACCAGAAGTGGCTTAGTCATGCTGGCCACATGACCCGGAAGCTGTACGCCAGCTCCCTTGGCCAATAAAGCGAGATGAGCGTCGCAACCCCAGAGTCTGTCACGACAGGACCTAACGGTCAGGGGTCCCTTTACCTTTATCCCTCCACTCCCACTTTATATATCTGTGCCTGAAGAAACTTTCTCAATCTGCATGGGTGAAGATGACAGCCAGAATGGGAAAGCTTACGACTATCTGTTCGTTGGATTGCTTGAAATTAGGTGGTACCTACAACCGTAACTAGGAAGAAAGAGGATTTATGCTACTTTTCAAATAGATGACAAACTCAGAATAAAATGTATGGGTAGGGAAGAACAGGACTCATGCAGTCATAAAGATTATCTGCTGTTGCAGGTTAAACGAGAGAGAGAATTTATGGGGTATTTATTATTAGCAGACAGACAATTCACTCTACATCACAGCTTGCGGCTTCCAGTGCAGGAGCAGAATAACTCAGCAGGGATCCCGGACTGGGCTGGTTGCTCTCTGGTAATGTCCTCCAATGAATCCAAATGTACACAGTTAATAAAGGCCGCATCTCACGTCCCTTTTCTTTTTAGTCGTACATCCAGAGATGTTGGGAACATGGCATGTGCCTAACAGAACAAAATAAATGTTTAGGGGACAGAAAAACTGGGAGGAGGAATGCAATGGTGCTTACTTTAAAGCAAAGATGGAAAGCCTGTGTCTCTCCATCTGCTGTTGGACTACAACTGCCACCAGCCTCAGTTAGCCCTGATTTGGCAAACTCCTTGATGTCTCTCCTCCAACTCAGATTTGCCTAATGAATAATAATAATAATTTTATTATTTATACCCTGCCCATCTGGCTGGGTTTCCCCAGCCACTCTGGGCGGCTTACGGCACATAAAAAAATGTAGAACATTAAAAAAATTCCTGTGACAGGGTTGCCTTCAAATGTCTTCCAAAAGTCAGGTAGTTGTTTATTTCCTTGAGATCTGATGGGAGGGCATTCCACAGGCGGATGCCACTACCGAGAAGGTCCTCTGCCTGCTTCCCTGTAACCTCACTTCTCACAGGGAGCGATCCACCAGAAGGCTCTCGGAGCTGGACCTCAGTGTCCAGGCTGAATGATGGGGGTGGAGACGCTCCTTCAGGTATACAGGGCCGAGTCCGTCTAGGGCTTTAAAGGTCAACACTTAATTTTCAGCACTTAATGAATTTAATTTCAACTACTGGTGAAGATGCCTCCTAATGAAATGAACTTCCGAACAATTCATTCATGGGGAGTCAGTGATTGCAAAGGAAGTGTGTTTTACATGTATATTTAAGTGGCTTTCAGCTTTCTAAAACCCAGCCTGGAATCACAAAACCTTCCCAATAAAGATTGCATCAGTATGCAACTACTTAACTCCTTAAGCAGATAACACCAATAGCCTGGCATGTCTTGGGTGCCAGGAATCTCCAGTCAAAAGTTACGATCCTCTTTATCTTTTCTATGCTACTGGCAATGACCAAACCCAATCCTATGCAAGCCAATGTGTGGATCCATCACATATTTTAATTCATGTTCAATATTTATAGCTACACACCTGCCTATACACCTACAGTCCCATCAAGGGAATATCCATCTGCCATCACACAGCTGCTCACTTGAGGCCCAGCTGCTTTTGCTGGGCTTTTTGACTGTGCAAAAAAAAAAAACAACTGCAGTCCTAGGAGGAAAAGGCACACCCCTGGGAACAAACCAGCCAATTGCCAGCAGCTGGGAAATGAGACAGGATGGGAGCTGATGGGCACTGCCGCAATGACCTTATATGCAGCTTTCCCCAACATGGTGCCCTCTAGATGTTTTGACCATTGGCCAAGCTGGAACAGTCCAAGCAGTTGAGAAGCGCAGGGTTTGATATATCTAGGTTAGCATCTTTTTCTTGGGACTATAAATAACACATTTGATTCAGGCACCTACCATTAGGGCAGGGTGAACCAGCTCCCGCCCGGAAACCAATGTCCCCACTGTGGAAGGACGTGTGGATCCAGAATTGGCCTCCACAGTCACTTACGGACTCACTGTTAAGACCATGTTCGTGGAAGACAATCTTACTCAGCTACGAGGGATCGCCAAAGAAAGAAGAAGGTGAATCTGATGCCCGGGACTGAATGCAGCCTCCCAGGCCCCCCTCTCTCTCCAGCCCTCAGGTACTGCGAGGCATCCCATAGTGCAAGCATCATTCTATTGATCCTTTTCGTAAAGGTTGAGGATGAAGTGTGTCCAGTTCTGGACACCACAATTTAAGAAAAGTGTTTACCAGCTGGAACGTGTGCAGAGGAGGGCAACCAAGACAATCAAGGGTCTAGAAGACAAGCCTTATGAGGAACACTTGAAGGAGCTGGGTATGTATAGCCTGGAAAAGATAAGACTGAGAGGAGATATGATAGACATCTTCAGATATCTTAAGGGCTGTCACATGGAAGAGGGAGCATGCTTGTTTTCGCCTGCTCTTGAAGGTGGGACGCGAGGCAATGGTGGACTCTCATTGTTGCTCAACCTGAATCTTATCTCTGGTGTCAGGAGTCCGGTTCCCAGCTTGATAAAACAGTAAGCGTAGTTAATTTAAAAGGATGATTTATTGTCAAAACAAACAGATAGCTCCAGACGGCTCTAACACAACCTCTGGCACCATCAATCATGATGATCCTTCTGAAGACTGCTTCCTGTGTCTACAGAAGATATTGAATTTACAAACCCAACATCTCTTGCTTTGCTTCCTGTCTAACAGCCCTCCCCTGAGCCAACTCTGACGAGGGATTGGATCAGCTCCCCCTTCCTCCCTTTCTGACAAACTACTTCTGCCTCTGTTCACTCCTGTTTGAACTCCCCGGAAGGTCTGGCAGGGTTCCAGCCCGCTCTCTGCCATTCCCTTATCACTCGGCATTCCAAGGGGCAGGGGCGTTGGCACTAGCTGCTGTTCATCCTGCATGAAAGTTAACCCTCTCGGTTCCTGGTTGCTTTCTTCTGTTGGCTGCAAACCGTCACTGGGAGCTGGCTCATTCCTGACATCTGGCTAATTGAAGATCTCTTCAGTCTGCCATCATGGTCTGGGCAAGAGCCAGGACACCTCCTATACAAAGGTAAGAGTCTGTATGATGCTGTATTGTGTTTTTAATATTCAGTTAGAAGCCGCCCAGAGTGGCTGGGGAAACCCAGCCAGATGGGGGGGTATAAATAATAAATTATTATTATATATTATTATTATAAGAGTCGCATCCATGCTCAACCCACTTTTGCTTCCTGATCCTTCCCTCCTGCCATGTGCTCCCCTCTCCCTGAAGATTGTCCTCAAGGCAATGCATCCCTTGGGCTGAAAATGCTTTCCTGCCCTATTTTAAAGTTCTTTGAGCTATCTGCTCTGGGACATTAAATAACGGGTGAGTGGGAGCCGATCCAGAACACCTCACATTTTCAGCTTCTCAATTATTGCAACTTCTCCCCAGCTGTAATTTATGATGGGCAAATGTTAACTAATTTTTTAGTAAAATCTATTGACTAACCATTACCCTCTGGGTTCCAGGGTAAATGAAAACCTGATTTGTATTCTCCCTAATCACACAATCAATTTTCAATCTACTCCTTCAAAGGTAATCTCGGTGCACGAGATCCCTTACTGGCATTAAATGCTATAGTCTGGAAATCTTCCACACGTGCACATAAAAAAAAAATGCATTGATGACTTTGCAGTGATATTGTGTATATGAAAATATTGTGTGTCTGTAGAGCTGTCATACAGATCTGTACATCTGGAGTACATGGCACTCCTCATAAGAACATAGGAAGTTGCCTTACACAACATCAGAGTAGTTGCCCATGAAGCCTAGGATTGCCTAATCTAGGGGTCACCAATGTTTGGGGTACCAGTGGACAGATTGGTCATTTTGAAAAAAGGGCTGTGGGTGCCAGTCGCAAAAGGGCTACCACGTGGCAGAGCATAACAACAACAACAACAACAACAACAACAACAACAACAACAACAACAACAACATATTATTATTATTATTATTTCTACCCCTCCCATCTGGCTGAGTCTCCCCAGCCACTCTGGGCAGCTCCCAATCAAATGCTAAAAACAATATTAAATATTAAAAACTTCCCTAAACAGGGCTGCCTTCAGATGTCTTTTAAAGATAGGATAACTGCTTATTTCCTTCACATCTGAAGGGAGGGTGTTTCACAGGGTGGGCGCCACTACCGAGAAGTCCTTCTGTCTGGTTCCCTGTAACCTCACTTCTCGCAATGAGAGAACCGCCAGAAGGCCCTGGGAGCTGGACCTCAGTGTCCGGGCTGAATGATGAGGGGTGGAGACATTCCTTCAGGTATACAGGACCGAGGCCGTTTAGGGCTTTCAAGGTCAGCACCAACACTTTGAATTGTGCTCGGAAACGTACTGGGAGCCAATGCAGATCTTTTTTTTTTTTTTTTTTATAAAATTTTTATTGGTTTTACAACATTTTTGAGAAAAACAGACAAACATTAAAAATGACAAACATACACGTATAGTTTCAAACATATTTTCATAAACTTCCTTTCTAGGACTTCCCCATACCCCCCCTCTCTGCATCCCAATGTCCATAATTCAACTAGCAACTCCCAGTTATTACTTTCCAATCTCTATCATCTTAGTCCTCTCTTACACTCTGACCTTATGTCCCTGTACCCCTTTGTTTCTGGAAACTACGACATTTTAACATTCATTAAGTTTATAGTAGTCCTTAAGATAGCTTTTAAATTTTCTCCATTCTTCTTCTACCGTCTCTTTTCGTTGGTCACGGATTCTGCCTGTCATCTCGGCCAATGTCATGTAGTCCATCACTTTCATCTGCCATTCTTCCAAAGTGGGTAGGTCCTGTGTCTTCCAATACTTTGCGATAAGTATTCTTGCTGCTGTTGTGGCATACATGAAAAAAGCTCTATCTTTCTTTGTCACCAATTGGCCGACAATGCCCAAGAGGAAGGCCTCTGGTTTTTTAGAAAAGGTACATTTAAGCACCTTTTTCATTTCATTATAGATCATTTCCCAGAAGGCCTTAATCTTCGGGCATGTCCACCAAAGGTGATAAAAAGTACCTTCAGTCTCTTTACACTTCCAACATTTGTTATCGGGCAAATGATAGATTTTTGCCAGCTTGACTGGGGTCATGTACCACCTGTATACCATTTTCATAATGTTTTCCTTTAAGGCATTACATGCCGTAAATTTTATACCGGTGTTCCATAACCATTCCCAGTCAGCTGACATAATGTTATGTCCAACATCCTGAGCCCACTTAATCATAGCCGATTTAACTGTTTCATCCTGTGTGTTCCATTTCAACAACAAGTTGTACATTCTAGATAAATTCTTAGTATTGGGTTCTAACAATTCGGTTTCTAATTTTGATTTTTCCACCTGGAAGCCGACTTTCCTGTCCTGTTTAAAAAATTCCATTATTTGACGATATTGGAACCAATTTTCCACTTTATGCTTCAATTTCTCCTGACTTTGTAATTTGAACTTATCTCCATCCTGTTCTAAAATTTCCCAATACTTCGGCCATCCGACCTCCATATTGAGTTTTTTCACTGCATTAGCCTCCACTGGTGACACCCATCTAGGGGTTTTGTTTTCCAATAGATCTTTATATCTTATCCAAACATTAAACAATGCTTTTCTGACAATGTGATTTTTGAAGACACTGTTAACTTTATCATACCAAAGATATGCATGCCAACCAAAAGCGTTATTGAAACCTTCCAGATCCAAGATGTCTGTATTCTCGAGGAGCATCCATTCTTTGAGCCAGCAAAAAGCTGCTGCCTCATAATACAATTTTAGGTCCGGCAGGGCAAAGCCCCCTCTTTCTTTAGCATCTGTCAATATTTTAAATTTAATTCGGGGCTTTTTGCCCTGCCAGACAAATTTCGAAATATCTTTGTGCCACCTCTTAAAACATTCCATCTTATCAATAATCTGCAAGGTCTGAAACAAAAATAGCATTCTAGGCAATACATTCATTTTAATTACTGCAATTCGGCCTAGCATTGACAGTTTCAAATTTGACCATATTTCTAAATCTTTTTTAATTTCTGACCAACATTTTTCATAATTGTCCTTATACAAATTCTGATTCTTGGATGTTAGATAAACCCCTAGATATTTGACCTTCTTGACCACAGTCAAACCTGTTTCCTCTTGAAATTTCTCCTTTTCCATATCTGTTAGGTTTTTCCCTAAAACTTTGGTTTTTAGCTTGTTCAACTTAAATCCAGCTACCTGGCCAAACTGTTGTATTATTTCTAATACCTTTTTCGTGCTAGTGTTTGGCTCTTGCAAAGTCAATACTAAGTCATCTGCGAACGCTCTTAACTTGTAATGTTTAGCTCCGACCTGCACACCTTTAACCTGCTGGTCATTTCTTATCATATTCAGCAACACCTCCAGAACTGAAATAAAGAGTAATGGGGAAATCGGGCACCCCTGTCGTGTTCCTTTTTCTATCTTAAGTTCCTCAGTCACAACATTATTTACAATCAGTTTGGCTTTTTGTTCAGAGTATATTGCAGCCATACCATTCTCAAAACCCCGGCCTACCCCCATCCTATGAAGGTTCTTCTTCATAAAACTCCAAGAAATATTGTCGAAGGCTTTCTCCGCGTCCACAAAGATCAATACTGCTTTAGTGTTTATATTCACCTCTAGCTTTTCCAGAATGTCTATAACATTCCTTACATTGTCTGCCAGGTGTCTTTTAGGGAGAAAGCCTGCTTGGTCCTTATGAATCATCTCCATCAAAACTCTTTTGAGTCTTTTTGCCAAAATGTCTGCAAAAATTTTGTAATCCACATTGAGCAATGATATTGGGCGGTAGTTCTTGAGTTGGGTCTTTTCAGTCTCTGACTTTGGTATGAGTGAAATATATGCCTCTTTCCACGATTCAGGTGCCCTTTTTCCTTCAAGGATCTCATTACAAACTTCTCTTAATGGTTGAATCAACCATTCCTTCAGCGATTTGTAGTATCTAGAAGTCAGTCCATCTGGTCCCGGAGATTTACCCAGTTGCATATTCTGAATGGCAGCCTCTATCTCTTGTTCTGAGATTCTCTGGTTCAGGTCCATCTTACTTTGCTGAGAGATGTTTTGTAATCCATATCTTCCAAGGAATTTGTCTATATCTTCTTCATTTTGTGGGCCTTGAGTGTAGAGTTTTTTGAAATAACTTAAAAAGCAATTTCTGATTTCATTGGGTTTAGATATGTTCTTTCCCTCCACCTCTAGGCTTGTAACTGTATTTAGTTTCTGCCTTTTCTTCAATTGCCATGCCAAAAGTTTACCACATTTATTTGCTGATTCAAAAGTTTTTTGCTTCATTTGCTTTATCTTCCATTCAATCTCTTGGTTCATCAATTCCATATATTGAGTTTGATATAACTTGATCTCTCTTAAAATGTCCTGAGACTTTGGTTTTGTTCTTAATTTCCTCTCTCCTTCCTTTATCATTTCCAAGATCTTCTCTTTTTTCTCATTTTGTTTTTTCCTCTTTATTGAATTTTGTTGAATCAAAAATCCTCTCATAACCGCTTTACTTGCATCCCAGATCACTCTTTTCTCCACGTCGGTCCTCAAATTTATTTCAAAATAGTCTTTTAGGGTCTTTTGGGCCTTCGTGAGAATCTCCTTATCTCGAAAGAGGGTGTCATTCATTCTCCATCTAAATTGACCAGTTATTGTGAGTTTCATCTCCATCTTCACGGCGTTATGGTCGGAGCAAGTTTTTGGGCAGATTTCCACTTTCTTAATCTTTGGAGCCAGTCCACTAGTAACCCAGATTTGGTCAATTCTGGTCCAGGTCATCATTGCTTGGGAGAAAAAGGTTCCCTCTCTCTCCAGAGGGTTCCTTGTTCTCCAGATGTCTATCAAGTCCATGTTTTCTGTCATTTCGAAAAAAGTCTTAGGGAGTCTCCCTTCTTTAGTGACTGTTAGTCTTTGTGCCTTGTCCATATTAGTGGAGACCACGCCATTCATGTCTCCCATGATTATCATATTGTAATCCAAATAGTCCGTCAAAGTTTCATGAAGTCTCTTAAAGAAGTCAGATTTGCCTTCATTTGGTGCATAAATTCCAACAACTAAGAATTTTTCTCCTTGTACTTGTATCTCCACAGCCAGATATCTCCCTTGTTCATCTTTGAATATCATTTTTGGAGCCCATTTCTCCTTCACATATATTACAACTCCTCTCTTCTTGACTTTGTCTGATGAAATAAATTCTTGTCCTAGCCTTTTATTTGAAAGTAATCTCCTGTGGGCTCTGGTTATGTGAGTTTCTTGTAAGCATATCAAGTCCAATTGTTCTTTATTCAATATATGAAATACTTGTCTTCTCTTCAAAGGCCCATTGAGCCCATTACAATTCCAACTAAGGAATTGCAGAGCCATCTTGTTATTTTCTTAAGGCTCCTCCAACAGCTCCAAGTTGTTGCTCTTCTTCTGATGGTGGTGGTTTTTGTCCAAACGAGAGATTCAGGATGTCCAGTGCTCTCCTCTGTTCTGCAAGTACGTCCACAGTCCCCTTCTGTAAATCCTCCTGGTATCTTGCCAAAAATTTGTCTTTATCTTGAATTGTCTTTATTTTCACTTTCTTTGCCTTGAAGTCAAATGACAGTCCTTGTGGAAACTCCCACCTAAATCGAATAGTGTTCTTCTTTAGCAAGAGAACCAAGTCCTTGTAAAAGTTTCTTAAATCCAAAATGTATTTTGGGATGTCTTTAAAGATCTGTACAGCTGAATTTCCAATTTGCAGGGCCTTTTCAAAGTGTAATCCTAATATTTTGTCTCTTTCCTCCTTGGATCTGAGTGTAATCAAGCAGTCTCTCGGTGTCTTTCTATCTTGCTTTTTACCCAATCTGAAGGCAGTCGTAATTTTAAATTCGTCTTCCTCAAGGTCCCAACAATCCGCAAACTCCCGTGTCAAGTATTCCACAAGGCTGTCTCTTTCGTTCTCCGGAATCAGTCTTAATTTTAAATTTCTCTCTTTCCTCTGTAACTCCCACAAGGCCAAAGTTGCATCATGCTCGTAGACCTTCTTGGCAAGCGGCTCTAGCTTCTCCTGTGTCTCTCCGGCAGTGGCTTTGGCCTCCTCGGCAATTTGGCGCGTGGTGGCGTTCTCCTCTACCAATCTATTTATAGATTCTGTATTCTGGTTTAATCTTGCTGATATTTCTGTTAATTTTTGTGTGTTCTCTGAAGTCTGTTTTGTCAAAGACTCCAGGGTTTGGTTTATCTTGAGCAGGGCCTCTGTCACAGCTTCCATAGAAACGGCTGCTCCTTTGTCTTGACCTGTTGTTCCTGCTGATCCGGCTGTTGCGCCTGAGATTGAGCCTCTTTTCTTTGCCTGTTGCAGCTGCAACTGTTGTTGTTGCTGTTGTTGCTTGATCTTGGCTCTTGTGACTATCTCTTCTTGTGGGCCACTCATGTCAAGGTCAATTCCCACGGGATTTGTTCTCCCTTGGAAAATTCCACTGTCTTAAGCCGTGCCAAACTTTACTTTATCCTCTAGAGGGAGCAAATCAAAATGGCCATAGAGCGAAATTTCCAAGTACCAAAACAAAGGAGACAATCCAAAAAGTGAGAAAAAGGGAGATTAACACAGTCAAAGTCAATGTTACTAAATACTTGTAACTTCAAATTGCCACAGTTGCCCAATTTATACTGTTTCTTCTTATAATATGCAATAGTCAGGCAGTGTGGAAACTTTGTATCAAAGTATCACTTCACAGGGAAAAGTCAGTTCAGTGTACTAAGAAGGCAGACCGTTTCGTACTTTCAAGCAAATGAGACAGCAGAGGTTTTTTTCCTCCAAATAAGTCATGCAGTTAATGGTCAGATTCGCCTCCCCTCTGCCCTGCTTGCTAGAGGGGAGATCAAAGGTTTAAATGTCCGGTTTAGCTGATCAAAGGACGGATTTAAACGGATGCAGGTTTAGAGCTCCGTTGCTTTCACTTTCATGCAGTCGGGGGGAGGCAGACTTCCTTTGTTTAAATCTCCCCCGTTTTTAGCCCAATTTTTAAAATTGAAAAAGTCCCGGTTATTTTTCAGTTCTTACTCACGGGGAATCAGTCCGAATTTCTTTTCAGGAAGGAATCGGCGCTCTCCGCTTATGGCGACGCGGCTTCACTTCGCAGGCTGGGTAGCGACTCTCAGCACCGCGCTCACTCCCGATGTCGATCCGTAGCCTTTAAAAAGGCTCTTTCACGGTACCGGGGGGCGCGAAGGTGCCCACCGAGTCTCCTTGTTCTCAGGCTTCAGCGCCTGGGATTTTAGGGGTCCCCCGCTTGCCGTAGCGGGTAAGACCCGAACTTGCGAAGCAGTCCTTCTCCGGAGCTCGGAGCTAGGACCGCCATTAAGCGCTGGCACCGACCGGAAGTCGGGAGCCAATGCAGATCTCTCAGGACTGGTGTTATGTGGTCCCAGCGGCCACTCCCAGTCACCAGTCTAGGTGCCGCATTCTGGATTAATTGCAGTTTCTGGGTCACCTTCAATGGTAGCCCCACATAGAGCGCATTGCAGTAGTCCAAGCGGGAGATAACTAGAGCATGCACCACTCTGGCAAAATGACTGCCAATCTAAAGTAACAGAAAGAGCCATGGACATAAAACCATGCAGGCGCAACAGCCACATCAGTGGGGAAAGAGGCAACAGATTGAAGCACAATAACCAGCCGTTAAGGATGCAGATGAAACCAATTCTGCTAGGTTCTGAATACCTGCGAAAGCAAGTAAGTTTATAGCTGCCTCCTCAAAGAAAGCAATGATGGGGGTATGATCTGGATTTCTGCAGCAGAAAGTAGAAAGTGGGGAGCCACCACCAAGAAGGCCCTGCTTTGTGTAATGGGGCCATGGGCCATGTTCCCTGAGAGTACCAGAAGCAGGGCCTCACAAAGATCTGGGTTATTGGTACCAAGGTCAGCTCTCCTTTGTGCACCAGTATCAACACCTTAAACAGATCCCAGTGCAGTGCTTTCAAAATTGGTGAGATAGGGACTCACCTTGCTGCCTTTGACAGCTTCCAACTCATCTTCAAGGGCATCCCCATTGCTCAGAGACCAGCTCAGAGGTTATCAAGGCATGGTTGCAACAACATGAGGATAAACATCTGGAGGAGGTACTTCGGGGAGAAATAGAAAGCAGAGGAATAGTTAAGCACATTGCCCTCCTGACTACCATGTCAAATCATACTTTCTCCTGCACTCTGCAGCTGTTCAGCAGAGACCCTCATTCCCAGAATCAGACGTGTGATTCTCACTAGATCTTCCCGTTTTCCTCTATCAAATTGTGGTTACATCTCCAATTGCATTGGTAGCTCTGCTCAAGCTAGCAGTAACTGCCACCATTTTAAGTCTTGATAACTCTCTAAATTCTATTGAGATGGTTCCAAGTCAGGGTTAAACACCTGGCAGGATGTTGGTGGGGGGAAATGCGGTTTGACTGTTCTTTATAACTTCAAACAAGTACAACCCATCATCTAATTATTATTTAGCTCAATCACAGCACAGCCAAAGATTAAACTGCGAGGGTTTTAATCCATGCAGCAACAAAAAGTCTCATTAAAAGAGAACTGTTTTTCTCCCCACTTCACCCAAATTTCATTTAACAATCTGAATGAAGTCTGTAGAGTGGAATTAATGATTTGCATTAACATTTCAGATGAGCTTCAATATAAATATCAATCCTTTGATGGGTTATGAACATCGACAAAAGTTAGTTAAACCCTTGATCCCTTTCATAGCATTCTGGATGATATCATTTACTGGAAAGCCGGTAGCCTAGAGGCGAAGTCATACCTTCTACCTATAGAAATCAGCTCCAGTATATAATTTATGAAATAAACAATTCAGAGTAATTTTCCATCGCAGAAGTTTGACTGGGAAGTTCTTGTAACATAGAAAAGAGAACAAAGTCTTCATGGATAAGTTAATGCTGGGAATATCTAAAATATGCTGGGAATATCTAAAATTTCTAAAATATACTGGGAATATATAAAAATAATTGTTGTTTTATTGATTATAGCTTAGATATTATTTTATTGTAACTGTTGAGTGGATTTCTGTTTAACTTCTATATGTTGCTATTATTAGTTTATACTATTCTAATGATTGTTGAATGTTACTTTTTATGCAGGTTGCCTATTTTAAAATAAAAAAAATTCCTTCCAGTAGCACCTTAAAGACCAACTAAGTTAGTTCTTGGTATGAGCTTTCGTGTGCATGCACACTTCTTCAGATACAAGTGTGCATGCACACGAAAGCTCATACCAAGAACTAACTTAGTTGGTCTTTAAGGTGCTACTGGAAGGATTTTTTTTATTTTGACTATGGCAGACCAACATGGCTACCTATCTGTAACTGGAACCATGGAAGGCGCCTATTTTAAAGTTATGTTTTATTATCACACTTTTGTATTGCATTAGATTGTTATAAGATGTATATTTTTTGTTTCTTCAGCTTATAAACCGCTTTGAGTATTGTAAGGTAGAAAGATGGTATACAAATTAAAAATGATGATGATGATGATGAATAACTCCTGCATTGCAGGGAGTTGGACTAGATGACCCTTTGGGTCCCTTCCAGCTCTATGGTTTTACAGTTCTATGGAAGAGCGGAACCACTAATAGTGGGGCTTCTCAGGAAATCAAATGAAGAAGCAAGATATGTTGGGATGTTACTGCCGTAAGCCCCTCCGTCTACAGAGCCTAGGGCTTGCTGAGCGGAAGGTCGGCGGTTCGAATCCCCATGACGGGGTGAGCTCCTGTTGCTCTGTCCCAGCTCCTGCCAACCTAGCAGTTCGAAAGCACGCAGTGCAAGTAGACAGATAGGTACCACTCCAGCGGGAAGGTAAACGGCGTTTCCGTGTGTTGCTCTGGTTCGTCAGAAGCGGCTTAGTCATGTTGGACACATGACCTGGAAGCTGTACGCCGGCTCCCTTGGCCAGTAAAGTGAGATGAGTGCTGCAACCCCAGCGTCAGCCATGACTGCACCTAATGGTCAAGGGTCCCTTTACCTTTACCTTTAAGGACACCAGAACCCCTGCTTACCTTCATTCTACGGAAACTGAAACCTGGAAAAAGAACCCCTGGAGTTTCTCCCTGCTCAAAGATTGGACAGTGGTACCTCTAGTTACAAACTTAATTCATTCCGGGGGTCCGTTCTTAACCTGAAACTGTTCTTAACTAGAGGTATGCTTTCGCTAATGGGGCCTCTTGCTGCCACTGCGCCGCCAGCACATGATTTCCATTCTCATCTTGGGGCAAAGTTCTCAACTCAAGATAACTCTTCCAGGTTAGCAGAGTTTGTAACCTGAAGCATTTGTAACCTGAGGCACTTGTAACTCGAGATACCACTGTATTATGATATGGAACCAAACTGAGGGATTCATAGGATTATAGAGCTGGAATGATCGTCTTGTTCAACCCCCTGCAATGGCTATCTTACCTCTGATCAAAAACCTCCAGTGAAGAAGAAGAAGAAGAAGAAGAAGAAGAAGAAGAAGAAGAAGAAGAAGAAGAAGAAGAAGAATTTTATTTTTTATACCATGCCTATCTGGCTGGGATTCCACAGCACATAAAAAATTGTAAAACATCAGACATTAAAAACTTCCCTAAACAGGGCTGCCTTCAGATGCCTTCTAAAAGTCAGATAGCTGTTTATTTCCTTGACATCTGATGGGAGGGCATTCCACAGGGAGGGCACCACCACCAAGAAGGCCCTCTGCCTGGTTCCCTGTAACCTCACTTCTTACAGTGAGGGAACTGCCAGAAGGCCCTCAGAGCTTGACCTCAGTGTCCGGGCTGAACGATGGGGGTGGAGACCCTCCTTCAGGTAGACTGGGTCGAGGCCATTTAGGGCTTTGAAGGTCAGCACCAACACTTTGAATTGTGCTCGGAAATGTACTGGGAGCCAATGAAGGTCTTTCAGGACCAGTGTTATATGGTCTCAGCAGCTGCTCCCAGTCACCAGTCTAGCTGCCGCATTCTGGATTAGTTATAGTTTCTGGGTCACCTTCCAAGGTAGCCACACGTAGAGCACATTGCAGTAGTCCAAATGGGAGATAACTAGAGTATGCACCACTCTGGCGAGACAGTCTGTGGGCAGGTAGGGTCTCAGCCTGCATACCAGATGGAGCTGGTAGACAGCTCCCCTGGACACAGAATTGACCTGTGCCTCCATGGACAGCTGTGAGTCCAAAATGACTGCCAGGCTACACACCTTCTAAGGTATACTGTTCCATTGTCAAACAGCTCTTACCATTAGAAAGTTCTTTCTTTCTCCTTTCTTGTCACTTGACTCAATTGGCTTAGGTCCTGCCCTCAGGAGCAGCAGCAGAAAATAAGCTTCCTCTATCGTCCATGTCACAGCCCTTCAGCTATTTGAGAATCTGAAGGGGTTTGGATATTCAAGTCTTCATCCATCCATAATAACACAGTAGATTGCAGAAGAACATAAAAAGAGCCTTGCTGGAATAGACCAAAGGCTTGTCTAGTCCAACATACTCCTTTCACAGCTGCCAAACAGATACCCATGGACAGAATACAAGCAGATCCAATTTCCATCCATCTTTGGCTGTTTTAGTGAGTAGCAGCACTCAAACCTCTCCCTTTCCAAAATAGATCGACATAAATGCTGTTTGCACTGCGGGATATCTCCCAGTACCTGACTACAATTGCATTTTCATATTTGGGGGGGGGGGGCGGAATACTGCAAAGCAAAGTTATACACACACACACACACACACACACACACACACACACACAGAGCCATCCATAAGGGAAGCAGCTGACTCCTGGTTTCAGGAAAGTCTTCAGCAATCAATTAATAGCTTGATCGATCCAGCGTGGTGCAGGGCAGCTTAATTGAAGAGATTCAGCACTTAAGGAGCTCGCATCGTTGGGAGGACGACCACTGTCAGCAAAGTAAGCAGCCTTTTGAAATGCAGCTGCCTCTCTCAGTTCCAGAACAGTGCGAGAGAGAGAGAGAGAGAGAGAAACAGTGTGAAATGAGTTATAAAGGCCATCACAGATAATTGACGTCCAGAGTGAAACTCTTCAACAGGAACATCGCCTACCAATAGTTCATGGACACCCACTGTCTCGACCGGAGATGTTGCCAACATATTGCATGTATATCCACATTCGGTAACTAACAGCAGGAAGGTATGAATTTTTTATCGCGCCATCCCAATGCTGGAGCCAATTCTTCCCGAAAAGCAGCGGCATTCTTTTAAAGACAAAGGGTAAGAAGATAATAAACATCCCTGCAGGGTTTTTTTTTTTAATTATGATCTAGCTCTTGCTCCTTGTCAGCCACAGGAGAAGGCATGTTTTATTAAAAATTGTTTACAGTCAACGTGAGGATACAGAGAATTTGAAAGGATGGCAATAAAGAAAGCATAATTTGAGACACGTGGGATACCCCAGAAGTCTTGCCTGTTTAGGGCATCTTTGGGATATATTGCCTGAGATCTAAAGAGCCTGCGGATGTGTGTTTAAGTGTTTCTACATGTGTACTGGGATATCACCTTTCAATCTTGCCTCATCGTGTTGCATCAAATTTGAGATCCTCTAAATTCATTCGCAGTGACGTTGTTGTTTAGTCATTTAGTCGTGTCCAACTCTTCGTGACCCCATGGACCAGAGCACGCCAGGCACTCCTGTCTTCCACTGCCTTCCACTCATGTTCATAGCTTTGAGAACACTGTCCAAGCATCTCGTCCTCTGTCGTGCCCTTCTCCTTGTGCCCTCCATCTTTCCCAACATCAGGGTCTTTTCCAGTGAGTCTTCTCTTCTCATGAGGTGGCCAAAATATTGGAGCCTCAGCTTCAAGATCTGTCTGTCCAGTGAGCACTCAGGGCTGATTTCCTTCAGAATGGATAGGTTTGATCTTCTTGCAGTCCATGGGACTCTCAAGAGTCTCCTCCAGCACCAGAATTCAAAAGCATCAATTTTTCGGCGATCAGTCTTCTTTATGGTCCAGCTCTCACTTCCATACTGGGAAAACCATAGCTTAACTATACGGACCTTTGTTGGCAAGGTGATGTCTCTGCTTTTTAAAATGTTCAGATGTTTAAATAATAATTTATTATTTTTACTCTGCCCATCTGACTGGGTCGCCTTTGTCACTCTGAGTGACTTCCAGCATATATAAAAACATAATAAAACGTTAAAAAGCTTCATTACACAGGGCTGCCTTCAGATGTCTTCTAAAGGTTTTATAGTTACTCATCTCCTTGACATCTGATAGGAGGGCGTTCCACAGGGCAGGCACCACCACCGAGAAGGCCCTCTGCCTGGTTCCCTGTGACTTCAGTTCTCGTAGTGAGGTAACCGCCAGAAGGCCCTCGGAGCTGGACCTCAGTGTCTGGGCTGAACGATGGGGCTGGAGACACTCCTTCAGGGAGTGGGAGCCAATGTAGATCTTTCAGGATGAACCTTATATGGTCCTGGCATCTGCTCCCAGTCACCAGTCTAGCTGCCACATTCTGGATTAGTTGTAGTTTCCGAGTCACCTTCAAAGGTAGCCCCACGGAGAGCGCATTGCAGTAGTCCAAGTGGGAGATAACCAGAGCATGCAGCACTCTGGCGAGACAGTCCACGGGCAGGGAGGGTCCCAGCCTGTGTACCAGATGGAGTTGGTAGACAGCTGCCCTGGACACAGAATTAATCTGTGCCTCCATGGACAGCTCTGAATACAAAATGACTCCCTGGCTGTACACTTGGTCCTTTAGGGGCACAGTTACTCCATTCAGGACCAGGGAGTCCCCCACACATGCCCGCCTCCTGTCCCCCAAAAACAATACTTCTGAAACCCCCTGATGATCTGTCCCAGCAGCTTAATAAAGTGGTACCTCTGGTTGCAAACGGGATCCGTTCCGGAAGCCCGTTCACAACATGAAAAGAGCACAATCCGCAGCGGTGCATCTGCGCACGTGTGGGTTGCGATTGACCGCTTCTGGGCATGTGTGTGACATAATTTTGTGTGTCTGCGCATACGTGAGCGGCGAAACCCGCAAGTAACCCGTTCCGGTACTTCCAGGTGGCCGCGGGACGTAACCTGAAAGAATGTAACATGAAGCGAACATAATGTGAGGTATGACTGTATAGATGTTGAGCATTGGCTTAAATGTAACACCTACTATGAGTCTAGTACAGTGGTACAGCGGGTTACAGACGCTTCAGGTTACAGACTCTGCTAACCCAGAAATAGTACCTCGGGTTAAGAACTTTGCTTCAGGATGAGAACAGAAATCATGCAGCGGCAGCAGGAGGCCCCATTAGCTAAAGTGGTGCTTCAGGTTAAGAACAGTTTCAGGTTAAGAACGGACCTCCGGAATGAAATAAGTACTTAACCCGAGGTACCACTGTACTGACCCCCGAAATACAGTTCAGACAGCAGGCGGGGCAGGGCTGGCGCAAGTCCCAGGGGCGTGGCATGTATCCTGGCGGCGTGACACGCCACCTGGGGGCATGGCACCCAGCGTGGGGGGGGCAGCCATGATGGTACCCCACCAGGATTGCGCTGCCGGGGGCAGTGTGCTCCCCCCACCCCCATCATCCTCCGCCAGTTTTTTCATAAGTTTTCCCCCTCCTCCATTCCATGCTCGATGCTGTCTGACTTGAAGGATGGAAGCCTTCCCTGCCTGTGCCTCCGAGGCAGGAGATAGCTCTGCCTGCCTCCAGCAACTCACTCTGGAAACCCCACCGGAGGTAAAACAATTATGTATTTCATTTCCTCTTTATTTCTTAAGCAGACCCATCCTCCTCTCTCAGTCCATAAAGGCGTTTTATGGGGCGCCCTAAAAACGCTGGAGATGATAAAGCAGAAACGTATATTTACAGCGGCCTTTATAGGCTGCCCAGCCCTTTCAGCAAGTACGTACTGAAATGTATTTATTCCTTCTTTACTGCCTTCACGGCCGATTCTTTTTTTTTCCCCAAATGTACTCGCGGAGTAAAAGGAAAGCAAGAGAGAGTAGAAGGACAAAGAGCTGGAGTGGAAATGGGAAAAGCACGACTTTGGGGCTGCTGGGCCTTTTTATATCCAAGATGACCATTTGCCCCAGGGCAGCGATTTAACTGTTTGGCCTCATCTGAGATATATGCATTTAGGCTGGACAGGTCTGGCTCCCAGATGGCATGCCTTCCTCAGTAGGAAGGCAGAGGGCAATAGTCCTTGCTTACCTGCCCTGCCTCTCTCCACCTGGCTTGGGGAGGGGCCTGACAGGCTCCATAAAGGACTGCTGCTGCAGCAGCTTGACAGAGAGGGCTCCTTTTTCAAATTGTTTTTATTTTTTAATTGTGATTGATATTAATGTTGTTTTAGTTTTAAGTAAAGGGACCCCTGACCATTAGGTCCAGCCGTGACCGACTCTGGGGTTGCGGCGCTCATCTCACTTTACTGGCCGAGAGATCCGGCATACAGCTTCTGGGTCATGTGGCCAGCATGACTAAGCCACTTCTGGCGAACCAGAGCAGCGCACGGAAACACTGTTTACCTTCCCGCTGGAGCGGTACCTATTTATCTACTTGCACCTTGACGTGCTTTCGAACTTTTATTATTTATGTGGAAATTGTTTTCCATTTGGTTGTGCACCTTTGGATGTGTTTTATTTATTGTTGATGACTTCTGTTATGTTGGTAATTATGTCAATCTTGTTGTGTTGTAAGCCGCCTTGAGCATTGTTTTAACTATGGAAAGGCCGAGTACAAATGAAATGATGATGATGATACCAGGGTGATGCAATTGTGACTTCCGGGCTGCAGCAAGATCTTTCAAGAGGTCTGTCACGTCACTGACATCTCACTGGAACCCGGAAGCCACCGCCATTCCTCCTTGCTTCTCCAGAGGCAGCAGGAAGGGCAACCCACCGCCGTTGGAACATAGACCACAGAAATGAGAAGTGGTGGTGGTGGTGGTGAGATCTCCACCCCCATTGTTCAGCCCGGACACTGAGATCCAGCACCGAGGGCCTTCTGGCGGTTCCCTCATTGTGAGAAGTGAGGTTACAGGGAACCAGACAGAGGGCCTTCTCGGTAGTGGCACCTGCCCTGTGGAACGCCCTCCCTTCAGATGTGAAGGAAATAAGCAGCTATCTTCTTTTTAAAAGACATCTGAAGGCAGCCCTGTTTAGGGAAGTTTTTAATATTTAATGCTGTATTGTTTTTAACACTTGATTGGAAGCTGCCCAGAGTGACTGGGGAAACTCAGCCAGATGGGCAGGGTATAAATAATAAATTATTATTATTATTATTATTATTATTATTATTATTATTATTATTATTATTATTATTATCTCATGCAACCTCTTTGAGATCTCGCGAGAGTTCCACGATATCTCGCGAGAGTTCCGTGATAACTCTCAGTACCTTGCCGCAAGCTGCTGCCGCTACTGCTTCTCCTTGCTTATCCAACAGCGGCATGAGTGCATAGGGCACCCATGGGGATGCTGCCCCTGTGGGATTCTGCCACCCGAGGCATCTGCCTCAGTCCGCCTCATGGGCGAGCCAGCCATGATTGGATACCGTCCCAGGGCAGTCCCCTTAAAAATGCGGGCTGAATTAAAACCTTGAGCCTCTCTATCTATAGCCCTCCTGTTGCTGCCAGGTTACAACGGCCACCATCCCCAACTCTTGGGGTGTTACTAGGCTTTAGTTGTTCCACCTGGCCTTTGGCTTGGAATCAATTTGATTCCCTCCCCCCTCTTTCTTTTTTTCCTTTCTCCTTCTGTGTTGGAACTCCTATTTGGGGACTTCCCTGGCTTTTTTTCTGGACCAGTCTGGATAGTTAGCCTTGGTGAAGACTTGACATTTTTATCCCCCAAAAAGTTTTTGATTTAGTTTCCACTGAAATGAGGCTGCATTTTAATGTTGTATTTTAATCTTGTTTTTAAGCTGTATTTCAATCAATTGTTTTTATATTTGGTGTTAGCCACCCTGAGCCCGGTTTTGGCTGGGGAGGGCGGGGTATAAATAAATATTGTTGTTGTTGTTGTTGTTTAGGAAGAGGGCAGGAAGGCGACCCCTTGGCTCAGTGCCCTGTGGGGGGGGGCACCAGTCACGCTTCCCTAAATCCACCTCTGATGGTACAGTGGTTAGAATGTTGGACTAGGACCTAGAAGAACCAGGGTTCAAATCCCCACTTAAGTCATGAAGATCACTGGGTGCGACATTGGGCCAGTGTCAGCTTAACCTACCTCACAGGGTTGCTGTGGGGGTTAAAATAGTGGGAGGACACTGAATGTCACATTGAGCTCCTTGGAGGAAAAGTTGGGATATAAATGATGCAAGCAAGCAAACAATCAATCAATCAATCAATACATAAATGATCTCACCGATGGGAGCTGTGATTCCTTCATTGTAGGGGGTTGGAATAGATGGCTGTTTGGTTCTCTTCCAACTTGACAATTCAGACAGATCCTGAAGCTGAGGCTCCAAGACTTTGACCACCCAGTGGCGTAGCGTGGGGGGTGCAGGGGGGGCCGGCCGCACCGGGCGCAACATCTGGGGGTTAGGGTTAGGGGGCGCAAATCCACGGGTTAGGGGGCGCAAATTACTTGCCTTGCCCCGGGTGCTGACAACCCACGCTACGCCACTGTGACCACCTCATGAGAAGAGAAGACTCCCTGGAAAAGACCCTGATGTTGGGAAAGATGGAGGACACAAGGAGAAGGGGACGACAGAGGACGAGATGGTTGGACAGTGTTCTTGAAGCCACAAACATGAGTCTGACCAAACTGCGGGAGGCAGTGGAAGACAGGAGTGCCTGGCGTGCTCTGGTCCAGGGGGTCACGAAGAGTCGGACACGACTAAACGACTAAACAACAACAGGGTTAAGAATAAAATTGGGTCTGGAAGAACTATGTGTGCTATCCTGAGCTCTGGAGGAAAGGTGGGATATGAATGTAAGAAATGAATTACCGTATTTTTTGCTCTATAAGACCCACTTTTTCCCTCCTAAAAAGCAAGGGGAAATGTGTGTGCGTCTTATAGAGCGAATGCAGGCTGCACAGCTATCCCAGAAGCCAGAACAGCAAGAGGGATTGCTGCTTTCACTGCGCAGTGATCCCCCTTGCTGTTCTGGCTTCTGAGATTCAGAATATTTTTTTATTGTTTTCCTCCAGACCAGTCTTGTGGTCTGGTGTGCCTTATAGAGCGAAAAATATGGTAATCTTGGAGTGGGGAGAGAGAAACATTGACATATATCCCTCTGTAGAAACAAACTGGCTGTGTTTTTAAAACCTCTTCATGTTCCTGAGTGCAACTAGAAAAGATTGCAACCACACACACATACACACTCCAAGGGATAGTCTGTACCATGGTAATATTGAACACTGCATACCAGGGAAACAGATTTGCCCTGCCTGCAGTTTCTGTCTCTGCAAAGGCACCTTGCAATACACGCCTCTGCCTCTTGTTCCTCATGAAAGAAAACGACTTTTGCCCTGGAACTACCAAAGCTACATTTGCAGACAAGTTGCTGCAGGTGGAGGAATGTCAGTTTGCTCAGGGCAAAGTCAGGAGACAATCTTACGCTGCTTCTGTAGGGCCATCCATCAACAAAGCCGTGACGTGTGTTCGGGTGGGGGGTAGCGGATG
Source organism: Podarcis bocagei (assembly GCF_964188305.1). Lineage (NCBI taxonomy): Eukaryota > Metazoa > Chordata > Lepidosauria > Squamata > Lacertidae > Podarcis > Podarcis bocagei. The sequence continues at coordinate 96,546,260 of NC_138130.1, read as the reverse complement.
GAAAGTACACACGGTTATAGTTTTATGCGCTGGGGGGAGATAATCATAACCGAATCCCCGTAGGTGAAATAAAATGAAAACAAATAGCTTCAATCTGCAGCAAAACCTACAACAGGACTGGTTTCCAGAACTCCACAAGCCGGCAGGATGATAAGCAGAAACAGTGGGCCTCTGCATATCCACCCCAATGCCTTGCATCAAGGAATCTGTAGGATTTGTTCGCAGGGCATGTATGCCTGACCGCTTATGTGCTAAGCAACATCAGGAGATTGGGTCAACCTGAATTATCTAGCTCTTGAAAGGCTGGCAATAGTGGAGGATGCAAAACCAGTGGGCTAGGGAGCCACAAGGCCAGGCATAGGCAAACTCAGCCCTCCAGGTGTTTTGGGACTACAACTCCCATGATCTCTAGCTAACAGGACCAGTGGTCAGGGATGATGGGAATTGTAGTCCCAAAACATCTGGAGGGCCGAGTTTGCCTATGCCTGCACTAGGCCACTGGAAGTGCATAGATATGCTTAGGGGAGGGGAGTATCCAGTTTCCAGGACTGGGTCATGTTGTGCCCTGACACATTTTCATATCATCGTCCCATCAGGCTGCTTCAGACACAGAGGTGAGATAGCATCTCCCTGTCAGCTTCACTGGAATACTGGCAAGCCTTGGGGTCTGTGGCATCCTGTGCAATGCCAAAATTCGGGGGGTGGGCGCCTCTTGCCTTTTATTCTATATGATAGTTGTGGAGCCCCCTGCAGCACCCCCAAAGCTCTGCAGCCAGTGTGACCAAACTAGTAGTGTTCCCCTAAATTTGATTGCAATCAACTCCCATATAGTTCCTCCCCTCTTCAGACTGTTCCCTGCAATGGCTGTCATGTCTGAATCAAGCTATTTCATTGGACCGGTCATGTTGCTCGGATGCCTGATCATCGTCTTGCAAAGCAACTACTCTATTCTGAACTTAAAAATGGAAAGCGTAATGCTGGTGGTCAACAAAAGAGGTTCAAAGACTCTCTCAAGAGCCAGTGTGGTGTAGTGGTTAAGAGCGGTAGACTCATAATCTGGGGAACTGGGTTTGCGTCTCCGCTCCTCCACATGCAGCTGCTGGGTGACCTTGGGCCAGTCACACTTCTTTGAAGTCTCTCAGCCCCACTCACCTCACAGAGTGTTTGTTGTGGGGGAGGAAGGGAAAGGAGAATGTTAGCCGCTTTGAGACTCCTTAAAAAGGGAGTGAAAGGCGGGATATCAAATCCAAACTCTTCCAAAAACTCTTCTTCAAGGCAAATCTTAAAAAATGTAGTATAAACACCGACAACTGGGAAACACTGGCCTGTGAGCGCTCCAGTTGGAGAACAGCCTTTACCAAAGGTGTCATGGGCTTTGAAGACACTCAAACTCAGGATGAAAGGGAGTAAAGCGCTAAGAGGAAGGCATGCTTGGCAAACCCTTACCATGATCAACTCCTGCCGAGAAACCTAGGTCCCCACTGTAGAAGGACGTGTGGATCCAGAATTAGCCTCCACAGTCATTTACGGACTCACTGCTAAAACTCTGTTTTGGAAGACAATCTTACTCGGCTACGAGTGACCGCCAAAGAAGAAAGAAATGTAGCTATTTCCCTCTTCTCTCTTTGTCACTTTTTTCCCTTTTGTGGAGGCAGAGCATATCCATCTTAGCTAGTAGCCACCGAGAGACCCTCTCCCCCATAAATTTGTCTATTTCTCCTTTAAAGAAATCCAAGTTGGTAGCCACCTCTTGTGGCTCTTGAGTTCCATCCATTCTGAGGACACCAGTCAAAAATTGACACACAAACCCATCAAATAATTACACCTGTGGAATGCCAGCATGAGTAAAGGCTTTCCTTGTCCTGTCCTCAGATCAGGCGGGCCACAGCAGGTAATTTAATAGGTGGTCCAAATCACATCAGAGTCCCATGACAGCACAGTCCAGGAGATGCTGGCTGGCACAGTCTCCCACAAAGAGATCTGTTGTCTCAGCAAGGTGGAGAAGGCTGCTGAGACCTAAGAGGTCCAGCCAGTCTGGTCTTGCCATTAGCCCCACCTCAACCCAAAGCTCGATCTGAACCCTTAAAAGACCATTGACAGCATGGGGGGCTGGGAATTCCTTCATGGGTATGTTTGCCAAGACAGGGGAGTCTCACAGGGCCCTATCCTTTGGTCTAGAGGGTCCTGCAATGACTTTTTGAGAGGCAGCCCTTCCCCATCTGAGTTATCCTCTGAGCTTGGGGGCTGAGATCATGGCCAGAAAACCTTGGTGAGGATTTGACATTTGCATCCCCAAAAAGTTTTTTTATTTGAGTTTCTACTGAAATGAGGCTGCATTTTAATGTTGTATTTTAATCTTGTTTTTAAGTTGTATTTTAATCAATTGTTGTTATACTTGGTGTTAGTCGCCCTGAGCCTGGTCTCGGCTGGGGACGGTGGGGTATAAATAAAAAATTTTATTATTATTATTATTAAAACATGTCATACCCACATCAAGCTAGATTAGGCCTCAGAATTGTAGACTCCAGACAAGTCCACCAGCAAAACCTGTAATCTTCATCACGATGCCATATAAACGTTAATAGAATGTTAAAAACAAAAAGAGCATTCAGTCACCGGTTTTTCCTCCAATCCACTGAGATGTGGGCTTCTTGAATGCAGAAAGTCAATAACCTGCAGTATATTTTAAGCGATTGAATAAAAAGTTATATTTAATTGGGAAATCAATGAGCAGGAGTAGGGCACTGAGGTCATATAGATCGTCTCATCCCAACCAATCTAAATCAGCTTGCCCTTTCCGCTGGTCTTCCATCATTGCATTTCGCCTGCCAGTCCCTCAAACAACTCTTAATTATGGGCCACGGCAATTTGTCTTCAAATATCACACTACGGTGGAATCTATGCATCAATAAATACAACTCAAAAGCTGTTTTCCACCCCACTGGAGAGTTAATTGCTTCCATGGCTGAAGCAGAGGCAGTAATTCTTCACATTTTTTGGAGTGGGGATTTTCAAGGTCCCACCGTGATTGACGACAAATATGAAAAGCAAACTAAAAGGGGGAGGAGAGCGTTGGTGGGAAATACAAGGAGCTGTCCGTGGCGCTGAATTTATGCAGAACATTCATTACAACGTAAGGGAAGAGGGTCTTGTATCTCAATGGCAAAGAACATGTTTTGCATAAGGAAAGGTCACGGGTTTGATCCCTGGTTCTCTCCAACTGAGAACAGGAGGGGTGACCTGCTTGCAGTGGCTCACAAACCATAACGGAGCGGCAATAATCCATTAAATTTTACAACAGTGAAAGACAGCCCTGAAAGGAATCTCAACGGAAACAACATAATGCATCAGAGGCTAAAATTACTATATTTTATATAATGGGTTTTTAGTGTTACTATGTAAAATTATGTAAAAATGTCATATAAAAGTATACATAATGAAATGGAGTGTCCTGGAAGGGGGCTTATATGGCTGGCTGGCTGGTTGCTTGGTTGGACACCTGAAAGATCACCTCACCTCTTATATTCCCAATAGATTGCTGTGCTCTGTGGGTGACGGACTCTTGAAGATATTGTCTTAGCAGGAGGTCCATTCTGTACAAAAGTTGCCCTTTCCAACTGCCCTCCCCTCAAATATTAGATGGGTGTCATCTCTGTTGTTTTTTCTTTTTTTTAATATCGTCTTTATTGATTTAAAATACAGTCATACATTACAGGTGAGTACAGCAGAGTTAAGCACAAAAATGAAAAAAGAAAAAAGGACAAAAAAAATTAACAATAACAAGAAAATATCAGTTTAAAAAAGCCAATTATTTATACAACATCATATCTTGTCCAATAAAGTCTTCTGTGAAAAACTTCCAATTGTTCTCATTGTACTTTTTATATTGTCTTGATTTTATCGCACAGTTTATTTTATAGCTTTTTCTATATATCCTCTAAGATGTTTATTCCATCATCTCTGTTGTTCTTTCAGTGCCTACTAAAGACCTTACTCTTTCCAAAAGCCTTTTAAAGTTGAGATCTCTTTTCCAACCTGCACCAAGCTTTGGAATTGCTGTTAGAAGTTTGAATAGTTTTATCATTCGTTCTTTCACTGCCCGAGCCTCCTTTGGGAAGGAAGGTGGGATATAAATTTAATGAAGAAATAAAATAAACAAACAAACCCTGAAGATGAGAACCCTCTTTTTGGGAGAGAAGAGACGTAGCAACAGTTCCTTGCAGGTCCCAGGCGTTCCACACTAATTGCAAGAGAAGCATTTTGTTCCCCCCCACCCCCATTCCCTGGAAAACTCATCCTCTATATGTGATGTGTTTATCTGTTCAACCATCTTGTGGAAATGGGATCTCTTCCCACCTTGCCTTTATAAGTCCTGCATAATCGCACCCCAGACTCATAAAAGTTTAATTCGGTGGGAAACAATTGCCATCCCTCTCGGTTAACAAGGCTCCTTTGCTTTCCTTCGTAAAGTTTGTTCATTATCTGTTATCTCCAAAAACCCACGTATCTCCTTTTTCCTTCCTCCATTATCAGACTTTATTGGCTCAGATTTGGGCCTCTGCGACGCCAGAAGCCAGCAGTAAGCTTGACACAGTAAACAACTTGCATTTATTTCACTGTAACGAGTTCGGCTTTTCCTCTGTGCTCTCGCAAGCCTGTACCTCAGTGGGGCAGTGAATTTGTACCAATGGGTTGTACCATTCTGGGGTGCAGGTGGGGCTTGGATGATGCAATTCTCTTCCGTCTGGGAATCCTCTTCCTGCTGGGATGTTAAGGAAAGGGCTAGACTGCAATCCTTCTTCCTGGCATGCTATTTATCAGTATGGAGATATTTTAATTAATTAATTGAGAGCATTCAGTTACATGAGCATTCACCACCACCACCCCAGGCAATATGAAGTGGTACAGGCCAAACACAGCTTTTCCACTCTGGTTGAAATTAGGTCTCAAACACAGACCTACTTTACACATTCTGCAATCTATGATTCTGTTACAGTGGTACCTTGGTTCTCAAACTTAATCCGTTCCGGAAGTCCGTTCCAAAACCAAAGCATTCCAAAACCAAGGCACGCTTTCCCATAGAAAGTAATGCAAAACGGATTAATCCGTTCCAGACTTTTAAAAACAACCCCTAAAACAGAAGTTTAACATGAATTTTAGTACCTAATGAGACCACTGATCCATAAAATGAAAGCAATAACCAATGTACTGTACTATAAAATAAATAAGACAGTATTGGAGATGATAAAAAAAATTTAAAAAAAATTCTTACTTGCACTGATCGTTGTTTGGATGCGGGGCTTTTATCCATTTCTGCAGTCACACAATCAATCAATCAGTAGCTGAACTGGGTTCCACAGTCACAAAAACAAATGAACTGAAAAAGCCTCAAAAACAAAAACGCAAAATAAAAAGCAAAAACAAAAGCAACAAATACAGTAGTACCTTGGTTCTCAAATTTAATCCATTCCGGAAGTCCGTTTGACTTCTGAAATGTTTGAAAACCAAGGCGTGGCTTCTGATTGGTGCAGGCGCCCCGGAAACAATAGCCAACAGCCACAACGGACGTTCAGCTTTAGAGAAACGTTCGAAAACTGGGACACCTGCTTCCGGAATTTCAGTGTTTGGGAACCAAGGTGTTTGAGAACCAAGGTACCACTGTATTCTAAGCAAGTCAAAAGCAGAAAACAGCAGGAGCCTGGACAGTTCTAAGGGAGCCCTGCTGGCTGGAGTTCTCTCCTACTAAGGGAGCTGTAGGAAGGTATTGTCCCAGCAGAGAGGTGAAGCCCATGAAATGTTGTGTAGGCTACATGGGCTCCCAGTACGTTTCCAAGCACAATTCAAAGTGTTGGTGTTGACCTTTTAAAGCCCTAAACGGCCTCGGCCCAGTAGACCTGAAGGAGCGTCTCCACCCCCATCATTCTGCCCGGACACTGAGGTCCAGCGCCGAGGGCCTTCTGGTGGTTCCCTCACTGCGAGAAGCAAAGCTACAGGGAACCAGGCAGAGGGCCTTTTTGGTGGTGGCACCCGCCCTGTGGAACGCCCTCCCACCAGATGTCAAAGAGATAAACAACTACCTGATATTTAGAAGACATCTGAAGGCAGCCCTGTTCAGGGAAGTTTTTAATGTGTGACATTTTAATGTATTCTTAATCTTTGTTGGAAGCCGCCCAGAGTGGCTGGGGAAACTCAGCCAGATGGGCAAGGTACAAATAATAAATTATTATTATAGGCTGACACAGCCTTTGGTGTGGCTAGCTGCATCTTCCTGGCAGAGCTACCCGGGTTATTAAAGGATGCTCCTTTGATTTTATAGTCCTTGAGGCTTTGGAGATGGAAGTACTGCTGGGAATGGCAGTAAGGCTGAATCACAGAAGAAGGCACCGTCAGTTTTCACACACACACATAAAAGAAAGCAGACACAGCCTAGTAACGGTAAAGGTAAAGGGACCCCTGACCATTAGGTCCAGTCGTGGCCGACTCTGGGGTTGTGGTGCTCATCTCGATTTATTGGCCGAGGGAGCCGGCGTACAGCTTCCAGGTCATGTGGCCAGCATGACTAAGCCGCTTCTGGCGAACCAGAGCAGCGCGCGAAAACGCTGTTTACCTTCCCGCTGGAGCGGTACCTATTTATCTACTTGCACTTTGATGTGCTTGTGAACTGCTAGGTTGGCAGGAGCAGGGACCGGGCAAGGGGAGCTCACCCCGTTGCGGGGATTCGAACCGCCGACCTTCTGATCGGCAAGTCCTAGGCTCTGTGGTTTAACCCACAGCGCCACCCGCGTCCCTAGACACAGCCTACTCCACACCAAATTCATCCACTGCACATGGCAATGACCAAGGGGGGAGGGTCAAGCCAGAAAAATGGACACAATCCCACAAAGCTATGCAGTGAGACATACGCTGGCTAAGAGTCAGGCCCTCCACACAAAGATGCAGAAGTCTATTGGCATAGTGTAGTCCCTTCAATAAATTATACAAGCCTTTATTAACACATGAAGGCATTAATGCTCCTAAGAAAGACTCCAGCTCAGTCTCCCTTATCAACCCCATGGCCCAACAAGCCACACCACAGAGCGTTTCCTGCTGCAAATCAATCCAGCCTATCAGATCCTACAAGGGCATCGGGGACGTGGCAGAGAAGCGAAAATAAATAGCTTAATTACCTGCTATAATTTATTGGGTATAGGCAACGGAGTCAATGGATCTCCAAAATTAATGCACGCTGCCCTTGAAAGCATGCAGGAAATATAGCCGAGAATCTCTGTTTTTAAAGGGTGCTTTTTTAAAAGGAAAAAAAAGAACAACTTTAAAAGTTCATTTAAATACATTGGGCTCCTCTGGGGGGGAAAGGGGGGGATACAGATTAAATAAATAAATGGCATTTCTCCTACCAGTCAAGAGCTACTCTGTCAACAGAAGCATTTTTGAGAATCATTTCTCTCCTATTTCCAATAAACATGCTCTGGAGTGCTAGAGCAAAGGTCTCCATCCATGCACAAGAGGAAAGTATCAGCAAGCTTGGGGGGACCCCAAGGTTTGCAGAAGCATGCGAAATTTTTAGCAGGGAATGGGGGCTCAAAATAGCCCAACAATTAAGTGAGCCTACTCAGGGGGCACAGAGTGTTGATGGGGGTGGGGACAAACCAAGGTGAGGAGGAATGGAATCGGGTTTGCTGGTTTCCCAGGCACACCTGGTTGTCCACTATGATAACAACATGTTGTGTGTGTTTTTTTTCTTTTTAAAGATATTTATTAAATTTTCACAAATTATAAAATCAAACACAATACAAACAAACATATACAAAGACAAACAAGTATAATTTCAAATCCTTATTCTCTTAAAACTTACTTCACCGACCTCCTCATACCTCCCCTTTCTGCATTCCAATTTCAAATATTTAGTTCAGCAAATCCTCACCCTTAATTTAATCTAATTGTAATCCTTTCTTTTCCTTTAACCTAATCTTTACAGCTGTAATCCGCTTACTTCTATAGCCGCAACATTTTAACACTCATTAATTTTACAATGTCTCTTAAGATAGATCTTAAATTTCTTCCAATCTTCTTCCGCCGTCTCTTTTCCCTGGTCTCGGATTCTGCCAGTCATTTCAGCCAGTCCCATGTAGTCTATCACCTTCATCTGCCATTCTTCCAGATGATAACAACATTTTGGACTAGACGGGCCATTGGCCTGACCCAGCAGCTCTCTGCTTGTGTTTTTATGAAATGGCATGGCCAGAATCATGAACAGGGTGCATATACCTGAAGGAGCGTCTCCACCCCCATCGTTCAGCCCTGACACTGAGGTCCAGCGCTGAGGGCCTTCTGGCGGTTCCCTCCCTGCGAGAAGTGAGGTTATAGGGTAAACTGGCAAGAATGTACAGGACGAGTAGTAGTAAGACATGTTGGAAATGTAAAGATAAAGATGGAGATTTTTTACCACATGTGGTGGACATGTGAGAAAATGGAACAGTTTTGGGAACAGATTTATAACGAATCGAAAAAAGATATTTAAATACACTTTCCCAAAAAAGCCAGAAGCTTTCTTGCTAGGCTTGATGGGAGAGGAAATAGAAAAAGCAAATCAAAGGCTACAACTGCTGCCAGAACTTTGTTAGCCCAAAAATGGAAAGTACCAGAATTGCCAACAATAGAGGCGTGGTAGACGAAGATGGTTGATTATGCGGAACTAGCAAAACTGACCTGTAGGATCCGAAATCAGGAGGAAACAAAATTCCAAAGAGATAGGAGTAAATTTATGGATTGTATAAATAATAACTGTAGAAATGTGAAGACTCTGGCAGGATGGAAATAAATCTTACGACGTAGATAGGATTGGATACAATAAGAAACTGTGGAAAAGTAACTGACATAATAAAACCTGTTGAAGGGAGGGAAGTCAGTCAATGCTCAGCAGAGTGTGGGGAAAGAAGGTGGGTAAATGATTGTTGAATTTTACTGTATTTTGTTTGTTTGTATTAAATGAAACACCAATAAAAAGCATTTTTTAAAAAAAGAGAGAGAGAGAAGTGAGGTTACAGGGAACCAGGCAGAGGGCCTTCTCAGTGGTGGCGCCCGCCCTGTGGAACACCCTCCCTTCAGATGTCAAGGAAATAAACAACTATCTGACTTTTAGAAGACATCTGAAAGCAGCTCTGTTTAGGGAAGTTTTTAATGTTTGATCTTTTATCGTGTTTTTAGTATTCCGTTGGGAGCTGCCCAGAGTGGCTGGGGAAACCCAGACAGATTGGGGGGGGATATAAATTGTTGTTGTTGTTGTTGTTGCAGAGTGAAACATAGGAAGGTGTTTTGGGAACTTCCTCTCACACAAACAAGCAATCCATCTAGCTCAGTGTTGTTGACACTGGCTGCCAGCTGCTCTCCTAGTTTTCAGGCACAGAGTCATTTGCAGCCTTCCCTAGATGCCCTAATTGATCCCAGGACCTGCACAATGCATGCCGATTTTTGCAGGTGGCGGTGGCATCGCCTCAATGCTACTGCAAATCATTTCCCCTACTACTGATCCGCTTAATGATCAAGCACATTGGAAACGGAAGGAACAGTTAGTACTGATGTAATAGTCGCATCTACAAAAAGCAGCACAATTTGTTGTGAGTGTCTCCAAACTTGGAATGTCTGTTTCCTAACTTTATGGGGCCCCTTTAGGCTCATCTTTTATAAACTGGGAGCATTTTGCACGCAAATAAAAGAACCTTTGCCTTCAAGCATGCATGGAGCAACAATTCCAGCTAGGGCGGGCAAGATTTGGATTCAAGAGCCAGAGACCACTTTCTGACGCAGGTCCCCAACCCAATACCAGCAAGCTTGCTCTCAGGTGAGCATTGAGAAGGAATGGTAATGTACACTGCATTAAAATATTGTTGCTGTTTAGTCGTGTCCGACTCTTCATGACCCCATGGACCAGAGCATGCCAGGCACTCCTGTCTTCCACTGCCTCCCGCAGTTTGGTCAAACTCATGCTGGTAGCTTCGAGAACACTGTCCAACCATCTCGTCCTCTGTCGTCCCCTTCTCCTTGTGCCCTCCATCTTTCCCAACATCAGGGTCTTTTCCAGGGAGTCTTCTCTTCTCATGAGGTGGACAAAGTATTGGAGCCTCAGCTTCAGGATCTGTCCTTCCAGTGAGCACTCAGGGCTGATTTCCTTAAGAATGGAGAGGTTTGATCTTCTTGCAGTTCCGAATGGATAGGTTTGATCTTCTTGTAGTTCAACAACATCTGTGGACCCACAGGTTGAGAAAGGCTGGGTCCTCCCCGCTGACTTTTGGAAATCACCCAGCAACATTTTTTTAGCATGTGGGATTATCCACACAACAGCAAGAATATCTTAACATCCTTAAGGGCTAGAAACTTGCTTTTTAAAAAAAATGAAACCTAACAACCAACACCACGTTCAGGACTCCCCACCACCACCAACCTTGCATTCTGTGAAATTTCAGCATACAGTGGTACCTCGGGTTAAGTACTTAATTCGTTCCGGAGGTCTGTTCTTAACCTGAAACTGTTCTTAACCTGAAGCACCACTTTAGCTAATGGGGTCTCCTGCTGCTGCCGCGCCACCGGACCACGATTTCTGTTCTCATCCTGAAGTAAAGTTCTTAACCTGAAGCACTATTTCTGGGTTAGCGGAGTCTGTAACCTGAAGCGTATGTAACCTGAGGTACCACTGTACACCCAGCCAGCCCTGGATCTAAGGTCTGAATGGAGTAAGAGCTGTAGTTTGAGAGGAAGACACAGATAAATGATTTTTACACCTCTGACCATGTTAAAGCATTTCAGTACTGAGATTTTCACACACCCAGAGCATTTTTCACTGACTTCCTGATATCAGCACTCCCGGAATTGGCTCTGTTTCACGTTTCTTTCCTTCTTTCCCAGGAATTGTGGGGCCTCGTCCATCATTCGAGAAGAATAAAACGTCTCCCCTTGCCTCTGTTTACTTGCCTTTTCTACAACCTTGCTTGCATGTTAATCCCCTGCAAAGCTCTGGTTGCATAACTTTTCCCAAGGAGAAGTCAATAAGCTCCTCCGGTCCTCATTTATCCACATTAGCCGGCAACTCGGTAGATCTGTAAACAGGAGTATGAGTGTACGGAAGAGCATAGGTCATTGGTTCTCAAACGTTTTTCTCTCGGCCACACTTTCAGGATAAAAAAACTTTTTTATTATTATTGATAAGAAATACACTGGAAAATAAAAAGAAACAACTGTGCTTGGTTTATAACATAGAACAGTGGTTCCCAATTAGCTAAGTACTGCTGACTCCCTGTTTTTCAAAAGCCAAGCCATGGACTTGATATCTCTGTGGTAGTTTTAGTTATGTGAATGGTGTTAATTTTATATATACAGTGGTACCTCAGGTTCAGAGCTTAATTCATTCTGGAGGTCCGTTCTTAACCTGAAACTGTTCTTAACCTGAGGTACCAATTTGGCTAATGGGGCCTCCCGCTGTTGCCACGCAATTTCTTTTCTCATCCTGAAGTAAAGTTCTTAACCCGAGGTACTATTTCTTGGTTAGCGGAGTCTGTAACCTGAAGCATCTGTAACCTGAAGCAACTGTAACCCAAGGTACCACTGTATATTAAATTTTCTGTTTTACAATTTAGAATATTCATTTAAGCAACCTTAAAATATCAATGACTTCCCTTCTTCTCTTTCCATGGTTCATTTTGCATAGCATAAATCCCGGCATATTTTATATAAACTAGACCAGGCTTCCTCAACCTCGGCCCTCCAGATGTTTTGAGACTACAATTCCCATCATCACTGACCACTGGTCCTGCTAGCTAGAGATCATGGGAATTGTAGTCTCAAAACATCTGGAGGGCCGAGACTGAGGAAGCCTGAACTAGACCATTCTGTAACCTGTTATTACTTCCATCAAAACTTATTTACACCGTTGAATTTATCTTAATGCTGCCAACGTTTTCCAGTGTACACAATTCTCCCCCATATATTCAATAAACATTTTCCAATCTTCTCTAAATGTATGTTCTTCTTGTTCTCTTATTCTATAAATTAGATCTGCAGGCTGCGCATATTCCATTAGTTTAAGTTGCCATTCTCCTTTGGTTGGGACCTTGCTCGTTTTCCAATGCCACCATACCCTCCAACAGGTCCCAGCACAACACCAGAACATGTGTTTTCCAGGCTGTGCCTGCTCAAGTCACATGACCCACGCATCCAGCCACAATCTCACATGTTTTGGGGCACCGTGCTCTCACATGAAAGCATGGCCACCATAAACGGGATGTCCCGGACAATTGATGGCCATGTGCTATGGACCTCGTGGGGTGGTTTACGCAGACCCCTGGGGCCCATGGACCACCAGTTTGGAACCATTGACATAGAACACAACTGCTTTATATTATAATTAAACACAAAACCCCCAAATCTAACAGAATCTCATCACCTACAACTCACATTATTTCCAAAACTTTTTGCCACACCCCTTTTTTCTAATCTTTTGCAAGATTTTGCAAGAGCCAGTGTGGTGTAGTGGTTAAGAGCGGTAGTCTCGTAATCTGGGGAACCGGGTTCGCTTCCCCGCTCCTCCACATGCAGCTGCTGGGTGACCTTGGGCTAGTCCCACTTCTCTGAAGTCTCTCAGCCCCACTCACCTCACAGAGTGTTTGTTGTGGGGGAGGAAGGGAAAGGAGAATGTTAGCCGCTTTGAGACTCCTTCGGGTAGTAATAAAGCGGGACATCAAATCCAAACTCTTCTTCTTCAATTTCAACACATGGAACGACAATACTTCGTGTTTACTTTATATATTAACAGGGGTCATATAACACCTGAACCTTTTTTTTTAAAGTTTTCCCTTATTCTCAGCAAGAGTCTATGTGCTGTAGTCCACAGTTTTTCCTGGATAACCTCCTCCTGGAATAGTTTTTACCTACAGCCTCAGCCTATTTCACTGTGTCTATTTGAACCTGCTCCGGCTCCATGTCCTATTGTAATAACAAATTGTAGATTTTAGATAATGTATGCGCGCTAGTTTTTAATGATTGTTTCTTCAAGCGATCAATAAAATTATTCAGCTGTTGATGAGCCCTCAAATACTCCTGCAGGATGCAGCTTGTCTGAAATGAATATGTAAATGTTTTAGCACCATCTGATGGAGACAGGGCAGAACTGCACCATTTTATAAAAGCAGATCGGACTAAGATTGCTTCTAGATAACCTGTTTATTCAGCATTCAACCTGATTTGTTTGCACAAAGGTTGTAGGAAGGTTTAACTACATCTACTGTTTATTGAGAATTATTTCTGTTTTGCCAAGCAGTTCAACCCCCACCCTCCACTGCCCTGACCGCAAACGCACAAACATTTTCCCATTATTTTCCTTAGAGCAAAAAGTCAATTTGCTTACTGTACAAGAGCGCTGAATCCGCTTTAATTGTACAGCCTGCATTTTCTTGCATGTGACTGGATCCAACCTGCAGGAAATGACCTAAGTCATTTGGGGTGTAACCAACCTAGGGACACTAGGGAAAGAATCAGTGCATATTTGAATATTCAAGCAATATTCAAGCAACTGGTTTGACAGTAAAATTGGCTGGGAGGTTTCCTAAAGCCACACAGCCAAGGCAGGGAAATGGGGGCATCTGCAAAAGTGGTTTGGACAATGTCGACAGTTAGCAACACCTGCCTAACTGTCAGGATTCTCAGCCGCAGTCAGAGGTCACTGGCCTTTGCTCCAGGCATTCGGCTTGAGATCCTGTTGACCTCCCCGTCTGCGTCTCCCGGCAGGATACAGGCAAGGTCTCTATCGGCTATCCCACTCAACGTGAGAGGGACACACCCCTCCTCCCTCCTCCCTGGTTCCCTCAGGGAGGGGAAAGAGTCAGACAGAAATCTATTTACATGTCTTTATTTCTGTCATTGCAGCAGTACAGAGAAACACGTCTGCACTCTCCAGTCTCCAGCAGTAGAGAGTGAAACTCCACCCCTGTACTTCCAGTACAGGTCAGATGACACTCTGAGCTAACATCTGGTGCTCAGTACTGTGAATAGACTGCCCCTTTATTCCACTAGTACAGTCCCACACATCAACATCCTGTTTTGCATTCCAGACACCTGCAGCTGGCTTTCGCATTGCTGCTTTTTCCTGACACTAACTTGGATGTCCATTAAAAAAAAAGATTGAGATGCACACTCACGTTATAAAGAGCTTATAGCCCATCTACTCTCAGCAGCCAGAAGCATCATAGCTAGACACTGGAAGGAGCTGTCACGAGTGGACATGGACCAGTGGTATCAAATTACGTATATGGGTCTTTTTCAGGGGGAACGCACTGGAACTCAGTTCCGGCACCTCTCTGGTGGGTTTCATTGCCATTATAAGAGAACGAGGGAGGTGTTTATGGTGAGTTTCAGTACCTCTTTTTCTAGAAAAATAGCACCGGGTAAGTTACTTATAGGGACGCAAGTGGAGCTGTGGATTAAACCACAGAGCCTAGGACTTGCCGATCAGAAGGTCAGCGGTTCGAATCCCCGCGACGGGGTGAGCTCCCGTTGCTCAGTCCCTGCTCCTGCCAACCTAGCAGTTCAAAAGCACATCCAAGTGCAAGTAGATAAATAGGTACTGCTCCGGCGGGAGGGTAAACAGCGTTTCCGTGCGCTGCTCTGGTTCACCAGAAGCGTTTTAGTCATGCTGGCCACATAACCTGGAAGCTGTACGCCGGCTCCCTCTGCCAATAAAGCGAGATGAGCGCCGCAACCCCAGAGTCGGCCACGACTGGACCTAATGGTCAGGGGTCCCTTTACCTTTACCTCCAGAACAATCTCCTTTCCCTTCCTCCCCCACAACAGACACTCTGTGGGGTTAGTGAGACTGAGAGACTTCAGAGAAGTGTGACTGGTCCAAGGTCACCCAGCAGCTGCACGTAGAGGAGCGGGGAAGCAAACCCGGTTCACCAGATTACGAGGCCACCGCTCTTAACCAGTACACCACACTTGCTCAGATCCCCCAGTTAAGAGGAAGCTCACACACTTGCCCATAGCTCCTGGGTCATGCATGCACCCAGAAAGCCTGGTTATGGGATGTGGGAAGGCCTGTATTGATGAATGCTTAAGAAAAAGTGTTTCCTGTTCCCAAAGCCTGCTTGATCCGGATAAGAGCTGAATCTAAGAGAACAGCTCGTTCCATATCTATCTCTCTCTCTCTCTCTCTCTCTCTCTCTCTCTCTCTCTCCACACACACACACAGAGAGAGAGAGAGAGAGAGAGAGAGAGAGAGAGAGAGAGAGAGAGAGAAACATGGCTCTGCGATTTCGTTCCTTAACAGTTGTGCCCAGCATTATGAATATGGTAATTGTCGCCATCTGGCTTCGTAAATATCACCTGCCAAGAAGGAAGTGCAGCCATTAGCAAAGTCAGGACAATTCATAATCAGCAGTCGGTTTGGGCCTCCTGAGGTGGCGCATGCCAATTAAGGAGAAGTAATTAGACTTTAGTCCAACCGCCCTTTCCCTGGAATTTATTAGAAGGAAAGCCTTTCAGAACAATTTGTCCCAGCACATTTAAAGGGGGAGAGAGATAATGCAGAGGGGGAGCAAATGGAATGAAGTAAACACAGATTTAACTTTTAAAGACCACTGGAGCGCATTTCACAGCAGAATCGTATCCATCAAGCGCATCTAGCTGCCTCTTCTGATCGTCAGCTGTTCAAAGCAAGCCGGCACCAGAAAGACATTGCAGGTTCTGATACAAGTGAGGAGCCAGCAACCCTCAAGATGTTGGCAGACTATAACTTCCATCAGTCCCACTCCTGCCAACCTAGCAGTTTGAAAGCACGTCAAAGTGCAAGTAGATAAATAGGTACCACTCTGGCGGGAAGGTGAACGGCATTTCCGTGCGCTGCTCTGGTTCACCAGAAGCTGCTTAGTCATGCTGGCCACATGACCCGAAAGCTGTACGCCGACTCCCTCAGGCAATAAAGTGAGATGAACACCGCAACCCCAGAGTTGGACCTAATGGTCAGGGGTCCCTTTACCTTTACCTTTAAGGTGCTACTGGACAATTTTTTTTATTTTTTTATATAGAAATATTTATTATGAACAATTCAAGGGACACTAGTTAGGGCTGCCAGCTGAATAAAGATGATCAGTTATCTGCATTTTAGCTGATGGATGAGGGGATGGGCCCCTCCTGTTACTCAGCAACGGGCAGGATGTTCCTCAAGTGGGGCGTTAGAGGGGAAGGAGAGCCAGCAGGATTGGTCAGCATGGGCAACCTCTGACTCCTTTCTGAGTCTGCACTCACGTTGAGACTCTCAGCCTCTAGCTCTGTTCTGGAAGACCTTGTTTCATCTCTGGAACAAGCATGCGATCCCAGGATCTTGGGTTCAAGCACCAGGCTGGGTGAGAGATTCCTGCATTGCAGGAGGTCCAGAGGAGGGCAACCAAAATGGTCAAAGGCCTGGAAATGATGCCTTATGAGGAATGGCTAAGGGAGCTGGGCATGTTTAGCCTGGAGAAGAGGAGGTTAAGGGGTGATATGATAGCCATGTTCAAATATTTAAAAGGATGTCACATAGAGGAGGGAGAAAGGTTGTTTTCTGCTGCTCCAGAGAAGCGGACACGGAGCAATGGATCCAAACTACAAGAAAGAAGATTCCACCTAAACATTAGGAAGAACTTCCTGACAGTAAGAGCTGTTCGACAGTGGAATTTGCTGCCAAGGAGTGTGGTGGAGTCTCCTTTTTTGGAGGTCTTTAAGCAGAGGCTTGACAACCATATGTCAGGAGTGCTCTGATGGTGTTTCCTGCTTGGCAGGGGGTTGGACTCGATGGCCCTTGTGGTCTCTTCCAACTCTATGATTCTATGAGGTTGGAGCAGACGGCCCTTGTGGTCCTGTCCATGTTGATATTTTCACCCCTCCCACTGACAGAATATCCTGATCTGATGTTTTGGGAAAGGAGGGGAAGGAAACTGCTCTTCCGCTCCTGCCTGACTGCCTGACTCTGTGTGTGGAGAGAGTCTTATCTATGTAGTGACTAGATGGCTGAGTGGGAGATGTAAAACTCATACAAGCCAGTACAGTGGTACCTGGGGTTACAGACGCTTCAGGTTACAGACTCTGCTAACCCAGAAATAGTACCTCAAGTTAAGAACTTTGCTTCAGGATGAGAACAGAAATAGTGCTCCAGCGGCGTGGTGGCAGCCGGAGGCCCCATTAGCTAAAGTGGTGGTTCAGGTTAAGAACACTTTCAGGTTAAGAACAGACCTCCAGAACAAATTAAGTTCTTAACCCGAGGTACCACTGTAGTTTGTTAGTTTGTAGTAAGGTAAAGGTAAAGGGACCCCTGACCATTAGGTCCAGTCGTGGCCAACTCTGGGGTTGCGGCGCTCATCTCGCTTTACTGGCCAAGGGAGCCGGTGTACAGATTCCGGGTCATGTGGCCAGCATGACTAAGCCGCTTCTGGCAAAATCAGAGCAGCGCACGGAAACGCTGTTTACCTTCCCGCCAGAGTGGTACCTATTTATCTACTTGCACTTTGACGTGCTTTCGAACTGCTAGGTGGGCAGGAGCAGCGACCGAACAACGGGAGCTCACCCCATCGCAGGGATTTGAACTGCTGACCTTCTGATTGGTAAGTCCTAGGCTCCGTGGTTTAACCCACAACGCCACCCATGTCCCTAGTTTGTAGTAGCTATTAGAAATAAAAGGAGTTATGCTTCACAGCTAGGTTTATACTCTGCTGAGTCTGGTACTCACAACGCACAGTTGTGAGTCCAGGACACTGAGACCTGCTTTCCAGGATTGGAAGGTCTCTGAAAGTGCTCCAGTCGCCTAGCCCAGTTGGGGCAGAACCAGTTATCGAGTCCAGTCGCTGACATCGGTTCAAGGCGTACTGACATCCCAAACTCTACAATACTATGATTCCATGAGTCTCCTGACTCCTCTTGTCTCTCAGCCCCCTTGCTTCTATCACCTCCCAGCTCATCCCGTTCTGCAGACTGCTCTTCGGTGTCCCACAACCAGGATCCGGGATCTAGGGGTGGATCTACACTTGTGCTTTTTAACGTTAAGGAATGGTTTTGATAACCATATGGGCACACGAAGTTCTGCTTTTAACATTCATAATGAGTTAGTAAAATGTGACACCAGAGGGCGCTGTAGAGCAACCAGCGACTAGCAATAGGGAAGCTTTTAATGTTTAATAGGTTATTGTATTTTAATATTCTGTTGCAAGCTGCCCAGAGTGGCTGGAGAAACCCAGCCAGATGGGTGGGGTATAAATAATAAATTATTATTATTATTATTATTATTATTATTATTATTATTATTATTGAGATAACTGTTTTGACGGGGGGACAGAGGTAAGAAACCCTTTAATTTACAAGTATGCCCTGCGACATTTTAGAACAAGGTATCTAATATCATTCCAATAACGTTAAGGAAGTCAGTGTAGATCCAGCCTAAGTCATCATCTTCTGTGTCTCCTTGGGGGTGGGGGCTCTTAGGCAGCCGACTCCCACCACTCTTCCTTATCCAGCCAGTCCCATGTGGCAGACTGAACTTAAGACTGAAAACATTGGGGAACAGGGAAAAACCAACATCGACGAATTATTCTATCCTTGTGTTGTGAATTTTCTCATTCCCTACTCAGTCTATTGGCAATGACCTTGTAATGACATCAGGACACTAGTAGATTGAACTCAGGGGAAGCAGGACTCGTCCTGGGGCTGCCATCAGCCTTCTTCATAACATGCAGTTCAAGCCTTAAAACCTCACATTGAATGAACTGTTATTATTTAATGTTAGAACTGAAAATAAAGTGGACTGTAATATTCAGATGTAGCCACATGGTGGCGCCAAAGGACTTTGTCCCTAGGCATTCCTGAAGGTGTTCTGTTGAAAGTTTTCTTTACCCAAAAGTGAGTTCTGCAGAGCAGGACGGCATGTTTGATGTGTGTGTGTGTGTTGTATTCATCCACAATGAACTGACAACCCAGTCTTTGGACTGCCTCTTCCTTTCCTTGGCTTATTAGACACCGTTCAGCAGGCCTGTATCAAAAGCCCGGCTAAGGAACTGCAAGTAACCATATTGACATAATTGATTTGGAACCTGGATTGATAGAGATGGTTCTAAAACCAGGAAGTTCTCCCATTCAAGCCCCATGGAAGTGAATGGGAGCAGCACTGCAATGGAGTGCGTGGAAAGGAAGCTGGTAAGCCGTGCGACAAGAATAAGAGTCAAGCGTTGGGTGTTCCAGGCAGCAGGGTAAGTCCATGGATGTTACGGGACTACAACTCCCATCATCCCCACTGTTATGTACTAAGCTTGGATCCTAGAACAATAGGCAAGTAGGATCCTAGAATGCAACAGCTGGTTGGCTTGCAGCAATCAGGCTCCAGGAGCGAAGCAGAATCAGCCAATCAGACAGGACTCATTGTGTAAATAATGTATATAAAAGTCTGAGGTTTGGGGGGAAATTCAATCAAGCTGCAATAAAGAGCATGAAATCACTGCAGGACTCTAGTATATTTCATCCACCTAGCTGAGGCAATGGTCAGGGATGATGAGAGTTGTAGTCCAACAACATCTGGCAACCCAGTTTTGAAGGAGACTGCCTTAGGAGGCCTGAGGAGATAGGATGGTGGAGAAAGGGCCCGATTCGCACACTGAGCACCTTGAGCACCTGAGGATGCTGCCTTGAGTGTCATGGCATTCAGGGGACGTGGGAACTATAGGGACTGAATTTCCCACGGAACCCAAGTACCCTGGACACACTGCCAATGTATGGTGACATGCTATGCGGCCCTGCACCCTAGATCTTCAGGCCATAATAATAATAATAATAATAATAATAATAATAATAATAATAATAATAATAAATTAATAATAATAATTTATTTATACCCTGCCCATCTGGCTGGGTTTCCCCAGCCACTCCGGGTGGTTCCCAGCAGAATTAAAAGCATAATAAAACATCAAACATTTTTTTAAAAAGCCTCCCTAAACTACTTGAAGTCTGATGGGCCTCTCTGGTATTATTTTCAGACCTGGCGGCAGGGTGCTGATGTAATCTGGATATGGCTAATGCTGCCTTAAAGCCCCTTTACACTGGGTGAGCTCATTCCAAAGTGGAACGCTTAAAAAGAAAAAGCAGATTTTGCTGCCATATTCCTATCGCAGACCCAGCCTTACATGAAAGTGGTTTGGAAGCTGCAGCATGAATATTGGGCTGCCAAACCCATATGAAACCAGTTCTGAAGAGCCCATGCCGGCCGCCAACCATAAATGACTTAGGATCCAGTTACCTGAAAGAAAACCTCAGCCTGAGTAAACTTGCTGAGGGATGAAGATCTGCAAGGGATGTGTTTGTTAGTTCATTGCCAAGTGAGGGTCGTACTTCTACAGGGCCTTCCCAGTGGTGGCTCCCTGTCTTTGGAATCTGTGTGGCTCCACAGTAGTTAGTTTTCAGTGCCATCTAAAATAACCTTACCCCTTTAACCAGACTTTGAATTTTGAGGGGTTCTGATGTGTCAAGCTACTATACTAAAGAGAATGACTTACTATGCTGATTGATTTTGTGTTGTTTGAATGGGCTTTTTTTTCCCCGGAATTGATTTTATATTTGATGTACCCCTTCCCTTGCATCAGGTGAAATGTCACAAACAAGCCTCACTCTGATCCAAGAAGGCAAATTTGAGTCACTCTTTCGATCCTACAAAAATAACATCTAAAGAAGGAGGGGAAACAGCTTGTGCCACTGGTTTTAAGTGAACCTCATGGCCCTAGATAGCCCATTTTATTTATTTTCATTTTCATTTGTAAGAACCGATCATCCTTCCAAGCTCAGGATGTTCCCTTTCCTGCTGTCCTTGGAAGGTGACCCGTTCAAGGGCTTGTCTTAATCCCAGGCTTTGTTGCTGTTCTCTGGCTTTTGTTTTCGCAAGCACTTCATAAGACCACTGACCTTTCCGTCCTGGAAAGGGAATCTCGATAAAATGGCTAATTAATGGCCCGCTTTGGCTCACCCACTGGAGAGATTACGAGAAAACACGCAAGGAGGAAAGGATGTTAAATGGGATGGCAACAGGGAGGAGGGCAGTATAGAGCCAACTCTGAAATTATACTTTCCTAAGAACCTCCTACCGGGATGCGGGTGGCGCTGTGGGTTAAACCACAGAGCCTAGGGCCTGCTGATCAGAAGGTTAGCTGTTTGAATCCCCGTGATGGGGTGAGCTCCCGCTGCTCGGTCCCAGCTCCTGCCAACCTAGCAGTTCGAAAGCACGTCAAAAGTGCAAGTAGATAAATAGGTACCGCTCTGGCGGGAAGGTAAACGGTGTTTCCGTACACTTCTCTGGTTCGCCAGAAGCGGCTTAGTCATGCTGGCCACATGACCCAGAAGCTGTACGCCGGCTCGCTCGGCCAATAAAGCGAGATGAGTGCCGCAACCCCAGAGTCGTCCGTGACTGGACCTAATGGCCAGGGGTCCCTTTACCTTTACCTTTACCTTTACCTTTAAGAACCTCTTGCTTTCCTTGAGAGTCTGCAGCTGCACATCAGCCTCATCGGATGGAGACCTCAGTGGCATGGATAGAGAACCTCCGTCCTGAGTTGGGGGCAAATGCAGTTCTCCAAACTGCCCTCTTTGGCCTTCCGAACGCTCCTGCCCACATCACCAACCTTCTCATAAGCTCATAAGAAGAGCGTGCTGGATCAGGCCAGTGGCCCATCTGGTCCAGCGTTCTGTTCTCACAGTGTCGAGCCAAATTGCCCCAACAGGAAGCCTCCAATCAAGATTTGAGCCCAAGATCCCTCTCTCCTCCTGTTTCCCAGCGATTGGTACTCGGATAATTGCTGCCTCCAACCGTGGAAGCAGCGAAAGGTAAAAAGGTCAAGGACCCATGGACGGTTATGTCCAGTCAAAGGCGATTATGGGGTTGCGGCGCTCATTATTGATTTGTTGCCCTAGCTGGAGCAAACAGGAGAGAATACCTGCCCCCACAAAAGTTTTAATACTTTTGCTATAACTCTCAAACTTTTCATTTTCATGTAGTCAGGGGAGTATTAGATTAGTTTAATGCATGGTCATGATTACTCCTATACAGATTGTGCACAATTTTGGTTAATAATAATAATAATAATTTATTATTTATACCCCGCCCATCTGGCTGGGTTTCCCCAGCCACTCTGCGCGGCTTCCAACAGAACACCAAAATACAATAACCTATTAAACATTAGAATCATAGAATCATAGAGTTGGAAGAGACCACAAGGGCCATCGAGTCCAACCCCCTGCCAAGCAGGAAACACCATCAGAGCACTCCTGACATATGGTTGTCAAGCCTCTGCTTAAAGACCCCCAAAGTAGGAGACTCCACCACACTAAAAGAGTATATGTCAGGGGATCCACCAGAGTCCTTAAAATCCCATGTTTCATTTAGAAACCAATGTGTCTAGTGCTCATGAATGCTGATCTAAGTTACTGAAAGCAAGATCAATCAGAAAAAATCCTGTTTATTTCAATCAGCTTCAAAAGGTAAGGGTAGGTAAAGGACCCCTGGATGGCTAAGTCCAGTCAGATGTGACTATGGGGTTGCAGCTCTCATCTCGCTTTCAGGCCGAGGGAGCCAGCTTTTCTCCACAGACAGCTATTCCAGGTCATGTGGCCAGCAGGACTAAACCACTTCTGGCGCAACGGGACACCGTGACGGAAACCAGAGCGCACGCAAACGCTGTTTACCTTCCCGCCATAGCAGTACCTATTTATCTACTTGCGCTGGTGTGCTTTTGAACTGCTAGGTTGGCAGGAGCTGGGACAGAGCAATGGGAGCTCACCCCATTGCAGGGATTCGAACCGGCAGCTTTCTGATCAGCCAGCCCAAGAGGCTCAGTGCTTTAGATGCAGAGCACGGCCATCATGGTTAGTAGTCCCTGATCTCCCTCCCTTCCATGAATTTGTCTCCTCCCCTATCAAAGCTACTTGAGTTTGTGACTATCACTGTCTCCTGTGGGAACAAGTTCCATGGTTTAATTCTGTAGTGTATGAAGTGCTTTCTTTTTTCTTTCTTTTTATCTGTCCTGAACCTTCAAACATCCAACTTCTTTTCCCCCCACAAAGGCAATTTCCAAAGAAACAGGAAGGAGATTGAAGGGGGGGGGTTGAATCATTTTGTGCCTGGTTTACAGACCCTCTGAAGCCCATCTATGGACTCCGGCCTCGCCAGGTCCATGTTGCCACCTTCTGAACTTTCCTAGGGTGGGGGACATAGAGAAGGGCCTCAGAAGACAAGCGCAGGGTCTGGGTCGGTTCGTACGGCTGTGGGGTATATGGCTGCCTCCCATTGTACTGAAAAACAGCCAATTGTTCCATGGCACAGCCTGAACAGGAAGATGGTAGGTAAAGATATTCTGAGAAGCTGGAAGGAGGGGGTTCTGGCTCCCAACTGTATAGCAACAATGAAAAGCCCCCGCCATCCCTGCCACTTCCCAAAATTAGACTTCAGGAATATGGAAAGCTTTGGGAGGGGGAAACAGCCATCCGTTTTCATGCAAAAGGATTTGGTACCGAAAACAAAACCCTGAGCTGAGCATGTATTCAATTGCTGCTCCTCTATTCTGGCGGCCAAACTAGGAGATAAACCCAGTGTCATTTCATGTGTCTTTAAAATAAATTAAAATAAAAGCTGCCTTGCTGCTTCAGTGTGTGAACTATGCAATTTTTTCCCCCAACGAGAGGCAGGGATAGCCACCAACTCGGATGGCTTGAACAGAGGATTGTGGATTTGTGGAAAGCTACTGATGGCTACCGGGACGCAGGTGGCGCTGTGGGTTAAACCACAGAGCCTAGGACTTGCGGATCAAAAGGTCGGTGATTCGAACCCCACGACGCGGTGAGCTCCCGTTGCTCGGTGCCTGCTCCTGCCAACCTAGCAGTTTGAAAGCATGTCAAAGTGCAAGTAGATAAATAGGTACTGCTCTGGCGGGAAATTAAACGGCGTTTCCATGCGCTGCTCTGGTTCGCCACATAACCCGGAAGCTGTACGCCGGCTCCCTCGGCCAGTAAAGCGAGATGAGCGCCGCAACCCCAGAGTCGGCCATGACTGGACCTAATGGGCAGGGGTCCCTTTGCATTTACCTTACTACACACGGTCACATTTTAACCAAACAAGAGGACAATTGAGATGGGCGATCCAGAGATCTCTGTCATTTTGTTTGGTCTCAGATCATTGTTGCTGAATTTGGGCAGACACATAAAATGTGTTGGCATCCGCCTGTCTCAGGAGACAACGGAGGAGTGTGCCTTTGGAGGTGAAGTCAAGCTGTTAGAAGATCACGGTGCCTGCTGTGGCTGTAGAGACCGATACGTGAGGGACATATTTTGTTGCAGCTGGGGCAGATGAAGGTGTCCAGTTGTGGTGACGCAACATGGCATTTCTTCTCTCTGCACTCCTCCCAGAGGTCATTCCTCCTCTATAAAACCCTCAATATCAAAGAGCCTTTCAGCACCACTAGATGGCACTGCTGAATCTGGAAATGATCAAATATTGATTTATCTTCACCAAAGCATCTAGAACAGGGATGGAAAACCTATGGCTGCCCAGATGTTGGATTCCCAACTCTCATCAACCTCAGCCAGCATGATAAATTATCTGGGATGATGGGGTGTTCAACATCATCTACAGAACCGCAAGTTCCATTCTACCTAATCTAGAACCCTGGAGGAACTGAGTAAATATTATATATTTTATTACATATTTTGTGGTTTTATATTTTGATTTTGTTCTGAGGCCTCTGCGTATAGGGTGGTATATAAATAATTACATTACATTACATTAGAAGACATCTGAAGGCAGCCCTGTTTAGGGAAGCTTTTAATGTTTAATATTCTTTTAAAATTCTGTTGGAAGCCGCCCTGCGTGGCTGGGAAAACCCAGCCAGATGGGCAGGGTATAAATATATTATTATTATTATTATTATTATTATTATTATTATTATTATTATTATTATTATTATTATTATTATTATTAAAAATATGGACTAAGAACTTGCTCCTGGATTCTGTCACACTCAAGAGCAGAATTTTTTCAGTGGCAACAACTAGGCTGTGAAACCTAGAATGATTTGGGCCTTCTTAGTCTAGGTGGAAGAGAAAGATTAACAAACAAAAAACAAGACATAGAAGAGATTTATAAAACTATGGATTGTATGGAAAGAGGGAATAAGGAGGGTTTTTCTCTTATTCTGTATCCAAACAAAAACACCGCTGAGGAAGAATTCAAACCATGTTGCTCAATACAGCCGTCCATCTCTCAAGCACTGTGCGCCATGTAAGTTTTATGACATCTCATAGACTTTAATGAACATAACTTAATCGTCAAATTATATTTTGCACGCAAGATAACGCAACGACATTTGCTTTTGCTGCCTTTGGAAAGTCCGTGAAAGCAGTCCGACGACTTCCATGCGCGTTGCCATTGACATAGATGGTCCAAGCTTGCTTTTGTCTTGCTGCGCAGAGCAAGACAGTCACTTGTTTCAGTACTACTGTTTGCAGTATCTTCCGATACGTTGTTAACAGGGCAAGCCTAAACAGGTATACTCAGGAGTAGGTCGTACTTAAGCCCTGAAGATATCACTCCCTAGGAAGCGTGTTTAGGGCAGCGTGCGCTAAAGGGTCTACTCAAGAGCAACCCTGCCTGAGGCTCACGGTCCACGTTTTAGTAACAATAGGTGTGAGTAGATGTTGTTTCTTTAAATTAGGAGAACTTGGCCGGCACTCAACAGATTCACGGGGCGAAGGGAAAGGATCCGCATTGAAAGGTCCGGCGAAATTCAGGGATGAAAAGAGAGTTACTTACAAAATCAGAAAGTCACGTACAATTAGTCATGGCTGCCGTCGAAAGAACAACCCCCGTCGTAACAGGCTAACGTCACACACATCTAGCAATTGATCACTGTACTAGGAGTTAGAACAAACACTGCGCCCCAAGGAAAAATATAACCAGGGACTTCTCACATTCAGTAAAAAATAATGCCCAAATGAATTAAATATGTTTTACAATGCACAGAAATGTCATCAGGATTAAGGAGGTGTAAAGTCGGTGTCATGATTTAGCCACTCTTGAATATGGTGGTATTTTCCCCCCCAACCAGTATAAGCAACATTTACCCAGTACCATTGGAGATGCCATGTACATTGGTACCTTGGTTCTCAGCGCCGAAAACCCAGAAGTGTTCCAGTTTTCAAACATTTTTCGGAAGCCAAACGTCCAATCCGGCTGTCGGCTATTGTTTCTGGAGCACCTGCACCAATCAGAAGCTGCACCTTGGTTTTCGAACATTTCGGAAGTCAAACAGACTACCGGAACGGATTAGGTTTGGCACTTTTGTTTTTGCTATTTACCGTATTTTTCGCTCTATAACACGCACCCGACCATAACACGCACGTAGTTTCTAAAGGAGGAAAATCCGTAGGCATGCCACCCGTAGGCATTCCCTCCATAACACGCACAGACATTTCCCCTTACTTTTTAGGAGGAAAAAAGTGAGTGTTATGGTGCAAAAAATACGGTAATTTGCGTTTCTGTTTTTGAGGCTTCTTCAGTTAATTTGTTTCTGTGACTGTGTGGAACCCAGTTCAGCTACTGATTGATTGATTGATTGATTGATTGTGTGACTGCAGAAATGGATAAAAGCCCCCTATTCAAACAATGCCTATCATCAGTGCAAGTAAGAAAAAAAAATAATTTTAATTTTTATCATCTACAATACGGTCTTATTTATTTTATAGTACAGTACATTGATTACTGCTCTCATTTTGTGGATCAGTGGTCTCGTTAGATAGTAAATTTCATGTTAAACTGCTGTTTTAGGGGTTGTTTTTGAAAGTCTGGAACGGATTAATCCGTTTTGCATTACTTTCTATGGGAAAAGGCGCCTTGGTTTTGGAACGCTTTGGTTTTGGAATGGACTTCCGGAACGGATTAAGTTTGAGAACCAAGGTACCACTGTAGATGCATCTAACAAGAGATGCAGAGGAGAATTGCAGCATCCCACCATGGCAACACAGACATTCCTGGTTCCCTGCTGATCTTCCGGAGGCATCTTTTAATGCAAGGAAACCTCTCTCTGTCTCTCCAGGACAGTCATTGTTGCATAGGACTCGGTGTGCACGCCTAGTTAGATGTGTTTCCTGAGTTCTCTTAAGTGCCGCATCAGAAGCGCTCAACGCCTGATACTTCAAGCGAAGGGTCATCCACAAAGTGCGACACGCCCCAAGGTCCTCTTTAATGCCAGCTTGCCACATGCCCCGCCCTTTTGACCAACGCCCAATTCTCCCTCAATGGCACTTTTGCCAACTCATCACACACTCCCAGGTTCAGGGTGGGCCCCGCAAGCGTATTTGCTCCTTGACTTTGCAAATTTCTCTTTTAAAAAGTTGCTGGCCACCGTGGGAAGGCAGAGCGGAATACCACAAGATCGGCTTACGGGATGGCTGATGGACTCCATCCTTTCACCAGCATATTCCATTCATCATGCCACTACTAAGAGCACCTGAGACCCATATGAACACTATTTCATTCATCGCTGTGCCAATCCATCGGTTGGCAATTAATTCTGTTCCTTGGGCATTCTCCCTGACCAGATAATTCTCAATTCTCTCAATGCGATAAGAGTACATTTATTTCTCTTTTCAGGGCAAGCGCTGTGCCAGAAAAAATAATAGCAGCCACTGGGCATATTGGTCGTCTTTTCCGTGAAGGCCAGTTCCGTTTGCCAAGTTCTATGGCACCAGGCAAACCACGCTGGGCACAATCCAACAGGGAAGTGCTCACTGAAACAGACGTTCGTAAAAGGACTTCCGTCCCATGCATTTCAATGGAGCGCAATTGAATGGCAGGCGTTCCTAGCAGACTGATGTCCCTAAAAGGACCTGGTGTGGGCAGAGGGCCTGCCGCGTCACTAGCAACCTGAATAGTTCAAGGGAACTGGAGCTGGCAGGGTCATCTCTGACTCAAAATGAAGACGTCCCGGTCCTGAATTATGGCTGCTTCAGACGTGAACCGTTTTCTTACAGGATATAGGAGGAAAGCTAACCGTGCGCATTACACCTGCATGAAAAACGGCCTGGTGTATACACACCTTATGACAGCAATAACAGCCAATCTACACTTTAAGGACAGAATAAGGTAGTAAAATCCTGGAATGTACCATTTCAGCTGCCCCCCCGGGGGGGGAGGCGGACACCTTTGTGGGGGAAGGAAGAACAGCACCCAAATGAAATAAACCAGCACATCAGGGTAAGAAAGAATTTAAACCTCGCTCTTAGATATTGGTTTGCTCTATGCAGAGAGGGCTTATTGTGGTTTTGTTTCGCATGGGAAACTTTCAAAAGTACATACAGTGGTACCTCTGAACTTAATTCGTTCTGGAGGTCTGTTCTTAAGCTGAAACCATTCTTATCTTGAGGCGTGCTTTCGCTAGTGGGGCCTCCCGATGTGCGCGCGCCTCTGGTGCACGATTTCCATTCGCATCCTGGGGCAAAGTTTGCAACCAGGAGCAGCTACTAGCGGAGCTTGTAACCTGAAGCGTTCATAACCAGAGGTACCACTGTAATACTTCACACACCTGCACCCCTGCGCTCTGAATTGGTTCAGTCCAGAATTCTACATCTTTATTCTAGGTCATGTGCAGCCTGAATCTAAGGTGTCTAATACAGAGATGAGAGGGGTTTCAGTTTTGTGGGAAGAGTTTATCATTCTTTCCCCTGCGTCGTTCCCCCAAAATCTAAAATCAACTCACACAAACCCAGTTAGTGTTGGCCCCATGGAAAAGAAAATCCAGGGGCAGTTAGGTAAAACCAGGGATGGGTAATGGTGCCTCCCCATGCTTTGCTGAACTACAGTTCCCATCAGCCCCTTCCAGAACAGCCAAGAGTCATGGGACTTGTAGTTCAGTAACATGTAGAGGCACACAGGTTACCCACCCCTGCTAGAAAGGAAAATCAAATAAGTCATGAGATTCAGAAACAGGTTTCCCACGTTACAAAGTCTTCCATCCCAAATGTTTACTTTCCCATCCGATCACTTGTACCTACGTTAGTCGCGACCGAAAACAGGAAAGAAGCAGCTTTCGTAACCTGGTCGCCTGGAGGAAATCCTTAACTGACCACTGGTGACCAGACAAGTGGCATTTTATAGCCCTCCTTCACACGGCAAATGGGTTTCTCCGTGAGTACACCATGTTGTCTCCCAATGAACCAGTTGAGTGTGGAGAGACGTGCATCTGTAAACACACCAGGCCATGCGCCAGGGATCTGCAGCTGGTCAAAGCTTCGAGCAAAGCGTCCTCCACATGTCTACAGACCTGTATCTCCCCTTACAATTTATAGCACCCATCCAGTGAAGGCACTACAAATATGTGTGCCATGTGACAGTGCCGGCAAGGCCCTACAGTGGCTTCCAAACTGCACTGCAAATATGCAGCAAAAGTGGCGCACCATTTCCACATGCGACAGGGGTGCACGCCTTTCTCATGCAGACTCATGTGTTAGGGTTAAGTAAGTAGAAATCAAGTCAGCTCAGGAGGGGAGGTATTCTGCATATTCCTGAATAGCACCGGGAACCTAAGAATGTTATAAATCAGATTGTGCTGGACACCAGAGGCTGCTTTACACAGAGTCAGACCATTGGTCCATCTAGATCAATATTGTCTACACTGACTGAGAGCAGCTCTCCAGCGTTTGAGACAGGGGTCTGTGCAACCTGGAGATGTTGCGGATTGAACCTGGGTCATTCTGCATGCAAAGCAGGTGTTCTGCCACCCCAATCCTACATAGGTTTACACAGAAGTAAGTCCCGGAGTTCATCAAGACCTACTCCCAGGTAACCGGGCAGAGAACCACAGCCTTAAACTCTTGGGTGGGTTTTCAAGTGAGTTGCAGGTTTCTGTTTTGGCCTTTGGCCAGCAGACCTTCCTTTCTGCTTGCAGGGAGCTTTTAAAACAGGCAGGACGCTGGGAATCAGGATTTCACAGGAGCGAAAACCAAGAGGCATAATAAACAAGGGAAGCAAGAACAATTGGCATTTTCATTTCAGAATCTCACCCCCAAAAAACACCCAAAACCCTTTTTATGTGCAGGATGACCAAAGACAATCAGGAGATGGTTAAGAACAGACCCCATATGGCAACAAGCAAGATATGTATGTTAACACACTAAACAACCTCTAACGTTATTCAGTGCTGGCATGCATCTGCCTCTATCGACAACCCATGGACCAGATGGTGCTTGTGTCAAAATATAACCCTGGGATGAGCAGGAGAGCCCTGTTGGATCAGACCAAGCCCCTGCCATCTAGTCCAGAGACCTGCTCTAAGAGTTGGCCAACCAGATGTCTGCAGGAAAGCACTCTCCCTCAATTTGTGATCCTCAACCACTATATAGAGGCCGGTTAGAAGTATGGCAAGACAGGCTTTTGTGCTCACTGAACTTCCTTGGTTTCTAAGGCGAAAATCCGGACACAAAAGTTTTTGAGCTTTTTTTTTGGCAAAGCTGTTGAACTTTTCCGCCCAGACACCATGTACTGACTACCGTATTCCGACTATGTCCGGGGAGTTCCAGACATATGTCAACCCTTACAGCATCCCGCCCAAAGGATCCGGGAACTTTAGTTTCAAATCCTTGCTAGGATTCTTCGCCAGACTTCCGCTCTCACAGGGGCTCCTTGGACAAAGACATTGGTTGCTATGCCAATTTAACGAGAGCCAAATTTAACATTGCTAAAAGGCATGTCAGGGATTTGTTTTATTTAATCATAGGGGCATGGGGGGGTCATCGGGACCACAACGTGCAGGGCGGCAGTGGGGGGGGTTAACCCTTCCCACCCTGGCTGTTATTCTGATAAAAAAATCCCGCCCGCCCCAATTAGCCTTAGGGGGGGATTTTTCCTCCCTCATTCCAAGTCTCATAGCGTAGAATCGTATCGTGGTAGTGTTGGAAGGGACCCCCAAGGGGCATCTAGTCCAACCCCATACAATGCAAGAATCACAGTGAAAGAATCCCTGGCAGCGATGGTTTTCATCAGAATCGTGGGAGGGAAAGGAAGGGTTAAAGATATCTGGCGTTCTGTGGTCCCCCTGAGCTGCTTTCTAATGAACATCACAATCTGAGTGGACCCACTGAATTAAACAGTGCTTACTTCTGAGTAGACACAGCTAGGGTTGCACTGTAAGTCCCCCACATGCCCAAGGGAAGAGGGGATAACGATAAAAGACTACAATCCTATGCACCACTTACCTGGGAGTAAGCCTCACTGAACCCTGGGCTTACTTCCAAGTAGGCATGCACAGGGTTGGCAGCATGCCTCCCAAATGCCAGCTGCTGGGTGGGGATCACTGCACTGAGTTTCCCCCTGGCATCTGGGTGGCATCCACAAAATGTTGGACTGGATGGGGTCCCCCTGGCCTGATCCTGCTACAGAGCTCTCCTGATGTCCTTTACTGCTAAGGTGTAGATCTGCCCAGGGGCTATTAAGCAGGAACTGGGAGTTCTCCAGAGCCATTTCCGCCCTTAATAGACGCCCTTTATTCGAGGCATTTTTTATGGGATCCATTAAACTCCAAAATAAAAAAGCGCCAGTGCCGCTGAAATTTGGGGGATCTGCCAGTCCCCAAAACCTTCCAACCCCCTTCTCTTTCAGAGCTCAGCCTCCCTCGTCTAAAGGGTGGAATAAGCAGGAACCCCCCTACTATACCCCGAGGCGTAATCGTAGGGCATGGCCGGCGGCGCAGACGGGAGCGCGCACTCGGGGAAGAAGGGAGCAAAGGCCGCGGCCGGGACGTGCGCCCCCGCCGCGGCGCCGCTGCTGCTCTCGGGCGCCGCTGCCGGGTCCGAAGGGGCGGCGTAGAGGGCGGCGAGGGGCCGCAGGGGGGCGTCGGAGAAGAGCAAGTGGGGCAGCGGGTGCAGGGGCTCGTAGAGAGGCGCTTCCAAGCCCAGATCCGGCGGCTGCAGGCGGCTGCTGGGGAAGACCGGCTGCTCCGGCTCGGCGGGAGGGAGCAGGGCGCTGTAGTCGGGGACGGCCAGCAGGTCGAAGAGCTCCTCCGACGGGACGGGGCCCGCTGCGTCTTTCGGGACGGAGCTCGCCGCGGCCGGCTCGGTGAAGAAGGAAAGGGGCAGGTTGCGGTTGCGGAGAGGCACTTTCTTCCCGCCGGTGGAGGCAGAGGGACCCGGGCCGCCTTCCTTCTCTCCCGACGGCCCGACGCCGCCGCCCGCAGCGGCCCCGACGGCACGATCGAAGCCCGACGGGCGCACGGAGCCGAAGAGCGCCGCCAGGCTTTTGCTCTGCAGCGCGCTGGCTTCGCGCTTCTGGGGCGCTTTGCAGTGCGCCGCGGCGCCGCCGGGGGGCGAGGCGGACGCCGATGCCGCGCCATGCGCCGTCCCAGCCGGAGTCCTCTTGTTAGCAGGATGTGGCTGCTGCTGGGAGCTCATATTATTACTACTATTACTACTGTTATTATTATTAGACGCCTCCTGGCTCCCGGGCGTTGCAGCAGCCGTCTGGGCTCCCCCGATCATGCCGGTGCAGCGCTTGATCTGCTTCTGCAAATATTTCCGGTGGTTGACTTTGCGCTTGGATTTCACCGGCTTGTCCAAGGCTAGTTTGATGTTGCTGCAAGCCGAGTCGATGAAGCTCAGGAGGTCCCGGGTGGCTTCTTTGAAATCCCCGGGGTCGCCCCCTCCTGCTACTCCGGCTCCTCCGCCTCCTAGCAAGAGGGTCCCCCCGTCCTCGTAGCTCTTTTCCAGGTCGACGAAATCCCCCAGCCCCGCGGCGCCGGGGAAGCAAAACGGGATGAAATGGTGGTGCGGGTGAACCGCCGCCGCTTGCACCGCCATCGCCGTCGAGTGCTTTGCTCCTTAAAGAAGACGAAAAGCTTTTTCTTCCCAAAAATAAAAAAAATGCAGGGGATAAAAAGCAAGCACTGCTTTTCCGGTAAACACCCCTCGTGGCTACTTTCGGTACCCGGGAGGAGGAAACGGCCGTCGAGGCCACCAGCCGGCGCAGCGCGGTGGCATTTTCTCTCTCCCTCTCCCGAGCCTTTTTGTCCAGCCGCAGCCGCGCGCAAAGCAGCCTCCTCGGCTCGATCTCGTTGCCTGGGTCACCGATGCAAACTGGGAAGAGGCTGGACATCAGCTCTTGGCCTCGCTCCGACGGCTCTCCGACGGCATCCTCCCTCCTCCCCGCCCCATCGCGCTTTTACATTTGGCTCCCAGAGGAGGAGGAGGAGGAGGAAGAGGTTGCTGATGCGTCGTGGGGAGGAGGGACCACCACCCTTTTCAGATGGGGGGTTAACCCTTTATTGGGCGTGCCTTTGAAATAAATAAACCCTCCTTTCTCAAGAAGAACCTGGATACTGAATCAGGCTGGTGGCACGTCTAAGTTCAGCAGAATTCCAACTGTTGGAAACCGCAGGTCGGGAGAGGAAATTCTGCTCGCTGGTTTGCCACGGGCTGCATCTTTCCTGTTGAGAACAGGATGCCAGACTACATGGGCCATTGGCCTGATCCCCGCAGTTTGGTCTTAGCATCCTGCTCTCACCCTGTGCAGCCAGATAAGCCCCAATGCGAAGCAGAACTAGCAGGACTTGAGTGCAAAAGCTTTCTCCAGGCTTGTGATTCCCAGCTACTGCAATTCAGAGATGGTGGTCTTCATGGCTAGTAGCCATTGATTGCCTTCTCCTCCTTGGACCTGGGATGACTCAGTTGGTAGAGTTTGGGTTCGTGACATTAGGCAAAAGATCCTTGCATTACAGGGGGTTAGACTAATTATTATTATTATTATTATTATTATTATTATTATTATTATTATTTATACCACACCCATCTGGCTGGGTTTCCCCAGCCATTCTGGGCGACTACCAACAGCTTAAACACGGTAAAACATCAAACATTAAAACCTTCTATAAACAGGGCTGCCTTCAGATGTCTTCTAAAAGTCAGATAGTTGTTTATTTCCTTGACATCTAATGGAAGGGCGCTCCACAGGGTGGGCACCGCCACCAAGAAGGCCCTCTGCCTGGTTCCCTGTAACCTCACTTCTCGCAGTGAGGGAACCGCCAGAAGGCCCTTGGAGCTGGACCTCGGTGTCCGGGCTGAATGATGAGGGTGGAGACGCTCCTTCAGGTATACTGGGCTGAGGCCGTTTAAGGCTTTAAAGGTCATCACCAACACTTTGAATTATGCTCGGAAACATACTGGGAGCCAATGTAGGTGTTTCAGGACCGGTGTGATACGGTCTCGGCGGCCACTCCTAGTCACCAGTCTAGCTGCCGCATTCTGGATTAGTTGTAGTTTCTGAGTCACCTTCAAAGGTAGCCCCACGTAGAGCGTATTGCAGTAGTCCAAGGGGAGATAACTAGAGTATGCACCACTCTGGTGAGACAGTCTGCGGGTAGGTAGGGTCTCAGCCTGTGTACCAGATGGAGCTGGTAGACAGCTGCCCTGGACACAGAATTAACCTGTGCCTCCAAGGACAGCTGTGAGTCCAAAATGACTCCCAGGCTGCACACGTGATCCTTCAGGGGCACAGTTACCCCATTCAGGACCAGGGAGTCCCCCACACCTGCCCACCCCCCAAAACATTGCCTTCATAATTCTATGAATCTGTCTTTAGAGCCATCCAAGTTGGTACCCATTGCTAATGGATACCAAATGGAGCTTCTTAATTATGGATCTTCTCAATGTCTCAGCACCCTGGGGGAGAACTACCCACACTATCCTAAATCCCTTGCTGGTGGGAGCATGGGCATAGCCAGGATTTATGTTAGGGGAGCAGAACCAAGCTATCTGCACCATGATTGGTCAGTTAATGAAGTTTTACTTGGCTACAACCATGGGTGGGAGCGAATCTCATAATTCAACTAGGTGGAGTGTGAAACAATACTTCTTTTGTCCTGAGTTATCCAACATTCAGCTTTATTGGGTGGTCCAGAATTTTATCCACTTTCTCTACACCATATATAATTTTGTAAGCCTCCATCATGTCTTTTCTTACTTGACTTTTCCAGCCTCCGTTCCCTTTCAAGGCACACTTCCGGTAGCCATAACCTGGGTGGTGGGTGGAGCCAGAGGCATGTGGGCGGAGCAACGAATCTGACCTTGAACAATAGGCTACATTCCAGCCACACAGAAGTCAGAGGTTTGCACACGTAAACCTCTCCATCCACCATCCTGGAAAGCAAAAGACATTATCAGATTTCAAGGGTGCCTTCTAGCCAGGCAGAAGACGTAACCAAGGAGTACAAGGAGCAGGGAAGGTGAGGGTTGTGGTGGCCTGGGGAGACACCCGAGGGCCAGACAGAGAGGATCAAAGTGCTCCATTCGGCCCCCAAGTCTAAAAACCCACAAGCCTGTGTTAGATTGTACACCATTGCATTGCAGTACGTACAGGAAAAGGGGTCTGTAAATAAATTTTTCTTTGTAGGATGTTTTGGGGGGCAAACTCCCAGGACAGCATGGTTCAGAAAGGTGGTCTATATAAACTTTGCAGCACCAGCACTACTTCTTGTTGTTGTTGTTTAGTCGTTTAGTCATGTCCGACTCTTCGTGACCCCATGGACCAGAGCACGCCAGGCACTCCTGTCTTCCACTGCCTCCCGTTGTTTGGTCAAACTCATGCTGGTAGCTTCGAGAACACTGTCCAACCATCTCGTCCTCTGTCGTCCCCTTCTCCTTGTGCCCTCCATCTTTCCCAACATCAGGGTCTTTTCCAGGGAGTCTTCTCTTCTCATGAGGTGGCCAAAGTATTGGAGCCTCAGCTTCAGGATCTGTCCTTCCAGTGAGCACTCAGGGCTGATTTCCTTCAGAATGGAGAGGTTTGATCTTCTTGCAGTCCATGGGACTCTCAAGAGTCTCCTCCAGCACCATAATTCAAAAGCATCAATACTTCGGCCATCAGCCTTCTTTATGGTCCAGCTCTCACTTCCATACATCACTACTGGGGAAACCATAGCTTTAACTATACAACCAGCACTACTACAACAACCTAAATAAATGCATTAATTAGGTTGTTGTTGTTACTAATTACCCACCCTTCATCCTAAGGTCCCAGGGTGGGTTGCAATGATCGAAACACAGTTTTAAAAACGGTTTGTTCAAACCATCACAGAAATACCGCTTCATATTTCAACAATAATCTCTAATAATTTTATTATCATTTAATAATATGCCAATAATTTCAAAACCTTTCCCATGGTGTGTCAGAAGAAGTGTGCATGCACACGAAAGCTCATACCAAGAACTAACTTAGTTGGTCTTTAAGGTGCTACTGGAAGGAATTTTTTTATTTTGACTATGGCAGACCAACACGGCTACCTATCTGTAATTATATTATTATACGATTGCATATTAATAATCTGTATTATTAATCTTTTTTTAAAAAAGATTTTAAAGATTTTTAAAATATATATAAATAAGCCCTCTCCCTCTGAAAAGTGCTTCGCTGTGGACTGCATCATCCATATCTCTTTTTGCTATCGGTGAACCACCCTGGCTTTCCGTTTTGCTGCGGTTGTCAGGGTGGAAGGAGAGGGACCTTGCCTTGCAGCAAGGAAAAGGCAAATAGATTAGAGTTTTGGCTTTTGGATGAAAGTGATGTGGGTTTTCTCCCCCCCCCCCCAGCGGTGGGAAAATGAGAGGGGCCAAACAGGTGTTCCAAACACACATTCTCATTTCCTGCTTGCGTCTTAATCTGCTCGTCAATCCGGCAAGTCGACTCCTGGCGCATTCTTCCAGCAGTGGGAATTTCTGCCCTTCCCTGACAAGTATTATGGGGAGGCTTTGACATACAGCCTCGCAGGACCTAAATAGGCCGGTCTATTCTTCGCCTTCCCTGAAAGAGAGCTTTGTGCCAAAGCTTCATTAAACTGCACCACACAGGCCTCCAGAAACCCTCCAAGGGGAGGAGGGGAGGGCTCTCAATAATGAACAGTCGATTTAACTGGAAAAGCTGCGAGAGCTGTTAAATTAAAAGGAAATAAACTGGTGCTTTGCGCTCGGTGACCTAAAAGGGGAGGGAGGGTCTGTGCGGGCTTTGCAAAAACCGGACAGGAAGTCTGGACTTTGCAAGAACTTGCCATGCTCGCAATCCAGCTCGCGGGAGGCCCCTTCGAAGAAGCTGGCAAAATCCGGTGCTTTGGAGAGTCCGTGGTGTGGTGTCTCACGTCGCAGACCAGGCAAATGGGCAGTGCGGTGCAGTGGTTAAAGGCCTTTGCATGGGGATTGGGGAAATCCAGTGTTCAAATCTCCAGTTGGAGGGCACCAACAGTCAAAGAAGCAGCATTTTTAAAAAGTAGTAGTAGTAGTAGTAGTAGTAATAATAA
The DNA here is from genome assembly GCF_964188305.1 of Podarcis bocagei. Lineage (NCBI taxonomy): Eukaryota > Metazoa > Chordata > Lepidosauria > Squamata > Lacertidae > Podarcis > Podarcis bocagei. The sequence continues at coordinate 96,508,899 of NC_138130.1, read as the reverse complement.
TAATAATAATAATAATAATAATAATAATAATAATAATAATAATAATAATTTATTTATACCACACCCATCTGGTTGGGTTTCCCCAGCCACTCTGGGCAGCTTCCAACAAAATATTAAACTATGGTAATGCATCAAACATTAAAAGCTTCCCTAAACAGGGCTGCCTTCAGATGTCTTCTAAAAGTCTGGTAGTTGTTGTTCTCTTTGACATCTGGTGGGAGGGTGTTCCACAGGGCAGGTGCCACTACCTAGAAGGCCCTCTGCCTGGTTCTCTGTAACCTCACTTCTCGCAGTGAGGGAACTGCCAGAAGGCCCTGGGCGCTGGACCTCAGTGTCTTGGTAGAACAATGGGAGTGGGGACGCTCCTTCAGATATACTGGACCGAGGCTGGTACTGTTGTCGGATTTAAAGTTGGACTGAATGACCAAAGGTCATCTAGTCCAACCCTCTACAATGCAAGAATCACAGCTAAAGAATCCCTGGCAGATGAACCATCCAACCTCTGCTTAAGAACCTCCAGTCCTGATGTGCAGGACAATATGAAAAAAAACGGGGAGGGAAAGTAATAGTGTTCCGAGTTGGGCTAAACATCATTGCCCCAGCCCTAATTTTGAGCTTTGTAAAGTGTGGTGCACATTAACAGAGCTATAGAATCACAGAAGTCTTGAGTTGGAAGGGACACCAAGAGTCCAAACCCTGAATACAACCATCATCTATCTAATAATACCAATCTCAGGTGCATTTATGTAGGCAAAACCACAGCAGGGGGAAAAGCTAAATAAAACGTTGCAGGTATACAAGTCGGAGCTAAACAGTACAAGTTGAGAGCATTTGCAGATGACTTAGTATTGACATTACAGGAGCCAGAATCTAGTACTAAAAGGGTTTTGGAACTGATTCGAGAATTTGGTCAGGTTGCAGGGTTTAAACTGAATAAGTTAAAAACAAAGGTCTTAGAGAAAAATTTAACTGAAATGGAGAGAGAGAGATTTCAGAATGAGACAGGTTTAACAGTGGTTAAGAAAGTGAAATACCTGGGGATTAACATGACAGCTAAAAATGGGAATCTATTTAAAGACAATTATGAAAAATGTTGGACTGAAGTGAAAAAAGACTTAGAAATCTGGTCAAATTTGAAGCTTTCACTGCTAGGCCGTATTGCTGCTATAAAAATGAATGTATTGCCTAGAATGTTGTTTCTGTTTCAAACATTGCAAATTTTGGACAAAATGGACTGTTTCAAGAAGTGGCAGAGAGATATTTCTAGATTTATCTGGCAGGGCAAGAAGCCTAGAATAAAATTTAAAATATTAACAGATGCAAAGGAAAGAGGTGGATTTGCCCTGCCAGACCTTAAACTTTATTATGAATCAGCAGCTTTTTGCTGGTTGAAAGAATGGCTGCTTCTTGAAAACGCAGACATTTTGGATTTAGAAGGTTTTAATAATGTATTTGGATGGCATGCATACTTGTGGTATGACAAGGTCAAAGCACATAAAGCATTTAAAAACCATATTGTCAGAAAAGCATTGTTCAATGTTTGGATAAGATATAAGGACCTATTGAAAAATAAAACCCCAAGGTGGCTGTCACCGATGGAAGCGAAGGCTCAGAAAAAGCTCAATATGGAGGTCAAATGGCCGAAATATTGGGAAATTTTGGAACAAGAGGGAGATAGACTGAGATTGCAGAGTTTTGAGAAATTAAAAAACAAAGTGCGAGATTGGCTTCATTATTATCAGATAATGGAGGCATACAATCTGGACAAGAAAATTGGCTTCCAGGTGGAAAAATCAAAATTAGAAACAGAACTGTTAGAACCCAAAACTAAGACTTTGTCAAGGATGTATAACTTGCTGTTGAAATGGAATACACAGGATGAAACGATGAAATCTGCAATGATTAAATGGGCACAAGATGTTGGACATAACATAATGATGGCTGACTGGGAACAGTTATGGACCACAGGTATGAAGTTCACGGCATGTAATGCCTTAAGAGAGAATATTATGAAAATGATATACAGGTGGTACATGACACCAGTCAAGCTTGCAAAAATCTATCATTTGCCCGACAATAAATGTTGGAAATGTAAAGAAACTGAAGGTACATTCTTTCACCTTTGGTGGATGTGCCCAAGGATTAAGGCTTTCTGGGAGATGATTTATAATGAAATGAAAAGGGTATTTAAATATACCTTCCTTAAGAAACCAGAGGCCCTTCTCCTGGGCATGGTCGGCCAAATGGTGCCAAAGAAGGACAGAACTTTCTTTATGTATGCTACAACAGCAGCAAGAATACTTATTGCAAAGTATTGGAAGACACAAGATCTACCCACTCTGGAAGAATGGCAGATGAAAGTGATGGACTACATGGAATTGGCGGAAATGACTGGCAGAATCCGAGACCAGGGAGAAGAGTCGGTGGAAGAAGATTGGAAGAAATTTAAAGACTATTTACAGAAATATTGTAAAATTAATGAATGTTAGAATGATGTCAAAATGAAGTTAAGTGGTTTTAGCAGCAATGTCATAAAGGTGTATGTAAAAATGGATGGTTAATAGGTGAGAATCTAAAGCTATAATATATTAAGTTAAAGGACTAAGATAAAAACAAAGAGGGAAAGGAATTGCTGAATTAACCAATTGAACTGGAATACAAAAAAGGGAGGTGAGAGGAGGTCAGGAAAGCAAGGAAATGAAATGTAAGATACGGAAGGATTAACTTGTTTTTAAGTGTTTTTTTCTATATATTTTTTCTATACTTTGTATTTTGTATGTTTTTTCTCTTTTTTCAATATATTTTTCTTTGGTTTTTTTACTTTTAATTATGTAATTTTTTTGTTTCTGAAATTTTAATAAATATCATTTTTTTAAAAAAAAGTTGCAGTGTGTACCGTATTTTTCGCTCTATAAGACGCACCAGACCATAAGGCGCACCTAGTTTTTGGAGGGGGAAAACAAGAACCTCAGAAGCCAGAACAGCAAGAGGGATTGCTGCACAGTGAAAGCAGAGATCCCTCTTCCTGTTCTGGCTTCTGGGATAGCTGCGCAGCCTGCATTTGCTCCATAACACACACACACACATTTCCCCTTACTTTTTAGAAGGGAAAAAGTGAGTCTTGCAGAGCAAAAACTACAGTAATTACTAGCAGAAGGTGGTGCATTTAAGTTCCACCACTCCTGCCCCTTTACATATAGGTAACAGTGTACATAAGATCCATGGATAACTTGGAGATTTTCTGAAATAATTAATAATTATATGCACGCTTTATTCCAATATTACATTTTATACCTAGTCTCTTTCCCATCACCTGAGGAAATGCTTTGATAAATGTTGCTGCATATGTCCTTGCTCTATATAATACTTTTTTATTTTATTGTTTATACGCTGCCCAACTGGCTGGGGTTCCCCAGCTATTCTATATATGAAATAAACTCTACGCTCCATAAAAATATTTTAGCTTTGCTTTTAGTGAATTTAAGTTGATGAGACCATTTGTCTGCCATGGCTGTTTGCCACAGCTTACCAAACCAAAAAGGTCAATGTCAAAAGTCCTGCAGTTTTCCAATCTTTAGTTATTACCCAGCAAGCAGCTGTCAGCACAAAAGCTTAAAGTTCCTTAGATATTGCATTGTTATTTTGTTCCTCCAAAATTATTGAAAGAGAATGCTGGCGCAGCATATGCAGTTTGATGCTTGCCATTTCTGCAAATACCATGCTCTAAAACCGTGATACATGAAGGCATGACCACCACATAGGTATATATGTACCTTGCAGATTGCAATTTCTCCAACTCTGAAAGGAGCATGGATGGGTCTGAGAGTGGGGTGCGGAGTGAAAGGTGTTAAGAGATGTAAAAAGGCATTGATTTCCATTCTAACCTGTATTCATCACATGTACAGCTGTTTCTGTTCTGCTGCGGTGCTTCTTCCAAAAACCTACATTGTTTATCTCACTGCCCACTCCAGTGGAATTTTACAGAATGAAGTTATTGCTATGTCATTCTACATGATACAAAATATGTTATTTAATACACAGTGCAAATTGTGGTGGGTGGAATATCATCCATTACGTATAACAAACTGTTGTGGAAATGGAGAAAACTGAAATTTAAAGTTTGGAAAATTAGGAACTGGAATTGACAGATTTGCTCATCCCAAGTTCCCCATCAGCAGCCAAGTGCTTCTGGCTAGTGAAACTGTCGAGCCGCATGTGATTTGTGATAAAGAAACTCTGGATGAGCTTTCAGACAGATTTTTTTTCTTCTTCAGCCATTTTCTGCAAGAGCTGGCCTATGGACTGCAGAAGTCTTGTAGATCAGAAAAGCTAGAGATCGCCCTTTTGGTAGAAAACCATTATTGAGACTGAAACAGAGAGCTCTAATCTTTTCTCCCCTCCTTTCTTTTTTCCCTTGAACTGAGAGCAAGAAAAATGCTCATAAAATGGCTCTTTGTGCATGGGAAGAATTTGCAGGGTTAGGGTGTGTGTGTGTGTGTTATACTGTTGCTATGTTCCTTTTTGTTTTCAAGTCTGTGTTTTGTGGTTGGAGGGCAGCCTTTATTATGGGCCTCTTTCAGTGAATTTGGCTATTTGGGTCTGCAGATAATTAGATCACGGCTATCATTTTCACTCTTCTCTTCCTCCCACCCCCAACCACTGTCCCAGTCGGGCTTTATTTGCATCAGAATGTGCCCTCCCTTTTTTCCTGACCCATTTTGCTCCTAAAGAGCTGCAATGCAAACAGGAAATAATACAGTGAAGGGTATCCTATATAATGCATATGGCTTCCACTTTCCAGACATGGGGTGATGGATCACATGAGATGTGATAGTCACATGTTCCTCCCCCTGCCTGAAAGTTCTTCCAAGGTGGTAGAGGAAGGGGCAATATCTGCAACTTCCCCTTCCCACAATAAAATAGGAAGCAAGTGCAGGAAAATGGGAGCTTGCGGCCACTCATGTTGTGCTCTTCACTAGTTTGCAGAAGTTCTCCAGCTACCGTTTGCAGAAGTTGGTTCACTCTAGGAATGTTAGCAATACCAGGTCCTTGCTATATTCTGAAGCAGACAATATGCCTAACCAAAAAACATGGTTTTTTTAAAGGCGGGAGGCAGTCCAATATGAATTTAGATTTTTAACTTTTTTAAAGAAACCCCAACTCTATGAAAGACAGTTCCTGGATATTCCAGAATGGCCGAACCACCGGACTGTCCCAAGACATTTTGCTGCCTCAAGGTGGAGCAGCAAATTCTCGTCCTCTGAATCAAGGTACAGTGGTACCTTGGTTCTCAAACTTAATCCATTCCAGAAGTCCGTTCCAAAACCAAGGTGTGTTTTCCCATAGAAAGTAATGCAAAATGGATCAATCTGTTCCAGACTTTTAAAAACAACCCCTAAAACAACAATTTAACATGAATTTTATTATCTAACGAGACCATTGATTCATAAAATGAAAGCAATAAACAATGTACTGCAGTCACACAATCAATCAGTGGCTGAACTGGGTTCCAGGCAGTCACAAAAAGAAAACAAAAAAGAGCCACAAAAATGCAAAATAAATAGCAAAGCCAGACAGATCTCAGCGTTAACACTCAAATCGGAAGTGTGGCACTCAAAACAGAGCACGTTCGGCTTCTGAAAAAAGTCCACAAACCGGAACACTTACTTCCGAGTTTGCAGTGTTTGAGTTCCAAGTTGTTTGAGTACCAAGGCGTTTGAGAACCAAGGTACCACTGTACATGTTACTCAAGGATGGTCAAAATGTTTTGCAAATCCAAGTGCAATACTTTGAAGTTGTGGTCCTGTGCCCATTTACAGAGAATCGTATCATCCAATATGTTTTTCTAAACAGAATCTGGGGTGCCCTAGCACTACCATGCCATTGATGGCATCCACAGCATAGCTGTCTTTCTCCCCCCCCCCCCTTTCTTGCAAGGAATCCTATTAGGAATAAGGAAATTTCCCTTTAAAAAAGGGGAAACGTTGACAGCTATGATCCACAGCTGGATACAGTAATGCTTCTGAATTGCTGAAAACCACAGGCACCTGGTTGGCCACTGTGAAAACGGGATGCTGGCTTAGATGGGGCATGGGCCTGATCCAGCAGACTCGTCATATGTTCTTGAACTTAAATTCAAAACTGGTCTAAGAGAAGGAAGGTTGGGTGACCCACCCCACCCCTCCTTGCATTCAAAGAACGCATAAGGTGACCGAGGGATGGATCAGAAATTCAATTCAGTTTGTGTTTCAAGATAAGCCTATGGTGAGGCGGGACAGCGCTATTGGCTTTTATGCCACGCCAGCTGTGAGGGCATGTTTGCAGCCAATGCCCTCTGATCTTGCAAGGCACCCCCCCCCCCAGGCGAGGCCACTGATTGGCCAATTTGGGCTACACTAGCTGGTGGGAAGGGGATGTGGGTTAAACCACAGAGCCTAGGACTTGCCGATCAGAAGGTCGGCGGTTTGAATCCCCACGACGGGGTGAGCTCCCGTTGCTCAGTCCCCGCTCCTGCCAACCTAGCAGTTCGAAAGCACATCAAAGTGCAAGTAGATAAATAGGTACCGCTCCAGTGGGAAGGTAAATGGCATTTCCGTGTGCTGCTCTGGTTCGCCAGAAGCGGCTTAGTCATGCTGGCCACATGACCCGGAAGCTGTACGCCTGCTCCCTCGGCCAATAAAGTGAGATGAGCACCGCAACCCCAGAGTCGGTCACGACTGGACCTAATGGTCAGGGGCCCCTTTACCTTTTACTAGCTGGTGGGAACTTGAGCCAGCTGTCCAGGTGGCCAAGGGGAATTGCCCTATGTGACGGAAAAGTTTGTTTTTGCTGGGCAGGTTGGGTCAACAAGTGTTGTTGTTTTTTCCCCTGCCAGCAAATGGTTAATGGATGGCAGCTTATGATTGGCCGGGGTTCCAGGAGGGGGAGTTGAAAAGGAGGGGTTTTGGGGAGACAGTTTTGGAGGTTGGGATAGAGGTTGGGAGAATAGGTTGGGAGATAGGGAGTGTGAGGAGAGAGAGTTGGTTCTGGGTAGAAACATCCACTCTGAGGAATATATCACAAGCTAGAGAAAGAAGTCTCTGAGCTTAGTGTGAAGGACAGTGTGTGGTGTCCTGTAAGAGTAATAGGCCAGGAATTAACTGGGAGGCTGAGGCTGAGCCAGGAGAAGTAGAAGATGTGTGGATACGGTCTCCTTAGGTCTCATTCCAGTCAGGAGGGGAGAGCTTCTTCTACAAAAAAGAGAAGACTCCCTAACCAGTGAAGAGGGGTGTGGTGATCCCTTGGGTCTGTTACTTGGAGTACCTCAGGAGTAGGCTTGTCAAAGGGGTGTGTTACTGACAGGAAGTACCACCTTGTTTAAGAACCAAAGTATTAAGCGGCAACAACTGAGAAAGAACTGAAGTGAAATAACATTATAATCTGAAGTATCCTACGTTTTACCCACTTTGTGTCATAAACTTCCTTTGCTTAATAAAATATTTCTTGTTTATTTGATCGAATCCTGCCTGAGACTCCAAATCATTAACTTTCCCTCACACAAGTCTCCCACTAGATAATCTGGGGTAATTTATAGAAATTCTTGTCATTGGTGTACTGTGCGGTGGGGGCTCTGTATTCAGGTGAAAACAGGCCCAACGGCACCAGGGGGGGAATTGTTGTTGCACCATCACACCCTAATGACCATGTGCGCTCCGTTCTCACTGCCCGGGAATGGCGGCTGAGCACAAGGTGCCACAACAGGTACCCAACCAGGAAGGGGTATGCGTCAACTTCATCCACACTTTCCAAGGCAATACACAACCGAAACACATCCATCTTTCAAAATTTGTACATCTCTGAATTTTGCGGTTCATTTTTTTCAGCCAAGTAGGGTGTACCGGAAAAAAAGCACTCAGTGGAGGTGTATTTTGAAAAACACATATTGCTGAAGAACAACGTACAAAAAATTATTATACAGTGATACCTCGGGACGCGAATGGGATCTGTTCCGGAGCCCCGTTCTGGAGCGCACCCTGAAAGCGCTCAACCTGAAGCACATTCAACCTGAGGTACCTCAGTTTATGAACAGCCCTGTTTACGTACTATTCGGTTTACAAACTCCACAAAACCGGAAGTAGTGTTCTGATTTGCGAACTTTACCTCCATCTACAAATGGTGGAAGGGCACCAACGGCGGGAGGCCTCATTATGGAAAGCATGCCTTGGTTTAAGAATGGACTTCAGGAACGGATTAAGTTCATAAACCGAGGTACCACTGCATTAGGAAACAACGCTCTGCAAAAATGTGTATATGAAGCAAGATTGCACACGAATGTGTATATGATATGAGAAATTCGCACTCAAATGCTGGTGAATTTTCACAATAACTTTTTTTTTTCCCAACAAAGCACCGAATGATGTGGATATGTGAATAACAGAGTTTAAGATTGGGAAAATCAGAGAAAATGATAAAAATGGAAGCAGACAGGTTCACCCATACTCAAGTGACGTTGGGGCTATGCAGGCAAGCCCTGCCAATATGGTAATGGTCAGAATTCTGACAGGCCCAATCTCCCTCTCCCGGTGTGTATATGTCGATATAGGTAAACAGCCCTTTCTCATGTGCATCAAAACACACGGATGACAGCAGGTGTGATCACGAGGCATATGGCCCAGTTCTCAATGAGACAATAAACCTGTCTGGACTGTACCATTTCAGAGTGCAGACGGGGGTTCAAATGATGATGGAACACATATCCATGCAAGTTGGGAGTGAAATCTTTGAGATATGCAGTGCTTTAGAACTGTAGGCACGTCTACGATTTTGGTAGGCATTCAATAGTTCATGTCTCCAATGTTCTCAAATACCAAGGTCAGCTGCCCAATACAGTCAAATGTTAATAATAATAATAATAATAATAATAATAATAATAATAATAATAATAATAATTTATTATTTATACCCTGCCCATCTGGCTGAGTTTCCCCAGCCACTCTGGACGGCTTCCAATCAAGTGTTAAAAACAATACAGCATAAAATATTAAAAACTTCCCTAAACAGGGCTGCCTTCAGATGTCTTTTAAAAAGAAGATAGCTGCTTATTTCCTTGACATGTGAGGGGAGGGCATTCCACAGGGCGGGTGCCACTACCGAGAAGGCTCTGTCTGGTTCCCTGTAACCTCACTTCTTGCAATGAGGGAACCACCAGAAGGCCCTCGGTGCTGGATCTCAGTGTCCGGGCTGAACGATGGGGGTGGAGACGCTCCTTCAGGTATACTGGGCAACCTTCAGGTATTCTGGCAACTCCTGCAGCCAATGCAGATCTATTAGATGTCGCCTATCAGGCGCTGTCAACTGTTGAAATAAAAAATCCTCATCAGGTGCAAATGCAGGTTATAAAAAATGCTCAGTGAATGCTTTCAAATAGTTGACTATTTGGAGAATATCTGATAAGCATTTGGCATCAAAATTTACAGAGGGGAATCGTAGGGAAGCAATGTTCGTTGTACGTGCAGAGATTAACTGTGCCGTTACTGAGGTTTTGTGCTTATTTCAATTCGAAAGCTTAATATTTCCTGTGCCCTTAAAATTTGCTGCCAGACCCTCCGCGGTCAAACTCCCTGATGTTGCTGCATCCATGCTAAAACAGAAACAGTGCCAACTTCATCCATTGACTCGCTACAACTCATTCCAGCTCCCATGCAAGAGACACTGTTGAATAATCCTCGCCTCTCCACTGTGTGGTCTTATTTTGGGCTCTGTCATGCAGACAGTAGCAAGGTCAGACAGGTCATCAGAATGCTAATAAGAAATCCGATTGATGATTGTGTGCCAGAGAAGTGAATGGGATATTTAATTTGACGACTATGTGCCAAAGAAATGAATAGGATATTTAATTAATGTCTCCTGCTCTTTGGGAAAGCGAGTTCCCCTTAATTCCTGGTTCTTTCCCCGCTGCTCTGTTTTTTACCGCCCCCCCAAAAAAACCCCTACCCATCCCAAAGTTTTCCAAACAACACAGAGAGAACTTCAAAGACAGACATGGCTGGGTTTTTTAAAACTTTAGCTTGGTTTGTTGGTTCTCTCTTTGTTTAGAAGAGCAGTCAGGCCCACATCCAAAGCCGAAAAATAAAAGGACATCTTGTTCAATGAGAACTGGGATAGTTTTAAAAAAAATCCTCTCCACAGTGGGACAATTAACTACTTAAGTTCTGGATTTATAAAGGATGCATGCAGCAAAAAGCTTACTGTTTCCCCCTCTGAAGTGAGCTGCTTTAGCAGCTGGTGGCTTTGGAAGGCAGAGAAGGAAAGGCGGGAATTGGGAGCAATTGAATTTACATATTTGCCACTTTCGTGAGGGAGAGGAGGAGCTTGGACTTTCACTTTCCATTCAAAGTGATTTGCCAGGCAGTAGTTGGCAACTAAGGATTTTAGACAACGTGGTGCCTTCCAGACGTTGTTGGACTACAACTCCCATCATCCCAGCCATCATGGCCAAGATGGGACTTGTAGTCCCAGCAACAGCTGGAGGACACCATATTGACTTTCTGTGTGCATGGGGACAGCTAAAGCCACTTCATAAATGGGTCTCACCGATAAATATTATATTTAGGTATTTATTACATTGTTCTGTGTCATGCACAGTTTGTTAAGTATGGTGATTTAATTTACTGAAATTGGGGGTGCTTAAATGTATTGCTGTGTATTTAATTCTGGAATGTTCCCCAGTAACTCTTGTGTGATTGGTTAACTTTGGCCACATGGGAAGTATCTTATTACATTCTCCATTTTGTTTTGTGCGCGAGTGACTTGACTGTAATGGCTGCATCTCCATGAACACTGGAGAAGAGATCATGTCAGATAACTCTATCTCTCAACATAATAGAGGAGAAGATTGCTAATGTTTCTGTGTCAACATGCGTGACAGAAAGAAGTACAGAAGTTAATGTTCTCCCAAAGAAGCATGAAGGAGAAGTCTGCTGGAAGGAGATAGTGGAACTTCTCAGAAGCATCTGCATGGCCTAGCTGGGTCATGTGCAGAAGGCCAAATGCAAATACTGGAAGGAGAGAAAGACAGGGTTTTGTTTGAACGTTTAAGGAAGAAGCTGTAATCTTCAACTTAGAAAAAACAAGCCCATGCTTGGATAAGCATGCGAATGCAAATACTTTGCATATATTCTTCTTTGCAAGGGACACGGGTGGCGTTGTGGGTTAAACCACAGAGCCTAGGACTTGCCGATCAGAAGGTCGGCGGTTCAAATCCCCGTGACAGGGTGAGCTCCCGTTGCTCGGTCCCTGCTCCTGCCAACCTAGCAGTTCGAAAGCATGCCAGTGCAAGTAGATAAATAGGTACCACTCCGGCGGGAAGGTTAACGGCGTTTCCGTGCGCTGCTCTGGTTCGCCAGAAGCAGCTTAGTCTGGCGCAACCCCAGAGTCGGCCACGACTGGACCTAATGGTCAGGGGTCCCTTTACCTTTACCTTATATTCTTCTTTAGCTATATGTTCTGCAAGCAAAAGCTTTCGAATATTTTAAGTGTTTGGATATTGTTTTAATGTCAAGGAAAGAGTCAGTATTGCACATGATTTGGCTTCCTAACTGCAGTTTTGCTACTCGGCCAACATGGTTCTTCCCCCTCCTCATTCAATCCCCAATCAAGGTGGGTTAGGCTCAGAGGTAGCAAATGGCGCAGGATCACACCCCATGAGCTTCATGGCCAAGTCGGGATTTGAACCCTAGTCTCTCCCGGGTCCAAGCCCGACACTCTAACCACTGCACCACACAGGCTCTCCTGTGGTCTCTTTTAAGAAACAAAAGCATATTGATGGTGTTCTTTCATTGCAGAAGAAGGCTCTTTTCGGCTTGTCAGCTTGTATTTCGTTGATTGGGCTGTGTGCTCAATCACTATTTCTTGAGGGTCTCTTTCTTTTTCTTTTAAAAGAACCTGATTTGGTCTCCACTGTCGCCAGCAACTATGGTCTTCCCCCCCCCCCCCGGCTCCCACCATACTGAAGGCACGGGAGACCTTTGGAAGGGTTAATAAACAAACAACTTTAAACAAATGCATTGACCAAAATAGGGGGGAAGGGGGAGAACGAGGAACGAAAGTATGGGAACCGAGAAAGAGCGAAGGAGAAAATCTCACATCAAACATAGAGCGCTTAAAGGAAACGGGGAGGGGAAAAAGACTGAGAAAAGACTAGCTAGTTAATGCAGGACAGCTAATAAAGGGGGGCAGAACGGACGTTAACAACACATTTGCATGTCTATTGGGCACTTGGGAAATGCTGATAAAACTGGCTTTATTTTTCAGCAGAATTCAGGAAATCTCACCCACAACATCTGTGCATAGACACAAAAGGGAACATCGGCGTTGTTGCAGCGTTTCAGCTCCGAGACCATCGCACGAGTGACAATGTCAGACTCATGTGTGCGTGTAGATCTGTGCAGCTCTTATCTCTCGATCCTGCCGACAATGAAAATGGGGACATGGAGGCGGCTCCTGTTCCCTTTCCTGGAAAGCTAGAGGGCCAGAACGCATTGCCAACGAATTATTTCTGAGCCACAGAGCTGGGAATGTGCCTGAAGCTTCGCTCTCCCACACTTCCCCATGTCTGAAATGGCCACCTTTATTTTGGTAACTTTCAATGGCTGAAACGGCCATCTTAATTTTAATAATCTATGGATATCTATATAAAGATAACTACAAACCAAAGCATAGAATTGTAGAGTTGGAAGGGACTCCCAGGGTCTCCTTGTCCAACCTTCTGCCATGCAGGAATCACAGCTAAAGAACCCCAGACACATGACCTTCCAACATCTGCTTAAAAACCTCCAAGGAAGGAGAGTCCACCACCTTCTGACGGTGTCCATTCCACTGCTGAACAGCTCTTACCATCAGAAAGTTCTCCCTGATGTTTAGGTGGAATCTGCTTTCCTGTAACTTGAATCCATTCATTCAGGTCCTGCCCTCCAAAGCAGGAGAAAACAAGATTGCTCCACCTTCCACATGAAGCCTTTCAGATATTTGAAGATGGCTCTCATATCACCTCTCAAATCTTCTCCAGGCTGTTGTTGTTTAGTTGTTTAGTCGTGTCCGACTCTTCATGACCCCATGGACCAGAGCATGCCAGGCACTCCTGTCTTCCACTGCCTCCCGCAGTTTGGTCAAACTCATGCTGGTAGCTTCAAGAACACTGTCCAACCATCTCGTCCTCTGTCGTCCCCTTCTCCTTGTGCCCTCCATCTTTCCCAGCATCAGGGTCTTTTCCAGGGAGTCTTCTCTTCTCATGAGGTGGCCAAAGTATTGGAGCCTCAGCTTCAGGATCTGTCCTTCCAGTGAGCACTCAGGGCTGATTTCCTTAAGAATGAATGTGTTTGATCTTCTTGCAGTCCATGGGACTCTCAAGAGTCTCCTCCAGCACCAGAATTCAAAAGCATCAATTCTTCGGCTATCGGCCTTCTTTATGGTCCAGCTCTGACTTCCATACATCACTACTGGGAAAACCATGGCTTTAACTACACAGACCTTTGTTGGCAAGGTTGTCTCTTCTTTTTAAGATGCTGTCTAGATTTGTCATCGCAAGAAGCGGGCGTCTTTTAATTTCGTGACTGCTGTCACCATCTGCAGTGATCACGGAGCCCAATAAAGTACTTCTCCAGGCTAAACATACCCAATTCCCTCAGCCATTCCTATTCAGGCTTGGTTTCTAGACCCTTGATCATCTTGGTTGCCCTCCTCTGCCCCATTCCACAGTTGTTGTTTTTTTTAAAAAAGGCTTAGTCCCACTGAGGTGGTATACCTACCTATTTGGACTATATCACTTGATGTGATAGACAATCGTATAATCAATGGCTGCTAGCCATGTCTATGTTCTACCTTCCATGCTGGAGTCAGCATGTCTCTGAATGCCCGTGGCTGGAAGCCACAGTGTGCTTGGGCTCAGGTCCTGCTCATGGGCTTGCCATGGGCAGCTGTCTGGCCACTGTGAGAAGAGGAAGCTAGACGAGATGAGCCTTTGATCTGATCCAGCAGGGATCTTGTGTTCTTCCCGTGACTGTAACTGGGGGTTCACCTGATGTACCTCCATACACAGGGCCAGATTTAGGTTTGTTGTGGCCCTAAGCTACTGAAGGTAATGGGGTCCTTTATAGGTCCAGCTGCCCTTTGTAAACAACAAATTGTCGCTGCTTTTTGTGTTGAATATACAGTGGTACCTCGGGTAACATACACTTCAGGTTACATACACTTCAGGTTACAGACTCCGCTAACCCAGAAATATTACCTCGGGTTACGAACTTTGCTTCAGGATGAGAACAGAAATCGTGCTCTGGTGGCGCGGCGGCAGCAGGAGGCCCCATTAGCTAAAGTGGTGCTTCAGGTTAAGAACAGTTTCAGGTTAAGAACAGACCTCCAGAACGAATTAAGTACTTAACCCGAGGTACCACTGTATGCTGTACGGTAATTTATGGACCTTATAGGTAGCTAAAGCCATTTGCACATGTTGCCATGAAAACAGTCCATGCAGAACGTAGGCGCCCTATATATAGAAAGAAGCAAACCAGTGATATTTTAAGGAGCAGGCTAGCAGGCGGGGCCCATTGCTTACATCATAGGAGCCTACACAACACAAAACACTATTGTTGTATGTAGGTTTTATTTTATTTGTTTTTTGTCTTATATTTTGGAAATGTACATCCAGGTATTTTTTCCTTTATATTTTTCTGCAGCCCCCAAGAGAGTGGGGCCCTAAGCTATAGCTTGTTTAGCTTATACGTAAATGCAGCACTGTTCATACAAAAGAATCCCCCACACATATAAGAAGCAAGTATCTCAGGGAAAAGGCTAAGCTAGAAAGCCTTTCCTTTGGACACGCTTATTCTCTAGATGCAGGGAATGCATTTATTTTTGCAAGAAACAACCCTAACCTTCACTCTGGCGTAGAAGGGTCCAGAATCAGGGTTTTGATTATCTCAGCGAGATCCAGGCCAAAATCTTGGATTATGATGATGAAAAATTGATACATCTTTGTTTTTTACTAAGTAAGCAGCCATATTTAATTGAACTTTATTATGGTTTGCGTGACATGACATTATTCTGATTGGATGGTTTTGCTGAGTGTCTCGAAATGATAATTACCCAAATAAAATTAAATCTGTATTTCTGCTAACAGCATTTTAAACGTATCCTCACAATGGATTTGATGATACTGCAGAATAGGATTCATTACAGGATATGATCTTTATTTATCCCTTTACCCTACCCAACCCCTCCCCCCCAGTTGTCTTTAAGTTTAGCACAAATGCACCATAAAATGAAAACAGACTCCTTTTAAAAAATCACTTTAATATCTAGCAGTTAGGCACCAATTTGGATTTTGGATGATCTTATTATCTGCAAGAAGATCAAACTGAGAAAAATACTGTCTGTGGATGGGTTGTGGGGGAGGCCAAGTTGTGCTGTCGTGATTGCACAGCTCAATGAGTGCTCTGTGATACAAAATTGTGGAGTGTACAGTGTATCTAAATGTGTGACTACTCAGAAACAAGTACTACTGCATCCAGTGTGGCTTACTCCCTAGTAGGCCTAGGTGGGGTGAGAAATTAGATTCTGTCCCCATTGAAAGGTGAACCTATGTGAGCCATAGTTTACAAAACAATATGCAAACCTAAACACAGCCTTTCTTAGAAATTTTTCACATTACCAAATATTGCAATGTAGTTCTCCAACCAAGTACAGTGGTACCTCGGGTTAAGAACTTAATTTGTTCGGGAGGTCCGTTCTTAACCTGAAACTGTTCTTAACCTGAGGTACCACTTTAGCTAATGGGGCCTCCCGCTGCCGCACAATTTCTGTTCTCATCCTGAATCAAAGTTCTTAACCAGAGGTAATATTTCTGGGTTAGCGGAGTCTGTAACCTGAAGCGTGTGTAACGAAGCATCTGTAACCAGAGGTACCACTGTAACATGCTCAAAAACGCACATACTAGGATAGGATAAAGCATGCACAGAAATGCCTATGTTTGTGAAATTAACATACAAAATTTATCACAGGAAAATTGCTTTGCAAAAGAAAATGTATATACCGTATTTTTTGCACCATAACACTCACTTTTTTCCTCCTAAAAAGTAAGGGGAAATGTCTGTGCGTGTTATGGAGGGAATGCCTACGGGTGGCATGCCTACAGATTTTCCTCCTCTAAAAACTACATGTGTGTTATGGTCGAGTGCGTGTTATAGAGCAAAAAATACAGTACGTATTAGACAAAATTGCATACCAAAGTTACAAGAAATTTGCACTAAGAATTTCAGTGAGAACAACAACAACAACAACCTAATGTGGGAATGTGGAGAACTGAGCATGAGATTGGAAAAAGGAGAAACTGTCCGTTCCTACACCCAGGTAAGTGTGTGCATGCAGTCTGCTTACTTAGAAGTAAGCCCCACCAAAATCAGCAGGACTTGCTTTTGACTAAACATGCTTTCTGGATCAGGTGGCTGTCAGCAGGATTTAAGCCTTGCCCCTATTTTGGAGAAGGCAAGGGGAAATTAAGGCAGAACAAGAGGCAGGCATGGCAACGGAAAGCTTTTTCTCTCTTTCGAGCCAATTTGCCAGCTTTCTGCTGTGATCACTGCAAAAAGGAGAAGCGGAGATAGGGGCTGGAAGGACACACAACAAAAGCGTCGGTTTCTGGGGAAACGTGGCTCTAGAAGATAACTCGGGCCACAGTTAAAGCAATGGTCGTGGGGTGGGGGGAGCAGTAGGAGAAGTGTCAAAACATTTAGATGACTGGGACATTTATCCTGATGCTGGGGGAGAGGAGCCGAGAAGCCGTTTGCCAAGTCCCAGTTGCTCCATTGCTGCCGATTTGGCTGGGAGCTGAAGGCAAAGGGGAAAGATAAGCCTCCAGTTATCCTTCCATTTCTTTTGTATTGGGGGAGGGGGGAGGACGGGGACGGACCAGATGCAGCATTGTTAATATTTGTTTTAATCCTGCCTTTCCCCAGAGACGCAAATAGGGTTTTCTTTGGGCCCAGTGGATAGAGCCCTCCAACCCACTGGCAAAAGAGGATGCATAAAATTTGCGCATGCTTCTTGTCACATGCAAATCTGTGCCCTCTTTTGCAAGCAGGTAAAGGTAAAGGGACCCCTGACCATTAGGTCCAGTCGCAGACGACTCTGGGGTTGCGGCACTCATCTGGCTTTATTGGCCAAGGGAGCCGGCGTACAGCTTCCGGGTCATGTGGCCAGCATGACTAAGCCGCTTCTGGCGAACCAGAGCAGCGCACGGAAACACCGTTTACCTTCCTGCCAGAGCAGTACCTATTTATCTACTTGCACTTTGACGTGCTTTCGAACTGCTAGGCTGGCAAGAGCAGGAACTGAGCAATGGGAGCTCACTCTGTTGTGGGGATTCGAACCACCGACCTTCTGATCGGCAAGTCCTAGGCTCTGTGGTTTAACCCACAGCGCCACCCGCGTCCCTCTTTGCAAGCAGAGAGCCCCCCAAAATAAATCGATAGTCTCTTATCACACTTGATATAATGCCTGGCAGACAGTCAACAGGCGAAGCGTTCCCTGTAATGGTATTTCTGTAAGGATAAAGGCTTGACCTGCTGGATTTCTGCCTGCAACCCAGCTGCTAATGGCACAAGAGCCCTGGCTTTTCTCTAATGCCCGCCGTAAAAGCAAAGTCTAGACTGCAGTCCTAGAGTCTGCAGCAAAGAGACTGACTTCTGAGCGGACTTGTATATCATTACAGTGGTACCTCGGGTTAAGTACTTAATTCGTTCCGGAGGTCCGTACTTAACCTGATACTGTTCTTAACCTGAAGCACCACTTTAGCTAATGGGGCCTCCTGCTGCCGCCGCGCCGCCAGAGCACAATTTCTGTTCTCATCCTGAAGCAAAGTTCTTAACCTGAAGCACTATTTCTGGGTTAGCGGAATCTGTAACCTGAAGCGTATGTAACCTGAAACATATGTAATCCGAGGTACCACTGTATACCATAACTTTATACAGTGAATTCTTAATTAATGCTAGGTCTTTAACTCTTGCTTCCAAAGTTTTCATATTTTGCATTTGGGAGCGGGGATTCTTTAATACTTATTGTGTGCAGTGGCATTTGCAGAAAATAACTTCAAGGAAGTACCAGATCTCAGCAGGGCACCACCACAAGAAAGATGTGTGCTGGTAGCTGAGGGAAGGAGAGGTAAAACTACAGAAATTCCAAGGATTAGAAAATGACACAGAAGCAGGAAAAGTGCAAGGAAGCAGGGACAGCAGAGAAAGCAACAGAGAAGAGGTTGGCTTGTTTTGTTTTTTTTAAAAAAGACCATCTCATCCAAAAGGGACTTGGCTTCACCTTTCTGTTTCAAGTGACCCGGTTACATTGCCATGACGGCTTATTCCCACGCTGTGTGTAGTAAGTGTAAAAAAAAAGCAGAAAAGGTTTACGTTGCTTGCTGGTTATTAATTTAAAATGATTCTGGGGTGCCAGGAAAACTCTTTGCTCCCAACTCATCTCATCTCCACAGGTGGGTATTGAGGAGATCGCTGGGATGATACATGGACAAGACCAGGACCAATGAGGGGGGTGCCATTTGGCCTTCAGCTCAAAAGAGGCCATCAAATTTAGACACTGGTTCATTTTTTGCAGGGGGTGGGGAGGAGATTTCATTAGTTTGACAACTTCTTTCCTGCATGCACCATGGCCAAATGTGACACCCCTCTGCAAATCTAAGCCAAGTGAAAAATGTGATGATTTTCTCATTAACCGATAAGAGATTTATCAGATGAATAATTCACAGATATTAATAGATCGGGTTCTAACGGTTGGGAACATGCAAGGATGGAAGTGACCTGAGACTTTTTGGAATGCTAAGATGCCAATCTGGAGCACAAGGGTGGCAACAGTGTGGGGGCAGGAGGGACAATCGCCACTCACAACTACGAACAAGGAGCTTGCCCCCCCTCATTAACGTTTACAGTCATACCTCAGGTTGAATGTGCTTCAGGTTGAGCGCTTTTGGGTTGCGCTCCGCGGCAACCCGGAAGTAACAGAGCACGTTACGTCCAGGTTTCGCCGCTTGCGCAGACGCTCAAAATGACATCACACACATGCGCAGAAGCGGCAAAACGCGACCTGCACATGCGCAGATGTGCCATCGCGTCTTATGTTCTGTTCAGGATGCGAATGGGACTCCGGAACGGATCCCGTTCGCATCCCGAGGTACCACTGTACTGTTATTTTTCTTTGAGATCTTGCATGTGAGAAGCAACTCACCCACCTAGAAATATACTTTGCCCCTTCTGCGCCCCTGTCTATAATTCCTCCCCTCCGCTGTTGCCACTACTGAGCACCTGTTCCTTCATAGTCAGCCCCCCACCCTGCAAACAAACAAACACACACACACACACTGATGCAGCTCACACAAAAAAGCCCTATTGGAGAAAATGTTAGCAAAAGCTCTATTTTCCCATCACGCCCTTATTAAACCCTAATTCAGGTTTCCCACTGAATCCAGGCCACTGGTGATCCTTTAGCTCAGTTGCCTGAGTCGGGTTTCTTTTCTCTGCGGTATAAACGCCCTGCTGTTTGTTGATAGTATTAATAATATGAGCAGCAGGAGTCCATAGACGTTTGGGGCCTAGGCTGCGGGAATTGTTCTCGGATGACATCGGGCCGCCTCTGTAAATTACTCAGCGACCTGGGATTTCGGCAGGTTACCACTATAACTCAAGGGCCTGCGGTTATTGCGTTTGCCTCCTGCTGCCTTCCTGCTTATTGGCCTCTTCTCGACATGAGGAGGTGGCAGGCCCCGTCACTTTGGGAGAGAGACCTTGGAAGCGGTGTCTCACAAAGGTCTTGTGCCATTGTTTCGACAAAAGCCTCAAGCACGGAGCTCAGGAAATTAAAGGGAGGGCCTGAGACCGAGAGATGTCGCTTCTCGTGGAAATGGTTTTGCCCGACTCAAAGGCGAAGGAGGCCAGTCATGCCTGTTCGTTTTTGGAAGAGGCGTGTCTGCATTAGAACGCAAGAAAAGCCATCTAGGCCAGGATACCATTCTCATGGCGGGCAACCAGATATCTTTGGGAAGCAGGATTCAAGCTTGTGCCTGGCTTGTGCTGGCCCAAGAACCTTTGCTGCCTGAGGTGACACAATGTAGGAATGATCGCTGGGTTGCAGAGCACACTCCCGCCCATGGGCAGCCTCAGCTGCCTGAACGCATGACCTTGGGGTGCGGAGCACACTCCCCCTCACAGATAAAGCCACAGCTGTCTGAACATCTTGCCCTCTGTCTAACCTTCTGCGATCTCAGTACTCTGCCATGTCCTGTCTGTGACCTTTGTCTCTTTTGTCATACATTGTGCAAGGGGGAAATGACATGGTGGAAACAGGTGCCAAAATAACTTTGTGCCACCCCACGATCTTGGGACTGGAAGATGTGCAAAACTCACAGCCCAAAATGTATCTACCTGGGTTTGCATATTGTGTCAATAAAAGGAGCCCTCACAGAGCTGGCCGGCAGCTTGCTTGCTAGCAGCTCACCTGCATTACCAACTCCTGCCTCATGTCCTTCACTTCACACAGCAAGCATATTGATTACCTGACCTCACCTCCGCGCCAGACAGGGAGAAGCATACTTTCTGGAACTCCTTCCCCACCTGACAACATGGCTTTGCAGTGGCTCCTCCCTTCAGGAAAAGCTGGAGCAAAGCCCTGCCACACTGCCAGGGTGGGGAATCTCCCTGCCCCCTGCCCAGCAGCAATGTTGGGTGGTAGAACACCTCCCCTCATGCCAACTTGGCAGAAGGGAAGGCGTTCCGCAGAGCTTTGTTGCTGGTCCCTCTGTGCCCCCAGAGGCTGGGGAGATCAGTGGCAAAGTTGGGCAGCAGAACATGGGTGATGCCCCTTAGAGAGTGCCGCCTGAGGCAGCCGTCTCATTCTGCCTTATGGGCAGGCCGGCTCCACCTGGCTGTAATGCTTCCTTGTGTTGTGAATATTCATCTTACTTTCTTGGGTAGCAGATTAAGAGATGTGTGTGAATGCAAAAGAGTCCTGTCTATTTCTCTGCCCCCTTTTACTTCTGGGCTTGCATGTAGCCTCAAGACATTTGGCCGAGGGAATTTGGCCCTCATTCCAGAAAAGGTTGCCCAACGACTGGGCTACAGCTATTGGCTAAAATGTTCCAGGCTTGTGTTCTAGTCTTGCTGCAGTTAGGAAATCACTGGAAGTTCTTGAGACAAGGCCGTCTCCTACCACTTAAGAGCACTCTCTCTGCAATAGGGAGTAAATTCTGAATCGCCTCACAGTGCTGTTGTACTGCTTCCCTGAAATATAAGAATACTCTGCTCAAACTGCCATGTACCCGCAACTGCAGAGCTGCAGGGAGGAACAGTCTAGGAAATCTAGGATGACAACTGCAGCCCCTGCTTCCCATGGACAGGGGGTCAACCAACCAATATGGCACCATCCATCTGTAGATGAAGACTCACTTTCCTTTCCCTTCCCTGTTTGATTTTCCTTTTGTGTCATGTCTGAGATTGTGAACGTGTAGGCAGGGACTTCTCCTTTAATAAATGTGGCTGCTGTTGGCATCCATCTGTCTTGAAAGACAATGGAGTGTGCCTCTGGGGGTGACATCAAACCGAAATGACCTCCCCAGGACACAAGCTTGGGCAGTGTGTATAGAGGCACTGGGCTGCCCAGGCGACAAGACGCCCCCCTCTCAGCCTCACTGAGTGGGTCCAACAGAAAGCAGAGCAAGATATTTGGCACCAGCTTGGCAGCAGGAGTTGCTGGAGGGAGGCGTACAATACACAACCTAACCATTTTAGGGACATCTCTCTGGATTTGTGTAGGGTTTACTCCTTGGCCTTTTCTTCTCTAGAAGATATCTCACAAGGCAACAGAGGTTAGGGATCAGTGTATTCCTTCTAGATGGGCTCCCTTCCCAGGTTGGCAAGCCCTATCTGTCCACTTCTCAACAGCAGGTGCAGAAACTGCCTTCTTGACCAATGAACCCACTACTGGTCTCGTCTGCTCAACACACCAGAGCCTGTCTTCACATGCACGGGAAGACCCTAACTCACAGAGGGTTCGAGACCCATTGGCTACCCTCACCTGGCTTAGCCATAATGGTAAAGGTAAAGGGACCCCTGACCATTAGGTCGAGTCGTGACCGACTCTGGGGTTGTGGCGCTCATCTCACTTTATTGGCTGAGGGAGCCAGCGTACAGCTTCCGGGTCACGTGGACAGCATGACTAAGCCGCTTCTGGTGAACCAGAGCAGCGCACGGAAATGCCGTTTACCTTCCCGCCGCAGCGGTACCTATTTATCTACTTGCACTTTGACGTGCTTTCAAACTGCTAGGTTGGCAGGAGCAGGGACCGAGCAACGGGAGCTCACCCCGTCACAGGGATTCGAACCACCGACCTTCTGACCGGCAAGTCCTAGGCTCTGTGGTTTAACCCACAGCGCCACCCGCGTCCCTTTAGCCACAATGATGGCATAAATCAGTGGATCCTGAAGTGGGTAGTACTGCCCCCTGCAGGTGCTTGGGGTGCTTAGAGGGAAGTGCAGCAAGGAGACACTGTAGGTGCAAATGGCTTTGAAAAGCTGGTACCACTGGATCAAGTTCAGCAGTTTTGTTGCATTAATTCAGCTAATTGGTTTTAACTGAATTTTGAATAAACATGCAACTAATTGTTCCCACTTTGGATTTTATTGTGTTATCTCCCTTAGTGGGTCTTGCAGACAGCTATTCTTTTGGCGGTGGGCACAGTGGATGAATTTATGGAACTATTGGGGAAATGGCCCCAAAACATCTGGGAACCACTGCTTTGATATATGCAGGCATGTACAGCACTCAGAATATTTTAGGTAATTTGCTGCTGTCTTACATGACACGTTCTTGAAGACAAACCCTCTTTCCCATTCAGTATTATGCATTGAATGGGGTGGTAAGGATCTGTTTCTACAATGAAAGAAAATTCAGCAATGCTTGGTTTGTTTTTGGTTGTTAGTTTGCTAATGTTGCTAATATTGTTTTGTGGTGCCTCGCAAGACGAAATTAATCCGTTCCGCGAGTCTCTTCGTCTTGCGGTTTTTTCGTCTTGCGAAGCACAGCTATTAGCGGCTTAGTGGCTATTAGCGGCTTAAAGAAAAAGGAAACAAACTCACAAGACGTTTCGTCTTGTGAAGCAAGCCCATAGGGAAATTCGTATTGCGGAACGACTCAAAAAACGGAAAACTCTTTCGTCTAGCGAGTTTTTCGTCTTGGGAGGCATTCGTCTTGCGGGGCACCACTGTACAAGAGCTGTAATGCTTTGTGAATTTTGCAATATGACTTTTCTCGTAGTTGTGCTGTTTAGCCTATTTTTAAAGTTGTTTTGTTACTGGTGTTTTATGGAAGGTGGTTGTTTTACTGATGATTTGTTAATGTTATGTTGTGGTGTTCTACTATGTTATTATTTATGGTATGTAAGCCGCCTTGTGACTCGTGTGAGTGAAAAGCAGAAATATAATAATAATGATGATTTTTATCTAGTTCCAAAACGTTTTGGGCAGCTGGAGGCAAAACAAATGCTCATCTTGCTCCAAGTTCCACTATGTAGCTTTTGTGAGGGGTTGGTTTTTGTTTTGTTTTTTAATGCTTTTCAGAGTGCTCCTTAGCTACTTCCAGCAGCTTTGGCGGTTGTGTTTTTCATTTTCTTTTCTTTAAAAAAAGAGAGGCATTAGAAAAAGTATTTTAAAAAGCTGCCAGCTACTCATAACCTCTGCAGACTAAGCATTTGCTCCTGTATGGAAAGAGCAACCGCCTCCCAATAGCATTGTCCAGCACATTAGAGAAAAGGATTAAGCCGATACATTCAGCTATTCTAACAGATTTCCTTTACGCCTTCAATACCCCACTCTCACATTCACTTGGATAATCACATTAGTTTTGTCGCTAAGAAAGGAGGGCACACCACCTCCCCTTCTATGGCAAATACCTAAACTGCTTACCCACCACCCAAAGGGGTTGCATAGATGAGGGAAACGAGACAAACGGAAGGGATTTGCCATCCTGCAGCTCCATGTTTCAGGACAGCCCTTTATTTTTTTCACAGCCAGGAGATCGAACTAAAATATTTTTTCCCCCTTTGCAAATGGAAACTGGGGGCTGCTGGGGTGGGAGAGAGGAAGCAATGGAAACCAGAGGGAGACAGTTATGCAGAAGATGGGGTGGTATCTGAAAAACAATGGCACCCTCTTCAGTTAGCACCTTGAATAACATGTTTCTAGGGGGTCACATTTCTGGATCTGCACAAACTAGCGCTGTTGGCAAGAGCTTCCTCCATTCATTCATTCATTTATTTACAATTCCCTTCTAATTAATGATGAAATAAATGGGAAGAGCCTGGTGTATCAGGCCAATGGTCCATCTTGTCCAGCTCTCGCAGCGGCCACCCAAACTTGGTTCTAATCTCTCCTGCAGCTGCCAAGATGCAGAAAGCTCGCCACTGGAAACCTAATTTTACATTACCTCCGGAAGGATGGTGCAGTGAAGTTTGGAATTTGGTGCAACCAGAACGACTCACCCAATGAAGGAGGCTTGGCAGGAGAGCAATAAAATCCAACAAATATGAGATTATGCGGTGGCCCTTTTTTAGTTATCCTATGCAACCAGAATGTATGAGACATCATCCAGGCTGCCACTTGGCTTTCTGATCTAACTGTTTATCTCAACCCTAAGCTGCTGTACCTCCCTTTTGTTGTGTGGGCCAATATATTTTCTTTTCTCATTGTACCTAGATTCCCTATATCCTTTTTCATGTTTTGTGCATATGCATGTGTTTAGAACCCTCTCTGTGTATAGAGTTCTCTTTATTTATTGCAAAATTATTTGTTCCTTGTTTTTTATTGTTACTTGATTCATTGAAAACCAATACAAAAATTGATGGTTTTTTGTTTTGTTTTTTTAAGGAATAAGTAGTAGATCCACACACACACACCCCACCGCTGCTGCCGCATTCAGGTCTCCACTGCAGAATACTGCAGATGCGCTTGTCCATAGTGGGAGCATTAGAACGGGCTTTATGCTTCTAACAACAAATCTATGCATGGCAAATTGGTGAGAATGGTGAACGGAACGCAATTCAAAGGAAAACATCAGTGTTGCAACCACTCTAGACCCCAGAATATCCCTTCATTTAAAACATCTGCCAGTTTAAGATGAGGGATAAGGCTTTGTCATATTGCCTCAAGCTGGCCGGTTCACATTAGTGGACAAAAAGTCTCTCTCATACCTACTCTTTTAAGCAGTTTGACGTTGTTTCTTTTGGTCTAAATGGCATATAAAGAAATAGGAGAGTAGTTGTGTTAGTCTTCAAAGTGCCACAGACTGGGTTTTTCACCCCTGATACCATGGACTAACTGCAATTATTTTAAGAGGGCATAAGCTTTCATGGGCCAGCACCTACTTCCTCAGATGCATACATGAAGAATCAGACTGGGTGGATAGACAGTCGACTCAACTTCTTACCTATCCAATTACAGGGTCATTAAGCTCAGGAACACAAGATCTTAACTTCAAAACAACCTCAAGATGGCATATGACTCATGTTAGACTAAAATAAGTAACCATGATTGTTTATAGTTTTGTTTGTTGTAAAATCTGCTATGATTTAAAACTCAGTAACACACGAACACACATATATAAGCTTTAGCCTACAAAAACTGATACCATAATAAAAACAGTCATTCATATCCCACAGACTCTTTCCTGTTGTTTTTCATGGTGACTAAGACACACTCACGCCCAACTGCAACAAAACAGTTATTATCCCTGTAAAATATGTTGAAGGTTTTATTTTTGTTTAATATTATGGAGGCTCATAGCTTATCTGGCCTTTTTTTTCTTAACAGCTTTGCAATCTGTTGGGACCGACTGAGGCCTTGCAGTTCATGGTCCAATGAAAAGGTGAAGCCAGCCTAAGCCACCCTGTTTAAGGCAGGGTATAAATTCTTAGCAAACAAACACACAAACAAAATTCTGGCAGATAGGAACAAAGCCCCAAAGAATCATGGCAAATGTGGTACAACACAGAGATATGGGGCGGTCCTGTGCTGCAGCAGCTACTACTGTAACTGAGTCTATCAGGTGAGCCTTTCAATATGCCTGGCACTGTCTGCTGGGGGAATTCCGGGGGGGGGGGCACCTTGAGCCCAACAGCGCCCCTGAAAAAGTTTACACCTATGTCATAAACTGTTTAGCTTAACACAAGTGCATTGCTGCATCAGGCCAAGGATCCATCTAGTTCAGCATCCTGTTTTCTAACCACAGCCAGTGAGATGCTTTCATGCCCTGCTTGGGGGCTTCTTGAAAGCACCAACCTTCTGCCATTCTTGTGAATCCCAGCAACAGGAATTCAGATAGAAATTCCATGATCAGGAACTTTGAGCCATAATGCCTTATAGCCACTGATTTGTCATCTGTGAATTTACACGATACAGCTTTAAACCCAGTGGATATTATAAGTTACTTATGTGCCAGCTTCCCACACACGAGGGATGCTTGTGGGACAAGAAAGGAAAGCCTCTCCCCCCCAACCCCCCCCCCCACAAAGATACCCTACACTCCCAAGTTTGGGTTCCAGTGCTCAACCAGGAGCAGTGGGAAATTCCTCTAAAGCAGCTTTCTTCCATAAGACATGATGGAGTGGGCTAAACCTAAACGCCGACAATGCCATTTGAACTCTGCCAAAATTGTGAAGCGCCAGAAGAACATCAAGGAAGAGCCACCAGTCTGGAGCCATACACGGCAAGGTTTAGGTTTGCCACCTCAAAAGATCCTTTGCACAGCCAGTTATCTGCTATACAAATAAGATGCTTTGGTTAGGAGAGAAAGAGGAAAGCAGGCATGAAACAATGAGGGGGGAAACACTTGTGTGAAGCCAGCCATCCAGCCAGCAGATCCTCCCTCGGCGTTGACAGGAGAAAGCGGAAAACACAAAAACCAGCTCTTTCAGTTACTTCGAACCATTACGATGATAGTTCTGCAACCAGAGTCTCATGTAGTGAACTTCCAAAAGACGGGCTTGCAACACAGAGTCTGGATCATAAGGGCTGTTGGAGCGCAGGTCCAAATGATGAGCACCTTCTGGGATCAATATCGCAACTAGAGTGTCCGTGATATTCCGTGTTACTCCGCCCCCAGACCAGGGGTCGAGCCCACCATTGCTGGAAGGGAAGGGGAGGGGGAGAAATGAACATCTATCTGCATGTTAGGAACATCCCAATTAACAAAAGGTTTGCATCCCATCCCAGCAATCTCTGCAGGTCAATGGAAAGGCTCGTTTTGTGTTATCACCCTGGAAACTGGATCAGCGTGTCAACTGTAAAGCAACTGTCAGGGATCCCGAAGGTCACGTGTGTGTGTGTGTGTGTGTGTGTGTGTGTGTCTCCCCATCACACCAACATGCCCCTGATTATATTGTACATTTGCACCAATTCTACTTGCAAGCCATTGTGGAAAGTAATCTTGGCTGAAAAGTGGGCCATGAATGTAAGATTCCAGCAAAAATTCAAGCTGACACCTGCTGTTTACTTCTGTGCATGCATGTCTAAGACACCCATTCCCACAAAAGTCATTCCTACTTTTAACAAGCTATGCGAATTGAGTGCAAGGCTGACCACATAAATCTCTTACTCATGCAATTCCAATATGCAATTATGTTATCATCCCCACCACTGGCTCGGCATCAGGTTTGCATCATTTGCTGTCTATTCAAGTACTACTACCTTGCATAAAATGGAAAACGTAGACGAGAGAAGCTGTCTGTTATTAGAGTAGCTTCTGTTGGCGGACAGAGAGTCACAATACAGTCACGGGTGGAATTCTATGCGGCTCCAGAACAGCACCAAACGCCATCAGCTAGTGACAAAGCTCACATTCCAGCCATGCCCACCACTTATGATTGACAGACACACCAACACCTCACCTGAAGATGATGTTGCTGTGAGCACTGATGTTCTTCCCCCCATAGAGAGTGGAGATCCAGTCAGGACGAGGTCTCACCCCCCAGGTTTTGAAGCATTCATCCGAGTAGGTTTTCAAGTCCCAATTTTCGGGCTCAAACATGTCGTTGATGCCATCTGAACACATGGGCATCACCATTTCAGTGCAAGCCTAGAGCAGAAGGGTGAAGAGGAAAACAATGAAATTAGTTTAGAGAAGTAGACTGCCTTTTTTTAAGGGGGGGGGGAATGAACCAACTTATAATCCTCTGTAAAGCAACAGGCAGGTACATCAAGATTGCTGTATAAGTAAGGCAGCCAGTCCACTTCTAAAACAATCGAGTTTTCTACTTCAATTTTTTACAGTACAAGTTCACCATAACATGAGGACAATACAAAAGTGTGACTATTCAGCTTTAATTGCTTCATTGTTCTAAATTCCTGAGGCTCAGTGTATATCCGGAATGGGCACTCTTCTTGAAATTGCATTTGAACCCGCCCCCGCCCCTGGTCAGTATTTTAAACTTTTTTCTTCCAAGTTGCCCAACTTCACTGTTGTATTCCCTGGACATATTTCACAAGGCTACAGGAGGTCCAGTTCAACTAGTTTGACCTCAACGTCTAGACATTCTGTCACAATTTGGCGGCTTTTCACCAACCCTCAGGTGTGTATAACTAAAGCAACTTTCATAATGTGACCCTGTTTTACCCCGCCTCCTCCAGCAGTTTGGACAGCACACTCTTCTTAAAGAGCAGGGACCTACCTGGCCTTCTGTGCTCTGTTAAGCACCAGGCAGACTGATAGCATCACATCATGGATGAAGAACCCTTTCCCACCCAAGAGCTACATTTCTCCATGGAGAATCTTCTGGGAGCTGCATGCCAGAGATGGGTGGGGTCAAAGCAAAAATGTGCTTAGTCCCCCACATACCTGCCACCTGCCCCTGAAGTGAGAGGGTTCCCCCCTTTATCCTAATTGCCATGCTTGGGTAGGGAAGGCCACAGGCTAGGACCAAAGGCTGTGCTAGTTTGCCAACCGTGTTCTGTATAAATAATTGGCACTGTAAATATACCCACCACCCAAAAAGCTACCAGATTACAATTTGTTTTTCACTAGCCTGCTTGGCTGGCAGAGGAGGGGTGGAAAACACTGCCCCTCCCATTTCTCTGCTAGATGTAGAGGAAAGATGGATTGCACCTTCTCTCCATCAATTCTGCCCCTCACAGTTGTGTTTAGGAATAGGCACAAATGGGCAAACCTTTATTCAGAACTGAGTTCTCGTCAATGTTCAGTTCAAGGGATATTTTGCCTATTAGATCAGTTTCCTTCAGGAATACTGGGGAGTATGTTGAACCCTCCAACACCTCAACTGTCTTAATTTGGGGCAATGCCTCAAAAAGCATTCTCTATCTCTGTTATATTCCTCCCCATTTGAGGTATCCCAATAACTATTGCTACTCTGAGGATCTGAATGGAGACTCCATGGTTCTTGAAATCTAATGGGCCTTTTAAAAGGACTCAACCAAAGGTTTGCTTTCACATTTCTGTAATCCCATAATCATGTTGATATTTCTTAATTCTAATAGCTTTTAAATCCTTTAAGAAAACATCCAAAATGTTTTGCATTTTCTCTAACTACTGTGCTTTATCTTGTGATATACTATCGAATTCCAGCTTGGTTTCACAATACTGAGTAGTTTTTATCTGTCTTCCGTTTCCACATTTGAACGTTCAGTTAGGAAGAACATTAAATCCATAGAATGTATGTTCAGAATAGATGCCCATTTGTATAGAAGCACAATGGTTAATTGAACTCTCAAATGTGAAAATGGAGATGATAGCTAAGGATACTCGGGACAGTGAAACTGAGCTGGAATTTAATTGCATATGACAAGATAAAGCAGAATGGTTAGCGGAAATACAAAAAGAATTGATGTTTACTTAAAAGATATTACAATTTAGACATTTAAATATGATGAATTAGATCACAGAAATGAGTAGATATACCTTTTCCAATGACTCAGGATTAAATAGAACATATTGTAAAAGGACTTAAACATAGATGGATCTATAACGTAGATGGTCTTTATTGTGTTTCATACCAGGTTAGACCAGTTGCGCCTGTAACCTTATCTTTCCTATTACCTGCGACCTCCTGATCCTATATTTTTTTAATTGTAGCTGTCGGAGATCAAACATAGGACATTCTGCATTCACATATGGGTCTCAAGAGCCCCACTTTGTGCCACAGTCTCACAGAGCAAATGATGCTGCATACATACCTGATAATACCAGCCCTGAATCCCAAGGCTTTTTGTGGCAGTCTGAGTTAAATTAAGGCATGAAGCACGTCCCGTGTAGTTATAGTAGACGTCTACTGCCTGTAAGATGTTTTGCAGCAGCAATTTGTCTGGCAGTTTGGGATTCCTCAAGTACTTACAAACTGCCTATAGAAATACAGAAAAGGGGAAGTTTTTTTAAAAAGAGAGAGTGCAAAGAAATGAGCAACAGACTAAACCTGCAGACAGGAGATGCTGCGTTTTCTGTAGACTCAGTTTGTCCACTCTGGTTAGTGATAGCAGATAAGCCACCTCTAAACTACAGATCAGCAAATTAACTTTGAATCTTGGCGTGGCCAAAACATTTGTTATTCTACCAATAAACAAAATCATTACCACAAATCTGCAGCGAGAGGATTTCCTTCATTATACTTTAATAAAAATAGGGGCGATGGACCTATGGTCCTCAAAATGTTGCTGGACTTCATTTCCCATTATCCCTTGGCCAGGGCTGACGGGAGTTAAAAGTCCAGCAACATCTGGAGAGTCACAGGTTAGCCACCTTTGCTTCAAAGAACTTTGAGAGTTTAAGCTTACTAACCCCAAATGATTTTCACAGAGGGAAATCATCTACGGTTGAAGGCAGTACGTTACTGAATACAGGTTTCCTGGGGATTCTAAATGGGAAGAGAACTGTTATGCTCAGATCCTGCTTCCCATAGGCGTGTGGCTGGCCACTGTGAGGGCAGGATGCTAGAGCAGATCAAGCAGCCTCTTATGATCTTAGGTGCAGCTCCTGCTGAGCTGTTTGGTCTCTCCAAGAAGATTCATTCTAGTTTAAGATGGCTTCTTTGCAGCATAACTGTGGATGCTACTGCAAACAGGCTGAGGATAAGGTAACAATCTGTTTTACATTACTGAGAGACACTGATGATCTGGTGCCTTAGTAAGGTGCGAGGGGAGGAGGGGGAGAGTTCCAGCAGCTTCGGTATTCAGCTCTTGGCAGGAGCTAGTTCGCTGAGCGAAGGGGTGGGGGGAGTTAATCACTTATTAAGACGACTTCTAGCCTTTTCCAGCCTACTGAGCAGCTTCTCGGCTGGAAGACCAAGGATTCCTGAAAACTCCTTTGCTAGCACAGATGTGCCATACGGAAGTTAAAGAGCGGCTTTAAGAGGCGGCAACCTTTTATGAAGGGCAGCGGGGAAAGGGGGTAGGTTTGGGGGAAAGAGGGAAAGCCTGCACTTCCCCCAGAGGACCATGGGCCCCATTACAGAGGAGGATTAAGCAGATACATTCAACTGTTCGAACGGATTCTTTCCCCTAAGCTCTCAATACACCTCTAAGTCTCACTCAGGATAATCACATTAGTTTTGTCACTGAAGTCCCATCCCCCCCCCCCCCGTTTGAAAAGAAAGGAAGGGAGGAAACTGCAACAGCTTATGCCACCCAGAGAGGCTGCATACATTTTTCCCTTTTAAAAAAATGTTTTGCAACAAAAGAGAAGGAAATCTCTTGGTTTTAGGTGTTGGGGAACTGAAGTGCTTTGTCAAAAGGCTCTCAAAGAAAGCCGCCTCCTCCCTAAATGGCTTCTAGCCATAAAAAACCCTCTAAAGCAAGCAGTAACGAACAAAACAAATTTGGTTTCAAAGTTTTACCAAACCTGGATTTCCACGTATCTTCCCTCATTTCTCCCCACCCCCCAATAAAAGGCCATTAAACTGTCCCAAAGTCCTAGACTGGGCTTGAAGAATCTCTGGGATGTGACCATTGCAGCATCTTCCCACCAATCTGTGTCCTCCCTGGCCTTTTAGGTACCTGAAGAATCACCTCTGCCCATAAAAAAGTGTTCATGCACTTGGATCTTTAGGGGAGGTTATTGTGTCACTGCTCGACTGGAGGTAGACTTGGCAGGTACAAAGGGCAGGGCCTTCTTGGTAGTGGTACCTGAACTATGACTGCAGGGACTTCTAGAAGCCTTTTGCCTCTATGTGCCATATTCTAGTATTCTAGCATAGGAAACACAGCTCACCTAGGAATACACATCCCCTACAATAAAGCTACTGCTTTCAACTACTAGCTTGTAGCTCACTCCTTTTGCTCTTCTATGGTGTGTGTGTGTGTGTGTGTGTGTGTGTGTGTGTGTGTGTGTGTGTTTGGGCAGGGGTGTTCCCCTCTCCCTGCTTAGGTTACATCACATCTTGGCTCTAGAAATTCTGCTAACCCCCTTATTAAAAAAGTATTCATCTCCTCTATCTTCAGGCATCAATTAAAAGCAATTGCTTAGAAACAACTCACAATGCTGAAAGGCACAATTTATGTCTGATGCCTAATGTGCTGGCTGCTTTTGTACATTGATGTTTTTAACTGAAATTATTTGCTACCTTGGGAGTACCACTGTGGAGCCAAGAGGCAGAATAAAAATCCATTTAGTGCTCAGTTATTATTGAACTACAACCTCATCAATAAAGGAAAATCATCTGGAGGTTGTGCGATCAACCAAATTATGCTTAGAATTCTCTTATTATGGAATGCTTGGGTATCTTGTGTCACTGCTATTTATTCATGTTTGACCTCCTAGAGTCTTTAAAAAGTGTTGGCTAAAAGAGGGGATGGGGAGCAAATGAAAAGATGCCTTTGTTCAGTTACCTTAATAGGCCAGGCAGGGAGAGGTTGCAAGAAGTCAGCCTTATATGGGTAGTCAACCATTGCCAAATTAACCCAAGTCTCACTTAGCCATCCTTTGAAAGCAGCAGCATCTGTCACAGTTTTCAGTGGGCTACACAGGCGAAATGTACACGAAAGCCAATGCAAGCCTTCCTCTAGAAAGGAGAAAATACAGAGATTCAGTTAACACATATTAAGCTGCCTTATGCCAAGTCAAACCACTGCTCCCTCTAGTCCAGTTGTTTCTCCTCTCTGGGCAGTGGCTCTTCTTGGGGTCTT
This sequence comes from Podarcis bocagei, assembly GCF_964188305.1. NCBI lineage: Eukaryota > Metazoa > Chordata > Lepidosauria > Squamata > Lacertidae > Podarcis > Podarcis bocagei. The sequence goes on along the minus strand of NC_138130.1, from coordinate 96,475,694 downwards.
TTCCAAGTTCTCCTATCCAGGAGTCTTTTTTAAAAAACAAAAACTGGAGATGTTGGCAACTGAACTTCTATACTGAGTTGTTGTTGTTGTGTAGTCGTTTCCGACACTTCGTGACCCCATGGACCACAGCACGCCAGGCATACTGGGTAGGAAACCTTTTTTTAGCTCAAGGGGCAAATTTCCTCACTGCCAACTTCTTGGGGGCTGGACTAACATTGGTGGGTGAGGCCATAGACAAAAAGTGGGCAGGGGAACAAATGCAACTCTTTTTCCAGGAGGTTACATTCAAGCCATACAAAAGTCACACAACACAACCCTCTTCAGGGAAGGAAGAGGCATTACCCGGGTTTAAGGGCACATTTCACCCCGGCAGAAAACCTGAAGGAGGGCATCGAGTAGGGTTAGTGAGGTGAGCTCCGAGTGCTAGACAGAGCAGCCTCTGAACACCTAGATATGGCTCCTCCCCACTGTCAGTACAAAGAGTGCAGAAAGGAGGCTCTTAACATCTCGGGAGAGCCCTGAGTGAGATCCTATGGCCGCTTCCAACAGGGATTACACAAGCAAAAAATATGTGTGTGAAATGTATTTGGGCAGAATCATGAGCATCTACTGGATACTGCCTGTGGCCCAATAGGCTACAGATGACAACTCCCACCAACCCCAGCATTTGTGCTTCTTAAAGCCAAGCTGGGAAGAAAGTACCTGGTCATTATAATGTGTGAGGTATGTGCGAAGGAAGGGAATAAAGGAAAGTGCAATCTCTGGAGAGTGAATGAAGTGGTAGCCTGGATGTTGTTTATTAAATCTGTATACCACCCGACACCCATAGGTCTCAGGGAGGTTCCCAACCTAAAGTTGCAATATAAAACAAAGCATGAAATACATAAAACATGAAACAATACAGTGGTACCTCAGGTTACATATGCTTCAGGTTACATATGCTTCAGGTTACAAATGCCGCTAACCCAGAAATAGTACCTTGGGTTAAGAACTTTGCTTCAGGATGAGAACAGAAATCGTGCTCCGGCAGTGCGGCAGCAGGAGGCCCCATTAGCTAAAGTGGTGCTTCAGGTTAAGAACAGTTTCAGGTTAAGAACGGACCTCCAGAACGAATTAAATACTTAACCCGTACCACTGTACCAATTTCTCCAAACTAATAAAAACACACACTTAATGCTGAAAACCCCTTAAATACATTAATCTTACAACAAGAAGGCTGGTCCACGCCCTCATTCCACCACCAAAGCGCTGCCTCCAAAGGGATGACCCCCTTTGGTGTTGGCCCCACCGGGGCAGCCCCACCCCCAAGGCAGGCAGGCTTTATAAGAACTGCTAGGAGCACATCACAGCAGAGATCAAAGGCCTAGAGAAGGCTCTAGATGAGTCTCTTCATGAGCTGCCTACCTGTGGAAGCAAGACGGTCAATGGCTGCCCAGGAGTTCCTGATGCTTTCTGAGCAACAGTTTCCACTCTTTTTGAAATCTTCGGTTACGATACGATAAAAGCTGCCACAGGGAACCAGGTTATCGAACTGCCAGATGGGGGCTGAAGCCGCAAGAGCTCTGTGAGCCAAGGGGAAAAAAGAGGAGATTAATGAATAAGGAGGTCTAACTGAGAACTTGTGGCAACAAGAGCTTTTGCCATGGATCCAAACCCTAGCAGTGAGCCAACTGAATCATCCCCCAAAGCCATTCAGTCTTGGCTTGTTATTTGTAAGCTTTCCCCTTCAATTAATAGCCTTCCTCACAGAGCTGTTGCTTGGTTGTTCTTCAACATGGGGGTTGCAACCCATGACTTGCTTGTGCCAATCTTAAAAGGGAGGACTTGACAGTGGCAACAGCACTGCTTTTAAAAAAGGAGAAAGGGTAGTGAAGAAAGGTCACGAGACAAAATTAAAATGTGTCTTAAGCTGCAGGATGGAGTTAAAAATAAAGATATTAGATAAATGTGTGGTGAATTTCCAGGCGGGAAAAAGGCTGGAGCTTTTGTTAATTCAGTTCTGCCCTGCCTTCTCAAAAGCAGCCAAGGTGACTTAGGAATAAGCGATGAGGAGTCCAGCGGCGAAGCATATGCGCGCGTTGCCCAGGGCGGGTGTGCTCTCGAGGGGGGCGGGGCATGGAGGGTGCCCTCCCACGCGCCACAGTTCAGGGTAGGAGAGGGGCAAGGTAGCTGCTGCTCACTCTCCTCCTGCTCTCCGCAGCCGGGTCAGACATGACCCAGCAATGGGGCTGCTGCAGCCGGGTGCAATTCACCACAGCTGGGGAGGGCTGCTCTCTGCCGTCAGGTCAGAAGAGCAGCTGCCGCCGGGTGTGAGGTGTGCCACCCACTCGCCTGCCATTTTGTCACCCCCCTCAGTCATGACACCCGGAGAGGACCACACCCACCGCACCCCCCTGCCTGCGCCTCTGGAGGAGTAAAAAAATATTTGCACAGAGAAGCATTATAGAAATGATTGCACATGTAGGCACTGCTCGACTTACAAGCAAACCTATGCAGGTCTGCCCAGAAACAAGTCCCACTGGGTTCAACGTGGATTAACTTCCAGGTTAAGTATGTGTTATGTTTGTATGTTAGTGATAGCTAGTTCTCGGAAATATGCAGAATTTCCTATCAGACAAGATCATTTTTTGGTACCACACTCACCCAATTACTATATGAGGATATTTCATTCGAAACCATGCAGCAAGCATCCCTCCGTAAGATCCCCCTATGGCAATGACAGGAGTGTCCTGGGTCCCAGGGATAGTATGCTTCAGGTGTTGAATGAGCACTGCAAAATCAGCCAGAGCTTGCTCTGAAGACAGGTAATTCAGATGCTTGGCATCCTGAAACAAGATTGCATGACATTTGCATTTAACAACAGAAAACTCTTAGTCTTTGCTACCCCAATGCAGGAGGTGAAAATGCTATTCATTTCTCACATGGCTCAATGGAGAGAGCACCTGAAACAATGATGTGGGAGTTCAGCAAAAAGGTACAGAAGAATCCACACACGGCAGCAGAATTGGCCACTCACTGCACAGCAGCTCACATGGTTTCTACTGCAAAGGAACAGGACTGTGTCTGGGATGTTCCCAACCACTTTGGGTAGCACAAGCTCTACCTATATGAACATGTGATACAACTGCACCCTGAAATTGTGTGTTGTGGGAGGGATTATGCCATAGGAATTATGCTATTATGGGAGGGATTATGCCATAGAAATTGTGTGTTGTGGGAGGGATTATGCCATAGTAAAGCTATGACAGTGGGTGAAACCCTGTCTACTTTTACCAAAGGAACCCTTGCAAAAGTCACACGGCAAGACTGTCACCTCCAATGTAGCAGGACTATGAGGGAAGACACTGAGTTTTAGCTGTATTTAACTGACTACCCTTGCTGAAACAACTCATCCCTATACAGTGGTGCCCCGCAAGACGAATGCCTCGCAAGACGGAAAACCCGCTAGACGAAAGGGTTTTCCGTTTTGGAGATGCTTCGCAAAACGAATTTCCTATGGGCTTGCTTCGCAAGACGACAATGTCTTGCGAGTTCCTGCTGGTTTTTTTTTCCTTTCCCCCCCTTTTTTCTAAGCCGCTAAGCCGCTTATCAGCTGATCCAATCAGCAGATAAGCCGCTAAAAGCCACTAAAAGCCGCTAATAGCGCTAATCCGCTAATCCGTCAATGGGCTTGCTTCGCAAGACGAAAAAACAGCTAGACAAAGAGAATCACAGAACGGATTCTTTTTGTCTTGCGAGGCACCACTGTACTTTAAATTACCATTTTGCAATTGCTCCAGAGCTTTCTATTATTTACATATAAATTGCTTATTGGTTTTTGCTATTACCACACCCGTATCTCCCATTCTAGTTGTCCTCTAAAATTCTAAATTCTCTGTTGAACCAATGACTAACCTGAATGCAACGGGCTACTTACACTGAATGATTTGTTTCCAAAGGGCAGAGACTCTCCATAGTATCGGTGTTCAGCAAATACCAATATGGCATCAAGCTCTTCCGCTATGTTCCACATAAGACCCTGGAAGGAAGTAAAGAGAAAACCCAGCATAATAAATGTTGTCTATTTACAAACTGCCAACCACTAAACCATTTAAACATAATTTTAAGTTATAAAACATCCTATGCATACATAATTACTATAAATCAAAAGAGTTGTAAGGTTGTATATTCTGAAATTTATCATTCCAATTCATCTACTATATATTTTGTAAAGTTGTTTGTTCACTATGCATTTGGAAATATCTTAAGATATGATACCCAAATTTTGCATAATGGTTCCTGAGATCAAGGACCAAGCTTTCGCCTATGTCTGGATACACTCAGATGCCCTTTTGAATCAACATGAAAACTGAGCCTTTGAAAACTGTCCTGAATTTAAGCACAGGGGGGGGGTTGGGGGGGAGGGGGGCATGTTCTCAGAATTCATGAGCAATACCAGGTACTAGGTTGTTAGTCTCAAATAAAGTTCATATTACTCATTACTCTTCTGTAATATGTTAATTTAGGGAGCAAAGCAAACTCAAGATCAGTCACGACAAGCAAGTTGAGATCCAGAAGATTTCTGGCTCAGTTAGTTAATGCCCAGCACACCAAAGCTATGCCGGTAAAAGTACCACATCCCAGCTTGGCTGGAAATATACCAGGCTAACTCCCTTGCCCCAGATCAGCTAGGGTAAGCTCTGCCTGAGCTGAGGCCAGTGGATATTATGCTGGCATAAACCCGGGGGGGGAGGACATTCCAGGGGGGTGAGCAGGACTGGGCAGGGTGCCTTGCATTGGATCCTAACTCCATTCAGATCAATCACATGACCTGGCAACCAGGGAGAGCATAAGCTGGCAAAAAGGGTGATATAAGCAAAATGTACGCTGGCATATTTCAAGCAACTTTTGTCAGCTTCCTATAATTAGGATTGTTAGACATATTCTGTTCTACCATTCTGAAACTGATGGAGCAGTATTTTTTCCAGTTTTTTGCTTTATACATTTTTGCAGCAGCAAGATTTGTCACCACTTCCAAGCCATCTATAACAAAGTTATTTAAATAATACAAATGTGATATTTTTGGCTCCTGGGATTATCCAGTTATTTCCATTATTATACTGCAATCCTGAAATATATGTAGGAAATCAGAATGCCAACCGTCTTCTAAGAGCTGTACAGATAATAAATGACAAGAGAGTTCCTACCTAGAATCCTAGACTCTCCCTTACCGTATTATTGGCAAACCAAGTGATATCTCCTTCATTGCCAGTATAGAAGAGCATCGACCCGATATTTCTCTTCCAGTGCTGGTCTGCAATGAGGTAGCGTTGCTTGAATGTGCCATCTTCGGAAAAACCAAAGTGGTCGATCTGCAGGAACAGAAGGGAGCTCATGATATGGAAAGCAGGTAAAACTCATCAATAAGGAATTTCCTAATTTTAGACCATTCTATCTGCAACTCTCCGAGTAATGAGATTCACAAGCTAATTTATTTCTTACATTTCATACCGCACCTTTCCCCCACAAGGAGCTCAAGGTGGCATACATAGCTCTCCTTCTCATTTTATCCCGAAAATAACCCCGTGAGGTAGGTTAGGCAGAGTCTGACTGGCCCTAGGTTACCCAGTGAACTTCATGGCTGAGTGGGGATTTGAATCCTGGTCCTAATCTGACACCGTAACCACTACACCAACTGGCTCATGTGCTATTCAGACATGCAGAACCTATCACAGTAGAAACAGACTCAAGTAAACAAACTCAGCAAAGAAGATTGGGATGGGAGAAAGACAGTAGATGGAGCTGTTGCATAAACTAAAACCTTCTTCCAGTCAAAGCAAAAGATGCGATCTGAAGCTTTGTGCATTTGGACAACTCAGGTGGGAGCCCATAAATGTTTCAAGAAAGGCTACAAACAGTAACAGTGCTGAGGAAGTGGTTCACCTTTGAGGATCCTATTGTTTTTAGTTCCAGGCTATGTTCACATGAGCAAAACTAAACCGTACTAGATACTCAGAGAAGTTATTCAGTACAGTAAGCCGGCCCCTTAACGCAGCGGTTACACCTAAAGCCAAAATCCTGTATAGTCAAAACACATTGGGTTCACTGGCAGGTGGGGTTGCCAAAGTCTTTTTTCATGGATGCTCACCCCCTTTCTGCCTATTTATTTATTTGCCAGGCATGTAAAGTTGAATGCACACAAGTTAATTGTGCATAAGTTGCAGGCTTACTTGTGCAGAACAGCAGTGGTGCTGCAATGGCAGGACTTCTGAGGCAGGAGTCCAGACCCCTGCTCAATACAAGGTTTTAAACTGAATCAAGCAATGCAGATTGTTTTCTTGGTAAGCAAAGAACAAACCTAGGTTGCAGAATGTAACACTCCATTTTGTTCATCTATTGAATTTCCCTTGGTGGCTATATTATCCCTCTGTGGAGCATAGCTAATGTTGGAACTTTCATCCCTTGCTTTTTTTCAAAAGCCAGAGCAAAATAGGATACAGTGGTACCTCGAGTTAAGTACTTAATTCGTTCCAGAGGTCCAGTCTTAACCTGAAACTGTTCTTAACCTGAAGCACCACTTTAGCTAATGGAGCCTCCTGCTGCCGTACTGCCGGAGCACGATTTCTGTTCTCATCCTGAAGCAAAGTTCTTAACCTGAAGCACTATTTCTGGGTTAGCAGAGTCTGTTACCTGAAGCGTATGTAACCTGAGGTACCACTGAATTACTCTCACACACTGCAATTTAGGTACTGGTGCTGGTGCTGGAACCAAGCGTAAAGGAGTATCACTCTATGGACAAAATGTAACAAGTACAGTTTTCTGATCATGGGGGAAAGCTTTAAGAATTCACACTAGTCCCAAACAAGACACGGTAGAGGGCAACAGGGCACATCCTGTCTATATTATTGTCTCCTTGTAAAAAGAATCAGGGAAGTCACAGGATATCCTCCTGCAGCTTACCAGCCCATGTCAACAAGCCAAGCCTTCTTAAATCTCAGTTTTAAATGAAGTATTACCTTTAAAAATATGTAATCAAAGTTTTTTAACATCAAGAAGGGCAGGAGTAGGTACAGTGGCAAAGCTAAACATAGCAATCCTATGTATATTAATTCAGAAGTCTCACTGTGTTCAATAGGACTACTCCCTAGGAAGCATGTTTAGGGTTAATTCAGCATTTTTACACTGCTGAATCAAATGTCTGTCAGCTCATCATAATTCTCAAAGAATTGATCAAACCCTAGCCCACGGGAACCTAGAGGGGGTCAGGGCACCCACAAACCCATAACAAGACTTTGTTTGGGAAAAGACATGTGTGAGCGAGAGTTACGGGGAAAGTCGGTCAAGACACACTATTACAAATGTCCAAAGATCCTTATACACAAGACTCATCAGATGTGGATCTACCAAGAAAGCTTGTTCAGTGCCTTTCATTCATTGGTCCTAAGGTAAGTTACCTACATAAAATGCAATACATATAGATGCATCTTTACCTGTTAATGGCCTACAGTATTAGTGCAAGATGAAAGGGGAGGTTACATTTCAGAGCCTGGAGGCAACCAGATTATCACCATCATTATAGCAGGGTATTAACTAGGTAGACCTTTGCAAGGTTGCTGTATTTGTGTCCGTTCTGCATCACAGCAACAAAATTGGATCAAGTGACACATAGTTCCAGGGCACCCTAAAGGCAAATGTTGTGGCACAAGCTCTCACAGGTACTAGCAAAACAAAGAAACAAACCTTATTCTGAAAGCTATTTGTTAGTTCTTCTTCAAAGTGTCTCAAAACAGCTGGTTCCGTTTGCTACACTAAGATGGTCGCAACTCCTTTGCTAGAATTAGATCAGTGGAGTTTTACCACATGCCAGTTTTTAAAAGCTAAGGAGGAAGAAAGTTAAAAACACGTACAAAAATGGAAGCCAGCCTGGAAGCAGTTTCACAAAGCATCTTTAGTTCCTGGCCCAGATACTGAAGAAAGATCAACACCTTCGTCACTGTAGTCACATTAAAGTAAAAGCAGGAAGTTTCAAAAAGCAGAAGTGAGGGGCAAGAAGGAAGGATGGAAGAGACAGAATATGACTAATTGAAGGGAGGACTTATTCCGGAAATTCTGGTGGTTATTCTACATGTAGTTTTTATTCAGAATCTTATTTTGCACAGGCATTTCCCTCGCCCCAGGAGAACTTCTGCTTTGTCAGTGATGTACTGAGCATCATGAAAAGGAACATGAAACTCCTGCAGAGGATTTCCAAGCTACCACTCCAAATCTTAGCTCACACACCCAGGTGAAAACAGTGGTTTACTCAAAGAACTGCATGAACTCCCCAGCCCAGACTCAAGAACTGAAGAAAGGGAAAAGATCAGTGCTCAGGTATCCACATAAACTACAAACACATACAACCACCCTTCTCTACTATATAAGAACCACCTACAGACAGAAAAGTCCCTACCTCCCTTAAATAAGACAAGGAACAACTTACCACCCCTCCCTTGCAGTGCAGTAGAGGAAAAACTTGGAATCAATCCACCCTTGTTGCAGTGGCTAAGGGGTGCAGAATAACTACGTGGCAGAACCAACCTTCATAGTTAAGCTGACAGAGAAAGGAGTCAGCAAGAGGCTTCAAAGCACCATGGGAAAATAATGTTGTGGGGAATGAAACTGCAGTGTTTCAAAAGATTTAATTGTTTTATTCAAGGTATGCATGTATTATGTCATGCCCCTCAGCAGTTGTTTCGTGACTGGCACCCACAACAATCTACCAAAATGCAAAGTGTGCCCACTGGCCATAAAAAAAAGTTGCCAAGCCCTGATGCAAAGTCAATCACCATGTTTTATTGCAATACATGGAGATGCTTCATGCTGGCGCCACATATTCTCAGCTGTCTGAGAGATGCCATTTCAACTGCGTTTCTGACACCCAGTGTGGCTGGATGAAGATATGGCAACAGCTCCCTACAATCCATAATTTGAGAGATGGAAGCAAGCCTTGAGACTGTGTGCCCTCCAAAGGGATTATCTATTCCAAGAGACTGTATTCCAAGAGACTTGAGACTGTGTGCCCTCCAAAGGGATTATCTATTCCAATCCTGGCCTAAACCGTATTTGTCATATTTTAGGACAAAACCTGGTTTGCCAATCCATCAATTGCAGATTTATAAGGGAACTGAGATTTATGTCTGTATACATCTCATGTGAAGTCGCAGCTACTGGGGCAAGGGGGGGGGGAATCTGGTCCGAAGGATAGGTAACATGGAATGAGGAATATAAATTCTTCAGGACCCTTCCCATTTTGTAAACCATGATTTGTCAAACCTCTGCCTCAATCAGACAGGATCAGCCCCCTGAGGACCAGATGACCCTCAGGGTCCCTTCCAACTCAACAATTCTATGATTCAATCTTTCAATAAATCCTTGTCTAAAACTAACACATTCATATTTCCTCCTCCCTTTTCACCTTTGGTAAGCCTCTTCACCTTTGGAAATTTTGCTCTACTTCTGCTTTTCCAAAGATAATCTTCAGTCTATGTTTTTTTAAAAGGAGATATTGCATCATGGTGTTTATATTGGATTCAAAATGCAAATTGACTCTTGCTTCCCTCTGCATCTTCCCAATCATAACTTCCCTTTAATACACACTGCAAGCTTAACGTTTGCTTGAAACTTATTCCCAGAATATATATAATCTTAAAACTGACCATAAAATGTGAGCACTTTTATATAGATAGCTGAGTAATTAGATTTTATGGCTTGATTTATTTTCATCAGCAAGCATGTGCTCCGGACACTCAACACAGGAATTGAAAGTATCAGGTAGCAAGGGATGGGGAAACTTCTGCCCCAAATCCTGGACAGCTACCGCCACTCAGAGTATGTTATTAGCTCATTTCAGGGTGTGAATCTGTGTGCATGACTAAAGTGATCATGCCAGAAGCTGTGGAACAGAAGCAGACTTTGGTCATTATAAGACTGTGGCTCATGGTTTAAGCAGGCTTGGATGCTATAAGCCAGGCTTCCTCAACCTCAGCCCTCCAGATGTTTTTGGCCTACAACTCCCATGATCCCTAGGCTAGCAGAACCAGTGGTCAGGGATGATGGGAATTGTAGTCTCAAAACATCTGGCGGGCCAAGGTTGAGGAAGCCTGCTATAAGCTTTAAGGGCAGAAAATCCCATGTCTACCTTGACCCCTTCGTGGAACATGAGGAACAGAAGGCTTCAGTTGAACTGAGATCATGTGCCAGGTGAAGAAGATGCAAGACTCATTAGCAGCTGAGTGACCTTCATGAAACTCTTTGTGCCCTGATAAGGCTTGAGAATATGTCACTTCCCAAAAATAATTAAGTAAAACTAAACCACCTTTCTTTTTCTTTTACAGGAGTCTGCCACTGATGTCACTTACCTACATAATTTAATTTTAGTGAGATAAGGTGATGTGAGAGAAAAGAGTGAATTAGAAGACAGGAAAATTACTTTTGCTAGTTTTATGGTATAATTTTGCTGCTTTATCAGTTCCAATGCTTTGATGAAGTCATGCAGAGCTCTTGGCACACAATCCACTGATAAAGATACCCAGATGGCAGTGGGAGGAGGGAAGTCCAATAGGAACTTCTACAAAGTCCTTTGACCCTACAGGACAATAATAAAGTCTTCTATTGTCAAATAAATCCCCCAGTGATTTGTTCACAATACATGACTATTTTTAAACAACTCTTACAATATACCAACTCTTTCCATCCTAAAATTTTGATTAACCAAGGATGTTTTTCAATGAGAGTTTGATACTGGTTTCCGTTTGCTTGGGATCACTTGTATTTTAATTACAAATGCAGCCATCCCTGCACCTGCCTGATTTTTTTTTTACTAAAGTGGAACCTCGGTTGTCGAACGCAATCCATTCCTGAAGACCGTTTGACTTCCAAAACGTTTGACAACCAAGGCACAATTGCTGATTGACATTTTAAAAAATAAATAAATGGAGAAACGTGCCTAGGAAGCCGTTCGGCTTCCGAGGCATGTTCAGAAATGGAAGCATTCACTTCTGGATTGTCAGTGTTCAGGTTCCGAATTGTTCAGCTTCCGAAGTGTTCCAACAACCGAGGTTCCACTGTATATAATTCAGTATTTCATGAAGCACATCACTTAATACTCCCAAGGTCAATTATTGCATAGTATTGCAGCACTGGCATTAAGATCTTGACTTTAAAGGCTATTATAACCTAAGCATGGGTGGCGCTGTGGGTTAAACCACAGATCCTAGGACTTGCCAATCAGAAGGTCGGCGTTTCGAATCCCCGCGACGGGGTGAGCTCCCGTTGTTCGGTCCCTGCTCCTGCCCACCTAGCAGTTCAAAAGCACGTCAAAGTGCAAGTAGATAAATAGGTACTGCTCCAGCGGGTACATGTGGCCAGTCATGCTGGCCACATGACCCAGAAGCTGTACGCCGGCTCCCTCGGCCAATAAAGCGAGATGAGTGCTGCAACCCCAGAGTCGTCCGCGACTGCCGTAAACATGATCAAGCCTACCTAAGTCTATAGAGGCACTCATTTCATCCAAAGTGGGAGCCTCCTGCCAACCCTAACACGATCATCATTTTACATAGAAAAATACAGAGGTGCATTGAAAGATAAACAATAGGCCAGGAACTTGCTAATAAATACATGCTGTTGTTCTGAACAAGAAGTCCAAGTAGATGTTCCACAGAGGAACACAATGTACACTTCCATATCATGTTCTACAAACCACAAGCTTTCACTTTATTCAGGTTACAGCTTCTTTACACAGCAGTGTCAAAAGATGCGACCTCACATCATTAATTTCTTAAGAGACAATATGTTTGCCTTCCTCCCCTCAAAATAGGTGTCTGAACTCCTACACCGCTTCCTGTGACAGCCTGGTACACACAACCAGCGTTCAAAGATCCCTTTGTTCTAGGCGCATTTTGCAACAGGGAATTTCACTAATGTGAGCTGTTTTTGAGCTCAGAAACTGCTCACGCTAATGAAATTCCCTGTCGCAAAATGTGCCTAGCACAATGGGAGTTTCAAACACCGGCTAAATTTTGCTTTTGTGCAGTTTGATTTCAACATTTGACAATGTACATTCAAAGTTTACTATCCTTTAATGTTGTTTTTAGTTCTGCCACCCAAAGAAGCTATTATCTAGTAGGCTATATCTACAAGGGCAGCTCTTCTAGAGTCAGATTCATAGGGCAGTTCCAACCAAACTGAAAATGGGTGTATTTGGGAGTTCCGTCCTTGGGTGTGGTGGAAAGCCACTACTAGTCACACCTTTCCATTCTAATGAGTTTTAGGGCTCGACAACATTTAAGCAACCATGATACTCCATTGTTAAGAAGGTATTGCTTAGTCAATGTGATATGACAGCCTTCTCTTGGAATGTCAGGTGCTAAATAAGGATAGGATAATAAGGATAGATAATCCTATATTATATAAACCAGACAGAAACAATCCTAATTCGGTATATGGATATGAAAGCTGATTGAAATAATTCCAGTAAGGAGTTCAGCTCATGTTGAATTAGGGTCAAAGAAGACATGATTAGGGCTGAAATAGACATATGCATGCCTGTATTGTCACCAATGGGTGGCAGGATTTCCTCCCCATTCCAGCTTCAGAGGGGGGCTTCCCTCGGAACTACAGTAGAGGAAAGAACAGCAAAGCTCTCCCTCCATTGCTACTCTTACCCCGTTAATTATCCTAAAATGCTACTTGCTGTTTTGACCCTTTACTTACTAAAATACCACTGCATAAGAGTGGAATGAGCCCAAGTAGAGCTAGGAGGGCACACCTTCCTCTGTAGAGGATGAAAGTTAAGATACAGTGATGAGGGAGGATCTTGTAGTTTCTTTATCTGTTCCTTCTTTCTTTCGTTTCTTTCTTTTCTATATTTCCTGTAGATTAGTTTGTTTCTTTTATTGTATTGTGAAAACTTCAATAAACTTTTTTTCCAAAAAAAATAAAAAGAATAAAAATAAAATACCACTAGTTAACTTGCCCATATTGTGACTTCTTCACTATTGGGGGGCCATTCCACAAGTTATACAATAACCAACATGGGCTTGCTTCCAAGCATACATTCAGTAGGAAGTTGCAGTCAACCTTTGCTCTTTTAAGAGATGCACTTAAAGGACGTGTTTTCAAAGCACTAGCTTGTCAGTCACATTAGTGACACACTTATGTGTCGAGTGCCCAGACACATGCTTTTGCCCTACAGAGTTTACAGTCGCACCTTCGTTGAACTTAATCCATTCCGGGAGTCCGTTCGACTCCCGAAACAGTTCAAAAACCAAGGCATGACTTCCGATTGGCTGCAGGAACTCCCTGCACTCAATTGGAAGCTGCCAGGTTTGCGGCGTTCGGGAGCCAAAACGTCCAAGTACCAAAGCATTCAAGAACCAAGGTATGACTATATTTCACAATCTTGATCCTTCAAAAGTTTGCTTGGCTCCCCAAGCCCTTGTGGCTTTTGGAAAGGTGATTATGTACCTGACTGAACCTCAACTAGAAAGCAACGTAGAGTGATTGCCCAAGACCTGTAATCTTACACAGTATAGCTTGCTTGAAGCTACAGTTTTAAATGAAGGCTTGCATTCTCTGCCCTGTGAGGCACTTATACTAAGATTATGAAGGCTATATAGTAAAACCCAGCGGTAAGAAGACAGCTCCTTTCGGACTTCCGGGTTAGCGCCTCCGGCAATGGCGGATTTCCTCTGACCGGGAGGAATCCGCTTCGTGGAAATTAGGGTCTGGACCGCCACGGCGAGGCGGAGACCCACCAAAAACCACAGGCAGGAGAAGCCTGTGGACGTGGGATTCGGCTGGCACCTTTTGCGCCTCCCCTACTCGTGGGGAAACCCGGTTTCGGGGATCCGGAGCGACGTGGGGTGAGTGGCGCGGTGCTTCGAATCGACTGCTCTTTTCATGGAGTGAAGCCGCATTGCTGTTGCCGGAGAGCGCTGACTTTTTCCTGTGGACAATTGGACTTTAAACAACCCGTGAGTAGAATGGAAAATTGGACTATGAAACATCTTAATTTGGCACCGAAGCGGGAAAGTCTAAACAGGAAGTCCGCCTTCCGCTTTTGTAAATAGATTGAAGCAAAGACATTGCAAGCTAAAGTCTGGAAAGTCGTTTGTAAAGAACTAAATTTCCATCAGCTAAAACTACCAACCCCCCCTTGGAAGCAGGAGAAGAGGGGGGAAATCTTAGATTGTTTAAACCTGCAGGAGAGAGAGTAAAGAAAGATAAATTTCCACCGTCTTGAACCTGGGAACGGGGTGTCAGAGACAGACACTTTCAGGAAGTTCATTGACTGTGAATAAAACGTCTTTTGACGCTTTGGGGAAGTTCATTGACTGTGAATAAAACGTCTTTTGACAGATAGCTAAAAAAGAGAAACATTGATTCCAATGTTTCCTTTTGCATTTAAAAGGAACAAAATATCTGAAAAACGAAAGTAATTTTGTTGCTGGATCTGCTTTCAAAAAGACGGATACAAACAGAAATTGTTTCCTCTAGAGGGAGCTTGTGAAACTGTTGCTGGAGTCGATCTGGGGAATTCTACAGCTGTAGAGATTAAAGATCGTGGGAAGCAGACATTGACCTTGAACAAGAATGTGCCCAGAAGAAGCCTTAGTGCTTGCTTTTTGCAAGACAAGCGCTTCTACTGGAACAGCTACATGAGAAGATGGATTTGATGACTGTTGCAGTTAGCAATTTTGGACAAACAGTGAATACCTATATAGAAACCACTCAGGAACCAACCCAGGAATTTGCTTTGACAGGGCAAACTGTGCAGAAGACAAAGGAGGAGGTTGTTGCTGAACCTCGAGTAATAGAAATGGAGAGAGCCGCGGCCTTGCAGGAACATAAGTTGTTGTTTCTGACGACTGAACCTGGAGAAAGTCAGATTTGGAGAGATGGAGTACTGTTTGGTTTGGAGATGGGAAGTTGGATAGATCCCCCTATGCAGGGATGTTTTGACTTTTGGGATCTGGTTTTGGGCTGGGGGGAGTTTGGAGTTGTGGGGGCCCTTAACCTTGGAGGGACTTTGAAACATGCCTTCAAATATTTTTTGGATTTCAGTGCTGGAGAATGGGCTGACCTGTCGAGAAGGGATAAAGATATTGTCAAGTTGGAGTCTCCCCGAGATCTACCCCTCAGTGAGAAAGGAAGGAAATTAAGAATAAGATCAGCAGAAGACAAAGTAAAGTGCAGGTATAAACACGAAGAAGACCTGCAGAAGGGACATGGAAAAGGCTTAAGAGCCTCGGATAGAAGGTCACCAGGTTGATGGACTAGATGGAAGGGATAGAAAGGACTGACAAAACCCGAGACCAGGAAGAAGAGACGATGGATGAAGATTGGAAGAAAGTTTAAAAATTCATTTAGAGAATTATTGTAAAATTAATGAGTGTTAGAAAAAATGCTGGAATGAAACTATTTGGCTTTAGTAGAAATGCTATAAGGAATTATGTATAAATAAGTTTTAAGTTTTAAGCTTTAGGGCTTTTTATGGTAAGATAAGGTTAAAATAAATTAAGGTAATTTAATGACAGAATATAGGGAAAGATGGAAAGGATTTGCTGAGATAAATAATAACTAGAATACAAAAAAGGGAGGTGTGAGGAGGTCGATGAAACAAGTTAACGAAAGATAAAGATTTGGGAATATTGGATTTGTTTTTAAATTTTTTGTTTGCTTTTGTTTTTGGTTTTGATGTATTGTGTGTTTTGTTTTTTATTTCTTTTTATTGACTTGTATTGTTTAATTCCTTTTTTTGGTATATTTTTTTCCTTTTCCTTTTTTTCTCTGTAATTTTAAATTTTCAATAAATATCATTTTTTTTAAAAAAGAAGAAGACAGCTCCTTTCTCCACAGGTCTATCCTAGGCAAGCCAAAATGGAACACCATGAAATGGTTGAAAGAAAAGCAATCGAAGAGGACTCACAGGGCAGTTACAAATTCACAAGTCAGCTGAGCAGATCAAGCCACAGGGGAATACCAGGGAAAATATGTTTTTGCGGGGGGGGGGGGTCAACTTCCCACTAGAAATATATTATTATCTTGCATGCCAGTGATGCTGAGGATCATTAGTAGTAATGAAAATTTGGTTATAATCAAAAAAATTTTGATCCTGCAATTGTCTGCTGATGCACCACCTTCATGGGTTCTTAACTAGGGAACATATTATCTTCAGCTGGAGGATTCTACTTGTCTACTCAGATGGGAGGGAAATGAAAAGAGGGGTAGCATGCTCTATCTCACCACTAGCCGAAGTGCAGCTGATGAATATGCAGGAGAGGACTCTTCATTATGGCACCTGGATTTGAGAACGCCCTAACACAATTGAACTAATGGTCAAGGACCACCTACATCTGAAAAGCCACAGGTTTTCCTCCACTGGGTATAAGGGATCCTGCAATGCTAATCTTTTTGTGTGAGAATGTGTGAAGGGAGGGGTTGATGAAGTGGGGAATGCACATATCTAAGCCCTTGTTACTGCATTAAGCACTGCAGTGAAGGAAAAAGCTGGAAATTATGAAAAGGAAACTCTTCAATTACAGACATCCTTAAAGAGTCATGTCTGCAGTCTGACCTACAGATTAAGTGCATAAAAATAAAGTTTCACTGAGAAAACACAAGCAACTACTTCCACTATTTCCGAGGACTATTGTTCAAAGGCCTATTGTTTCACTCACAGTTTCTTTTGTCCCTTACTGCATCCTCACTATGCAAACATCTGCCCAAAAGGACTCATATGAGCAATGCTGGCTAGCAACCTCTAAGAGACAATCACTTATTTTAAGAACATGCTAGAGAGAATCGGACACCTCTTTCAACTGGTGTATGATGGAGGCAATGACTCTGAAAGGTAAGAGAGTTATGAAATACAATACAGAAATTTTAAAAAGTAATACTCCTGGATCTACTCCATTCACGCCTAGCTATTTATGCATGCCCTAGAACAGTGTTCTTCAAGCTTGGCTAAGGTAGCAGGGGATGTTGGGAGTTGTAGTCCAATAACATCCAAGGACTCAAGGATTAAGAGCACTACCTTAGAAATTGTTGCAGCGAAACATTGCAAGGGAAAGCTGGCAACACTAATGCGGCGGCATACTTGCCACTACTATTCTTCTTTTGAAAAATCCACAATGAAATTTCAAGGTTCTTCATGGTTCATGGGTGCAGTTTTTAAGACATTGCACTGAACAGTTGAGTCTACAGCATTCTGATGAAGGTGATCTGCGCCATCTGTTTTAACTGCCTGGGAGAATGGAAGACTGCATTTGCACCTGTGCATAATTACAGTA
Source organism: Podarcis bocagei (assembly GCF_964188305.1). Classification (NCBI taxonomy): domain Eukaryota; kingdom Metazoa; phylum Chordata; class Lepidosauria; order Squamata; family Lacertidae; genus Podarcis; species Podarcis bocagei. The sequence goes on along the minus strand of NC_138130.1, from coordinate 96,458,385 downwards.
CTTTCATGTATGAAACCAGGAAAAACACTAATTACACATCCGTCAAAACAAATTGATGGCAAGCGAAACTGTCATGTGCTCTCCTCCCTTCTGCAGGCAGTCCAAGACACCTATTAAATCAATAAGCAATTTGGCTTGCAACATCTTTCCTTCCACCCTAGAGTTATTTTTACTGAGCCACCCAGGGACAAGGCATTACTACATCTACAGAAACACAAAGATACATGCTTCTACTTGAAAGGCTTTCTTAGTTTGTTGGGCTATATTACAAGAAGGGTTAGGGTTTTATTATGTTTTTATATCTGTTGGAAGCCACCCAGAGTAGCTGGGGCACCCAGTCAAATCGGCAGAGTACAAATAATAAAATTATTATAAGGCTAATTCCACATGATCCAAACAGTTGCCCCTTCTACTTAAAACCTGTAACTTGCCTTTAGCCTTATTAAAATAGCAAAGCTTTCTCCTAAGCAACCAGACACAAAGGAGGGCATGTTACTGGACCTCTAGGGGAGAAAATGTTGGCTAAATACAAGTTGTCAGGCAAGGATAATCTGAAGAACTGTTAAAATGCAAAATCCATCCCCCACCCCCCCACCCCAGAACACACCTTAAAAACCAAAGGAAAAAATGTTTGCAGGTCTCACTCTACTAATAAATAGTAGCTCTGAAAGGTAGACCAACCCTAGATCACTGTCTGCTTCAGATGTTGTTAATGGAAGAGCCATGCCAACTTCCTGCACTTTTGAAGTAAGGAGCAACTGTCTCCAGACAGCAAACTGGTCTATCCCACCCACTGCTGATGAGCTGGTCACATTCTCTTAGTGCATAACAGGCAGCCACCATAATAAATTCCAGCTACTATGCAAGCCCTTCTCGGAGCTATGAGGAAGAGGAACTGCACACAACTGGATTTTGGAGTTGGGAAACTACACACACCTTCAGTGCTCATTTGCAAGGCCAATATGGTTATGTCATAATACAACTCTTCTCACAGCAATCAAAGGTTCCCAATATATGCATACACCATCTGAGTGTGTCTGTTCCAAGTCTACATGTGCAGCCATTTATTTATTTGCTACATTTCTATACCACCTTTTCTTCCAAGGAGCTCAAAGTGGTGAACATGGTTCCCCTCCTTTCCATTTCATATTCACAACAACCCTGTGAGGTAGGTTAGGCTGAGAGATGGTGACTAACCCAAGGTCACCATGTCTCCCAGGTCAAAGTCCAACACTCTAAGCATTATGCCACACTGGCTCTCAGACTTAGCATATTTATATGTGATTTACACATTAACTCTCTTCAGTCAGGTGATCATCTGGTATTCTGCCACGCAACTGCCTCCCCTGTGGCACAGCTACAATAGCTTGGGCTTTGTGCTGCTTCATTCTAAGACAAAAGTACAAGTTGTAATTCAAGCTTTGTCCTGACCCTCTGACTAGTTTGATCACTCCAATCTCAGCACCTCAGACTAGTTAATAGAACAGACTTCCATACTGACAAGAGACATACGGTATCTTAATTATCAGTCATGGGACAGGTCATTACATTGATTGTCTCAAGGCAAGCAGAATGCATTTAAATACCAAGTTTCAAGTTATGTGCTGTTCCCATGACTTCTCCAAATCACGTCCTCATTTTCCGGTGGCATGTGATTTCCATGAAGATAAACATGAATCAGATTCTGCATGATCTCCCGACATAAATTATTGAGTTTTAGCCCAGGGGAAGGGGCCAAATGTGGCCCACCGGCCCTCCTCATTCAGCTCATGAGAACATTTTTCCCAAGCCACACCCATCTGCCCAAAACCAGACACATGGGGAAGAGAAAAAAAGTGACCCCCCCCCCAAAAAAATGTTGAAGTGATGCACAGGGAGCTCAATCTTTATAGGGCAGCATCTTGTCCCACTCTATAGGGAAACTTTGACAAATGAACAGGTTAAGCCACCTGTCACTCCCCCAACTTCATTTTTTTCCATGAACTTATTAGTTTTGTTTTACAAAATGCATCTGAAAGTGACTTACAAAAAATAGCATGTGCATTAAAACCACCACGGAACTAAAAGAGTACAAGCTAAAAACACATTCCTATTTCTAAAAAGGCACATCCCACCCACTGAGGGCCACAGATAATTAAATACCAAAGACCTGGCAAAAAAGAAAAGGTTTTTCCGGGCACCCAAAGTTCACTTAACAGTCACAGCCAATCGCTGGGTTTTATGTTCAAAAGTACTTCACATACATTATAATCTCATCAATCTTTACAAGGCTATTATTGATGAAACTCACGAAATTTTAGTGTTTTTGGCACTGAGTTTTGAATCTCCCCCTCCTATGAATCAACCAACAGTTTACAGCACAATTCTCTGGGACTTTCTTCTAAGCAAGCATGCAACATGTTCAATTGGGCTTACTCTCAGGCAAGTGTATATAAGAGCTACAACCAGAGGATGTTGGTTAATAGGAAAAGCCCAAGAAACCTGCAAACTAATAATAACAGGATAGGTTAAAATTAGATGAACTCATAGGCAAAAAGTTTAATAAGGCACAATGGTTCTGTCTCTAAACACCAGTTGCTGGGAAAATCAAGGAGAGAGCGCGCTATTGTGCTTACGATATGCCTTGTGCATCAGGCTGGACACAGTGAAAACAGAGTGCTGGACCAGGTAAGCCTGTGGTGTGATCCCTCTTATGTACTTACAAAGACAACTGACTAAGTAGAAGGGAGAGACCAGAGTTTGCACAAGAGCAGAAGGGCATAAGGCTCCATTAGCAGAGGGTGGCAATTGTGTCAAGGAAAATTGGCTGGGCTAACTGAAGACACCTCCTAGCCAAAGAGAAACACCATAGTTAGCTGAAACCCAGTTCCTGGCTTTTCCTTTCGTGCCCTACTTGTGGGTTTCTGGAGTGCACTTGTCTAGTCACTGCTGAAAAACAGAATAACCATGAGTTCATCTAAGTTTAATGTAAGAAAGCAACAGCCTGGGGCGACAGAGTTGTGAGAAAGCACATTCTGTCATTCAAACAGGGACCAAGCACCACTGGGAGATTACACCACCCGCTTTCCTGGAAGAACATGATGCACAAGGGTGAAGTCGACGTGGCTCCATTGGCCACCCAAAGATGAGCAGTTGCAAGAAGCTTGCTTCACCCCCTCCCTGCCAGAAATGAAATTAAGCACCTTCCAAACGAAACACTAGTGTCAAGAGTATGTATGCATTTTTCCTCCTCCCTTCAAATCTTTTTCCTCTTACGTACTGTATCTCTTTTTTTAGGACTGTGAACTTGAAGACACGAGCAGTCTTATTACTGATCCTTGAGAGTCACTCTGGGAGTCTTCTTAAAAAGGCAGGTACAGTGGTACCTCGGGTTAAGTACTTAATTCGTTCCGGAGGTCTGTTCTTAACCTGAAACTGTTCTTAACCTGAAGCACCACTTTAGCTAATGGAGCCTCCCACTGCCGCCGCTGCGTGATTTCTGTTCTCATCCTGAAGCAAAGTTCTTAACCCAAGGTACTATTTCTGGGTTAGCGGAGTCTATAACCTGAAGTGTATGTAAGCCGAGGTACCACTGTACCGGTACTTTTTAAGTATGTAAGAATTCTTAACTTGACACTGGGCCCCTCCAGTCACACTCATCCTGACCTCCTTGCACAAACATTGTCGCAGAGATTAGATTATATCCCATTTTCACTTAGTCTTCCATCTTTGCTGACCATATATTCCAATTTGTTTATGGGGCAATTAGACACTACTGAGCATTCAACCCATCTCCATCCTGATTTATATGTTTTCCCATGGCTCACTCATTTGCCCCACACTTTTCAATGCCTGTCACTTTCCAAACTTATTTTTAAACGCGGCTCTGTTGCACTAGGGAGGCAGGGACCATTGACCCACCTGAACTGCAGTTATATTGTAAATTCCTATTAATAAATTACCAATAATAAATTTAATAGTTTAATATTTAACTTAATTCATTGTTAATGGGAAACTTATTAACAAATTCTTCAAACAATTGTCATTGATTTAATATTAATTCATTTATTACCAATAGCAAACCATCGATGTTACTAATTATTATTAATGAATGACTATTAATAAGAAAATTATTGCTATTATTATTACTTTTAAATATATGCATGTAAACTTTTGTCCTTATTTCCCGACACTTTCCAAATTGGTAAAAAACATTTTATACTTTTGAAACGTGGCTCTGTTGCACTGGGGGGACAGGGACCCTTGCCTTGCCCCACCTGAAGCGAGAACACCTTAGCCAATGACTACTTTTAAATATATGCCTATCAGCTTTTTCCCCTCCGCTGAGGGGAACCCGCTCTTCCCCGCCTTACCTTCTGGGTGACATAGCAGGTGCGGTAAGTACGGGAGTCATAGAGGACGCCGGGGTCGGGGCGGGACGCCGGGCGGAGAGAAGGGGGTCCGCGGACGACGACGCCCCCTGAAACAAGGCACACAGCCTCCAACAACCCAAGTATCGCCGGAAGCCTCATGATAAGACTACCTCAGCCTCAGTCGCGCGCCGCCCTTTTTATTGCTGAGCATCGTGAGGGCGGGGCCGGGGGAACGGAGGGAGCAGGGCGCGAGGCGGCTCCTGGCTCCGCCCATTGCCGGGAGGGAAACCAAAACCAAATCCGTTGGGCGGTGAGGGGTGAGGGGAGGAGGAGGAGCGGCGGGAGGTCCCAGCTCGCGCTAAACCCCGCCCTCCTCCAAGGCGATTGGCTGGCGGAGGGGGCCCCCCTCATTAAAGAGCGGGAGGTCGGCTGCCGAGGCTTCCCGCGATTGGCTAGCTTGTCAAGACCTGCTGTGGATGCGGGCGCGCGGGTCTGACGGTTGGAAGCCGCGAAGGACGCCCGCCGATTGGTCGCTGGGCGCGGTAGCGAAGGGAGGCCGGGCGGGGCTTGAGCGGCGATTGGCTGCCTTCGGCCGAGGCGGGAAAAACAGACCTTGTTGGCATTGCCGGCGGTGTCTTGGGTCTCGCGCGGGGCTCTCTCTCCCCCTCTCTGATTGGTGCGGGGCTCTGGTATCGTCACTTCCTCTGGAGCGTGAGGAGAATGTGTGGTAGGGGGCTTGAGGGAACTTGAAAGTCTGTGGTGAGTGAGGCGCTCCTTCCCCCGTTTCCCTACCCATTTTTCTAACCAATGTCTCTTTTTTCCTCATTGTAATCTTCCTTCGTGTCCCCTCCCACTGGCCCCTTAATGCTACGCCCGAAACACCCACCCCCGAAAAATATTATTAAATTTCTGTGCCGCCCTTAATCTGGGGTTCACAGGGCGGTTTACACTATAAAAACCTCGACATACATACCGTAGTAACAGACAAAAAACAGTTTGAAAATCCATAGATTGTTTAATCCAGAGTTTCCTAAACTTGGGTCTCTTCCTTTTTGGGACTACAATTCCCATCATCCCTCACCACTGGTCCTTCTAGCTAGGGATGATGGGAATTGTAGTCCAAAAACAGCTGGAGAACCAAGATTGGGAAACCCTGGTTTAATCAGACAAATGCCTGAGAGAAGAGGAATATTTTCTCCTAAATATATACATAATGAAGGTGTCAGGTGAGCCTCCCTGGGGAGAGCATTTCCCAAATAGGGATCCACCACAGCAAAGACCCCGTTCTTGTGGTGACACCCTCCGGACCTCAGGTGGAGGAGGCACCCAAAGAAGGGCCTCAGGATGATTTCAGGCTCCAGGTCAGTTCATATGGAGAGAGGTGATCCTTGAGGTATTGTGGTCCTGAGCCGTTTAAGGCTTTAGAGATCAAAACCAGTCCCTGTGGTTGGACTACTACTGCCATTGTTACTACCATTAATTCAATTTATATACCACCCTTTATCAAAAGACCCCAGGGTAGTATACAGTCATACCTTGGGTTGAATGCGCTTCAGGTTGAGCGTGTTTGAGTTGCACTCCGCGGCAACCCAGAAGTAACAGAGCACGTTACTTCCGGGTTTCGCCACTTGCGCATGCGCAGATGCTCAAAATGACGTCACATGCGCAGAAGCAGTGAAAAGTGATGTGTGCGTGTGCAGACGTGCCATCTCTAGTTACGTTTGCTTCTAAGATGCGAACGGGGCTCCATAACGGATCCCGCTCGTGTCCAGAGGTACCACTGTACAGCGTTAAAAAAAATTACAGAACATCAATGATAAAAACATAAAAAGCATACTGACAGATAATAAAATAGTCATCATAATAGCAGTCCTCTCCCCTACAATTTCACAGGCCATAGATTATTTAATAGCCATAGGCATGGGTAAAGAGGAATGCTTTTGCCTGGCGCCTAAGGACATGTAATGAAGGCACCATTCTACAATCGGGGAGCCACCACTCTTGTTGCCACCCTTCCTTGTCACTAGGCAGCTCCCAAACCCCCGTGTTACCATTTTATTCTATTTATTTCTTTTTAAATGTTTTTATTTCATTTTGCAACATGCAGCAAAGGAGGACTGTTGCAAACATCTTGAATGCCTTTGCGTTATTCACCCATAAGAGCTTTCAGGATACAGTGGTACACGTCTTGGATTACAAACACGTCAAGCCCGGAAGTGTGTGTCGTGGTTTGTAACCTTTTTTTTTTATTACAACCCCCCCTTTTTTGGGATTATGAACAGATTTTTTTTGGAGGCCCCATTGGCAAAAGCGCACCTTGGGTTACAACCTATTTTGGTTTACAAACAGACCTCTGGAACGGATTATGGTTGTAAACCAAGGTACCACTGTATTGTGAATGAAAAGGAAAATACATTATCACATCACACAAATGGCATACAAAGAAAGAGTATAAACTCTACTCAAGGAGAACTCTCCAATAGTCCACCATGACTGGGAATGGCAGGAGTCCTTGTTTGCTCTTCCTGTCTCAAGTGAGATACAAATGGTCACTGTACCATGTAAAAAAAGAAAAGGGGCTTTGCCCTTCCTTTAGCCACATGGTTTCATTTTGTTTCTTTAACGTATTTGTATTCTGTCATTCTCCCATGATGGCATTCATTATTATTATTTTTCAAAATGTGTAAAATGTAAAGTAACAAAACCAGTAGCAAAATACAGTAAGCCTTCAATATATGTGAGGTTACATTCCAGGCATCATGGCCGTTGGGATTTTTTCCTGGATGCCTGTTCTTTTTTCACCCCTTAAAAATTTTTTTTTAAATTGCCAAGCAGGCAAAACAGAATGTACACAAGCTAAATGTGCGTAAGTTGTGAGCGTACTGTACATCAAAACAATTTTACAACCACTTGTGCTTGCTTGCTATTTAAAAGGGCAAAGATTAAGTTGTACTAGTTAAAAACATATAAAGCACAGAGCTTCCCCCATTTAATGTGTTATCCTCCCAGCACCCTTTTCCAGATTGACTCCTCTGGCCAAGAAAATCCTGATGTGCACATTCTGCTATGGATCCCCTGGCTCATTGCAAAGGACTCTGCGACATGTTTTAAGGCAGGCATCTGCCTTAAAACAGGTACTGTACAAAATAATGGCTTGGCATTGAGCCAGTTACCTACCCCATGGGTTTTATACACTAGGAAATTTGCAGTATAACTACAATCGGCACCTGCATTACCACAGACCAAGGATTTCAATAGCTTAAGGCAGACCCTCCAAGTGTATTTTCCAGGGACAGAAACCGTCCCAGTCTCTGATTTGATCCCAGAATGTTCCTCTGTTCCTTAGAACGTCCCTACTTTTCATCAGAGAAGTGTTGGAGGGTACGGTAGGACATCCAGTAGGATGAGCCAGTGTGGTGTAGTGGTTAAGAGCGGTAGACTCGTAATCTGGGGAACCGGGTTCGCGTCTCCGCTCTTCCACATGCAGCTGCTGGGTGACCTTGGGCCAGTCACACTTCTTTGAAGTCTCTCAGCCCCATTCACCTCACAGAGTGTTTGTTGTGGGGGAGGAAGGGAAAGGAGAATATTAGCTGCTTTGAGACTCCTTAAAGGGAGTGAAAGGCGGGATATCAAATCCAAACTCCTCCTCTTCTTCTTCTTCTTCATCTCTATTTTTGTCAGAGAAATGTTGGAGGGTATGCTAAAATGGGGGTGACAGCATTTTTGTTGCTGCTGCTGTGAAATAACTGGAAATTTGAAACCATTGTACCTCATCAGAAAATCATGTAGCAATCCACCAGTGCATCTAAATCTATATTCCCTCTGCCTGTGTTTTAAGGTATAGCTGTTGGACCTCACTACATGCTCATTAAAGCATACACAACACCATCTTGTGGTTGTACACACAGTGGAAGTGTACAAGCTTTTTTTCAGGGAACCTCTGACAAACTATGGTTTATTGGAACGTATTGCAAACAATCAACATATTATTGTATTTTTATTTTGAAATGGATTTTGTAGCTTAGGGGCCAGAATGTTTGTTTAGTATGAATGCTTTTTATTCCACACTGACTGGATTGTTGTGGTGGGTCCCAAAGCTTATTTTTATATTTATATCGCACCTTTCCTCCAAGGAGCTCAGAATGATTGGCATACGTCATCTTTTCCTCCTTCCTATAAGTTGAGGAATAGCAACTTGTCAAAAAATACCCAGAGAGCTTCATGGCTGAATAAGGATTTGAACCCAGGTCTCTGTGTTCTAAGTTGTGTGCTATTCTGTCCACTCCACCATACTGTCTCTTTAGCACACACAGTACTGAGCAGTTTATAAAAATGTAGAAGCCATGTCAGGAAAAAAGAAGAGAGTAATTTCTTGCCTAACATTTTGCTTCTCTGCTGTTCTTGTGTGCACCTTCCTCATAACATCTCCCAAGCCACATATTTCTTACAAGTCACCCTACCAGTTTATTGAGTGTTAATTAATCCAAAATTACTCAAACACAGCTGGTTGTGCAGTCACATGCAATAAGGTGCATTAGCACCCTGAGGTAAATTAGGCAGAAATATGATTGCTCCAGAAGTACTAGATTTAAGTTGCTGCACCTGCAAGCTACATCTTAGCAGATGCTTGCGCCCAGGACTCTCATTAGCTTTATTCTTGTAACATTAAAATTAAGTTTAATTTTGCTCTTGACCCGAGCTGAAGTGGTATTGGTCCTTTGGTAATCTTTGCTGCTGTACAGTCCAGGGTTAAAGTGCTTGAGTTGCAACCCTCATTTTTATTGTATTGTATTGATAGGTTGCCTTTCATAACAAACCAGGTGCTAGAATGCTAGTATCATCCCCAGGGCCCCAGTTGTAAGCAAAATGGGTGAAGATGATTGTTCATATTAAAATAGGGTTAGACAAAAAAGAAAAAGCTTCCAGCCAGCCTACCCAGACAAATAATTTAGCCATATACAGTGGTGCCCTGCAAGACGAATGCCTCGCAAGACGGAAAACTCGCTAGACGAAAGAGTTTTCCATTTTGGAGGTGCTTCGCAAAACGAATCTCCTATGGGCTTGCTTCGCAAGACGAAAATGTCTTGCGAGTTCCTGCGGGGTTTTTCCCCTTCCCCCCCTTTTTCTAAGCTGCTAAGCCGCTTATCAGCTGATCCGATAAGCTGCTAATAGCGCTAATCCGCTAATCCGTCATTGGGCTTGCTTTGCAAGACGAAAAAACTGCTAGACGAAGAGAATCACAGAACGGATTTTTTTCGTCTTGCGAGGCACCACTGTATATCATTTAGCCATATATATTAGTTCAGTCTATCTGTGAATCATTGATAATTGTTTTATATAATTGTGTATACTTAGATGGTTTTTTATTATTAAGCAGCCCGTACATTTTTCTAAATGAATGAATACATTTATGGAGAATAAGGCTACTAGCCATGATAGCAGCACTGTACATCTTTGAAGACCAGTTTATGAGGACCACAAGTGGGAAGAACGTTGCGCTCCTGTCCTGCCTGTGGACTTACCATAGGCACCTGGTTTGCCACTGTGAGAACAGGATGCTGGGCTTGGTGGAAATTTGGCCTGGTAAGAACATAAAAAGAACCTCCTGAATCAGGCTAAAGGCCCATGTAGTGCAGTATCCAGATCTCACAGTGACCAACCAGATTTCTGAACACAACTGCACCCTTCACCTCTGCGGTTTCTGGTACTCAGAAACTTACAGTCTCTGACAGTAAAGGGAGAACCTGGTCATTGATCCACCTGCAGGATTTTTCTTGTGTTCATATATACTTCTGTGGAATTTTTTGAGGAGGAAATTCTCCTTGTGATGTGGTATTTGAATTAAGTAAGTCTGCTTCAAAACTAGAGGGCTGAAATCCGCCTACTGCTCCAGCAGCTGAAAATTTCATACTTCACTGAGATTTGTATGGGGAACATGTAAATGCAGAAACCAACAAGACAAAACCAAGGAAGATTCTAGTGCCATTGTAAGAACTAACACTTTTAGCATAGCGTTGAATCTCTGATCCTAAACCTCCTCTGCCTTGTGTGATATCTTCAGAAGAAAAGGCTAAGAAGTAAACCCTACACAAATCCAGAATGGAGTTCCTAAGATGGATGGCAACTTGTACACCTCCTTCCAGCAACTCCTGTAGCCAAGCTGGTGCCAGACATATTGCTCTGCTTTCCTTTGGGCCTTATCAGCAAGGCCAAAAGGGGAGTCTTGTCATCTGGGCAGCCTAGGCCCACCATACACACTGGCCAGCCTTGTGCCCAGAGAGGTCACTTCAGTGCTGCTAGCACAGTGGTTTGACTTCACCCCCAGAGGCACATTCCATTGTCCATTGATACAGATCTGTGCCAACAATGTTTTGTGTTCAGAACCCACTTCCACCACGATGCATGAATTAGTCACTTAAGTCTTTTTTTATAAATAAAAAACCAGGAAAAAGGAAAAGAAGGCAGAGAATACAAAATATGTAGAAGCAAGAGTGGGGAAGAGAGATGAGATTAACAAAATAGAGTGGGGAAACTTTCCTGGTACAGTGGTGCCCCGCAAGACGAATGCCTCGCAAGACGGAAAACTCGCTAAACGAAAGGGTTTTCCGTTTTTGAGCTGCTTCGCAAGATGATTTTCCCTATGGGCTTGCTTCGCAAGACGAAAACGTCTTGCAAGTTTGTTTCCTTTTTCTTAACACCGTTAATACAGTTGCGACTTGACTTTGAGGAGCAACTCATAGAACGCAGTGTACATAGTAGCCTTTTTTGAGGTTTTTAAAGACTTTGGTATTTTTGAAGCTTTTCCAAAACTTCTTTTGCAGCCATTTGGTAAGTTAAGCTTTTAAAACTTTTTTGGGGGGTTTTGGATTTTGGGTTGGGGTGTTTGGAATTCAAGGACTTGGTGTTGGGAAGGGGTTTGCAAGAATCTGGAAGCTTGTGGTTTTTTTCTGCATTTTTATGATTTTCTGTGACCATTGGGCCACTCTGCTGTTTTTTAAAAAAAATTCTGGATTTGAATTTCTGTGTGCTGGGTGGCTGGGGGAACAGTTGGGGAGGGGTTTGCAAGAATCTGGAAGCTTGTGGGTTTTTTCCTGCATTTTTATGATTTTCTGTGACCATTGGGCCACTCTGCTGTTTTTTTAAAAAAATTCTGGGTTTGAATTTTGAAATGCTCGTTACAGTATGTGTGACTTTAAAGAGCACTTAATAAACTCTTGTTGTACCAAATTTGGCTTTGTTTGGACTTTTTTTGACCATAGGAACGCATTAATTGATTTTCAATGCATTCCTATGGGAAACCGTGCTTCGCAAGACAAAAAATTCGCTAGACGAAAAAATTCGCGGAATGAATTAATTTCGTCTTGCGAGGCACCACTGTAAATGTAAATGTGCAGCATGATTTCTGAAAATTTAGGTTACCCTGAAAAGCAATGAAAGTAGTCAGAAAGTAGATATTAAGGCTAACTATTATATCTTCCCTAGGTTATTGCTGTACAGAGGCCCTTTCTAACCAAAACTGCTTTTCTTTTGCATTTCTACACTCCAGGTGCTGATCTTGCATTCTGCTCCAGCAAATGAGTCACTAAGGCATTAGCCAGTCCTGTAGATGAGTAAATACATGTGCCAGTTTGTTTTGCCTTCTGCTTTGAAACCCAAGAGCATATCTTGCTGAAATGTTTTGGTTAGTGCTTTCCCAACTTCAGACCCCTGCTCTCCCCAATTCCATAATTTAAAATCGGAACCTTTACTCTTGTATCTGAAAAACTTTCCCATTTTTAAAGAATCCCAATAATAATACCTACCCTCAGAGAAGTATGCTTTCTGTATTCACCTGCTCACTGGAAGGAAGCAAGTTCTGAACAATGAGTTAGGCAGAGATACAATGGATAAGGTTATTGGTGAATGAGCTGTCACAATTCACTAGAGAGTTTCGATGGGGAGCTCTAGTGTAGCCAGTCCCATCCATGTTTGCTGTCAATGTTGATCAGCCGGCCGTTGATGTCAGCAAGCTCTTGCTTGCAAAGGAACAATACAGAGCTAACTTTGATTACCCCTTTGTAACCATGTCCTTACCTGCTTCGCACCTCACATTACATCTTATGTCAGGTGCTGGACCTAATTAAGCCTATTATCTGGAAGTTGCCAACCCCTGGTTTTGGCAGTGGAGCTAATTACCTGTTGCACTCCATGGGCCACACAACCTAAATTACTACATATCAGAGACTCTTAACAGTCCAAGTAGTTTTTATTTTTTATTTTATTTCTTACCAGCCTTCCACTGTGAGATCACAGGGTGGATTACAGCAATAAAAAATACAATATTAAAACCAGTTTGAAATAAATTATATTCAAGAGAATAGGGTCCTGATATATGTGTGTGTGTGTGTGTGTGTGTGTGTGTGTGTATCAAGTGTCAAAGGAAAGGCCAGGGTAAAGTGCAAACAATAAAGCTTTTTGTCAATGAAAATAACAGAGAGTCAGAATTGGTGGCTGCTATACTACAAATCGCATTGTGTGATGCATGTCTAGCTTAAGAAACATTCACTGTAGGAATGTGAGCAGACTTGGTATGACTAACAATAAACTATGTTGTCTCTTGGTAGCTAACCCTGGGAGCACATGAATGGCAGACATCTCCTGGCTGCTTCTATAATTTCTGTCCAGAACTCCAATTTTGTATATCCTTCATGTCAAAACTGCTTTTCCAGGCTAATCCTAGATTTAAAGAGGTAAGTCCACTCCAGAGCACTGATAAATTTGGACTACCATCTAGCACAGCACAAACAGGAAAGCTGTGGCCCTTCGAATGTTGAGCTTCAACTCCCATAAGATCCATCCAGCATAGCTAGTGATCACAGATTATGGGAGTTATAGTCTAATAACAGCTGGGGAGTCACAGTTCAAAAAGTGTGCAATGAATTCTCTAGGCCTGGGGTCAGTGTGAAACAACATTGTTTCCCCACTTGCTTGACATTTGGAGCTATATGGCAATGGGTAATTTGCATACAAAATTCACATGAACTTTTATTATTGATTGATTGAATTTATATACCGCCCTATACCCGGAGGTCTCAGTCTGCTTGTCATGCAACTGAGGCTTGCTTTGCTGTAGTGGAGACCAGGCCATGGCATTACAGAAGTACAAGACTTCCATCACCCATTTGAGCATTATGCACTGTGAGGCTAACACCATGTAGTTTATCATTTTAAGACGTTTATTTATCTGAGATAAATTTATCTGGCCATATTAAGTAAATGGCAGTTTGTGGGCATTCTCTAAAGTTGGGTGGGCATTCTCAGCTGGGGGCTACATTCCAGCCATACAAAAGCCAGAGATGTTCCTTTAAATGACCACACACACAGCCTTCAAGCAGGCAAGTAAGAGGACTTGTCACAGTTCAAGGACACCTTCCAGACAGGCAAAGCATCCAAGGACATGGAGCAGGGTCAGTGGGGGAGTGTGGCCTTGAGAGAGTGGAATAGAGAAAGTCCTAAGGGCCAGATAGCGGGGCCTCATTCGATCCTCAGGCTTGGAAGTTCATCACATGGGGCAGCAGAAGGCAAATGCCATAGTTTAAACTGCGGTGAAAAACTTGAGTATTTGGAACTGCAGTTGAAAGATTCGCCACACAGGGGAGCTGCATGGTTCAGCGGTACGTGATAAGTGAAGCCTAGTCCGGAAAAGCTTCTGCTTTCATAAATCTGTTAACATTTACACTCTGAAGTATGTCAACATCGTTTCCAGTAATCTGTAATTCTTCTAACACAATATAGATTAATTCTCATTTTTCAATTGTTCACTGAGTAGCCCACCTTTCATTGTGATGCATTGCCAGGTTTAATTCCCCCTTTAGGGCTTAATCTGAAGCAGGGCATAGTTCTGGCCTCTAAAGAGTCAGCTCTCTCTTTTAGAACATACAAAATGACAAAGAGCGCACACAGAGTATATAACTGCAACCAGTTCTGTCCCCCCAGGAGGTCACAGAGTGAGTCTCACATACAGGATTGTTTCCCACCGCTTCTCACTTATGAAATTAAATTGTCTGTTGCAGATGGGGACTGCCTTTTCCTAACCACTTCTGTGAGTTCAAATCTGAGCCGAGGTTTGAATCCAGGTTTCCTCCGCTCAGAACCTGTGAAAGCAGGTCGCTTTTGCCATTTTCATTCATTTTTTCCTAAGGCAACAATCCCAAGTACACTTCCTGGGGAGTAAATCTAATGGGACTCAGAGGAACTTGTTTCCGAGCAAATATGCAAAGGATTGTGCTGTTAGATTATTAAAATGACAGGTGATTAAAGACTTAGGTTGGGAAGCTGGTATGCACCTGCAATATTTGTCAGCTTCCAGTAGCTTTTTCATCTGGTCTTTTAACAGGTACAGTTGCCTGAAGTGTGGCTGCTCAGGTGACTCTAGGGAAGCGAACTACAGGTATCGACTCTCACTAGAGGTAGCTGACACTCGTGATGTATTTGAGGTGACAGTATTTGGAAGCTGTTTGGATACTTTCTTTGGAGTGACAGCAAAGGGACTGCAGAGGTAAGGAATGCAACATCATTTCTCTGCTGAAAATGAGTGTGTCCCCCTCCCCCCCCTCCCCAGTACATCCCAGACTGTATGTGATGTAATTATGTCTCTAAAAACAGTTGCGGCACATTTTGCTGCTTGGATACCAAGCTGGTATTTATTAATAGGGGCAATTAAATCTGTGCAGCTATGAAATTTGTGGACATTCAGCAAGCCCAGCATATTCTAGTGGGGTGGATCCCTGGACAAATCTGGACTCAAATCCCCTCTCAGCTTTCCTTAAAACATTTTTTTTAAATTGATGTTTTGTATATAAACATCCATCTGTAAGATGAAAGAAGGGCAAACAATGACTACATCTTGCCACCTAACCCTGATTTCAGTTTCTAAGAAAAAGGGAGCATGATTGCTTCATGCCCTGCATTTTAAAAAATGGCAATAATCAGTCTTTGTCCAGAAAATTCAAGCTCTACGCTGCATGTGTACCAGTGAGTAACACTGAGGTAAGCTAGAGCAAAGCAGGTACAGCATAATGTAGCACACTTAAGTTAAACTGTCTTGCAGATTTGCAGAAGGAGATGAGCCACTGATGGACAAAAATGAAGGGTTCTGATAACAGAGGCCATGAGAAAATGCTTTTGTGTTTTCAAACTTCTATGCTTTATAAGAGAATGATGATTTGGACCAAGGTTTGAAACAGTGGCCGGGGGGCGGGGGGCCAAAACTGTATTTTTAAAAAAGAAGCAAAGTAAAGATTCTCAGGAGCCCTGATTGATGCTAACTAAGCCCAGATAGCAGTCTGTTGTCATATGACTCACTTCTATTTCTGATACTAAGCCAGGCTTTTTAGCCACCTGGGAGCCATTTAAAGCTCTTCAGAGCTCTTTTGGGAACAGCAGGGTGCAAGTGAAAGAAATGATAACGAAAGAATTGACTGAGTTGCTCAAATTCATATGTGGACTTTGATACCTTATTCCAGTACGCCATTAAAGGTAGCCAGATTATAACAGAAGCAACAACTTGTAGAATTCTCTCTCCGTGCAATTCAAAAAGACCCTCTTCATATGGGGATAGGCATGGTAACATTCCCCCCTTCGCTGGGAGAAGCACAGGGAGAAGAAACGCCATGGTGCATCTGCAGCAGCACAACCAGACACCATCATCTGCCCCAGCTGCAACAAAACATGTCTCTCCCACATCGGTCTCTACAGCACAGTAGGCGTTGCGTCCTTCCAAAAGCTTGAGTTCACCCCCAAAGGCATAATCCTCCCATCGTCTCCCGAAACGGACAGATGCCAACAACAACAGCTCCCTAATTCATAATTTTCAAGCCTTTTTCAGGTTTCAGTGTATTCAGGCTTTTGGTTCATCTTGTCCAGTATTTACAAGTATCTGCTGTAACTGAGAACAGCTCTCAAAGGCCCCAGGTAAAGATCTTTGATAAACCTGGGAGACTGTCCCAAGAAACCTGATACATACAAAGAAGATGGAAGGAAGGAGGGAATCTGTTTCCTTTTTCATGGCAGGCCTGGAAAACCTGAGTTCAGCATATTCTATTGTACAGTGGTACCTCGGGTTACAGATGCTTCAGGTTACAGACTCCTCTAACCCAGAAATAGTACCTCAGGTTAAGAACTTTGCTTCAGGATGAGAACAGAAATCGCGCTACGGCAGTGGGAGGCCCCATTAGCTAAAGTGGTACCTCAGGTTAAGAACAGTTTCAGGTTAAGAACGGACCTCCAGAACGAATTAAGTACTTAACCCGAGGTACCACTGTAGAGGGATTGAGGGAGGCATTAAAATTTGAATACGATGGATGCTGTCCTTTTCTGATACGCAAGCAGACATTTCCAGGTCACATTTTCAACTTGCTAATACATGTGCACAAACAATCCTGGGTGTGTTTACTGCGAAGTAAGTCCCACTGTGTTCATTAAGGCTTACTCCCAGGTAAGGTTGCACCCCATAGCACAGTTAGTGATGTCCTGGCTATTTGAATGGAAGTGCATTTTGCTAAATTCTCTCTTCGCAGCTTGCTGCAACGTGTAACGCAGCAATATTATTTTGACACTTGGACCTTAAATTCCTTATAGGTCTCAGAAGCCAAGCAGTATCCAGTCAGTAATTTTTTTGTAACACTTTTATTCAAGGTACATTGAAGAACTGAAACAAGAAACAAGGGAACCAGACAGGGATTCAGTTCCGGGTTTGGTATTTCAAGCAGTTGAAACGTGCTTCCTTGGGAAGAAATTTGTCTTTGGAGTTAAGGTAACTCACCCCCACCCCACCAGCATGTTTTGTTCAAAAAATGCACAACCCATTCTTGGGGGAGATGAGCATCATTCAAGGGCGGGGGGGGGGGAGGGGACGAAAGCTGCCAAATTTTGTGCATGACTGCCTTATTTCTATATTTCACCCTAACCCACCCCCACCCCTCAGATGCCCTGGAACCTTTTTAGCATCTGGGGCATTCTAGAGGGTGTGGAATAGCTGGCCCAAGAAACTGAATTGTTTGAAATGTAGAAAGAGAAATAACTTGCTTCTGCATTATATCAATGGCAAGCCCTACCCCGTCCCCCACCCAGAAAAAATCACTCATCACCAAAATCCACACACACTCCAAAAAAATGTCTACATGTGAACGGGGTGAAGAATTGGAAAACATTTTTTCGTTCTGCACTAGTTACTTCACAATTGGTATTTTAACTAAAATTAAGACACCAAACATGACTAGTATTTCCTACGGCAAAACATTAACGTCTGCACCAGGAAATCAGTCTGGCTGCATTTCAGAATTAGAAGAGGAGTGGGAATTTGTGTTCAGATTGCTTTGCCTCCAAACAGGAACATAGAGGCAGTTACCAAAAATGAAGCTTGAATTTCTTGATCCATAAGGTGCGAACTAATAATATATATGCCTCCAGCGTTCTGACTTTTCCAAGTGATGGCTATGAGACCATCCAGTTCCAACTGCTAAAAGTAAACATGTGCCATCAACAGCTCCTTGAAGCATGTTTGGATATTTTCCCGCTCCCCCTTCAATCAAAGGCACAGCTCCCGGGAGAGATACAAAATCAAATCACTGCAACAATAATCCTACTCTAAGCTTGCTGATTTTATTTTTTTCATTTTCAATCTCTGTTCAACAACCTAGAGTTGGAAATAGGTAGACTGTTTGTGATCAGAGAGAGAGAGAGAGATTACTGTCAGTTTGCACAGATATCCTCTGAGTTTGGGCATCTGCCTCCAGACGCCTTACATGTGAGGAATTATAATGAGCAGTATTAATGAGAATAAAGCTGCTTATGAGGAAGGGTCTCTTCCTCAGAATATCTATTTTGTGACTTTTAGATTCTAGGAAGAGCAAAAAACCAAGGCTTCCTTCTCACCGAAGTAAATCTGTGTCTGGGGTACACCACCTGAGGGTGCAGATGCGTCCTCATGTGACTGTGGGGGGGTCTACATAATTGTTTTCCTAACATGCTAGTTTCCTATATGCAAATACTTTTTAATATGAGGGAGGAGTCGTTTTGAACTGAATTTGCCCCTTACACTTGTTGTGGTTGAAGAGATTTGGTGCTGGGCTTGCTTTAGTGCCCTCATCAGTTTGCAATTTGGATTGACCCTCCTTGTATTATAGACAGGAGAGAGTCCTTGTAAACCTTGTAAACCTAAGCATTTGGGTTCAAAACATGGAATCCCCTTACAGCAGGCACACCAACTCCAAAGGGCGTAGGTGTCTTCAGACTCCTCAAAATCTCCTGATGGGGATGGGCTCCCTCCATGTTAAGGGGCGGCGGAGGCTAAGTGCGGAGTGCTTTTGTGGCTGTCTCCCCCTGAGCACGAGAGGAAGCCGCTCTGCAACATTCTTGTGCATTGTGCACACGACATCACACATATGACGTCAGACACATGTCGCATGCCAGGTCCCCCTAATATTGGGCACAAGACAGCACCTCTGCCTTACAATACAACTTCCAAGTGAATCCAGCCAGCTAGCCTCTCCTGCTATTCTGTTATTGAAAAGAACCGTCCACTGGTTGTAGTTAGGAGAAAGTGTTTCTGTATAAACAACCTCTTGGCCCTTGAGTGCTTAACAGATGCTTACTAGATAACTTATAGTATGGAGTTACAGGAACTTGAAATTTCACTCCTGTGTATCTGGAGTTTTGGAGCAAGGGATTGTTTCCCGTAGTCCCATGGGTGCAACGATCTGTGCAAAATTTGTGATAGAAATTGAAGTTAATGAGAACCTTGTCTGTCTTAAGAAGCAAAAGTCCAATATCAAAGAGTAGCTGTAGGTTCCCAAGAGAGAACAGCAGTGTCTTTCTGCACAGATTGTGGTCTTGTCTCAGTTTAGACACTCCTTTTGCTGTTCCTGACAGTTTCATCAACTCTGCTTGCTAATATGCAAGAGTAGCTTTCGGGCCTTCCTCTTTGTCCTCCTTACCTGAAATCCTAATAGGTTTCACCTGTTCTTGTCTAACTGGCTATGACTGCAACCCCACAGATCTAGCCCAAGTCCTTACTCAATCACAGTCCTGCAACTCAGTTTCCGGTGCAGTCTGTCTACAACAATAAATATCCTCCTTATTGACATGCGGATACCAAATAAAACTATAATGTTGTTCCCCAATAACATAACTTTAAAGGAAACCCAGGTGTACCCAGGTGTACCTTGCTGATAGACGTGCATATGCAGAACCCAGGTGTACAACTGCCATAGATGATGATGAAAATGGGAATGTTTGCTTCAGAACTGAAGCATTTCGTCCTGGTGCAATTCTGCTGGACTACAACTCTCATCATCCTTGGCTATTGGAAATACTGGCTGGGGCTGATGGGGGTTGTAATCCAGCAACATCTAGAGGCCCATAGGTTCCTGATCTAAAGTAATCAGCTTCATGAAAGTGATTGGTCCAGGTAAACCTCTTAAGGTTTTGAGTTATGAAGTAGAGTACCTTCTTATAAAGTATGCTAGCTGATAGAGCACCTTCTATTATCTTGCAGGATTCTGATAAGCAGGATGGCACCGGCTCCATGCAAAATGGCTGCCAAATTGACAAGAACTCCAGAGCTCTCACTGCCTGTCAGATGGTTGTACCAAACTCTGGACTTGTGGGCTGCACTGTTATACAATACCTCAAGGAGCTGCGAAGTTCTTACTCCAAGCATAACCATGGGGGCTTCTGGCCTCCTGACTGCTTTGCAGCAGTTGATCAACCAAGCAGAGAACTCAGTGGCCTGCATGGCTCTGGCACCTTGGGTGTAGTTCCATCAAGTTGCATGGATGTTCTTTCAAGCCTCTGGCCTCAATCATTTGGACTGACTTCCTCCTGCGTTTCTTCAGAAACAACCGCTGATCTTGTAGCTCTAAGTACAAGCAAGGCTGCCCAGGATGAGCCAAACTCGGATGGTAGTCCAGTTTCTTTGCATAGACTGTCAGTCTTCAAGCCCCAGGACCGTAACCTGACTGTGAATACGAAAAAAGAACAGAAAGATAAGAAATGTCATTTGCACGATGTCACTGAAAAGAGTGAAGCAGAAGGCTATTCCTCATTAAGAAAAAAAGACTGCAGATCATTGCTTAGCCCCTTAGAATTAGAGGAGAGAGACTCTCTGCTGAGAAAAATTACCATCCAGTGCAGCGATGGACTGGAAAAATCATGGACCTCATTCCCACCCCAGACATACGATGGATCTCTTTCCTCCCTTGGTCCATCTTCCAGTCGCATTAGAGCAGGTGAAAACACTCAAGAAGCTCCATGGCTTTGGGATGAGCTGCCATCATCTGAAAGTTTCAATGAATTCATTGCCAAAATTGAAAATGACAAAGCCATGGTGTTGCCAACAAAAGCTGATGTTTTGGAGCATTTCCCCAGTCAGGAGGCTGATGAATTCCATGGACCTTTTAAGCAGTCGTCTCCCAATCCAGGCATTTGCAGTGCCAATTTCATTACTGAAGAGTCAGGTGAGAAACTGAAGAAGCTAGCTGGGAAGATGGAAATGTGCAAAGAAGATAATTTCCCTTGCCACCAGCTGAATCTTCCATGCTTCATTAGCAACAGATATCACCAAGAAGCCTCTTACACCTCTTTACCCACTGAAGAAAAGGAAAATTTGGGGTGTTGGTCCAACCAGCACCCAGATCTTTCACCTTGGTCCACCCCAACTGGAATTAAACGTTCTCATTCAAAGGGAAGCTGTCTGTCATCCAAGGAAGGAGTTGGCCAAGATGTCAGTAGTTGTAAGAGTCTCAATTCCTGCTCATCTACCAACAACTGTCTCAAAAGCCCTTGTTTACAAACCAGGAAGACTACCCACTTAAACTGTAATGGTGATGGTAATTTAGACAAATGGGAAAATAAAGGAAGTGTTAGCGATCAGCTAAACCAAATGGCTGATCTCACAAACACCCAGGAACAGGGTTTCACCCTGGCAACTTGTGAAAAAACAGACAAAGTTTGTGAAAAAGGGAGAGAGTTGCTCTCAGAGCTGCAAAATTATAATTTTAGAGAGGCTGAGGTCAGCGGTTCCAGTTCCCCTGAGGGCAGTTACAATGCTTCAGCTGATCTCTTTGCTGCTAGTACCAGGCAGTCAGAAGCCACTGTACGAATGTTCAACTTGGCACCAGCTTTCTCTCCACAGGAGGGCACACTGAACAAGAAGTGTATAAGATCTGAAGCCATGCTGAGTGAGCAAGATGCTAGCTGGAATACTTCTTGGCATGGACTGTCCTTACATAAAACGTTCACTACACCTCATCAGAAAACAAGCACCCCAGTTTCTGGTTCCATATCTGAGTTTGAGCACAGCCTTGCAGGTACTCCAGGCTTTGTTCCTGATTCCCAGTCGACTCCCCTTTCCAGACCTTGTCGACAAGTAAGCCTCCCTAGAGGGAGAGAATCCATTCTTACCAAATTGCCACGGAATAAATTGTCTTGGATCAATGCCAGATGCAAAAGACCCCGGCCTTCCTTGAAAAATTATTTAGCGAAACAGCTTGTCAGCAAGTTCCCGCAATCTAGAAGGTCGAGCGATGCAAATTCTGTTAGCATCAATGTATCTGGTCCTCAGCAGCTATCTATCAAAGTAAGTCCAGCCCAGAGGCTGTCTGAAAACGATGATGAGGAATGGATTCCGCCGTCGGATAAAAAAGGGATACATCCACTTGCTTTCCAGAATGGAAAAACTTTGAGGAGCGATGCCAGTTGCCAAGTTGCAGAGAAGTCTCCTCTTTCTGAAAACAAAGTAAGGTTTATGATTCCAAAGTCTAATGTTAGCTTAAGGAAGGTAGAATTCATTCATAAAAGGCAACAGCCGACAGAGACTAGATTTGAGGATGGACCTGTTCCTGAAGATGGTGTTCATCTCAGACAGCTCATGAATGAATCCCTCAGCTCCTCTGCTTCTTCAGACGTCAACAGGCCAGGCCCTTCTTCCACGCCTGGCAGCATGCATAACACTGCAGATTGGTCTTCTGAACTGTTCGTGTAATAAAACAGCCAGCTTGGAGGCCACTTTGTCAAATTCATCTGCTTGTACATAAGTTTCCTTTCAAAACATCCTTTTTGGTCAGCGTTGTGCCTTTTGACATGTTCTCAGTTACGAGTAGTTTTCTGAAGTGATTGTGAAATGGGAAAGGGCTATTTTGAAGGAAAAAAACCACTATTGTTTGCTATTCCTCTTGGCACTTTTAAACAATGAATTATGTCTGTTGGACTGAGCATTAAGTCACTATTTGCTGGAAGACAAAATAAAATGTTGCCTCTATCTCTGGGTATTTTTTATCAATAGCTTTGAACTGGTGACTGCTCTATTGCTGTGTAATATAGAGGGCAGCAGAAGGGTACAGAGTGCCGGCGTGGCACACAAAGGAGAGGTGATTTGGGTAGCCCCTCCAGTGCTTACAGGCAAGCTTATGCCAAGCTGTGTTCACTCTGGGGCCCACCTTCAGTGGCCGCTCCACCAGAACCTTTATTTACACCCCTGTGATAGAATTGTAGGGCTGGAAGGGTCCACAGGGTCATCTAGTCCAACCCCAATCTTTTGCCCAACGTGAGGCTTGAACCCAAGATTGCGAGATTAAGAATCTCATGCTCTAAATGCTGCTTGCATCGAATAGGGCAGAAGATAGGCTTTGCCCTGTTGGGAAGTGTATCTGTTCTAGAGGATTGGTAAGGTTGCCCTTCTGCATCCACTTACATGGAAATAGGTCCTGTGCCATTGAACTCAGATGTACATCTGAACTGACACCTGAAATCAATTCCACATGTTTTTTTTCTATGCAATCTGGTCGTGTAAATGAGTGGTAGGGAACCTGTGCCACTTCCTGATGTTCTTAGGATACATAACACTGGCTATGCTTTTGGGGACCGATGGGAGTTGATAGTCCAACAAGACCTGGAGGACCACAGATTTCTCATCCTTGTTTGAGAGAATGCAGAGGCATTCCCTTCATTTCTGTCCAAAGGAAGAGGGTTCACAAAATCCTTGTGAACTGAGCTGTATCTCCCATCAGCACTGCTTCCTATGAGCATTAAGAGGAAAAGCACTGCTAAGTTTTGTGTACCTACAGTCATGAATATACAGATTGTTTATTGGGGATGAAATCTAGGATGCCCATTTATAGTATACACAGGATGACCATTTACAGTATGCACAAGTTTCTGTAGCACGCCACTAACTTGTACAGGATTTTCTGTACAAAATTGGGGGAGGGGGAGAGAAAAGCTGCTTTGAACAATCGAGGGGAAACTACTAAAATGGAAATAATTGTAGCTGTTCTGCTCTACCAGAAAGGAGTTTTTTGGGCCTTGGTGTGCAGCTGTGGGAAATGAAAGCAACATCTGGAATGCAGCTCTTATAAAAACCCAGGAATATGGAACAATACACCGCTGATTAATCCATCCAATGTGTACGGTTAAAAATGGATGCCTTGACACAATGGGCTACTTGCTTCCAGTTTGCCTTGTGGCATTCCAAAAGCACATCTTTTGGGTATCCAAATGTGTCCAGAAAGCTTTTTTAGTATTCCTGCAAGTACTCTCTCTGACTGTTTGCAAATACTTTTTACCATGGGTTCTGCATGTGTACAGCTTGAGAGGGGCAGTAGAGGAAGAGTTAACGGTGTGTCCAAACAGTGTGTCGCGACACATTAGCGTGTCAGCTGCAGTGTGTAGGTATGTCGTACAAGCGCTCTCCACAATCCTCCCAGGGCTGGAAAGGGGTTAGTTTAACTTCATTTGGTAGTAAAACTGAATTACTGTGACATGAAATAATGCTGGTCTAAAAAGTGTGTCACAGACATGAAAAGTTTAGAAAGCTGAGTTAAGGGCCAAACTAAAGTTTTACCCAGTCAAGTTTAACTGGGTCATGTTCGTTAATATAAATAGGTCTACTCTGAGTTGAATACCACCCTATGCATTCTTCATTTCATGGCTACTCTCATTGTCTGTCTGTATTATGCTACTCTCCACATAAAAATAAAAACCCTAGGGGTATATTTGATCATGCCACATGTGGTTTGACCATGTAACATTCTTTTAAAATCTCATCTATTGTGTGTTTCTGCTGCAGTGAAAGGAAAATAGGAAATTGCCTTCCATCTAGTTTCTGGCTGGCAGGAGCCAACCAGGGTCTCAACACAGAGGTCTTTTCCATCACTTGCTACCTGCTCTTTCTCACAGGAGATACCACAGAATGAGCCTCTTGCCTGTGATTTATCAGGGGGCAGAGGGAAGACACACACTTTTTAAAATGTTGACTTTATTCTCAAAAAAAGGCTAAAACTTTAGCAGCTTCTTTTTCAATGCAGAAGAGATCGCCTTGTCGGTGATCGGGCACAGCCTCCTAGAAGCACCTCGAGTAAAAGCAAGCCCTCTTTAAACAAAGGGTTGATACACAGAGCGCATCATGTATCCATGCCTTTTCACATGTTCCCCTTTCACCAGGGGAGATGCACCCGTCCAGTCCCCAGCAAACAGTGCCCATCCTTCTTCTGCACATAATTGAACTAAATAATACTAAATACAGAATAACCAGCGAATTAATACTAAAATTACAATCCATTGCAGGTCCATCATGAACCAGACAGTTCGCCCTTCCTTGCAGGGTAAGCGAGTCAACACCAAGATCTGAGGAAAAAAGCTGCCCATCTCTGCCCCTGTGATTCTTCTTCCAGCATCCAATTTGCAGAATCTGGTGCGTTCTTTGAGCATGGCACAAGAGGTGCAGTAACAATGGAGATGAGGGCAGGACACATTTCACACTGCTTCCAACTTTCGTGGTTTGGGACTGAGGGGAATGCCCAAGCCAAGAGTTTTACATACAGATACACACACGCGCACACAGTTGAGCCCAGGAGAGCGCAGCGGACAAATTAGATGAACTACAGTCGTGAGCCTGCAAGCGACTACATTATAAAGGAAGGCTTTTTGACAATGCAATTTGAATTTGCTTCTCAGGAGCTACAGCTTTGCAAGATGGTCGCAGCCTCAGTAAAGATCAGAACATGCGCTGCCATTATCTGTTTTATTCCTAAAGCATATAAAAACCCTATGAAATTGTGCGCTCGCTTCCCAATGAGAAATACATTTCCACAAATGGATTTGAGTCCAGTACCGTGGCGGCGGCTGCTTCTGCTTTAATTAAAAGCACGCTCAGTATCGATCCTTCTGCAGACTGTACTGCTGTTTTGGACAGCTATTATCAGGACTGATCTTGGGGTTTTACTCCTTTGGTAAGGTCTTCCTCACACTTTCTTTTTTACATTTAGCAGTGCACACCACGTGTGGCATCTGTGCTTAAAGTGGACACATGGATACATTTGGCCAGCCCCCCCAAAATCTCAGAATCCTTGTGTTGTAATATGCCTTTAAACAGACAACTCTATATTGCTGTCCAAATTCCTAAGTTACCCAGCACTCCAGTGAACCAGTCCTGGAGCTATTTCTGCTAACTCCCGAAATAATTAACTATATTCAAAACACCTTCATTGGGTCACTTCCGTAAGAGGGAAAGTGGGAACAGAAAGCTCCACTATATGCCAGGACGGTGCAAGAACTCTGATTTTAATTGCAAACTTCAGAACACTTATTTGTTCAGGTCAAGTTTGCAGAGGATTTTTAATACACCTCTTTAATAAGCTAAAACCAACTCTTTCAACCCACAGAAACGGCATCCAGGCAAAACGAGGCCTGTGGTGTATTTGTTTCTACCAGCAAAAAGGGTTTTTTTGTTTTTTTACAATTGGTGCTTCCTAGTGAACAGTTCCTGGCTTCTGTACAAAACAGAGCGGGCAGTTATGGATCGCATCTAAAATTTCGCCTGGGGTAAAAGTTAGCCAAACTATTAGTACCCAAAGAAGTGAGAGAGCCAATCTCCACTCTTGTTGGTTTCAAAATATTGGCATTTCTATTTTTAACTTCCATGTCGATGAAAGTGTATGGACATGAGAGGCATTAACACTTATTTCCCACCCCCCAAAAGAAACATATTTTCAGGGGCTGTGCCCTAGAAACCAAATGATTTGGGCCATATCTATATACACAGGTCATTGCTTAGCTGGCAGGCCATGACAGCTGCATGATGGCTAATGTGCATTACACTTATTAAAAGGTCGGGGGGGGGGAGAAATGGTGCAAGAGAGAACTTGCATTACTCAGCAATTCCAAGGAAGTTTCCCTAGTTGCTTCCTGGAAGTGAAACGAAGACCTGGCTTCCGCTTGCCATCGGATACCTAGAGCACCCTTGTGAATCCTCACCACCTCCAGATTACAGGGGAATTACATTTTTATATATATTTGTGTGTGTGTGTGTATATATATCTTTAAAAAATTAAACCAGGTTATATTTCTGCTACGCTGACCCCGCAGGCGAAGTGGCCAGCCTGCCATGCTTCAAAGTTGTGAACCTGACGACATCCGCCAGTCAGATTGGGTTGAGGTGGCAGGAGCGGCCTTTGTCAAGACAGGCCTTGGCGAAAAGGAAGAGTCATAACCCTCGGGGGCTCGACTGGTTATCAGTTGAAATTGCAGCAAGTCAAATAGCTGATACTTTTCCCTTCCCCGGGCAACGGGGATTCCACATTGTTCACAAGCGTGTTTTGCCGCGCTTCGCTGATCAGCCGGCAAGCCAAGTCGAGAAAGAGTTTTTCCACGTTATCCGATTCTTTAGCCGAAGTCTCCAGATAGTACATGTCTTGGGCTTCGGAAAATTCCTCCGCTCTTTGTTGGGAGACTTCTCTTTTATCCGCTAAATCAATCTTGTTCCCTGCGTAAACAAAGCAGACGGAGGAGATTAGCTTGACTGCAAGGAGCAGAAGCCAACGAAAACTAAAAACCCCACCCTACAGAGCAGGGGAGGCTGGTCCATTAGGATGAATGGGGCACTGACCTACCAACCCTCAACTACCCCCCACCTTGCTTGCCTTCTTATAACCAGCTCAGGTTGCTGGCTTCCTCCTTAGTCTCAGCCATGGGTTGGCAAACTAAGGCCCAGGGGCCGGATCTCGCCTAATCGCCTTCTAAATCCGACCCACGGACGGTCCAGGAATCAACATGTTTTTACATGAGTAGAATGTGTCCTTTTATTTAAAATGCATCTCTGGGTTATTTGTGGAGCACAGGAATCCGTTCATTTATTTATT
The DNA here is from genome assembly GCF_964188305.1 of Podarcis bocagei. Taxonomy (NCBI): domain Eukaryota; kingdom Metazoa; phylum Chordata; class Lepidosauria; order Squamata; family Lacertidae; genus Podarcis; species Podarcis bocagei. Next base: position 96,430,859 of record NC_138130.1, on the reverse strand, counting down.
TTTCCAAAATATAGTCCGGCACCCACAAAGTCTAAGGGATAGTGGACCAGACCCCTGCTGAAAAAGTTTGCTGACCCCTCTCAGCATCGCCTTTGCAGAACTCAGCAGGAAGGAGGGGGGCACAAAACCAGAATTTATATCTCCCACTTCCAGATTTGTCATCCACACCCCACCTTCCCAGGTATGGGCACTACCGCAACCCAAAGGGGGTGGGCAGCAGCTCTGCACACCTCCCATTTTCTCTCCCTGTCCCTTGTCCGTATTCAAGGAGTAAATGTGTTTCACACTGTTAGGCTGCAGGCACAAAGCCAATAAGAAGCAGCCGCGGTGCCATTGCAGCTGGCCAGCTGCCCTAACTAAACCCAAAAAGTTGATAACTAGCTCATCTTGGAGTGGTAGAACTGTAGAGTTGGAAGGGACCCTGAGGGTACAGTTGGAAGGGACCCTGAGGGTCACCCTCTGCAATGCAGGAATCTCAACTAAAGCATCTGCCTTCTATCATCAAGTCCAATTATTTCAAACAGGAAGGAAAGCCTTAAGTTTTGTTGTAGTTTGTTTTTAATAACAAAGTGGTCAATATATCTGTACAATCCCTGGTGCCCATTTTGTACCCCTGTCCCAAGACACTTAAATGACTGGAAGAGTTTCCATTTGAAAAGGAGCCAGAGGAGAAGATGCGACCCAGCATGGGGAATTGTCTAGCCAGTAAGCCCTCCTAGGAGCAGTGGGGGGGGGTATGTGTGTGTGTGGGAGAACCACATTACTTTTCTGGGTATTCAGAATAAAATTTCAGTGCAAAAAGAGCATGTAGATGCAACCATGGGTTTCTGAGCTACTAGTGGGGGCTGCAACAAAATATTGCCTTGCAGGATACTCCAGTTCTGGAGACTCCATTTGATCCTCCCTCCCCATCTGCTCCCTCGGTCCTCACAAAGAAAAGCATCCCATGGCCACTGATTCGGCTCTCATTCAGCTATGTTTTTGGGGAAGCTGTTTCTCCCTTCCCCTTTTGCACTGTTTCCCTAAAGGGTGGTGTGGGTTTTTGGGGTACGGGCAAATCTTGGGGTTTCCCTGAGCCTGCAGTTGCTTCCTTCCTGTGCACAGATACTGGTGTTTTGCCTGCATAAGCAACGTCAGTCACCTCTGCATGCTGGAAACTGAAGACGTGGTCTCGTGCGGTTTCTCCAATTGATTGATAACAGATGAAATGCAGCTCAGCTGCAATCCTGAGACTGGGGAGGGAGTCCCCTTAAATGAGGGGCTTGCGTCCAAGAAAACGGGCATGGGGAGCAAGCTGCTCGGTTAAGAAAGCGCTGCAATTTGTGGGCTTGCCATCATGACATACAAAACTCCTAAGAGAGGTGAAGCATGGAAGTCTGGACTCTCTTCTCCTTCCTTCCCTGCTCTCCTTGGAAGTGACCAGCCCTGTCTGCATGCAGCCTCTTTACTACTCCAATAAAATCTGCCAACGGCAATCAACAGCTCTATAAAACTGCTCCGGGAGCCGTTTTGAGACCTTGGGCCTCCATATCCTTGCTAAAAATCGCTGGCATTAAGCCTAGCGCAGCGCATAGCTGCGTCCAAAGAAGGCAGGCCACACATATCTCCCTTCTGCCAATGCTTCCAATGGCCCTGTGCTCCGACTCCCCCTGCCCAACTCTGCCACCCATGGATTTGCTATTAAGGCTCCCTTTGCATCAATGCCTCTTACCCACTAGGACGGTGATGACCTTATTGCTGGCGTACTGCTCTATCTCCCGCAGCCACTCTGGGAGGCATCGGAAGGACTCTTCGCAGGTGATGTCATAGGTCAGTATTAATGCATTAGCACTGCGATAGTAACTTTGAGTAATGGACCGAAATCGCTCTTGTCCTGCCGTGTCCCAGATCTGCAGCTTTTTTTCCCATAACAAGGGAGGAAAAATGATTGGGGTGGGTGAGTGGGAAGGAGAAAGCGACTGCATTAGTACAAAATCCTCAATTAGAATGTCTCATTGACCCCAATTTCCTTCCCGAGAATGTCTCAACGTAGGCAATATTTCTTCCGTATGCCACCCGATAAACCCAACCCTGTTTTAAGAATGTTGAAAAGTGCCTTGCTGGATCTGTTTAAAACAAGGTTGTATTACATGTCAAAAGGCCCACGGCTTCACCCTGAATTTTATTAGGAGAAACGGAAGGGATGGATCGCTCTCTCTTAGCTCCTTCCATGATTCGTGATGATATAAACTTCTCTCGTGCCCTGTCTACTTTATGACACAGACACAACCCTTTCTGCATTTTGAGATTTACAACAGGAGGCATGAAGCTGAGATGACTCTTGGGCTGGGGTATTTGGGGGGGTTGTTGAGAGGGGGGCTGTCGCTGTTAATGATACTAATTTTTGTATCTTTATTTTAGATCTTCTGAATTTTATGGGGAAATTGATTAATTTTGGTTGTGTATTTTTGATACTTTATTGTTTATTACTAGAATCATAGAATCATAGAATCATAGAATCATAGAATCATAGAGTTGGAAGAGACCACAAGGGCCATCGAGTCCAACCCCCTGCCAAGCAGGAAACACCATCAGAGCACTCCTGACATATGGTTGTCAAGCCTCTGCTTAAAGACCTCCAAAGTAGGAGACTCCACCACACTCCTTGGCAGCAAATTCCACTGTCGAACAGCTCTTACTGTCAGGAAGTTCTTCCTAATGTTTAGGTGGAATCTTCTTTCTTGTAGTTTGGATCCATTGCTCCGTGTCCTCTTCTCTGGAGCAGCAGAAAACAACCTTTCTCCCTCCTCTATGTGACATCCTTTTATATATTTGAACATGGCTATCATATCACCCCTTAACCTCCTCTTCTCCAGGCTAAACATGCCCAGCTCCCTTAACCGTTCCTCATAAGGCATCGTTTCCAGGCCTTTGACCATTTTGGTTGCCCTCCTCTGGACACGTTCCAGTTTGTCAGTGTCCTTCTTGAATTGTGGTGCCCAGAACTGGACACAGTACTCCAGGTGTGGTCTGACTAGAGCAGAATACAGTGGCACTATTACTTCCCTTGATCTAGATGCTATACTCCTATTGATGCAGCCCAGAATTGCATTGGCTTTTTTAGCTGCCGCGTCACACTGTTGGCTCATGTCAAGTTTGTGGTCAACCAAGACTCCTAGATCCTTTTCACATGTAGTGCTCTCAAGCCAGGTGTCACCCATCTTGTATTTGTGCCTCTCATTTTTTTTGCCCAAGTGCAATACTTTACATTTCTCCCTGTTAAAATTCATCTTGTTTGTTTTGGCCCAGTTCTCTAATCTGTCAAGGTCGTTTTGAAGTGTGATCCTGTCCTCTGGGGTGTTAGCCACCCCTCCCAGTTTGGTGTCATCTGCAAATTTGATCAGGATGCCCTTGAGTCCATCATCCAAGTCGTTGATAAAGATGTTAAATAAGACCGGGCCCAAGACAGAACCCTGTGGCACCCCACTAGTCACTCTTCTCCAGGATGAAGAGGAACCATTGATGAGCACCCTTTGGGTTCGGTCAGTCAGCCAGTTACAAATCCACTGAGTGGTAGCAGAGTCAAGACCGCATTTTACTACTTTTGTTATGTCTGTAATTATGTAATTCTTTTAAAGCCACCTTGAGCATGGTTTCATCTATGGAAAAGCGACATACAAATAAAATTATGTATGTATGTATGTATGCATGACATCCCTGGTGATTCTCCTTGGAACCAGCCTCATGTGGATACTGCATATGCATGCAAAGTGATGGGGGAATATACCATAACTGGGCAGGTGGGCAGCCCTTCCGGGACTGGGATAAGGAACGGGCTGCCCACCAGAAAAGGTTCCCTACCCTTCCCCTACAACAACTTAGGGCCCCTCCAGACTGGTAGCCCCCCCCCCCCAGTGTATTCTGCAACATGTCATTGAATCCAACAATATTGCATTAGTGCTGGATTTATACTGCACAGTCCACTAATAATAATAATAATAATAATAATAATAATAATAATAATAATAAATTTTATATCCCGCCCTCCCCAGCCAAAGCCAGGCTCAGGGCGGCTAACAACAATCAAATAATCAAACAATCAAATAATCCAACTGTGCCCTGGATCCCCACGTCGGCAAGGCGGTGGTCCAGGAGTTCATGATCGACCATGTCGAAGGCTGCTGACAGGTCTAGAAGAATCAGCAGCCCCTACCCGCCTCGAGATATCACTCTACTCTATTAGTTGCTCTACAATGCTCCCCCAGAAAACTTGCCATACGTCCATACGGAAATCGGGAAAATGTCTTAGACGTATGGGAGACGTATGGGAGCCCATAAAGCAATTTTGCCCAAAAAGCTCAACGAGTTTGGCCCCCTCCCCTCCCAAAAAGCTTAACAACTTTTCTGTCCATAGTTACAGTGTTTTAAATATGGCAACCCTAGAATATAAGATATTTCAGCAGGAAGTTAAGGGACATGCACCAATCTGAAGCAAAGCAGGGTGTCCTTCTGAAAACCTTTGCAGGTGCAAATATTGCTGAAAGTGAGAGCATGTATAACCAACCTAACAGCATAATAGGCACAAATAATATTGAATGCACAATAAAAAGAGTGTCTGGAGGGGCCCTTAGGCAATCTGCACTTGCCATGCTATAGCAACCATTCACAATACCCCTTCCAAAGCCGCCAATATACTTATAGGTTGCCAGCTAAGCCCAGTAGTAGAGGCCATTTGTTAGACTCTGGATCGCCAACGTTCACCTCCAACATGCAAAGCAAGCGCCAGGAGGGATTTTCAGTAGAGAGAAGCCACAGGTGGGAGAGTGAGATGCTTAACCCCTAGCCTCCCAGCCACTTTCCTCTACAATCTCTTTCTTAGTTGCTTTCTCCCAATTGATTGGGAAACCTGATCTTTGGTTCATAGGAGGTGGGGGGCAGAGGATGAGGCAAAGTGAAAGACAGGGGAAATGAGATCCTTCTATGGGAATCCACACTGCTGCCACAGGGAAGTTCCATATGAAGGGGAAACTCATAGGATGCAGAGTTTTCATACATCACACAACAATGGCGCCAATATGAGAGTTCCAATCCCAAGATCCCAGGTATTTCCCTGAGTGGTCATATATTTTAACAGAGAAAACTGTTTTTCCTTATGTCAAATCAACTCAAAGTGGAGGAAAAAAACCAAGCAAACCCTTACCTTTACTTTTTCACCATTGATCTCCACTGTCTTAATCATAAAGTCAACGCCGATTGTGGCACCTTGCCCTGGTGGAAAAAGACCCTTGAGAAGGGAAAACAAACATTGTTCATAAAACATTTTCAGCATAAGGAATGTTGGACATTTCACACTGTCGTTGTCCTAGTGGGAGAATCTTGTGAACACCGATCAATGTTCTGACTTGAGGCTCTGTGTCATTACATGCCTCTTCTGAATCTCTTCTTTACGGAAGGCTAGAGGGAAATTTTCAGATTTCCTGCAACAGTAGAATTTTGCTCAAGGCAACAGCCCTGCAGCGTAATAGCAATCAATGAGGCACCACCAACAGGTCCAATTCTAGGTTTTTTGCAGGCAAGGAGGCATCATTCAGTGGCTGGGGAACGTGGCCAAGGAATTGGCATCTGCAGTTCCGTGCACAGATGGTCTCCAGAGTCCCTTGGGGACACTGTCCTCCCTTCGTAAAACGCATGGCCAATACTCTCCTGAGCTGCACACTTTGGATTTCATTTGGATTTCTCGTACACTGTTTTCCCTCGTCCAGCTCAGATAAACCACTTCACAACCACCACCACCCCAAGCTACTGTTCTGCGGCCGGTTTTTCAGAAGATGGGGGACCAAGTTGTGCAAATCCCATCTGACATGGAGGACCAGCCCAATGGAGCAAAAGAATAATAATGTTTGGAAGCTATGAGAGGTAGCTGAAAAGCCCAGTATTTCTCAAAAGTGAAATATGTGCAGATTCTCTCTCACCTCCCCCCAACTTTTTATACAGAAGAGATGTTTGGGTGGTTTTGTTCCCCCCCCCCCCCCCGTGTGCGCAGCAAGCAAGATTTATGTTCCTTGCAAAGGAACACAAATCACCTGGAGATGTCTCCCAGAAACCACCAAATCACAGCGAGTTCGGTCAGTCTGCAGTGCTCCCAGCAGAATTTTAAGTCGGCACTGTTGGAACAGAGCAAGCAAGCAAGCAAAGCCCCAGCTGCCTCTTTTGTTAGCTCTGCACCACAACTTGTTCCTCTTGTTTTGTTGGACACCTCCATCCCTCGGAACACTTACAGGGACGGGCTGTGGAGTGGATAAGCTGGTGTTTTGATTCCCCACCCCCACTTCCCCAGGGGTGGGGGGTCAACTTCGCTCCATCCCCCATGGCAGGCTGCCCATAGAAAAGAGAATATTTCCAGGCACATTCTTTGAAAGGTCTCCACGGGGAAGAAGTGCTGACTGTTTAAAATGCAGAACTGCCAAGAAACATTCTGTGCGTTACGCAACCACTCGGCAAGAACTTCCTTTCTACCAGGCAAATGCAATGTCGCCGCTGACCCTTTCAATGTCTTCTTGCACAGAAAGGGAAGGGGAAAGCCAGTTTTCTGTTACAGTGGTGCCTCGCAAGACGAAAAGAATCCGTTCTGTGATTCTCTTCGTCTAGCGGTTTTTTTGTCTTGCGAAGCAAGCCCATTGAAGGATTAGCGGATTAGCGCTATTAGCGCTATTAGCGGCTTATCTGCTGATCGGATCTGCTGATAAGCGGCTTAGCGGCTTAGAAAAAGGGGGGAAGGAAAAAAACCAGCAGGAACTCGCAAGACATTGTCGTCTTGCGAAGCAAGCCCATAGGAAATTCGTTTTGCGAAGCACCTCCAAAACGGAAAACTCTTTCATCTAGCGAGTTTTCCGTCTTGCGAGGCATTCGTCTTGCGGGGCACCACTGTATTACTTTCCTTCCCCCAAAGTGGCATCACCTGCTCATAGAAATATAACAAGAGCCCATCTGGGTCTGCATCCGATAGGAAGTCTGCAGCACAACAGAACACTCCCCTGCAACTTGGTCATCTAGTCCCACCCCCCAGGCCCAGACAGGGGGGGGGCCATATGGGCCACTTGGCCCGGGCCTCCGATTCCAAAGGGGGCCTTAGTCAGCATATTCACAATCGCAATAACTATATTTTCCATTTTGTCTTTATATGCAGATATGGTTAAAGCCTTGAAATAAAATTATTTGTCAGCATAACTTTTGTGAAAAGTATTTATATACAGTCATACCTCGGGCTGAATACGCTTCATGTTGAGCATGTTCGAGTTGCGCTCCGCGGCAACCCGGAAGTAACGGAGCGTGTTACTTCCGGGTTTCGTCGCTCGCCATGCGCAGACGCTCAAAATGACGTCACATGCATGCGCAGAAGCGGCGAAAAGAGACGCACATGTGCGCAAATGTGCCGTCACCAGTTACGTTTGCTTCTGGATGCGAACGGGGCTCTGGAACGGATCCTGTTCGCATCCCAAGATACCACTGTACTTACTTATTTATAAGACTTCAGCTATCCCCAGGGTAAAAAAAAGGGGGGCACATTATCTACCTGGCCCGGGCCTCTGCCTGGCTCTGCAAGCCCCTGCAACCCCCCAGCGATGCAGGAACCACAGCTAAAGAATCTCCAGTGGATCCCCATCCATCCTCTGTTTAAAAACCTCCAAGTTCCTGTTTGATGCTGCAATCCTCAAATGAGGTGCATGGTCCAACAGGATTTCCCCAGCCTGTCTTCACCCATGAAGCTCATCCTGCCCCAAAACCCAGCAGCAGCAGTACAAGCAGCAGCAGAGACTGCAGTTCAAAGATGGAGAGCCTGCAGCCCTTCAAATGCGGTTGGACTCCAACTCCCATCATCCCGGACAAGAGGCCAATCTGGCTGGGGATGATGGGAGTTGGAATCCAGAAACATATGGAGATCGCCAGACTGGCCACCCTGATACAAGAATATGGGAACACCCGGAAGGTCACAGGCAAGCCACTCCTGCGTTGGCTGATGCCCTCTCTTACTATATGATGGTACAGTCCTGTCTCATACCAGGAGAAGATGGCTGAGGTTCTCCTGGGTCCTAGCTCCTTCCTCCTGTGCACTAACTAACACATATATGAATGTACTGCGTACACATCTGTCCTGTCCTTCTCGTACGCCCAAAGCATCAACAACCCTGAAATGCCACCTTACCTGAGTAAACCGCCGCACTAAGCAGGTCTTCCCCACGCCAGCGTTCCCAATTAAAACTATCTTGAAGAGAAAGTCATAATCTTCCATACTCATTTACACAGCTGCAAGGGAAAGGAAAACAAGGAATTAAAAAAGAAATCCCCAAAGGGCTTCCGTTGCAGCCAGTCTTCTCCAAAGGGCTTTAACTCCTGCTGGTTAAAAGAGCACCAGGTTTCCAGTTAAGCTCCCTGGAATCCACCGGCGACTCAGAATCAGAAGCAAAATACATAAAGGAGGGACGTTAGAAGACCCAGTGACTTATTTCATTATTGACGGACTTTGATCCTCCAGGTATTCAAGGCAAAGGTCACTGCGGTATTGGCAATTTCTCACCAGAACACAGAAGTCATGGCAGCACGTGAACCCAGGAACTACTGTTGCCTGTGATCTGGTAACCTCTAGGTTAGATTACTGCAACGTCTTGTATGTAGGACTGCACCTGAATTTGGCAACCAGGTTGCTCACTGGGCCAAAACGGTTTGAGAATACCACACTAATCTTGGCCTGACTTTACTGGCTGCCAATTAGCTTCCAGGTCCAATTCAAAGTGCTGGTTTTGACCTATAAAGCCTTAAAGGGCTCAGAACTGCAATACCTCAAGGACCGCCTCTCCCCATATAAAGCGACCCAGATTGTGTTGAGACCCTTCTTTGTGTGTCTCCTCCACATGACGTCCAGAGGGTGGCAACACGAGAACGGGGTCTTTTCTGTGGTGGCTCCCCAGGGAGGTTCGTCTGCAGCCTTCATTATACATCTTTAGGCTCCAGGTGAAAACGTTCCTCTTCAACATGGCCTTGAGTAAATGACATTCGATGCCCTTTTAAATGTGTTGTGGGAGCAGGGATTGCTGTTTGTTGTTCTTATTTTCACTACGAATTTCGTGGTTTCTGTATTGTAATTTTATATTTTGAACTGCCCTGAGATCTGTGGATGAGGGATGGTATGCAAATCTAATAAACAATAATATAGTTCCCTTATACAGCAATCAGAGCAACAGTTCCCAAACTCCTTTGGGCCACCAACCCTTTGGTTTCATGAACCTATCCCCAGTTCCCCCTAGCCTGCAAAAAGCATTATTCAGAATAGCAGTCTGAACAACCTGCTAAGGAAGATGATAACACAATTTTTAAAAAATTAAAACAGTAACAAGCGATTGCACATTTTATTCAAAATCCAATTAAAACTACTAAGTTTAATTAATTCAACAACACTGGTGAACTTGATCCATTGATACCAGTTTTTCAAAGCCTGATAGTCATTTACAACTCCAGCGTCCCCCTAGGTAATCCCCACCCACCCACTTTGAGAACCATTGATTCAGACCATTGGGCCACCTAGCCAGCAATGGCTCCTCAATCTGCCCCAGGTTCTCAGGGAGAGAGAGGTCTTTGACAGCTCTGGTTATGTTGGCCTCCAACTGCCTCAACAGACAATGGAGTCCGCCTCCAGAGGTGAAGTCAAACCACTGCGTTAGCAGCATCTAAGTGATTTCCCCGGGGCACAAGCCTGGGCATTGAGTATGGAGGTCCTGGGCAGCCCGGATGACAAGACCCACACACACCCCAGACTCGCTGATATGGTCCAAAGGAAAGCAGAGCAAGATGTCTGGCACCAGCTGGGATGCAGGATTTCCCAGAAGGAGGCGTACAAGGGTACCAGAGATCTTTTTACCTAGAGATGCTGGGAGAGAAGGTGGTACGAAGGGCCATATCACACATTTATAAAGGTTCCCATGGATGGATCAGTATTAGAAACTGGAATACAGTGGTGCCTCGCAAGATGAAAAGAATCCGTTCTGTGATTCTCTTTGTCTAGCGGTTTTTTCGTCTTGCGAAGCAAGCCAATTGACGGATTAGCGGATTAGCGCTATTAGCGCTATTAGCGGCTTATAGCGGCTTATAGCGGCTTATCTGCTGATCGGATCAGCTGATAAGCGGATTAGCGGCTTAGAAAAAGGGGGGAGGGGAAAAAACCAGCAGGAACTCGCAAGACATTGTCGTCTTGCGAAGCAAGCCCATAGGAGATTCGTTTTGCGAAGCACCTCCAAAACGGAAAACTCTTTCGTCTAGCGAGTTTTCCATCTTGCGAGGCATTTGTCTTGCGGGACACCACTGTAGAAAAGCTAGGAGCCAAATGGCTCCTGGGAGCTGGGTTGTGGGCACCAAAACAGAATGTCTAGTTGCCATTTTGGGAGGGGGGAGAGAGTCAGCAACGCTTTATTTATTATTTTGATAAGCATGAACTAATACGCAATTCACCTAAGTGACACATTGTTAATATCACATTTTTAACAGAAATTGTTAATACATGTTTAATGTGTTTACCACAAAAAATATTGGTACCATGCTTTAGTTTCCAAAACACTCTACTCTCTGTTGTTAAACTCCTTAACATATACAGTGGTACCTTGGGTTACAGACGCTTCAGGTTACAGACACTTCAGGTTACAGACTCCACTAACCCAGAAATAGTACCTCAGGTTAAGAACTTTGCTTCAGGATGGGAACAGAAATCACACAGCGGCGACGTGGCGGCAGTGGGAGGCCCCATTAGCTAAAGTGGTGCTTCAGGTTAAGAACGGACCTCCAGAACAAATTAAGTTCTTAACCCGAGGTACCACGGTACTTTGAGGCTTCAAAGCACATACGTTTCAGTAATCCTTGACTGTCAGCCAGGTGCAAAAAATGGCACCCAGGCTTTTTGAGGTGCTCGCAAATGAAGAATCTTTAGGTGTGAAATGCGCCTGGCGCCCTGCTAATTTCGAACCCTGGGGTGGATGTGGAAAGCACGTGGTAGCCCCCCTCTGGAGCCAACTTTGTCATCTCAACCTCGTCATACGAACATGACTGCAACTGGACTTTGGCTACAGCCAACTCACTTCTCGCCTGTTGCTGTTTCTATCCTTCAGTAACAGTGCTGCAATACAGATGCAGCCCTGTGTCACACTCAGTGCTCAGTGACCCTCGGGCAGCTCGAGGTATAAAACCTCAGACGGCAGCTCCTGGGTGCCGTTCAACTTTCTGTCTATAATTGCACAGAAGCCACGGGATAGTTTTGGAAGAAGGCCTTCGGTTTCCCTCTGCTAAACACAGGAAGTGAATTCAGTGTTTAAAGCGGTAAGAAGAACCCTGGTGGCTCAGGCTGAAGGTCTATCTAGTCTGCTTCCCACAGCAGCCCCCAACCAGATGCCTCCAGGAAGACCAAAAGCAGGAAGTGGTGCAAACCCTCTCTCGCTGTTCTTCTCCAGCATTTAGTACTTGGAAGCATGCGGCCTCTGATTCTGGAAGTAGTATTCTGCACAGTCAGCACGGTATCATGGTTAGAGTGTTTGGCTATGACCTGAGAGATTAGGGTTCAAATCCCCACTCAACCATGAAGCTCCCTGGGTGACCTTGGGCCACCCACTGTCTCTCAGCCTAAACTACCGTATTTTTCGCTCTATAAGACGCACCAGACCACAAGAGGCACCTAGTTTTTGCTGGAGGAAAACAAGAAAAAAAATATTCTGAATCTCAGAAGCCAGAACAGCAAGAGGGATCGCTGCGCAGTGAAAGCAGCAATCCCTCTTGCTGTTCTGGCTTCTGGGATAGCTGCGCAGCCTGCATTCGCTCCATAAGACGCACACACATTTCCCCTTACTTTTTAGGAGGGAAAAAGTGAGTCTTATAGAGCAAAAAATACGGTACCTTGCAGGGTTATTGTGAGAACCATGTCTTAAATCCCTGTTCAAAGCAGCCCAGAGATGTTCACGCATACCTTGTGGTAGCAAATTCCATATGGGCTGCGTAAAGATCACCTCCTTCTTGGTCTATCCCGAACTCCCGCCAACGTTCAGCATCACTGAATGACCCTGGGCTCTAATATTGTAAAAGAAATCTCTCTGTTCGCTTCATCCACTCTGCCCATTATCTTGAATGTTCTGTTTTATTATGTCTACTTGTTTGATTTTATTGGTATTGCAGTCATAACAGCCTCAACCAGAAGCCAACATCACTTTTGACTTTTAGGCATCTCCTGAATATTTTTTATTTAAATGGCAGCAGGCCTTTGTGGCTGTTTAATTAGCCAGTCACTTTAATGATTATTTGTAGTATTATTACTATTACTATTATTATTTGTTGTACACCACCCTGATAATTCATGATACAGCAGTAAAGGAATGCTTTTATGAATGAATAAAATAAATAAGAAAGATTATGAATATGTAAACCACTCAGAGTGTTAAAAAAATGTTAAATAAATATTGTAAAATATCAATATACTGTATACCAGCCCTCTGTGAACCCTGCCTTAGTCAGCCCAAAACTAGAAAAAACCAAATGCCTTTAGTGTTTCCTCTAGGGTAACGGCTCTCAATTAGCTAAGCACTGTTTTTCAAAAGCCAGGTTATGGAGCCCCTACTTTTGAAAATCTTGACATCTCTTTGCCAGTTTTTATCATGTGAATGGTGCCACCATACCTTCCAACATTCCCCAGTGCAAAACTGGGCCATGTTCCCATGCGAGTCACATGACCCGTGCGAGATCACAGCCCCCCAAAATAGGATGTCCCCATTGATGGGGACGTGCCTCCACAGACCACCAATTGGGAACCATAGCTCTGGGATGATGTGCTCTGACCCCTTGAGAACTTTAAATGGGATGGGGGAGAACCATGCAGACCGCTTTGAGATCTTTGGAGAAAAACATGGAACATAAATGCAATAAATTAAACTGAATTTCGGTTGCTCTTCTCTTCACCTTTTCCAACACTGCATATATTGGAAAAGCGGGAACCAGAACGACACAATATTCCAAATAGGTCAGGACCACAGATGTATAGAAAGACATCACACGGTTCCTGCATACTGGATCAACTTTTTCATTGAGCAATCTACCATGATGCCAAAATCTCTTTCCTGGTCAGACCCCCCATCAATGCCATGTGAAATTAGGGATTTATTTTATTTTACTAAAAACAATCACTTGGAACACAGAACGAATCTCATTTGACATTTCGTGGCCCGTTTGCCCACTTTGGAGAGATCCTTTGGGAGCTCTCTGTGGTCTGCTTGGATCTTCACAGTTTCATATAATTTAGGGCTATCCACAAACCAAAAAAACCTCACTGCTCTTTCCTGTCTCCACTTCCAGTCCGCTTTAACAAATAAAAACAATAGGGTCTTGCGCACTTGGGAAATGATCTAATTCAGCGTGGTCTGGGATTTCAAAAAATAAACACAGGTAACATCCGTGAGTCCATCAACTATAGTGAAGAAGATTCAATCATGTGCGAGGAAAAGCTTTTACAGTGGTACCTCGGGTTAAGTACTTAATTTGTTCCAGAGGTCCGTACTTAACCTGAAACTGTTCTTAACCTGAAGCACCACTTTAGCTCATGGGGCCTCATGCTGCCGCCGGGCCGCCGGAGCACAATTTCTGTTCTCATCCTGAAGCAAAGTTCTTAACCCGAGGTACTATTTCTGGGTTAGCGGAGTCTGTAACCTGAAGCGTCTGTAACCTGAAGCATATGTAACCCAAGGTACCACTGTAGAAGCATACTGCTAGCAGCAGTGCTGTGCCTGAGTTAATCAACTGCAGTAAACAAGATTAAATTAGCAAGGGTGGAGAAGTCCTTAGGGCAGTGTTTCCCAACCACTGTTCCGCGGCACACTAGTGTGCCGCGAGATGTTGCCTGGAGGGAGGCGGGCGAGTCGGGCGGCGAGAGGCAGGGCGGCGGCGGCGAGGAGAGGCCACCCAGCGTGGGGCTCTCGCCGTCTGCCTGCCTGGCTGCCTGCGAGCTCGTCCGCAGCGCCCGCCTCGCGGCTCTCATTCCCTGCCAAAGCTCACCCAGCCAAGCCGCGCTCTCCTTCCTGCCTCGCTTTGCTGCCTCCTCCCCCCCCACCCCCAAAGCTTGGAGGTTCCCCGGCAAGGGGGAGGGGAAAAAATTGAAACTTACACTTCCGTGCGTCCCTCCCGGCGTGACGCTGCGCGCTGACGTCACGGGGCTGTAATGGTGGTGTGCCTCGAGATTTTTTTCATCAAACAAGTGTGCCTTTGCCCAAAAAAGGTTGGGAAACACTGCCTTAGGGTACAGCAAAATCCCAACCCTTTGAAGCCAAAAGCTGGATTTGCAGGGCATCACATTAGAGATCATTATAGCTTGCAGAAGCCTTAAGAAGGTAAGAAGAGCCTGCTGGATCGGACCAATGGCCCAGCTACTCCAGCGTCCTGTTCTCACGGTGGCCAACCAGATGCCCCACCAAAGCCCTCTCTCCTCCTGTGGTTTCCAGCAACTTGCATTCAGAAGCATTACTACCTCCAGCCAAGTGGGCAGAGCACAGCCATCCATGTTGAGTAGCCATTGAGAGCCTTGTCCTCTGTGAACTGGCCTTGCATTTAAGCACTAGCCTGGTAGCCAAATGGGATGTGGGTGGCGCTGTGGGTTAAACCACAGAGCCTAGGACTTGCCGATCAGAAGGTCAGTGGTTCGAATCCCCCACGACGGGGTGAGCTCCCGTTGCTCGGTCCCTGCTCCTGCCAACCTAGCAGTTCAAAAGCACATCAAAGTGCAAGTAGATAGATAGGTACCGCTCTGGCGGGAAGGTAAACGGCGTTTCCGTGCACTGCTCTGGTTCACCAGAAGCGGCTTAGTCATGCTGGCCACATGACCCAGAAGCTGTACGCCGGCTCCCTTGGCCAATAAAACGAGATGAGCGCCGCAACCCCAGAGTCGGCCATGACTGGACCTAATGATCAGGGGTACCTTTACCTTTACAGCACTAACTGTCAGCAAATCTCCAGAGTTTCAGGCAGGGATCTCTTCCAGCTTGTTCCTGGAGATGCTGGGGACTGAATCTGAATCATAGAATTGGGACAGATCATCTAGTCCCCTGCAATGCAGTTGTCCCATACAGGGATTGAACTTGCAACCTTGGCGTTATCAGCACTGGTAGCCAAAGGTGAACAGGAATGGCATGCAGGCAACAATTTACATCTGATGTGGATGTTACATCAGCTGCGCGTGAGCCTCTTTGCGCTTTTTCCCACCCTTCCCCTTGACTGTGCGTGACTGACTTCTCTTCAGCTATTGCATGTGTCAGGGCCACACAGATAAGGATGATCCTTTGTCCCTGTCTGTGCAGACACAGGGGGGAAGGACACCCAGAACAAAAATACTAAGGGGGTGTGGGAGGACTAAGCTGGTTTTATTGGAAGCAGAAGGCAAAGAGCAGCCAAAACACATTCTGAAAAGGAGAAGGGAGGAGAGAGAGAGAGAGAGAGAGAGAGAGAGAGAGAGAGAGAGAGAGATGGAAACACCCATCTGCAAAGTCTAAATATTTCTTGGAAATCTTTCTGGCTGCTGCAGACGCATTTCTGGCCTCTGGAGTGTGGTGTCAGGGTTGTTACAAATGCTCACAGCTGGCCAGAACAATCAGCTCCCTTGGAAAAAATTGCCAAAGGTCCAGGGCAAATAGAAAACCAACAGACCCTTTGACCCAGCTGGACAATTGCTACAAAGCATACTGATGAAAAGACTGGCTTTTGGGAATACTATAAAAACAGCTGAAGCACTGCTTCAGAAAACGGGGGTGGGAGGGCAAGAAAGAGCAAGGCCCTGCCAAGTTTAGATTTCTTCTCCCCTACAAAGCAAGTCAGGGACTAGACGAATTCAAGCTATATAAATATAAGCCCTATCACATGGCCATAAAATTCTGCAATAAGAGCCAAATTATGTGCTGTTCCAGAAATCCATTATTCTGCTATTGCCCCCTGTTTGGCTATGCAGAGCAATAGAATCCCACCTGCTGAGTGCTGGGGGTCAGATTCAGCATTCGATTTTCATTAGTTTGTTTTCAGTCGTGAGGACCAGGAACTTGTGCCCTCTCGCTCTCTGTCAAATTCTGTGCTTGCAGAAAAGTGTAAGCATCACTCTCCATTTATGATTGTGTACGTTTTGTTGCATTTGCAAACCGTGTTTCTCCCAGCAAAGAACCCAAGGCAACGTACATGTTTCTCCCATGCAGTCTCCCATCCAGGCACTGACCCAACCCGGACCTTCTTAGCATCTGCAAGGTGTTCACCTCCTCTGCCTTCAGACCACACCCTGGGATCTTATGCTGCAGAGATCTCTGCAGTGACTAACCCCATCTCTTCTAGCTTTCACCTGGAATGTTGCTGTTGTCAGGAGGCCAGATGTTTGGCTATGAACAGCTGCTAACAGGACACAACAGAGCAGTCTTGCTCCTTGCCTCTTCCAAACCACCACAGCAGCTCCGAGGCTCAAGGGTGTCAGAAAAAGCACGTCTCAAAACATTTCCCCGGTTTGGGCAGACTTACTCCAGGATGTTGTCTAGACAAAGGAACAGAATGCCTCCCCTCTCTCTTTGCACCCCAGGCGTGTACAGGGAAGGAAGGAACCTGGGCTCCGTGTCCCTCACCAGGCTACACGCCGGCGTGCAAAATATCTGCCCAGGAACAGGAACGCAAAGAGGAGGAGTCAGAGGGAGCAGCCAGGCTGTCGGTCAGCCAGAGCATGCATGCTGCTTGTGGAGAAAAGGCAGCATCAGAGCATCTCTGATTCTGCTCTGAGGTGGCTGGCTGCAGAAAAGGGAGGAGAGGGGGAAATGTAGAAAATAAAGTTTTCAGATGTAGAGTGGTACCTCAGGTTACATACGCTTCAGGTTACAGACTCCACTAACCCAGAAATAGTGCTTCAGGTTAAGAACTTTGCTTCAGGATGAGAACAGAAATCGTGCTCCAGCGGCGCAGCGGCGGCAGGAGGCCCCATTAGCTAAAGTGGTGCTTCAGGTTAAGAACAGTTTCAGGTTAAGTACGGACCTCCGGAACGAATTAAGTACTTAACCCGAGGTACCACTGTAATAGAGCCTGCAATGCTAACTCACTATGTGTGTGGGATAGAGCAGTGTTTCCCAACCACTGTTCCGCGGCACACTAGTGTGCCACGAGATGTTGCCTGGTGTGCCGCGAGATGTTGCCTGGAGGGAGGCGGGCGAGTCGGGCGGCGAGAGGCGGGGCGGCGGCGGCGAGGAGAGGCCGCCCAGCGCGGGGCTCTCGCCGTCTGCCTGCCTGGCTGCCTGCGAGCTCGGCGGGCAGCGCCTCCGTCCGCAGCGCCCGCCCCGCGGCTCTCATTCCCTGCCCCTGCCAAAGCTCACCCAGCCAAGCCGCGCTCTCCTTCCTGCCTCGCTTTGCTGCCTCCTCCCCCCCCCACCCCCAAAGCTTGGAGGTTCCCCGGCAAGGGGGAGGGGAAAAAATTGAAACTTACACTTTCGTGTGTCCCTCCCGGCGTGATGCTGCGCGCTGACGTCACGGGGCTGTAATGGTGGTGTGCCTCGAGATTTTTTTCATCAAACAAGTGTGCCTTTGCCCAAAAAAGGTTGGGAAACACTGGGATAGAGAGGGAAGGGGGCCGGCAGCACCATGGGAATGTGGCTTTTTTTGCTGAGGGAGGACATCTCTTGCAGAATTGTGGGGGGTTTTATGGCTACACACTAGCCAGGCTTTAACTTTTTTTACTCATTTATTACATCTCTCCCAACACTTACTCCAAAGAGCTCCGCTCAGAACACAGGGTTCTCCCCAACCCACACATGATTTTTTTTATTTTTTTATTTTTGCCCTTTCTGGGCTCTTTTAGGGCGGTTTCTACCATTTTAAAAGTCACTTCTGGGTTTGACGTGATGCACGCATGCATGGGTTGTGCGTCAATTGGGCGAACGTAAATGGGGAGTTAGGGACATGGGTGGCGCTGTGGGTTAAACCACAGAGCCTAGGACTTGACGATCAGAAGGTTGGCGGTTCGAATCCCCGCAACGGGGTGAGCTCCCGTTGCTCGGTCCCTGCTCCTGCCAACCTAGCAGTTTGAAAGCACCTCAAAGTGCAAGTAGATAAATAGGTACTGCTCCGGTGGGAAAGTAAATGGCGTTTCCGTGCACTGCTCTGGTTCGCCAAAAGCGGCTTAGTCATGCTGGCCACATGACCCAGAAGCTCCCTTGGCCAGTAAAGTGAGATGAGCATCGCAACCCCAGAGTTGACCACGACTGGACCTAATGGTCAGGGGTCTCTTTACCACTTTAAATGGGGAGATGCCTGTGTAGCAAGCTTGGGGAGAAATGTTCCAGGTTTTGCAGACAGGTAGTGTGTGTGGGTTTCTTCAGCACCTGAATTTCCAAGTGTCGCAAGTGCTTTGGAGGTCTCTGTTTCAGTTCAAAGCCCTGTGGAGAGATGGTGCTTTGGCCGGGACAAGCGCTGAATCTGTGTCCAAAGCATGTCTGCTTCCGTTCTTTATTTGGGACCCCTCCAAATCTTCTCCACACCCCTAGGATGAAGCACTGTGAATGCTCTGCAACACCCTAAGTTAAGCTAATAAAGTATTATTTTGCTGGTGTGAAGACTGAATGACAGATAACATCTGGACGGCAAAATGATGCTACAATTCCATCAGTCTCCAGGATTCCTGATTCTCACCTGCATCTTCACAAGCATCACTTGCAAAGTTGCTACTCACTTCTTGAAAGGAGAGAAGTGTTGCCAGACCCCTCCTCTGGGTGGCTTGAGACAACCCACAGACGCCTCAGAGGAGCCATTTTCTGAAGCAGCAGAAAACCACAGGAGGAAACATCTTTTAAACCCCAGAAGGACAATTTAGCCTCGGCACAGAGGGGAAGAGAGAGCCAGGTGAAAGCTAAAACCATCTTGCCCTTTTCACACAGAAAGAGAAGCCAAGAGTGCATTGCTGTCTTAAAGTAAAATGGAAAAAAATACTGTGACAGGAGGCACTTCCACAGTCTGAGCCGCCAGAAAAATGAAAAATGCAAACTGCAAGCCTCAATCTTGGCTTCTGAGCATCATCAGCTCAGGCCTGGTTCCAACACAAGGCTAAAGGCCAACTACACACGTCCAGGAAAGGGGGGGAGTACACGGTCACCACTGACCCACATCTCCTCCCGTACGGTAGTGATTATTTACAGAGCCAACACAGTGCAGTGGTTAGAGTTGGGCATGGGCCAAGGAGAGGCCACATGTCCAACTTTAGAGAGGACTGTCGTCTGTTGGAAGGGATGGCCGGGCTGAGTTTGTATTGGGAGAAGCCTAAGAACGAGAAACTTCAACGGGTCCAAAATGGAGCAGCCAGATTCCTGGCTGGAGTTCTGTTTAGAATTCGCATAACCCCAGTTTTGAAACAGCAACAGTGAAACCCAGCTTGTTCCCGGGGCCAATTCAATATGCTCACATTAGCGTTTAAAACCTTAAACAACTAAGACCCCCAAGTATCTGAAAAAAGCATCTCCTTCCCTATGGACCCTCTTAGACCCTCTTAACCTTGGCATCTGCAGAGAGAGGGCATTCTCTGTGGTAGCCCCAAAGTTGTGGAATTATGGTTTCGTCACTACACAGCTTTCAGCTGAAGACACTTTATCTTTATTGTGGCCTTTGACACTAGAGATTTATATTACTGCATGCCATCCCAATCTCCAAGCGGTGCAAAATTCCAGGGGTTCCAGGTGCTTTTACCCAGGGTTCGTATTTCCATTAGAATAAGGGACAGTAGAGACTGCGGTGTCTTTATGATATATGGTTTATTTACACATATATACAACCTGAGCTTACAATGGAGAGGTTCACAGCATTAGTACCCCAAGAGGGTCTTGATTCAACCATTGCCACAGCCTTGGCTATATATAAACCATCTGTGCAAACTACAGAAACAGTAGGACAAAATACAAAAATGCAATAAAGCATTGTTATATAAAAAGACAGGGCACAGCTTAATAATCAAAGAAACCCATGAAGTTGCATCTTCAAAGATGTCTAAAGTAACTGGTGGCGCTTTCCAACAGGCAGGGGAAAGAGAGTTCAAAGTTATGCAGAATAAATCATGGAAACTAGTTAAAAATTAAAGCATAATTTATGCAAAAATAAGAGAAATGATGGAAAGTTGCTCAGTTTGCATGATTTATATCCAAGAGGTTATGTCCTTTCCATCGGCCCCACCCCCCGCCATTTTATCCTCACAACAGTCCTGGGAGGTAGACTAGGATAGTCCAAAGTCACCTTGTGAGCTTCACTGTCAAGTCAGGCTTTGAGTTTGGGCACCTGCCTCTTCCTCCTCCTCAGTCGCCCCCAATATACAAGTCCCAGCCTGCTTGCGCAGCCACCCATCCCAGCATTTGCAGGTTCCAAACCTGCAAGGACTCTGTGGCTCTTCTCTCTGTTTGTTCATCATCTAGCTGTGCTCCTGCATGACCCCACCTCCTCAAAGAGCAATATAGTCCCTTTCTCAAAATGTAGATGCCGTTCTACCTGAGCTCAGGAGCCTTGCCAGGAGCAAAAAGGCAGCCAAGCAGATACAGATGCTGCCTAGATGTGTTCTCTCATAGCCAAGGACATCAGAGATGAGATGTCTGCAACCACCCATTACACGGTCTAGCCATTAACTTAAAACATCGAGATAGCTGCTCTCTCTGTAGTCGCCATATCTCCCGACTTGGATCCTAAATGTAGTCTGGCTCTGAGGCTGTCTTTAGCTCTCAAAGGAGAGAGAGATGAAAGGCTTACTGAAAAGTAAACCCAAGATTGCACTGTAAAAGACTGAGGAATGCAGTTATAGCCATCTTCAACCTTTTCAGGCAAAGACCTCATCTTTACCCCTAACATTCAAAAAGGGACCCATTTAAGATTTTAAGTTGTATGTTTGTCTTTCTCCCATCTCTTCCAATCCACTCCCAGACCTTTTTAACTCATCCTCTGCATCCCTCTCCTTCTGCTACCCCCCTCCTCCTTGGAACAATTTGAAGAAAGTGAGAATGAAAATGGTCCTGGAGCTAGTGGCCTGACCCACCTTGGGTTGGGGGCCGCTGGACCCTGTTGTGGGTCACCACCCACCAGCCAAAAAACCATGATCAAGCCTGCAGTGCTGGAAGGAAGAAGCAATGATCTCAATGGACTTGCTTCCACATAAGAACGCAAAGAGAAATCACAAGTGATAACCAATTACATTACTTTCCAAAGACATCTGAAGGCAGCCCTGTATTGGGAAGTTTTCAATGTGTGATGTCTTCAGAAAGTAATGTAATATAGGATTGTGCTGCTGAATGCTAGACTCTTAAAGTGGGCTGCCATAATTTGCGATGCACCAAGGCGTGCACGCAATTTTGACTGGCCAGGTGCTTGCCAACACCTTCTCCCCTGCAATCCTGATTTTAGAAATCCAAAGCAGACAGGAAAAACAGCCTCTGGGTCACCATTTGTGGGTGGTGGACTTGTCTCGCTTGGTGGGCCGCAAGCTGTGCAGATGTTCCTTGTTAGCGGGCAAAGCCAAAGCAAGAAAACATCTGCATCTTTGTGGACAAGGTAGTGCCAGAACTATTGACATACAAATCTCACTCGCAGTCAATATGCAAAGCATTCTGGGTTGTTGGCAAAGTTTTGTGTGCATGCAAAAAGCTGTCTGCCCTCAAGGAGTTTACAATCTTAGGAGAAAACAACGAAGAGCAGAGAGGAACAGGAGGGGCGAGAGTAGCTATGGAAGAGTGCAAGCAAATGCAGTCACATTTCAACTTAAATGCTGAATCCACGTTCTCCAGCATCGGCTTCAAGATACATGTGACACAATGTAGTGGAAATGCGGAAGACGACTGTATTTCGAGGAGTTAGGTGGCATGTCCCTTTCCCTTTAACACCCCCAGTTTGATTCTTGTGTTTCGCACACCTGTCGGGAGTTTCTTGGGTTCTTCCGTGTTGCAAGTGCTGGCTGGATGCCCGGCTGCAGGTAGTGGGAGACTCTCAGCCGCTCTGTATTAATTCCATCTCAGGGTCCTGGGCTAATCATGAGTAATGCCAGGTGCACTTGATTACATTAAGGCAAGCTATAAAAGCCACAGGTGGGAGGGGCCTGGGGAGCTTCTGCCCAGATCAAAGGACCTGATGCTGGGAGACCGAAGGGCAGGGTCTTTCTCCTGCTGCTCTACCTGGGGCTCCAGGCAGCTGAAGGGAAGATTGGGTAGCCCCTGTCGGGTATGTTTTATGTTATGCTTTGTATGCCTGCTGTTTATTTGTTAATAAAACTGTTTTGGTTCCCCTTCCACCTCCTCATTCCTTTTGTCCTGATATCCTTGGAAAGAACTGCTGTATTTGGCAGCACACACTATGGCAATGCTCTGCTCAGGAACAGAGCTATGGTGGTATGTCAAATCATGTGGTGTAGGACCCCAGGCGCCAGCCCTACCCCAAATGTCCCCACACACATGCCAGCCTGCCCCCTGTACTACCAACCTCCCCAGATTGAGCAGAAAAGTCTGAACGTTCCCCACAATTGGGAACCCAGCATAACAGGGGTGCTCAGGTACGGAGAGGCTCATAAGTGCATCCAGCCCAATGTGCTTAGAATTCCCCTCCAGGCATTCTTGCTCAACAGGCCAACAGCTGGAAAGGAGGCTTAATTGTGAGCAGATATGCAGAGAAGCAAAGCCCTCTACATGCACATACATGTTCAAAGTGAATGTGTGAAGACAGCTGCGGAGTCAGGCACACATTACTCTCACAGAAGATATTGGCACATGGAATCATGAAGGTTGGAAAGGAGCTTCCAAGTGCACTCAGATGAACATTCTTAGAAGACCCTTTCGGGCCAAGAAGGTTAGGAGTTTGCATGCAGGGCAGGGATGTTAGAAGGGACAATTGCATGCGTGCCCCCATGCCCCCTAGACAACCCCCCCACCTACTTTTTAACCCGCCCATCAATCTTTCACAACAGCCCTGTGAGGAAGGTCAGTTTTATCCCCAGACAGCAGACGAAAGAGAAGGGAGCGAGGCTTGCCTGTGGTGAATGAGTGAAGGAAGGGATTTGTGGTCACTTCCTTTGAATTGAAATAAATGGCTGTATTTTCATTTCAAAGCCAAAGTTCCTTCCTGCAGACTTGCAATGCAAATAGATACAAAAACGAGGAAGAAAGAATGAGAACAAGAGGGGGCGGGGTGAGGGAAGACATAAAAAATTGATGCCTCGATGGCAAAACCCAGCACATTACCAACCCTGTGGGTGCAAGTTGCATTTTATAGGCAGCAATATAGGGTGGCAGGTGTTAGCTCAGTGTCCTTGGTCTGATTATGTCGCTGGCTTCAAAAGGAGCAGACTCGGGCCCTTTAATTAGGATGCATGGCGGAGCTTATTTTACGCCTCTGCCCAGCGCAGAGCAAGCAAGCAGGACAACCCCCCTGGGGAATTTTTCTCCGCAGAGCTCTATTAAACGCACAGGTGTTAATGCAACTGCATTCTGGCACACAGGGAACGTGCAGCATTTCATGGCTCACACGCTGCTCTTGGAAGCGGAAATCAAGGCTGGCATCAACGTCTAATCCCAGCTCTGCTACAGACCATAAGTTTTAAGGGACTTGGAAGGAGTCCTTCTGATAAAAAATGGGGGGAAACAGGCACTGCCTTGGAGATAGATACCACAATCTCTCTTTGGTTAAAAAAAATAAAAATGGTTTTGTGGGTTTAAGAATCTTTGCCGGTTCAGATACACAGTCCACCTAAACCAGCATTTTGTTTTCAGCCGAGCTACTGGTCAGTGTTCCCGACAGCTGTAGTGTTAAGTGCAGCACTCCAGCCAACCAGCTGTGCCTGATATCAGTCCCTTGCACCTTCTTGCAACCTGCAGGGTGCACTGGCACCGATGCCTGCCTTCAGCTTACCTGATGGCAGCAACAGCAGCACACAGCCATTTTGATTTCCCACAATGCCAGGGGCATAGTGTTGCTCTAGGGCATTGTGGGAATTTGAATCTTGCCTGCTGGCCAGGTGCTTCTCTTTCCCCTCTTCACGCCCATCACCTCTGCTGGCAAAATCTGAGAGGCCGGCAGGTCTGCCAACCTGTCAATGGCCTGACTTCACAACAGCGCACGGTTTGAAATCAGCTGAGCTTAGGGCATAATGGGAAATTTAAACAGAGGCCTGCTGCTGCCAGGTGAGGCAAAGGCCAGGCAGCCCAATAGTGGGACACTTTAGCAAGGAGGTTCTGGAAACCTGAATCTAGACCTCAAGAGACCCAGCAGCACTGCCCCGAGAGGAGGCAGAGAGGGACTGTTGGTATCTGTCTCAAGAGACAACGGAGTGTGCCTCTGGGGGTGACGTCAAACTGCTGTATTAGCAGCACCCAAGTGACCTCCCTGGGGCACAAGCCTGGGCAGTGTGTATGGAAGTCCTGGGCTGCCCAGTCAACAAGACCCCCCTCTCGACCTTGGTCCAAAGGAAAGCAAAGCAAGACGTTTGGCACCAGCTTGGCTGCAGGAGTTGCTGGAAGGAGGCGTACAAGATGCCATCCAACCATCTGATGGACTCCACCGCATTTGTGTAGGGTTTACTCCTTGGCCTTTACTTCTACCAAAGATATCCCGCAAGGCAGTGGAGGTTTAGGGTCAGAGTTTCCCTTCTCTAAAATGGGCTCCCATGCCAGGTGGGCGAGCTGCATCTGCCCCCCACTTCCTTCTACAGCATGTGCAGAAACGGTCTTTTTTTTAAAAAAAAAAAATTAGGAATTTCAACATAAGAATTTATCAAAAATACATCATCATCTTCTTTCCCCCCTTCCCCCTCCCCAAAGAAAGGCCCACCCCCTAGACTTCCCTCAGCTCCTCTTTCTGATTTCTCAACAATATTGTTCTCTGCATATTACAGAAATGTATAAATCCTTGATTTATCTATCTATATATTGCCAATAAAGAAAAATTTGTGAATGTTTATTCAAAACCTGCCAAGGAGTCCAGTTCATTTTGTTGTTTCTTTAAATACTTTGTAAAAGGTTCCCATTCTTCTTTGAAGTCACAGTTGTCCTTGTCACAACTGTGTGTGGTAGTTTGTGTGTCAGTTTCGCCAATTCCGCATAGTCCATCACTTTCTCTTGCCACAGTTTACAGAAACTGTCTTATTGACCATTGGACCCACTACAGATCTCATCTGCTCCATCCACTGAAGCCTGTCTTCACAAGCAAGGGAAGCCCCTAACTCACTAAGAGTTTGAGACCCTTTGGCTACCCTCACCTGGTTTAGCTGGGGTCTAAACCACAGAGCCTAGGACTTGCCGATCAGAAAGTCGGCGGTTCGAATCCCCACGACGGGATGAGCTCCCATTGTTTGGTCCCTGCTCCTGCCAACCTAGCAGTTCAAAAGCACGTCAAAGTGCAAGTAGATAAATAGATACCGCTCCGGCGGGAAGGTAAAAGGCGTTTCCGTGCGCTGCTCTGGTTCGCCAGAAGCAGCTTAGTCATGCTGGCCACATGACCCAGAAAAACTGTCTGCGGACAAACGTCGGCTCCCTCAGTCAGTAAAGCGAGACGAGCGCCGCAACCCCAGAGTCGTTCACGACTGGACTTAACTTAGGGTTCCTTTACCTTTTTTAGAAGCTGTTCCTGGGGTATGGCCACTGTCACATGCTGACAGCTTCCAGGAGTCGCAAGAGAGAGCTGTGTGCAGCATGGGGACCAGACAAACTACCCCAGAAGGAGCACGACGTGTCCCCCATCAGGGGTACTACCTCTCCCCTAACACCCCATACATTGCCAGGCAGAGAGGGATAAGACATCAATAAACAAATAAAATCTGGCCTCATGCTGAAAGGTGATCCTCAAGGCTCTAAACCTCTTCTTCCTAAATAGTTACACGCGCACGCGCACACACACACACACACACACACGCTTCTCTTCTTTCTCCTGGATCAGTTAGACTTCATGCAGGACTGCTTGAAATTCAATAGCTACAGCCTGTCCCGAAAAGGAAAAAAATAGGGGGGGGGGGAATCTTCCACAGATGCACAGAAACATGTAATAAACTGTCTTGTGCTTTCATGGCATGTGAAAACCCCGAGGCTGAAAAGATTGTGCTGAAATGAGGTTTCAAAGCCGTAATGGGACAATATTGCTGAATAATCAGAAGAGGCTTACAAGAACTCACAGTGCTAGAAGCATGTGAATGGAAAACCAATTTTTCTTTAAAAAATAAAATAAAAATAAACCCACACACCAGGCTGCAAGATCCTATTCCTTCTACTAGAAACCAGAGTTGTGCTTCCCAAGCTATGCAGCACATAAGGGAGAATATTTCTTTTCAGAATTTGTTGGCCTCCCCTTCGGAGGTACCGCTCACAACAAAGTGACATAAAGTGACTTTACAAACACAACTGTCAACACTAATGCCAGCTGCAATACAGATGAAAAATAAAACCTAAGAACCATACCTATACAAATAAAAAACACATCCCACAGAATCTGCACCCGCCCCAGCTAAAGCCCCCTCGAGTCTCCATCTGGGGAAAAAGAAGGATATAAATATGCTAGTAACAACCTTGACAGTAGAAAATCAGGGGGAAAAGGTTCCCCAACAACACCTTGCTAAAATGCTTATTATGTGTTGCACGTTATTACAAACTGTATTTATGAAAAGTGTTTTAAATGTTTGAATTTTATTTGAGTTATGGAGAGCCGTCTCCAGTCACAGGATAGCTGTCGAAATGAATCAGCAGGATGAACTCACATCCTTTTATTTCAGTGGGTCTACTTTGAGCTGAATTTACGTTTAACACAACCCTATGAACGTGCAGTGTTTATCATTCCCATTATTAGCAGAATTTATATCCTGCCTCTGCTCCCAAAGCAGCTCATGTTTTACTAAATCATCATACTGCAAACTGCCTTTTGCGGCCTCTGGAACAATGGGAAGCATATACATTTATTAAATAAATACAGCCCGCCACCCCCCACCCCACAAAACAAAACCCTAGAGCTGGGTGCAGCTTGCTGCTTCTTAGCTTTTCTCCCACGTCCTCCCTGCTCCTCGGCCCATTTCTTGATTTCCCTCTTTGTGCTGGAAACACAATCACTCTCCGCTCCCCATCTTTCGCCTGCCGCTCAAGGGGCAGGAGACCGGCCCACCGATATATTCCACACGGAGCAGAACCACGTGACAGCTCCTGCAGCAGCTAAATTGCAACCCCAGAGAACAGAGAATCAAAGATCCGGCCAGAGAGCTGCTACTCCGGCCCCCGCTAGAACCAGGCAGCCCTGCGCATGCCAGGCCTCTCCCAGCTGGCTGCCTCGCGCATCAAAATTGAGAGCTGTCAACTTCCATTGGCAGGGTGGGTTTAGGGGGAGAGAAGAAATGGGCAGAATGAGACACATGTGGAATCCCAATTCTTACACACACACACACACACACACACACACACACCCGGTTGCTTCTGTTCCTTCAAACCCTTGCCAGGCAAAAACTACCTACTTAACTTATTTTATATCCCCCACCTTCCCTCCCGAAAAGCGGTCCAGGAAGGCAAACGCACAAACGCTGCCCTGGACTCCTCTGGGAGGAAGGGCACAGTATAAATTCAATTATTAAAAACCATTTAAAACAGGGGTAGGCAACCTAAGGCCCATGGGCCGGATGCGGTCCAATCGCCTTCTCAATCCAGCCCACGGACGGTCCGGGAATCAGCGCGTTTTTACATGAGTAGAGTGTGTCCTTTTATTTAAAATGCATCTCTGGGTTCTTTGTGGGGCCTGCCTGGTGTTCTTACATGAGTAGAATGTTTGCTTTTATTTAAAATGCATCTCTGGGTTATTTGTGGGGCATAAGAATTCGTTCATTATTTTTTCACCCCAAAATATAGTCCGGCCCACCACATGGTCTGAGGGATGCTGGACCAGCCCAGGGCTGAAAAAGGTTGCTGACCCCTGGTTTAAAACATCCAAAAACAATTCCAAGGCAGCTGCAGACTGGGATAAATCTCGACCGAAAAGGCTTGTGGTAAAGAGGAAGGTCTTTAGTAGGGCACCGAAACAGCAACAGAGACAGCGCCTGGCTAATATTCAAGGGGAGCGGAATTTCAAAGGGTAGATATCACAACACTAAAGGTCCTCTAGGTAAGATGGTACCTGAGGGAGCCCTCATCTGCAGGGTGCAGTGATCAGTGGGATATATGAGATGGTCTTTCAGGTATCCTGTACCCAAACTGTCAGGGAACTGACATCGAAGCGAGAGGCGAAGGGGAGGCTCCCAGATGATGCTGGCGAAGGACCTAGCAGCAGGGGGAGAAACAGCTCAGTAGAGGGGGAAGCCAATCAGCGCAACACCAGGGATAAAGGGAGGCAGACGGGGGAAGTGGAGAGAGGGCTCAGGGACTCTTCACTGGACATCAGTGAGGAGAGCCCAGGTCCTCCGCTACCCACGCCTACCCTGCGCAGAAGACTCCCGCGCAGTGAGAGGAGGAGGAGACTGGGTGTCAAACAACTTTTATGCTGGAAGAGGTTCAAGAAACGCCCACTGACGGATTCTGCCAGTGACTGAGGCAGCCACCATGAGAAGGGGCTGTGTAGTCAGAAAGGTTTAACAAGGCAAATTAACCGAGAAAGGCACCAGTTTACGCACAAGTAACTCATACCCATTACACAAACATAGGGATTTATATGCCAAAACCAGCACCCTAAACTTAGCCTGGCAGCTAATTGGCAGCCAGACTTCTTCCGATTTTGAGCCTACAAAGCTGTCTCAAACCGCTGGTCCATCGAGCTCTACACTGGCACTGCACTGATTGTAGCTGTACACGCTCTATAGAAGTGACTAGATTTTTTTATATTAAAAATCATTGTACTATCATCATGAGCTTATTTAAACCTGGATCATGGTGGACAACATCATCTTAGGTTGACCAGTTTCTGACTCTGCCCTCAGGCATTACCAACTGGGGTTTAAGCGTTTATACAGTATCAGCGCAATGCCATTATCTGGCTAATTAAAAGGTCTCTAAATCATGCGCAAGCTTTTGAGTTCTCCAGAACTCTTCACCAAGATGGGAGAGGATAGATATCTATTGCGCCATGCAAATACGATACATGCCAGCTAGTCTGGCAGGTAGTCACTTGTGCCATCGTGTAAATATGATAGGCATAAAGGTAAAGGGACCCCTGACCATTAGGTCCAGTCATGACCGACTCTCGGGTTGCGGCGCTCATCTCAGTTTATTGGCTTCCGGGTCATGTGGCCAGCAGGACTAAGCCGCTTCTGGCGAACCAGAGCAGTGCATGGAAACGCCATTTACCTTCCCGCCGGAGTGATACCTATTTATCTCTTGCACTTTGACGTGCTTTCGAACTGCTAGGTGGCAGGATCAGAGACCGAGCAACGGGAGCTCACCCTGTTGTGGGGATTCGAACCGCCGACCTTCTGATCGGCAAGTCCTAGGCTCTGTGGTTTAACCCACAGCGCCACCCACGTCCCACATGATAGGCATACAAGCACTAATAAACTTCTCATCCCCTGCTTTCCCCCTTTTGTTTACTGCCTAGCCTGATGAAGACAGATACTTCTTCAGAAGTGTGCATGCACACGAAAGCTCATACCAAGAACTAACTTAGTTGGTCTTTAAGGTGCTACTGGAAGGAATTTTTTTATTTTGACTATGGCAGACCAACACGGCTACCTATCTACTACTGAAGACATAGCTGTCAACCTTCCCTTTTTTTGTGGGAAATTCCCTTATTCCAGCGCTGTTTCCCCGCTGCTTCCTGCTGCTATCCCGGATTGTTAGATATTCCTGTAGACTGTCCCCGGGACAGGTGAGGCTGCTGATCCATTATTTTCAAGGCTGCTGATCCCTTATTTTCAAATCTGAAAGTTGACAGCTATGCGAAGAGTTCTGGAGAACTCAAAAGCTTGCACATAATTTTGTGAATATTCAGCTGATCAAAGTATTGCAATACTATGGTCATTTTTCTTTTGGGCCAATCAGGCTTCCTTTGCTTTTTAACTGGGATTTCCACATCACAAGCTGTTCCTGGCCCAGCCAATGGGGATGGTAAGAGTTGTTAATGACTCAAGGCAAATGGTTCTATCAGGAGAGGGAAGTTTCTTAATGACATCCATTTAGATGGACACTTATCAGATGGCTGGTTCATTAGGAAATGGATTGGGTCTGATGGGTGCGAGACGGCTCCCTGGGGGCATGTCTGCTATTTCCTGGCCTGTATGTAATAGGCAAGTTCATGTACCATAACTTGGAGCCAGTTTTCACTGACAGATAGCGGATGTGCCAAAAACAAAAAGTAAACAAAACCAGGTCTTCCAATTGATAAGGTGCCCAGCTGCAGCTCTGCTGTATGTAACAGAGGTGCAGTTAGGCCTCCTGGTTCTGCTGCCAAAAAAAGTTTCACAGGGCACTCAAGCAACTCATGACAAGGAACCACAACTGTTAAAAGTGTGACCTCCCTTACCTGTTCTGTTTGAAAAAGCACAGTGGGGGGCAACCATGTACAAACAGCGCAGCCTTACTCAACAGATTTGCTCTGCTGAAGCGTGGTCGCAATTGCTGACTGCAAGCAGCACAAAAAGTTTGGGTTCTTTAAAAAGATTATTTAAAAAGAAGCAGCAGCAGGGAGGCCACAGGAACAGCATGGCGGAAGGAGAAGAAAATGAATTCAATCTCAAATGCCATCAGGAGGACCCAATACATGCATTTCCCTGTTGCAGACTTAACTGCAATGATGGACCGACTGTGATTATCAGTTAAAAGCAGTTGGCTAGTTCAGATGACAACCATGAGCTAGGTTAAGAACTTTGGGAACTTAAAAAAGAAAGGTCACTTGATAGCGGGACAGTCCACATATATATTGGCCTATTCCAGCCTCTTTTTCTTAATGGTGACTAATTCTGCTCAGAATGTACAGGAAAAAGCTTTTTGGTTCCTGAAATTCATTCCGATTGTGCAGGTAAAATATAACTGATAGAATTCTACAGGATGTGGTGTTAGTGTGTGAAATCAGCCAAGATCCAGTGATCCCCAGGCATGCATCTCCAGACGGTGGAGATGTTAGGCACCATCCTGGTACCCGGGCATCTTCACTTGGCTGCAAGTGGGCGACAGCCAGGGCGCAAAATGCACCTGGCGCGTGGCTAATTTCAAACACTGGCGTCAATGAGCCATAGGATACCAAACAGCACACCACAGGCCATTTCACAAACTGCAGTTCCTGAGACACTCTGGGTACTGTGTCTCGTTCTAGATGCCACATTTTTAGGAGGAGATTGACAAACTGGAGTGTGTTCAAAGGAGAGATACCCGAATGGTAAGGGGTGTGCAAACCAAGTCCTACAAAGCACAGCTGAAAGAGTACATTTAGCAGGGAGAAGAGAAGATTCAGGAGAGGCAAGATAGCGACCTCCAAATACCTAAAAGGATTCCACATAGAAGAGGAGGCAGATTTGCATTGTTGCTGCAGGGGGTAGGAGTGGAACCAATGGGTGTAAATTTCAGAGAACCACGTCTTCCATTCTAACCTTGCAAAATCTCCTCTTCTTCCTCTTGCTTACTCATCCTTGCCCTTTCTGTTTCCAGAGCATGTCAATCTGTTAGCGATGCCAGTGCACAAGAGGAAGAGGAGGTCTCTTTGCAAGGAAAGGAAGAGGCACAACTACAAAGGGGCGGGCAGACCATCCCAAACACCTTGACGGGCCTGATCTGGCCCATGGGTTGCAGGTTCCCTACCCCTGACCCACAGGATGGGAGAACTACCAGAAAGACTCTTCCTATTTTGAATGACCAGGGATAGCTCCGTTGGTGAATAACGCCAAGCTTGTTAGGGAGAAATGATGTCTAAAGAAAGTGTTAAAGCAGAAAGCTCAGCTATTAGAACTGCAGGCGTTGCTACAAATAAAACTAAAGTGTTCACTTCGTGTCAACACAGTTGCGCCACTAACTGAACTGCTTATTTACTGCAGGATGAAATTTCATGAACTGTTGAGAAGGATGGGAGGAAAAAATGAACTCAGGGCACCCTTTCCTATGCTAATGCAAAAAATATGGCGCTCTGCAAGTACTTTGTCCTTTGTTCTCTGCTTCAGATGATTTCCCAAGGCACTGAACACAACTAATCATAAAGTTCATCATATTTAAAGGCCCCTTGAAAGAAGCAGTGGTTAACCACTGCACCAAGATTTTACACGCATGCCCCACACTAAGGGCTCCGCTCGCTGGCCCCATCTACCCCTTTGCCCAACCAACACCCCCCCCCATCATAGCTGTCGACGTTTCCCATTTTTAAAGGGAAATTCCCTTATTCCGAATAGGATTCCTCGCAAGAAAAGGGAAAAGTTGACAACTATGCCCCCAATACGCATCACCCACTCCCTCACGAACACACCATTTCTTTCCTATCTGAGTCAAATTCCATCAGTGACTCACAAACTTGCTACATCCAATTACAGTGCTTCACTTGGAAGTGCCTTTAAACACAGTTCACCAAGTGCAATCAGCTCAAACGGTGTCTGCCGCGTAGGAGCAAAACTGTTGGCATCTTCAGAAACAAACTTGCAGCCAACGCTGGTGCTGAGCTCTAAAGCCCCAGGTCCTTTCAGGATATGTGTGGGGAAGCTTTGGTCCGCCAGATGTTGCTGGGCTCCCATCATCCCAAGCCATTGGCCATGCTTGCAGGGGCTGATGGGAACTGTAGCTCAGCAACCTCTGGAGGGTGAAATGTTTAGGCGGGTATATCAAGGACAGATTGCACACATTTTAAACTACCCAAGCCTGGAGGTCAATACGGCCCTTATGACTAGCAATAGGATTTGAAGCAGGTTGGGTATGGACTGCATTTTGGCATTCCTTACAGCACGTTCTTGAAGACTACTTATCTCCTCTTGAAAACATGACTGTGCTCAGACTTCCCTGATCCCCTGGATTCTGTGCCTCTGCGTTTCCAATATTCCCCTGACGTTTTTAATGATTTTATGCTATTTCTATAGTTTATATGTACACTGCTTAGAGTCTTTCCCTCCTAGTATTAAGCAGACCAAACGTTTTCTCAGACAAGTGAATAAATAGGGGTGGGACTATCCTGCTCAGGTCCTCACCAGACAGCCTACGGCCTTCCCTAACCTAGCTGAGCCATAAATACTCCCAGGTCACGGCTGCAGTGTTGCCTGTGCCAATGGCCTATTTTAAGCCATGCCTGTCTGGCTGACCATCTCCGTGCAGCTGCCTCCTGCTCACTTCAGGACACTGCAGCATAGACCCCAAACCATGAATGTTCTGCATGAACCTCAGGCCAACAGCTCCAATGCCAGCCCCGTCACCCCAAAATCCAGCAGGTGCTCGTGTTAGTTCCTGCTGCTGAAGCCTACAACCCAGTGCTGGCAGTGAGTGACAAAATTAGACCTTACATATAGCTTAACTTTCCCATTATGCCGCTTGAACAAAACTGGCAGTCCGCAACCCCGGTTTCAGTTAAAATTACATAGGATTGTCAACAAGGTACAGTTACTGCAAAGGGATCGTTTCGCCATTTAAATCATCGCACTAAAAGGAGGCAGCACAACAAAGAAGACTCCTTATTCATCAAGAAAGGCCACCGCAGAATCCTCCAGGGTGCTGCTAATTCCCACATTTATTTCCAAACTGCTTGTCTGTTAATTTGCTTACAGTGTGAGTAGTTGATGTGTTAGTCAGGTACAGAAGCCTACAGGGCTAGAATCTCTGGCTTCACATGCAGCGGCTTATATCAGCCTGGATAGCTCAGTTGGTAAGAGCGTGGTGCTGATAACGCCAAGGTTGCAAGTTCAATCCCTGTATGGGACAACTGCATTGCAGGGGGTTGGACTAGATGATCTGTCCCAACTCTGATTCTATGATATAGATCAACATACAGCTTCCATCCCACCCAACAACCATCTCAGAAGATGAAGCAAGCCTTAGAACTGCCGGGGAACAGATGTAGTTCAGCAGTAGACATCTACATTGCATGCAGAAAGGCCTCAGATTCAGTCCCCAGCATCTCCAGGAACAAGCTGGAAGAGATCCCTACCTGAAACTCTGGAGATCTGCTGACAGTTAGTGCTGTAAAGGTAAAGGGACCCCTGACCATTAGGTCCAGTCGTGGCCGACTCTGGGGTTGCGGTGCTCATCTCGCTTTATTGGCTGAGGGAGCCAGCGTACAGCTTCCGGGCCATGTGGCCAGCATGACTAAGCTGCTTCTGGCGAACCAGAGCAGTGCACGGAAATGCCGTTTACCTTCCCACCGGAGCAGTACCTATTTATCTAATTGCACTTTGACGTGCTTTCGAACTGCTAGGTTGGCAGGAACTGGGACCGAGCAACGGGAGCTCACTCCGTCGTGGGGGGTTCGAACCGCCGACCATCTGATCGGCAAGTCCTAGGCTCTGTGGTTTAACCCACAGCACCACCCGCGTCTCACAGTTAGTGCTGTAGACGATACTAATCAAGATGGACCAATGGTCTGAGTGCTACCTACGTTCCACCAACCCAGCAGGCAGCTGTATGGGAAAGGGCCTCCCCGGTCTAAACCTAGCTGGCCAAACAGTTCCATGTCACAAACATTCTAGTTTCACTGAAAGTGAATTCAGTCCTGGATCTCCTGGCTGCTTTTTAATCAGGGCTAGCCATATTATTTTGCACATAAGATGGTAAGAACTGATTTTTTTAAAAAACAACCTTTTATTCCCCAGTCTCAAGACCAAAAATCAATATGCTAGTGCTGTGCAGGGAAGAAGAAAAATAACAAGTTTAGATGCCTAGGCAACTCAATGTCTGGGATATCTTTTAAACGCAAACTATAAACATATTTCCTCTATGACTTGCATGTATTTTTTGCTGGCTATAGTTATATACCCTCCAACATTTCTTTGATGAACATAGGGACGTCCTATTTCATAATAATAATCATCATCATACCCCGTCCATCTGACTGGGTTGCCCCAGCCAATCAGGGCGGCTTCCAACACGTATAAAAACAAAATAAAATATTAAACATTAAAAAACTTTCCTATACAGATGTCTTCTAAAGGTTGTATGTATAATTACTTATCTCCTTGGCTTGGTGATTCCCTAACACCATACCCTCCAATATTTCTTTGACGAAAATAGGGACGTTCTAAGGAAAAGTGGGACCTTTCAGAATCAAATTGGAAACTAGGACAGCTTCTGTAAATCCGGGTCTGTCCTGGGGAAATAGGGACACTTGGAGGGTCTGTAGTTATAGCTCTCTCTACCTTTAGGAATTGCAAAGGTTCTCACCCCACCCATTCTTTATAACATATTTTGCTTCAAATGCTTTAAAGCAGGCATAGGCAAACTCAGCCCCCCAGATGTTTTGGGACTACAACTCCCATCATCCCTAGCTAACAGGACCAGTGGTCAGGGATGATGGGAGTTGTAGTCCTAAAACATCTGGAGGGCCGAGTTTGCCTATGCCTGCTTTAAAGGCCCTCCAAAAAGAGCAATTACTGCCATACTAATTATTTAGTGGTAGAAAATAAAAGACTACTAGGCTGTTCCACAAATAATTGAATCAGGCAATCTGAGTCTGGTCTTTGAGATGTCAGGGTGGGCATGCTGGTTTGAATCCCAGTGAGTCAGCTCAATTGACTTCTGAAGCAGCTTGGAAAGGGTCCATTCTGCAAATCTGCTGTCCACTTGAAATCACTGAGATGGCCCTAAGATAAAGGAGATCACCAGCAATCCCATGTCTCTGACCAAGCTCTATGAGCTTGCAATAAACAGCAGGCCCAGATGGAGAAGCACATCTACACCCCAAAGTGCCATCCAATGGGGCCCAAATGAGCATCCAGAAGTATCTCCACAGCAGCTGCACTTGCAAAAGCTTATTTCCTCACGGGCTCTTCTTCTCTACAGAATCTAAGTGGGTGGATTTTCCACTTGGAATAAAGCACTACCTACAGCAACACACGGGACGCGGTTGGCGCTGTGGGTTAAACCACAGAGCCTAGGACTTGCCGATCAGAAGGTCGGCAGTTCAAATCCCCGTGACGGGGTGAGCTCCCGTTGCTCGGTTCCTGCTCCTGCCAACCTAGCAGTTCGAAAGCATGCCAAAGTGCAAGTAGATAAATAGGTACCACTCCTACGGGAAGGTAAACAGAGTTTCCGTGCGCTGCTCTGGTTCGCCAGAAGCGGCTTAGTCATGCTGGCCACATGACCCGGAAGCTGTATGCCGGCTCCCTCGGCCAATAAAGCGAGATGAGCGCCGCAACCCCAGAGTCAGCCACGACTGGACCTAACGGTCAGGGGTCCTTTACCTTACAGCAACACAGTGCTTTCCTGAACTTTGCAGTCCAGTCCAATGGCTGTTTGGAACAAACAGGCATTGGACTAGACTGCAAAGTTCAGGAAAGTGCTACAGTGGCTGGGTGACAACACCATTATTAAAATTAAGTTTGCATGCTTATATTTTGGGTAAATCACATTGAACTTCGTGGGGCCAAAAGTGATTTGCCCCAATTAAGTGTGCACAGAACTGAAACTATGAAGGGTTGTTGTTATTGTTTACAATTTGTATTTTGGATAATGGCATTGTTACCCCACCCATCCCAAACCTTAGGAACAATGGTTTGTAGGGCATTTAAAAATAAAAACAGCAACAACAATGAACAAGCCCACAGTAACACAAATGACTTTAACAACTATATGAACAACATATGCTCCAAAAGCGCTATGTTTGGATTGGAGACTCCAACACGCCCTTTTTCCTAAAGTCCTTGCATAGTTTTCTCATAGCTCACATATCACCAGTTCACCAAGGAAGCCCCCAGCACAAACTTATCAGGCTGAACTTTCAAAGCTCGTCCTTCTGGGCCAAGGCAAACCGCTCCTAGAAAAACCTCCGCTTTTATAGCCAGTGCAGGAAACTGCATATTTCTTTACCCCCAACTTGCCAAGAAAAAGGGGTGGGGGTGGAGAAGATGAGGAGGGTAAAATAAAAGAAGAAATAAAGAAATCTATGGCAAGCAGAAGGGACCTGGGCTGTGGCTGCATTGTTGCTCTCCTTTGACAACAATAAGAAAGGAAGGAAAAGAGATCAGATAAAATATAAATGCAAGGCGGTTGAGCTGAGGAATGTCAATCCCTCGGGAAGGGAATGGCCCTTGCAAGATTAAAGAAAATGATATCAAATAGGATGTGCTGCAATATCGGCTTTTGTGGCCATTGTGTCAGTGTTTACAAACGCGTTGATCTCAAGGAACAGGGGGTTTCATTGTTCATCCCGAACTCATGTCACGCAGGGCAATGCGATTCCAATGAAAGTTTGCCAGAGGACAAAACAGTGTCAGTTACACAAGGGAAGCACAGGAACAAATCTATGCAGTAGCGGCGGAGGAGAGGCAGCTAGCCGGCCATATGGATTCAATTCGAGCCGTTCCCTTCCAGGGAAGGAACTCTGTACAGGAACCAACACAATGACGCCAGGCCTATAATCCACAAACCACTTAAGACAGATCACACTCACACTATCTGTCTCACTCACTCACTCACTCACTCACTCACACACACGCACCAGTTTTTCTCCTCTGTATGTTTTTACTTGGACAAGCTGCTGAAATCAGTGGGATTTAACTTGGGATCCCACTGTTCTTCCACATAGTGCTTTCATCAATTGCATTAATTATAGGCGATGGGGAGGGAAGGGTCTCTTAATAAAAGCCACAAGCCCCACTGCCTGACTCTTTAGCCAAATCCCTTAACACCCTCCCCAAAGGCATTGTAAACCCAATAGCTATTGGGGTGAGGCACTGAATAGAAAGTCCTGCTGCTTGTCAGTGAGCTTGCTTCCAACCACAGTCCAGAATACACTTAAACCATGGAACCACAGTACTGCAGAATTGGAAGGGACCCTGAGGGTCATCTAGTCCAACCCCCTGCACTGCAGGAATCGCCCAATGTAAGGCTCAAACCCACAACCCTGAGATTAAAAGTCTCATGCTGAGCTATCCTTATCTGGGAGCAATCATAGGTTTGGATTTTATACTGCCAGAGTATATGTTTGCAACATATAACCCCCCCCCCCAAAAAAAACCCCTATGATTGCTCTCAAATAAATTGTGAGAGCGCAAGTTAGGATAAGGGCTCCAGAGCCAGTGTCAAGTCCTGGGTAGCTCAGAGGGCCCCAGCAGGATGCCTTTGCTCCCAGCTGGGCAGCTGGATGTGGGGAGCTGCCATTTTAATTTCCCACATTGCCTATGACTGATGCTGCATCAGGAGCATTGTGGGAAATTCAAAAGCAGCAGCCCAAATTGCCATGGCTGCCCACCCCTGCGAGGGAAGCACTCCAGGTGAGGGGGAAGCTAATGACACATGAGGCGTTCCCCCAGAGGGCACTATGCCAAGAGCTCCCTGAAACCTGGAGCCAGTTCTGCAGAATCCCACTGCAGCCAGCGCATCTCAAATGCACTGACGGCTCAATCCGAAGCAGGTTTATTTGGAAATAAGCCCCTTCGGATTGCACTGGAACAACAGGTGATGGGGCTGATAGAGGTGCTACTCTCCCTGCACGTAGGCTGTAGAAAAGCCCTTCCCTAAGGAACAACGCTGTATGCAGGGAACGCAATGTTTTTAAAGCTCCTTCCCAGTGCATGGAGCATTTATCCGCCTGCGGCGCAGCATATTTCTGCCGGTGGTAGCACAGAATGTGCAGTCAGGACTTCTTGCAAGTTAGAATAATAAACCCTCACAATCGCTATAATGTAGTAGGGCTGGGACTAAGACACTGATTTGTCATATGTTAAGCTGCTGGGCTGAGCAGACCTAACTCATTCTCCCTTACCCACACACAACTTCATACTGGGGATGGGGGGAAGGTGACTTGCCTCTTCTAATCTCCTCCCCACACACTGGATTCTCAGTCCTCAAGAAGAGAAAGAGCTGTCACATCTAGTTTTGCAGATTCCCACACAGTCCGCAAAATTAATATTTGGGGGTGGGGGAGTGAGCAATGATGACCCTTCAACTAAAATTCAGCCTTATCAGAAACGCAAGTATTGCAACTTGTATGGCTTTTGACAAGACTGCACTCAATTCATCAGGGTGCCCAAGCATCCGAAACACAGCTGCAAGCTATGCAAACTTGCTGAACTCAGTGATGCTTACTTCCCAAGTTGACATTCAGAGGCTCGGGCTACATAGACCCACCTTCGCAAAACTAAGGATGGCTCCTGAAAAAAATGAAGAGGACCAATAGGAGTCTTTCGGACTATTTTAAGACGCCAGTCATCCCAGGAGAAAGAGCTGAACAGCCCAAGTCCTTGCTGTGTCAATGTTTGCTTTCCTCCTCGCCAATCAGGCATTTCTCCCGACATTCCCAGGGCCTTCCATCTCTCTGAGCATCTTGGCAGCATTCAGAACAGTGAGTGACTGATTCTGGTTGCCAAGAGAATAAAACTGGACCAGTACAGCCGCTTCCCTGACAATTTATGGCTTGCATATGGTCATTTGGAATTTGTCGTTAGTGTGTGGCCAAAGTTTTTACAGAGTTGAAAACACACACACGCACACACGCACACAGAGAGAGAGAGATTCCAATCCTGTTAGCAACCATCCTAAGGAAAAGCAAAAACAGGAGTAGGGAATGGGGTGGGCTTTTTTGGGAGGTGGGAATACTCATTGCAACATATTGGTTATGTAGCGGGATAGGATGCAGGCTTCCTCAGAAACAAGTCCCACCAAGCTGAATGAAACTTACTTCTTAGTAAGCACGCTTAGGATCTCAGCCTTACCATACATGCATGCAAAAGTACGTCTTATAGACCAATCTTTTCAAATACTTTTGGTGGAAGCAAGTCCCATTTTATTCAACAGGATAAACTTCCAAGTGAGAGCAGGACTGCACCCTCCCTATAGGAAATTGCAGTGTGATCCTATGCACTTTGCTCAGAAGTAAATTCCACTAAGTCCAAGGGTGCTTAGGACTGCAGCCTAAGCCCCATCAAACTCAGTGGAGCTTACTTCTGAGTAAATGTATCCAGGGCGTGGGGTTCCTGGAGGACTGTTATCTTTTCTCTATTTTAAACACCACTCGCCTACCCCTATGACTATTGCTTATGTCATTATTATTTTTTTAAAAAAAGACGAGAGCCATTTCCAATAGTAAACATATCTGACATTTAAACACACACACACATTTATATCCTCTACTGATCTTGCAAAACAAGGAGGCAGAAAGAGTGATGGGGAAGGAGCTGACTCAAGTCTTCGAAGCTTGCATTAAATCATCTCTTTCGCACCCAGTAATTGTTCAACGTGCCAAAGACTCTCCACCGCAGCCCCCCAAAACACGAACACACCCGGCTATGTTCAGTCAATGCCACAATTAGGTGCTTCAACCGTCCCAGGCACTCACACCCCAACATCTGGTAAGGGGAAGAAAGAGGAGAGGCAGGCAGAAACACTGTCTGATAAGCATTCAGCAAGCAAGCCCGTCTCTGTAGGGATTCCGCACATGTAACCTTTCCTTTCCCAAAAAGAAAAAGAAAAAAGACAGGAGGAGGAGGATGGGGAAACACCGGGTTTGCAGACAACTCCAAGGCTTTGTTGCTGGGGCTCATCAATAATCTTCGGAGTTAGGAGGGCGGCTCATTATCATTATCACTTTGCTTTGGGCGATGTTGCATTCAAACAGCAGGGAGGGGAGAGAAACCAGGAGACAAAGCGTGTTTTCACCCCCCACCCCTCCTTCCCCACGCCGCCGCCGATGCATACATCCACAACACGTTCCGGATTTTAGACAGACTAGCAAGCTGATATATATGAAGAAGGGGAAATCATGCTTTAAATAAAATTTTAAAAAAGCATCGCGCAACTCACCTGGTTTGGGACGGCTGCTCCCTGCCCTTTACAAAGAACATAAGCCAAGAGGCCAGGTTGGAAACCAAGTCACTTAATTAGACATGAGCGGGGCAAAGCTTGCGAAGCAGTTCCCTTGGGATGCAAACTGTAGAAGGTCGTGTGTGTGCGCCGCTTCCTCCCCAACCAACCAAGCCACCCACTCCCGCCCCCTTTTGCTTGGGATTCAGTCACTGGTGCTGCTGCTGCTCTGGTTGCTGGAAGCAGCAACAGCAGGGGGAGGGAGGAGGAGGCTGCACACCGATCTGGGTCTGGCACAATGAATTGCAGCGCAGGACCGCCCCGCCCTTCAGCCGCTTTGCAATTACATCATCCTTCTGTGGCTCGGTAGGGGGCGGAGGCGGAGGGGGGCGGGGAAAAGGAAAGACAGAGCCTTCCCATTGGCCCCTCCGGGCAGGCGTCCCTTGGGTCCCTGGGAAACGTAGTCCCGGGGCGCGGTTCCGCCCCGGGCTACTACAGTCGCGTCTGGTCGTTCGCGGCACTACAACTCCCGTGAAGCCCCGCGCGGCGGGGCCTCAGAAAGGAGCTGAGGGAGAAGAGGGAGGGGCTTAAGGCTTCGGGAGCCGAGCCCGCTCGCTCCCTCAGAGCGGCCATATTGGCGGCGGTGATGACGGCGGCGGCGGCAGTGGCAGTGCGGTTCTCGACGGGCGCCCTGCGGAGAGGAGGAGCGGCCCTAAGGAAGCCGGGTTTAAAGTGGCGGTGCGGTGGGAGAGGAGGGGGTTGAGGAAGCGAGTGGGGGTGGGTGGGAATAAAGCGAACCGGAGCGGTTGAGGAGAGCTTTTCAACCTGGAGGGGGGGGGAGCGACGGTGGGCGCGAGGAGGTCAAAAGTCCTGGGGTGCGTTTGGCGAGCCTCTCTCCCCTCCCCTCCCCTTCGTGCTAAGTGACGGGGGGCGGCGTGTTGCCTTGGGAACCCCCGACCGGAGCGCGGCTGCGCCTTCCCCGCCCCTTCATAGGTGTCCCCAGACCGCAGCGTTCCGCGCTTTGCCGCGGGTGGCGCAGAGGTTAGAGCGCTCGTTGCGGGCGTCTCCGGGAGCCCCGCGTTCGGTTCCCGGGCGCCTCT
The DNA here is from genome assembly GCF_964188305.1 of Podarcis bocagei. Classification (NCBI taxonomy): domain Eukaryota; kingdom Metazoa; phylum Chordata; class Lepidosauria; order Squamata; family Lacertidae; genus Podarcis; species Podarcis bocagei. The sequence goes on along the minus strand of NC_138130.1, from coordinate 96,388,891 downwards.
CTCGGGCCGGGTTCCCCTAATGGCAGTTTGAACACCGAAGCAATCTGTTGCTGCGGCGCCAGTGCAGAGCGCAAGCCGTGAGCCATGAAATCCCATTAGTGTCGCCTGCTACTTAAACTGGGCATGGATAGGAAGCTGCCCCAGACACTTACTTTAGGTCCATCTAGCTCAGTATTGTCTGTACTGGCTGGCAGCGGGCCAGGACTGAGCTTTCAGCCCTTGAATGTAATGGGATTTTACTTTTGAGTTGAGTGGCTTTGTTTGGGGTGGGTGGACTAGAGTTTCACTGAGTTTAGGGAATGACCAGGTTTTTATTTCTCTCCCTCTCCCCCAATGCAGCCTACAAACCCTCCTGCTTGCAAAACCATCACACTGCCTGGAAATCCTGCTTTTCGTAAAACTAGGAGAGCTGGTCCTAGTGGCATGTAGTACTGAGAATCTGTCCAGCTTGCGGCTGTAATATTACAGCAAAGTGATAAGAGCACTTACTTGCGTGCAGGGAGTCCCCAGGTTGAATCCCCAGGGGATCTGCTGACAGTGTAGACAGTGTTGAGCTGGAAGAACCAATATTGCAGTTCAGGGTAAGGCAGCTTCCTAATCTAGACAAATTCCCCGATAAAGTTGATGAAAGACAGCAGAATTATAATAGTTTTAACTTTGGGAATCCCTTCCCCCGCCCCTGCCCAAAATTCCTACTACAGATTTCCCTTGTTTCCAAGCACTTTGTGGTCTACTCAAGATATATCTTAACAATGCAACTCTGTAAATCTTTACTCAAAAGGTCCCACTGAGTTCAGTGGGGCTTACTTGCAGGTAAGTGGGTATAGGACAGCAGCTTTAAAAATAATTTTCTCCTTCTTGACAAGATCTGTGGGATCTTCTTTGAAAGGTGAGGTAGAAATCTCTGTAACAAATAAATCATACCTATGATAGTTTAGATTGTGTTGGAATTTCAGAGCAATATTATGGAGCTCCATTGTGCTAGTTTGCATAGTCCTAAAATGGCGAGGTTTCAACGTTCCTGTTTTAATCTGCTACATATACTATTATGCTAGTATCCTGCCTGTTTGTTTGTTCTACAACAAACATTCCAGGTGGCTAAAAAGTTTGTTTACAAAGCGTTATAAAAGCCCTGGTGAAAACAGATATCACATCAGGGCAGTAGCTGAAAGTATAAGGACAAATTAACGATAAGGGTCATCCTCGTTTTGCATTCAGCAGAATCACATCTTTAACCATCAAGCCTCGAAGATATTATTGCGTTGCAGGAAATAGATGACTCTTGGTCTCCCAAGTCTACGATTCTATGATATTGGTCTTATTCTGTGGGAATTGTTGGCTAAAAATGGAGCATCATTGACGGATGTCAAGGAGCTCAATGTGTGGATGTTAAGCTAGTTCCCTTTTGATGGGGGGAATACTTCTTCCAGAGCAGGAATGGGGGAGGTTTGGCCCTGCAGATCTTGCTGGGCTTCAGTTCCCATCATTCCTCACCAATGGCCATGCTACCTGGGGCAGGTGAGTGTTTGTCTAGACCAGAAGGACTGGGCTGTTGAACAGAGGATAAATAAACGGACAGGGGCCTCTTCAGAAGCATTTCCATGCTGTGTTCTCTTACCAGTTTTGGTGTTAACCATGTTCTGTGTATCCTTCAGAGAGTTTGAGTCCATTGGCTTTCCTATCGCTGCTGTGGAACTACAAAATGCTACATTTAGGCCACTGCTTTGCTTTGCAGAACTACAATTCCCAGAGTTCCCTGGAAAAAAGGATTGTTAAACTCACTCTTCATATATAGCATTGTGAAATATAAGTGTGTGTGTTTGAAAAATCAGCTTTGCCCACACATGTATATTTTAGGGAGGGGAAAAACTCACTGCTTGACCACTTTTTAATTCCTTTTATATTCCTAACACCAGGAAATGTTCTTACCCCAGCACAGCTTTATAGGGAGATGAAGCGTACTGCATTACCGTATCTTTAGAAAGGGCCATTATAAAGAGCAGGCAGGGGGCTATTTTATCTCTGATCTTAGCGCTAAGCACCACAGTGCTGAGATCAGAAAGTTTGCATTTTACTTTTCACAGATATTGCCCTCCAAAGTGCTGGGTAGTGGGGAGGGGGCTGGAAATGATGGTTGTGTGTGCATCAGCACCTGTCTTTTGTGTGTGATAAATTTATGTAAGAGTGTGTCTAGTGTTTGAGCTCTGTGTGTGTGTCCATGCATGTGTACACTGACCACTTTCACCACTGGCATGTGGCCTTCAGAAAAGTGTGGCTGTCAGTGTGTCCCTTGGACCAGAAAAGACTAGCTGTTCCTTGTTCACACCAAGCAATTTCACCTGAACGTACATTTGGGGTTTGAGATTATATTAATACACAGGCTGAGTCAATAAATGGGAGCAGGGGTAAGGCTTCTGATCTGGTCACATAAACATTTGTTACGGTCATTCTAAACCAGAGGTTGCCTTCCTTTTGGACCAGTGGGCCCATTTCTAACGTTTGAGGCCACCAGTCACAAAATAGCTGCTATTGCAATTGAGGGGGACGTGATTGTGGAGGATAACCTGAAATGGTTGCCACAGGGAGTGTGGCGACATGCAAAATTAGAGACACAGCCACCCACAACAATTTTATGCTTTCCATGGGAAGTCTTACCTGTCCCAATTGTAGAGATACACAGCCATGGGTGTAGCCGGGAAGGGGACTCCCCCCCCCCAAGCCTGGATCAAGTAAAACAAAAGGAATACTTAACTAACTGACCAATCACATCTGTTCTGCCCCCCTCAACAAAAGTTCTCCCCCCACAACAAGAATCCTGGCTACCTCCATGCAAACAGCACTGATTTTAAACATGCTGTACACTGATCCTGCTGCTGAACATTTTGCTCCATAACATTATTTCTAGGAGGCCTGGAAACACGCCTAAAAAGAAGAATGAAAGTGTGAAGTCTGGGGCATGTGCCCAGGTGAAAGCCTTTGCTTGGTGCCTACAGGTGCCATGTTGGAAACCCTAGTTCTAAACATAAAACCAGAAATGCAGCCCAGTCTTATGTGTGTTTACTCAGAAGCAGTGCTTTTTTTCTTTAAAAAAAATGCTTAGGGGTACTCTCATTTTCCTACTCGTGTTGAAATATTTCCCCGCAATGAGGCCAAACTTACATTCACAAAATGTTTAGGGGTATGCGTACCCCCAGGAAAAAGCACTGCTCAGAAGTAATCCCTGCTGTGTCCCAAGGGACTTTTCTCCTAAATCGATGTGCTTGGGGTTTCAGCCTTATGCTGAAAGCTTCCTTAGTGAGGCTTACTTCTGAGTAAGCATGTAGTAGTGAATTGACACTGGGTTGGTGCTGAGCTTAAGCCCACCAAAATTACTAGTCAGCCTATCTAGGAATATTTAGCTGCAACACATTGGCAGACACTGTTGGGGGACAGAGTGGACAGCTTCGACTTGCAAAAGTTTATTTCCAGGTGAGTGGCTTGGGGAGGACATAAAGCAGGGGTCCCCAAACTAAGGTCGTGGGCCGGATAAGGCCCAAGGGACTCGTTTATCCAGCCCGTGGCAACTCCCACTGCTGCCGCCCGCTCTTACCTGCGCTGTGCGGCTGTCCACTTCCAGAGGAGCACCAGAAATAGCTTGTGAGCATGCACAAGTGTTATTTGCGCATGTGCAAGTGTTATTTCCGGTGCACATCCGGGTCGGAGGAGGCCCCTGCACATGCGCACAAGCTATTTTCTGTGCTGCTCTGACCCTGAAGTGCGCCGGAAATAGCGTGTGCGCATGCATATGGGCACGTGCTTCTGCCCGCCGTGTGATCAGCGCTGGAGACACCAGCCCGAGACGCAGCAAGTTTGCTGGCCCCTGTCAAAGCAATGATGGGAAACCTGTGGCCTACCAGGTGTTGCTGGCCTCTAGCTCCGATCATCCCCAGCCAGAGTGGACCATAGGGATGATGGCTTGTAGTAGGCCACAGTCTCCCCATCCCTTGTAAAGTAAGCAACTAATGAGAAATGCAAAGTGCTTAATGTTCAGTTCTGCGTTCTCTTTCAGGAGCTGCCAGCGCAGAGAATGTGACTTCTACGCCTCCTCTTCGTCTCTTAATGGGGTCATACTAGAGATTTCTGTGATCTGGGCTTTATCTGCCGTTTCTGGGCAATGTCTTGGAAAGACGAGGGCGTGCTGCTTATCCCATGACCCAGCAAGAATTGAAGCAACAGTGCATTCATTTTATCATGGCTAGTTGGGAGGGGAGGGTGGAGGTAATGTATTCAAAGTTCTTCCTTCTGCAAACACTTCACTCAAACCTTGTTCGTTCCTCCTCAATCCCTTTCCCTTCACAGCAGGTAGATCTGTAGCACCTGAAGAAAATGGTTTATTGAGGGCTTTAAAATCTGAGTAGGCTCAGGATGTTCTCTTCTGGGTGTCAGAACATCCTGTTTTTAAGACTTGTCAAATTGAATCTCCTCCACAGCAACAAATCCATTCATAGGTAAAAGGCAGTAAGTATTTTGAAAAGCCCTGCCAGGATCTTGTCTCTGTAAAGCTGCATCTGACAGAGGTTTCACTGAACGTTGACCAAAATGTTATTACAGACAAATTAGGTGCTTTTTGCTGCCTTCTATAGAGTCAAACCTTGATCTGTGTATTGTTTACTCTGGCTGCCAGTTGTTCTCCAGGGTCTCTGGTTAAGAGGTATTTACAAAACCTTCAGTGTGAGATCTTTGAAATGGGGATGCCAGAGATGAACCCAGGACCCTCGGGCATGCAAAGCATGTCCTGTACAACCGAGTTACTTTGTTCCGACATTTTTGGGATGGTGCTATTATAAATAGTCCCATCGGTCTGCTGCAGAGTGATGCACTATACAGGAGACTTCGCAAAAAATAACAGCCAGATGCTTACCCCCAAAGAGTTTGCAAAGCAAATTTCAGCTGTGGGTGGGTTTGGAGGAAAGGCAAAAAATCTAAAGAGGGGAAGGATTGTGCTAGGAATCTGCAACTGAAGACTGCACCAAATTGAGCCCACAGTAAGTTGCAGACCACGAGTTCAGGTCTGTCTACACAGAATAGGGGCATCAGCTTGGAGAGATGGCCCTCTAACCTCAATTACTAAAGCTCTGACTTGGACAGGAGCACAGTGGAGTGTGTGAACTGCCGATCCAATTGCACAGCAATTGCCTGTGACCTAGAGACGGGACTTTTAGGATTTCTTCTACAAAAGGAGACAGCAGGAACCAGGTAAAAATGAGTCTGGTTGCACTTTGGTCTCGATACTGTGAAAAGCACCTACATAGTATGTGGATCAGCAAGATGATATAAACTCAAGAGGGGTTGACATACTGGAGATTGAATTTTTTTTGCACGCTTCATATTTTCTACTTATTCTCAACTTGGAATCGCTTAAGTCCAGGTGTAGTTAAGAGCTGCAGCCTCATGCGGTGATCATAACAAGCTTACGTAGAAGTAAATCCAGTTGGTTGCACAGTGGGACTTGGTTCCTGCTCCTAAAAGTGGTCTGTTTACCAGGTACAAGGAAGTGGCCAGTTGAGATTTTCTTGGGTCTATTTTATTAGACAATTCAAATGGCTTTTGTGGCCAGATCTTATAAACCGCCTAGTCAAATGACTTTGATTTCTTTTCTTAAGCTATGTTTACATATACCTTTAACTATTTTATCCCTTGGAACCAAATACGTGTTGAATTTGATTTCCAGGTGGACCTTCTTTCAGTCTCTCCTTCAGGTTTCCAAAGCAATACTTTTGCTTAGCATTATCCATGCCACTGATGCTGCTTTTTTTAGAATGGAGCAATTCAGTGCTGCTGCTGACCTATCCGCTTACAAGGGTTTGACACTGCTGGAGGGAGAGGCTTCATTGCACCCATTATGCACATCAGGAGTGAAGAGGCTTTGTCCCTGCAGACTTTACTCAGCTACAGTTGCCAGCATCCCTGCTGATGGACCATTCTGGCTTGGTCCGATGGGATTTGGCTTCCCTCTGAAGTCTGGGGGGCAATAGGTTCCCCTTCCTTGACACACAAGATAGATTTTAACCTGGTGGCTAATTTAATGCTCAACAATTTCATACTAGAAGGGTTTGATTTTAATGTGCAGAAAACATGGATAACTATCAAGTAATGATGCTTTCTTTCCACAGTTTTCCATATGCTGAATGCTCCTTACCACAGTCCTCTAGAAAGCCTGATGCCATCCTCGTGCCGTAGAAGCAGATACAGTAGTATTCTTTCCAGAGAGCCAGTGTGGTGTAGTGGTTAAGAGCGGTAGTCACGTAATCTGGGTAACCGGGTTCGCGTCTCCGCTCCTCCACATGCAGCTGCTGGGTGACCTTGGGCCAGTCACACTTCTCTGAAGTCTCTCAGCCCCACTCACCTCACAGAGTGTTTGTTGTGGGGGAGGAAGGGAAAGGAGATTGTTAGCCGCTTTGAGACTCCTGAAGGGGAGTGAAAGGCGGGATATCAAATCCAACTCTTCTTCTTCTTCTTCTTCTTCTTCTTCCTTGAGGAAATCTGGAATGTCCTTCGAAAGCTCCTTTCTGATTTCAGTGCATGGCACAGGGGTTGGACTCTATGGCCCTTGTGGTCTATTCCAACTCTATGATTCTGTGATTCAGTCTCCCCTAACCTGGTGCCTTCCGACTTGTTTAGAAGTCTCTCATTCCAATTGGCCTTTGCAAGCATGGACAGTGTTCAGAGAACGATGGGAGTCTTGGCCTGACAAAATAGGGATAAGCCACAGATTGGCTTTAAAAAGCATGTCACGCTCTGGCAGAGGAGGGAGTCTGGTTTTGGTAAGATGGTCATGAAGGGCCGACCCACCCATGGGGCAAGTTAAAGGCAGCCACCTGGGGCAGCAGGATCCATAGGGTTAGCCGATCCGACCTGCAAGGAAAGCTGAGAATGTGGCCTCTACAGCGGCCTTGTTCCTGATGTAGATCTTAACTCGCCCCTTCCCTGGTGGGTGGGCATTGGATGTTTTGCCTCAGGTGCCAAAATGCCTTTGGCCAGCCCTGTGTGTGTGTGTGGACCATCAAATCAAGATGTTGATGTTTTCTTCCCAACCCAAGGCTGGCAGATGTGTTGGAACGACTGAGCCAATGGTAGGCAGAGAGACTGTCATCACAGGTGTGAGTGCAAAGTCAAGTAGCTAAGCACTGCTAACCCCATTTTTATCCCAAGTGGCTCTTCCCTTACAACCTAAGCTTTCCCAGCGAACTTCCTGGCTTAGCAGGGGATTTGAACTCTGGTCTCCGAGGTCTTTGTCCAACATTCCAACCACGGCTCCACATTGCCAGTCTTGCAAGAGAATGAAGAAGCCTAGGAGGAGATGGCAGGAACAAGTGACCCATACTGTTATATATTGCATAGAAAACCAATACGAATGGGCAGTTTCCAGAACGTTAGCTTCTTGCATCAAAAAACAATCCTGTGGCACCTTGGAAAAGTTGGTGGCAGGTGTTGCTGCCACCCCATCGCTGTGCCTCTTACCTGGGCTGCTCAGCGGCAGCAGTTTCCAGTGAAATCTCATGAGATTCATGCTCTCCATGAGATCTCACAAGATTTCGGAAAGGTCTTGCTGGAAACGGCTGCCAGCAGAGGCAAGGTAGGTGCCCTCTTTTGGACTTCCACCACTTGAGGTGAGTGCCTCATCAGTGAGCCAGGCCTGGTTAACAGGCTTAGTGAGCCAGCCTTCACTGCTCCAGCTTGTAGGAATACTTTTCCACCCTCAAAGTCATGTTCGAAATACAGTGGTACCTCGAGTTAAGTACTTAATTCGTTCCAGAGGTCCGTTCTTAACCCAAAACTGTTCTTAACCTGAAGCACCACTTTAGCTAATGTGGTCTCCTGCTGCTGCCATGCTGCCGGAGCACAATTTCTGTTCTCATTATGAAGCAAAGTTCTTAACCTGAAGCACTATTTCTGGGTTAGCGGAGTCTGTAACCTGAAGCGTTTGTAACCCGAGGTACCACTATGTTTGTACGAGAGAAGATTGCCTGCCCCCCAAGGCTGCTGCAGGCGGATTACGAGTAGGATCTGCAAAAGGGTTGAGCGTCCCTCTTCCTGCTCCTTTGCCCCATTTTTGTGCAAAAATTAAATGGGCCATTGAATGTTTAATACTGTAGTCAGATACGTTGGCTTGGGCCATGAATGGACAGGTGCTACATGTCACCAACCAACCAAGAAGGGATCATTGGTTCTGGTGTTTATGAAGTGAGGGAGGTTCAGTAATCACAAGCAAGTTGAGAACAGCATTTAACTGGAATTGCCTGTAGAGAGCTTGTGTGCCTAAGGATCCTCCCAGCACTCCTACAGATGCAATGGTGACCCGCATTTGCTGGCTTAACAACATTCCAGTGTGAAATATTTCACACCTGCGTGCACCTTAACAGCAAATTGTGCCATTTTGTTAAACCGGTGTTGTCAGCTCTCCTGAGCCTCGGACAAAGGAAAAAAATCTCTCTGCCAGTCCCCTGATCCTTTTTAAGCTGGCAGTGGTCCTGGGCCTTCCTGTGTGCATATCGGATGCTTTGGCACCAAGTTGGGGTCCCTTTTACATTCCAGGTGTATATAGGTAAATATATCCTGGAGGTGGGGTTAGGGCCTGTTTCCCTGCGGGGCTTTGTGTTTTAAGAGCTGCACTCACATCCATTCAAAAGGAGCGCCATCTGTTTCATAATTTTGTTTCTCCGTAGGCAAAAATCTTGCCTTCCTGTTCCCTTTCCTTAGGGTCATTTGCTGTTGAAAGACAAAACCTTCCGAGGAAACTGGGATGGGTGAAAACTGAATAAGGGCGTGTCACAGCGTTTTGCGTCGCATGATGGGAGCAGGCAAAGCGTTAATCTGGAAAACGTGACCCAATTATCTATACAGCTGAGATGCATTTGCTTCTGTGTTGAATTGAAACTGCATTTCTTAATACATTTTTAAGTGACTCACACAGGCATTAACAACTTGTACAGGAAATTAGAAAACCATGACTCAGCTGGGAAGAGAGCTCTTTTCTCTTACAACAAGCCTGTGTAACCAACTCTTTCTTTTCTCCATAGGCTGCTAGAACTACACTCATGCTAATCTTTTGTCTTTTCAGCCTAAAAGGCCACAGTCAGTCGGTGCTTTGATGGAGGCCCAGGAACCGCTTCTTGCAATGCAAATGGCAAAACACGACTGGGAAGTCAAGATAAACCTAAATTGGCTGACTTGCTTTTCAGAGCTGCCACCAGTGCAGGCCTGAGGTTGTCACTTTGGAAAGTTCATTAATTGTTCGGTGGATCGTAAGCTGCTTAGCAGAAACCTAGATCTGCACTTGTTAATAGGACATGTGCAGAGCTGAGGTTGAGCACCATTCTTCGTCCAGTAGGGGGAGAAAGAGACGCCAGGCACAGTGAATCGAAAATGCACCAGCGGCAGGAAGATCGTTTTCTGTGTGGATGGCAGGAAAACGGTCACACACCCCAGGCTGTTGTTTTTGGAGCAAAGGAGCAGGCTGGTGTACTTAGTCACAAGTCGGCAAATGCTGCAAAGGCTCCAGTTTTTCAAATACGTCACCACCCGTTCGTCAGGCAAACACATGTTGCTTGCGTAAGGGGCAAGATAATAGGTGCCCTAGCTGTGGAGGAGAGATGATGGCACCTCCTCTGTGCAGACTCAAATGTGCACGGGAAACTGGAACATCACAGCACCCTTATAAATCAAGTGGGGGGGCTGTGGCCCTCCCAGAATGCAGGGATTGTGGGATTTGTAGTCCAGCAACATCTGGAGGCCAGACGTCGTGACAGAAATGCTAAATCGCTGGGAGCAAGGATTAAAAGTTGGCGATAAATTGTGGAGGAAGGTGGTGCTTCACTTCTAACAAAAGAGCTAACCTGAGTAGCTCAGCTGGTCATATAGTGGCTGTTAACAGCCCCCAGAGAAGCAAAAGCAATTCAGGTGTTTCCCCCCTTCATCCTTCTGTATGTTCTGTGAGCTTTGGACTACAACTTCCATAATCCCTGTTCCAGCATGGCAAAGCTGGATGCGCCTGATAGGAGTTGTGGCCCAAAACTCGCAGGTTGGCAGAGGATGTGGTGTGTGGCTCTTTTCTCTGCCTTGCACCCAGCTTTTCCTGCAGATAGAACGAGAGATGGTTGGGACTTCATATTCAGCATTTATCTAGCCATGGGTCCCAAGTGCTGTAAACTACATGCAGTGTCGCTGCAGTCCCTTACAACAACATTGTAAAGTAGGCCAGTATTATCACTCTCCTCCTGCAGATGAAGGACTGAAAGAGGGTTTTTTCTGCTCTTGCTAGCTTTGCCTCTGTGGTACCCCAGTTAATTAGCATGTGCTCATTTATCCCAGCCTATGCTATATATGAAAAGTGTAGTTTTTGTCTATTGTCTGAGTTGTGCTCTCAATGGCCTCACCTGCTGTGACTCATGCTATCCACTTTGCTGCCTGCTTGATGGCATCAGATCATCATGTTCCTTCCACTGCCAACTGGAAACCATCCGGGAGGTGCTGCAAATGAGATTATGTCTCTCCCAGCAGCCACCTGCTATGACATCTTAAGAAGAAACGTAGCATTTGCCATAACCGGATCTCTGATCTTATCCTTTGCACATTCTACATACTAGGCACAGTTCCACTTGGCTTGATACATTTGTGCAAATCCAAAAGCTCAGGCTGTTGCATTAGCTGATACCTTTTATCACAGCCGCCTCCCCCCACAAAAAAACAAAGTGTGTTTGCTGATTACAGCATCACATACAGCAGGGGTGGGAGAACATTTGTCCATACAAATGTTTCCAAACCACACCTCCCATCAACTTTAATTCTGGCCTGTGCATGTTGAAAGGGCACAGAATGTGGAACTAAGTTTCCTGAGAAACTTGGCTCGCACTTTAGCAAGACGCTGGACCTTACGACCACAAGGACATGCCCAACAGTGAATAATGTATTGTTGAATCTCAAAAGCCAGAAGCTTTGCTTTAACACTTTTCCTGCTCCTAAGGCCCTGGGCAGCAGGTGCCAGTCGGTGTACACAAGAAGTGAGGAACCCTTGGGCCTCCAGATGTTGCTGACTTAGAGCTGTCACCGTCCCTGGCCATTGGCCATGCTTGATGGGACTTGTAGCTCACCGACTTCTGTAAGGCCAAAGATTCCCTACATCTGGTGGAGATAGTATAGAGCTAGATGGGCTACTTTAAGACAGCTATCTACATTCCCATTCAGTAGGATCCCCAACCCTTGGAGAGCAGGGAACAAGGAAATCTGCTTCTGCTGGCCTTGTCCCATGTGCCTTTCTTTGGATCCAACCCAATAAGATCAATGACAATAATCCTTTTGCCTAGGTGTGCCTAAGTTAAAAGTGTTTGGCTAGCACCTGGAATATCTGGGTTCAGATCCCCAATCGCCATGAAGCTCACTGGGTGAACTTTGGCCAATCGCTTATTCTCTGCTTAACCTACCTAGCATGGTTGTGGGCATTAAATGAGGTGAACCATGAACATTGAACTTGAAGAAAAAGGTGGGATATAAAATAATATCCTGCAATGAAGGAAAGCCCACCACCTGCCAAGGTAGCCCATTCCACTTGCAAGCAGCTCTTAGTGTTAGAAATTTCTTCCTGATGTTTACTCTGGATCTCCTTATCATTTGAATCCATTGCTTCTGGCCCTACCCTCTGGAGCAGTAGAAAACAAGCTTGTTCTATTTCCCATGTGACAGCCCTTTAGATATTTGAAGATGGCTGCCGTGTCACCTCTGTTATCTAGGCTAAACATACCCAATTCCCTCAACTGTTCCTCAGAAGGCTTGGTTTCTAGGTCTTAATCATCTTGCTCACCCTCCTCTGCACACATTCCAGCTTGTCAATATCCTTAAACTGGATCAGCCTTCAAGTAGGAGTGGAACCAATATATTGCTGTGCATTTGCTCCCAACCCAACAACCTGATCCAGCAAGATACCAGGCCCAATGGCATCACATGCTGCTGAGAGATCAAGTTAAGCTGGCAGCGGTACACTCCCAAATGTCCCTCTCCCAACATAAGTCATCCATTATGGTGACATGGGTCTTTTCTGTGCCAAAACTAGGCAGGGCAGGGGCTAACGCCCCTCCCACAATGATGAATTACCTACCCCCTGGGCCTAGCGAGTCAGACCCCTCCAAGTAGATGTTAATAACCACAAAGGGCAAGAGTCAAATATGGACGGGGTCAGTTGGATTCTTCCCAGACCCTTAATGGCATCCTCAGACTACAATAACTAAAACTGATCCTACACAATCTGACTAGCTGGTGCACTGGACATCTCCATAGGATCCTTGCCGATAGTGACATCAAGTTCACAATGAGAATGAGCGACCTTGCTCCCAAAGTTCCTTGCAAACCTGTCCCAATAGGCCTCTGAGGGCTCCAGCACCTCCACTTTGGCCAGATTTTGGCAATCCTTGCACCACTCAGAAAAGCTCTATTGGGGGATGCAATGGTGGTCCCCTTTGCTGTCATCACTGCCACACAATAATGTTATATGTGCCTGGATACCCATTCCTGCTTAAGGACATCCTTTCCCCATGGAATTCATGAATCATACCTCATTCTTCCCATTTTGACCTTACAACAACCTTGGGAGGTAGATTAGGTTGAGACAGAGTTAAGTCACCCTGGAAGTTTGACTGCTGGGATAGCTCAGTTGGTAGAGCATAGGACTCTTAATCTTAGGGTTGTGGGTTAAAGCCCCACATTGGGCAAATGATTCCAGCATTGCAAGAGCTTGGACTAGATGACCCTTGTGGTCCCTTCCAACTCTACATTTCTACCATTATAGCCCTCGTTACACTGGATCTCCCCCCTCCCCCCGGATGATCCCTGTCTGCTTATCCATTTAGATCTTGCTTCAGGTCTGGTGATGAAATGTGGATAAAATCCTCAATTTAAATATTCTGCATCTTCTCACCAGATCAGTTCAGAATACCAAATTGGCACATTTTGACTGTCTGCATTATCAAGATTTTGTTCCCTTCATGCCCTCTCTGGCTTGACTCAGGAACATACGCACCAGGGCCATTAGCCAATCTGACTCATCCCTCCACTCGGTAAACAATAATTTTCAAAATCCAGACACTGACTCCCAGAAGATCTTACGTCTGTGAGAAATGGGACCTGCGCCTCTGGTTTACCACTTAGATGGCTTGCTTCTTTGCGAAGCTTCTAATTCCTGAGAGAAACACGGATGGGATTAATTATCCAGCCCAAAAGGATTATGCTGAAAAGTTTGCTTGCGATTTGAAAGTGTGTTACACAGAAGTGGTCCCCCAGAATAATAGGAATAGGAATATTGGCATTATTCTGAAATTCAGATTGCACATTGAAAACCTTTGCACTAGTTTGGCTCTTCTTAATAAAAGAGAAAAGAATGAATAGAGATTTCAGGAATAGCCAGCTTTTACTAGGGCTGGTCCTATAGTTTGAGTGAGGTGGTTCTCTCAGGCAAAATCTGCTTGATCTCAAGCTCAGTGGCAGAGGTTGTCCCATCACTACTGCTGAAGTTTGGACATGTGCACCATATATTTGAAGCACTATTGTACCATTTTAACAGTCATGGCTTCCCCCTCAAAATCTTAGGAGCTGTAGTTAAGGGTGCTGAGAGTTGTTAATAAAGGTAAAGGGACCCCTAACCATTAGGTCCAGTTGTGGGGGGGTTGCAGCGCTCATCTTGCTTTATTGGCCGAGGGAGCTGGCGTACAGCTTCTGGATCATGTGGCCAGCATGACTAAGCCGCTTCTGGCGAGCCACAGCAGTGCACGGAAACGCCGTTTACCTTCTCACCAGAGCTGTCCCTATTTATCTACGTGCACTTTGATGCGTTTTCGAACTGCTAGGTTGGCAGGAGCTGGGACTGAGCAACAGGAGCTCACCCCAACCTTTGAACCACCAACCTTCTGATCGGCAAGTCATAGGCTCTGTGGTTTAACCCACAGCGCCACCCACATCCCTGCTGAGAGTTGTTAGGAGGCACCAATTTCCCTCACAGAGCTACAATTCCCAGAGTTCCTTGGGAGGAACGGTGGGTTGTTAAACCATGACTGATAACGAGAGCATTTTAAATGTGTGGTACATATGTGGCCTTAGAGTCAACAGTCAGGTTTTTCAGGATTTTGCATGGGGGTGGAGGCATTATGTAGACATTTGGTTCTTCATCTCAGCAACATGTCTTGAGTCAGCTATGTAAATGCTTCTAATTTAAGAAGCTGGTCTCTCGAAAAAGCCACAGTAGGATGACATTTTGGTTGGCCCTACTGTGGATTTTCCTAATTCAGGGAGTGATACTATGGCCGATTGTTGTTGTTTAGTTGGGTCACGAAGAGTCGGACACGGCTAAACAACACCTTAGTGTTACTGTTATTGTTGTTTAGTCGTTTAATCGTGTCCGACTCTTCGTGACCTCATGGACCAGAACACGCCAGGCACTTCTGTCTTCCACTGCCTCCCACAGTTTGTGCAAACTCATGCTGGTATCTTTGAGAACACTGTCCCACCATCTCGTCCTCTGTCGTCCCCTTCTCCTTGTGCCCTCTATCTATCCCAACATCAGGGTCTTTTCCAGGGAGTCTTCTCTTCTCATGAGGTGGCCAAAGTATTGGAGCCTCAGCTTCAGGATCTGTCCTTCCAGTGAGCACTCACGGCTGATTTCCTTCAGAATTGATAGGTTTGATCTTCTTGCAGTCCATGGGACTCTCAAGAGTCTCCTCCAGCACCCTAATTCAAAAGCATCAATTCTTAGGCGATCAGCCTTTATGGTCCAGCTCTCACTTCCATACATCACTACTGGGAAAACCATAGCTTTAACTATACGGACCTTTGCTGGCAAGGTGATGTCTCTGCACTGTTACTATTACTGTACAGTGGTACCTCAGGTTACATACGCTTCAGGTTACATACGCTTCAGGTTACATATGCTTCAGGTTACAAACTCTACTAACCCAGAAATAGTACCTCGGGTTAAGAACTTTGCTTCAGGATGAGAACAGAAATTGTGCTCCAGCAACACGGCAGCAGCGGGAGGCCCCATTAGCTAAAGTGGTGCTTCAGGTTAAGAACAGTTTCAGGTTAAGAACGGACCTCCAGAATGAATTAAGTACTTAACCCGAGGTACCACTGTATTTTATTTTATTTATAAAATAGATGGGGAAACCCATCTTGCTGGGTTTCCCCAGCCGCTCTGGGCAGCTTCCAGCAAAACAGAGAAAACATAATAAAACATCAAACATTACAAACTTCCCGATTCAGGGCTGCCTTTGCAAGAGAAACAAAACCCTGCAACCAAACCACAGTGACTTGTTTCCCTGAATCAAAACAGAAATCCTGAACTGCATGCCACATTTGTAGAAAGAAATGCAAAAAGCAGAACAATTGTTGCAGTGTCTGGGAGCACAGAGCACCCACAACCAATAGATCACAGATCTGTTTGGTGGTGCCCAGTGACTTGGAATCTTGCACTCTCTGTTCCCTGAAAGACAATGCTCCCTGCACAATGCTCCTCTTGGGCTTCTTTTCTCTTCTCCTGGGTCTGGGCATTTTAATTGCCTATATAGTTCAGAACTCGTTTCAAGCTTGGCCGTCAATGACAGCTCTTGGAGATTTAGGGCGTTCTCTTTGTGTGGTGCGGTGGGATGCCCCATGAAATGGAGTTTCCCCAGCTGCACTATGCAGATGTAAGAATTCCTGAGAGTTCGCTTAGGGACAGCAGGGTTTGATATTTTTCCGCACAAAGATCTGACTGCGAAGAGTCATGGGAGAGCGGAGCCATGGATCAAGTCAGAACTAGAGAACTATGAAGGACCTAATAAAAAAATTCCTTCCAGTAGCACTTTAGAGGCCAACTAAGTTTGTTACAGTGGTACCTCGGGTTACATACGCTTCAGGTTACATACGCTTCAGGTTACAGACTCCGCTAACCCAGAAATAGTGCTTCAGGTTAAGAACCTTGCTTCAGGATGAGAACAGAAATTGTGCTCCGGTGGCACGGCAGCAGCAGGAGGCCCCATTAGCTAAAGTGGTGCTTCAGGTTAAGAACAGTTTCAGGTTAAGTACGGACCTCCGGAATGAATTAAGTACTTAACCCGAGGTACCACTGTATTAGTATGAGCTTTCGTGTGCATGCACACTTCTTCAGAAACACGAAAGCTCATACTAATAACAAACTTAGTCGGTCTCTAAGGTGCTACTGGAAGGATTTTATTTATTTTGCTTTGACTACTGCAGGCTAACACGGCTACCTACCTATAACTATGAAGGACCTGTAACTTTATAAATGTATTGTGGCATAAGATTGTCAGTTGCACAAAGTGTGGTCTTCAATAGCCTTCTCTCACACACCCACACCCCTCTGTAAATAATATAGTTTGTCCCATGAAGCTTTATTATCACATATCTGTACTCCACCATTTTCCCTGACGGAGACTCAAGAAAAGGCTAAGTAGTAAATCCTACACAAATCCAAAGCAGAGTCCCAGATTTCTAACGCCATGCAGCTTGCAGTCACTACTTTTTAAACTGACGTACAGAAATCGACACCATTTCATTTCCTTTGAACTGTTTTGGATGCTAGCCATGTGCGTACATTCTTCTGGTTCAAAAAAAGGTGTTTTCAAGGTGCTTGTTCTATGACATGTTGCTTTATGGAACCATTTGTGCAACACGTTTAATAAACTTTTGCACATTTCTTGTTCAGACAGGTGAGCCAGAGGTAGAGCAGGCTCTCATGATTAGATTAATGAGTACATCAGAGACAAAAGGCGACTTTTCAGCAATTTGATGATGGCATCAGGAGATAATGTAATTACAAGCAATGTTTTGCTTTGGCTACTACATAACGTTTGTGTGTGAGAAAACGAGCAAAGGCTTTGCATATTTTTTGACTAGTGCATCCAGTGATCTAACCCTTCCAAATCCTTTAAAAAGAAGGAAAGAAAGAAAGAAACTTGGAGGGGGGGGGGATTAAGAGTGCAATTCACATTTCTTTCCTCCTTTCAATATCACTTGCTTTTACCCACCAAGTGAATTCAAAAAGGTTTGCAAAAACTGTGCCACATCATAACAGTAAAAAAAAAGATTGTGTTTTTATTTCATAAAATTTGTATACTGCTTGATTGTAAAAAAACACACACACGCCAATGTGTTTTACGAAAACAATAAAATTATCAGTAAAAGCAATTATAAACCGCTCTTTGAAGCATTCAGACATGATTGAAATCAACAATAAGCAAAAAAATCGATGGAAATACGTGTCAATGTTCTACATATTTGTGTAAGCTAGTCTTAGCAAAAGTGTTTTAGCAGTTGATGAAAAGAGTACAGTGAAACCACCTGCCTGCTGTCAATAGACAGGGAGTTCAATGTGTAGGTGCCGCCACACTAAGAAAGTGATTTCTTACAAATGTGGAATGAGGATTGTGTCCAATAAAGTCATGCTCAAGGAAGACCCACTGAAATTGGTGGAATCCAACGTTAGTAATATTCAGAGCAGATAACTGAATTCAATGGTCTTTAGTTACATTGATTTCAAGGGGTCTTCTGAGTCTAAGTCGGACGTCACTGAATGGACTTAAGTTTATGTACATCAGATTCCCCGTAAAAGATTGCTGCCACCCCCCACCCCACCCCCAGTCTATGGTGGTCCCAACCCCACTTCACATTTTAGAGTGTAAGAAATGAAGATAGTTCCTCCCCCACACCCAATTTTTGATAATGGGCTGTCATTCTTTATATTTGGTATAAAACAATGATATGTACATTTTGTTTAAAAACTCAGGGTTGTATCCAACTAGACTACTCTCGAGTAGGCACATTGAAATCAATGGACCTAAGTCAGGTCTATTTATTCAATTGTTCTACGCTGAGCAGGACTAACATTGGTTAGAGCCCATAGCAAGTCCAGAAGGAAAAAGCGATTCTTTATGTCAGCAGAGTGTGTTACAGCTCAGTCGCTGAGCATAAGTTGAGCAATGTGGGAGAGTCAAGTGTGTTTGAACTTCTTGGTCCTCCTGGCTGACAGGCAGAACCTGTTTTGAAGCATCTCTTAGGAGACACTTAAGAGGTTGTTCCTCGTCCTCCTTGCTCACATACTTGAAAAGGTAGGGCCGGCTCTGGCAGTAAGTCAGGCCTGGGGAACATTTTTTCTGCCTGAGGCAGGCACTCCCATCTGGCCAGCATTCTGCCAGTGGAGGGTAGGGCCAGAAGGGAAAGTGGGAAGAGCCACTGCTCACATACCCTCAAACATTTCTCCGATGAAAATAGGGACGCCCCATTCCATAATGATAATTTTACTATTTTATATCCCACACATCTTACTGGGTTGCCCCAGCCACTCTGGGCAGCTTTCAACATACAGTCCTACCTTGGAAACCAAACACCTTGCGAATTGAATGTTTTGGCTCCCAAACACCGCAAACCTGGAGGTGAGTGTTCTGGTTTGCAGAAGTTCTTTGGAAGCTGAAAGTCTGACGCGGCTTCTGATTGTGTGCAGGAAGCTGTGCCTTGGTTATCGAATGTTTTGGAAGTCGAACGGACTTCCAGAACAGATTCCGTTCAGCTTCCAAGGTACAACTTTATATAAAAATGTAATAAAACATTTTTAAAAAAACTTTCCCTATACAGGATTGCCTTCAGATGGCTTGGAGGTCGGATAACACCATACCCTCCAACATTTCTCCAGTGAAAATAAGGACATCCTAAGGAAAAGTGGGACATTCCAGGATCAAATCAGAAACCGGGACGGCTTCTCTAAATCAGGGACGTCCCTGGAAAATAGGGGCACTTGGAGGGTCTGAGCTCAATGGCAGAACGTCTCCTTTGCAAGTGGAAGGTCCCATGTTCAATCCCTGGCATCTCCAGGTAGGGCTGGGAGAGATTTCTACCTGAAATCCTGGAGAGGTACTGCCAGTCAGAGTAGGCAGCACTGAGCTAGATGGACCAACGGTCTGACTTGATATGAGGCAGCTTCCTATGTCCCTAAGAGCAATGGATGTAGATTATAGATTTGCATAGTTGTGTATCATCTATCCAGGGAAGCAGGAAGTTGAAGGGTGCATTCCAGCTACACAAAAAGCAGAGCTGGGGAGAGACATGATCTGGGGAGAGGAGGTGCGGCCTGGGGGAGAGTCCCAAGGGCCAGCCAGAAAGGCCTCGAGAGCCACCTTTGACCCCTGGTCCTGAAGTTCCCCATGCCTGCATTAGGCAGAGAGAGGGAAGCTGCCTGAAGCAACAGGTGCTGAGGGATGGGTAGGTGACGCAGAGAGAGATGAGGTAAGGTACAACTGCCATCATTGAGTGGCTTCTGTGCATGGAATGAGGGAGGTGCCATCTTGTCTTTTACCTCAGGTGGCAAAATACCTTGAGCCGGCCCTGTGCAAGAGGGCAGGTGAGCAGGGAGGAACAGAAGGAACAGGACCAGCAGGTTCTTGCGGGTTGTGGCCTTTGGCAGCTGGCTGACGGCAACAAGTTCTGTTATAAGTCGCAGTGGAACGGGTCCAGAATTTGCAAAGAATGGCTGTGGAAGAATTGGCAGGATGTCTGGGAAGGTCACAGTAGGCAGGCAGGCAGACTAATTTCTTTATTATTACCGTATATGCATATCCCATCTTTTAGGGACACAGGTGGCGCTGTGGGTTAAACCACAGAGCCAAGGACTTGCTGATCGCAAGGTTGGTGGTTCGAATCCCCGCAACAGGGTGAGCTCCCGTTGTTCGGTCCCTGTTCCTGCCAACCTAGCAGTTTGAAAGCACGTCAAAGTGCAAGTAGATAAATAGGTACCACTCCAGCGGGAAGGTAAACGGCGTTTCCATGCGCTGCTCTGGTTTGCCAGAAGCGGCTTAGTCATGCTGGCCACATGACCTGGAAGCTGTACGCCGGCTCCCTCGGCCAATAAAGCGAGATGGGCGCCACAACCCCAGAGTCGGTCACGACTAGACCTAATGGTCAGGGGTCCCTTTACCTTTACCTTATCCCATCTTTTCTCTAAGGAGCTCAAGGTGTTCACATCTTCTCCCCCTCCCATTTTATCATCACTCACAACAACCTTGTGAGGTAGGTTAGGTGGAGAATCAGTGACTGGCCCAAGGACATCTGGTGCTGAGCAGAGATTTGAACCCTGGTCTCCCAGGTCCAACATTCTATCCAGTACACAACATGCAGCATCCCTGGACTGCTCCTGGGGCCCCAGTGCCCTGGCAGGACCCATCCCTCACATTTCCTGTGTCCCCTCCCCACTTTAAACAAAGGAAGGTTGGGAGCCATCATTTAAACTTCCCACAGTGCCCTAGCATAGCATTCCTCCAGGGCATTGTGGGAGCTGCAGAGACTCACCAAGACAGGAGAGGGCTCAGAGGGAGGACATTTTGCCAAGGACCCTCTCAAGCCCAGAGTTGGCACTGACCTTGCTTTTCTGGAAAGTAAATGGCTTTGTGAGCATCGTGGCAGATGGAGCGTACCAGCCACACACTGCAAGAAGCGTGTGTCTGTTTAGAGACAAGACACAAAGAGCCTGAGGGCTGAAAGCGAGAATGTCAGTTAAATTAGAACGCTGGATTCCTGCCCTTCAAGGCTGCATTGCAGCGATTCACACATGCACCCAAACAACGGGTGCTAAAAGGGCTGGTGTTTGTAAAAAATAAAAAAAACCCCAAACATTTCAGTTCAGAAATATTTTTATGTAGATTTGTACAGGCAGCTCATATCTGATTTAAAATGAAATAAAAGAGTAAGAGCTCCAAATGGCTCAGGTAAAGACTTCCGCTGCAGCCTGATGCCATCCAGATGTTTTTGACTGCAGCTGTCATCATCCTGGGTTATAGGAGTTGAAGCCCCAAATATCTAGAGGGCACAAGGGTGAGGAAGGCAGCTATAGAACACACACACATTGTGCATTTTTAAATAAACACATGCACCTGAGCAGGAAATGTGGCTAACATAATGAAAGAGGACCTGAAAGGGGGGTTGCATTGCAGTCTCTCTCGAAAGAATATCCTCAGCAGAAAAAGCACAAACCAATTTCAATAGCACTAACCTTAAAAAACAGACATTACAACACAGTGTGTCACCTTTTGTTCAATATTGTAGGGATGGCAGCTAATCTAATCACTCTTGCTTTCCTTCAACCCTTTAATCTCAGAGCAAAGATCACAGGACTGCAGAACCAGTGAATTATTTATGGCCAGATCCCTGCTGAAAGCATGAGTGATATCAGGGAATCTGGAGTGATTGGATTTATAGGTTTTCCATAACAATCTAGAATCTCGCCTAGGGATAAAAGGTTGCCCAAAGACTCACAGCTAAGGCAAAAGCCAGGATGAATAGCCCTGGACGAAAGAGAGAGCTGATGAATAAAAGGTAAAGGACCCCTGACAGTTAAGTCCAGTCACAGATGTCTCTGGGGTTGCGGCTCTCATCTCGTTTTACAGGCCAAGGGAGCCGACGTTTGTCCGCAGACAGTTTTTCTGGGTCATGTGGCTAGCATGACTAAGCCGCTTCTGGTGAACCAGAGCAGCACATGGAAACCTTCCCACTGGAGCAGTACCTATTTAACTACAGTGGTGCCCCGCAAGACGAATGCCTCGCAAGATGGAAAACTCGCTAGATGAAAGAGTTTTCCGTTTTGGAGGTGCTTCGCAAAACGAATCTCCTATGGGCTTGCTTCGCAAGACGAAAATGTCTTGCGAGTTCCTGCGGTTTTTTTTCCCTCCCCCCCCTTTCTAAGCTGCTAAGCCGCTTATCAGCTGATCCGATAAGCTGATAAGCCGCTAAAAGCCGCTAATAGCGCTAATCCTCTAATCCGTCAATGGGCTTGCTTCGCAAGACGAAAAAACCGCTAGACGAAGAGAATCACGGAACGGATTCTTTTCGTCTTGCGAGGCACCACTGTACTTGCACTTTGACGTGCTTTCAAACTGCTAGGTTGACAGGAGATGGGACCAAGCAACGGGAGCTCACCTTGCCGTGGGGATTCAAATCACCGACCTTCCAATCAGCAAGCCCTAAGGCTCAGTGGTTTAGACCATGGGTAGGCAAACTAAAGCCCGGAGGCCGGACCCGGCCTAATTGCCTTCTAAATCTGGCCCGCGGATGGTCCGGGAATCAGCGTGTTTTTACATGAGTAGAATGTGTGCTTTTATTTAAAATGCATCTCTGGGTTATTTGTGGGGCATAGGAATTTGTTCATTTTCCTCCCCAAAATATAGTCCAGCCTCCCACAAGGTCTGAGGGACAGTGGACCTCAGCTGAAAAAGTTTGCTGACCACTGGTTTAGACAGCTGATGAATACCTGCCCACATATTATGGAGTGGGAGTGAGGTACTTGTGGGTCATGAGCACATAGTTAAACTTGGGGAGGCTGTGATGGTCACCAATGTGGATGTAATTTGAGAGGGATAATGTCATCAGCACCTTATCTAGGCAAAACCACTAATGGATTGTGTGAAAGATAAGGGGTGTGGCCTTTGGGAGTGTCCTGAAAGCCATATGGAACATGCCTGGAGGGTGAATTCTGAAGTTCCCCACCTTTGCATTGAGATGATGGTTTTCGAACTGTGTTACAAATAGCTTTGAGTGAATGCTCCAGGAATTATTTTTTGGGGCGGGGGGGGGGGGAGCACGCAGGGAGAGTCCTTGAACAAGTGACCTTAAGTGAGCTTCCCATCTATCTATGCACCCTGAGAGGCCCACATCATCCTACACTATTCCCACTGTCCACCTTGCTTTGCCTCTTCCTCTGTGCCCAATCCATTCAGCCTCCCAGAAGGAGAGAGCAGTTCCCCTTTTGGTTCCTGTTTCTTGGGGAAGGTGAATAGGCGCTGACAGCAAGAAGAAACAGCAGCAGAACAAGGGGGTACCTGGGGTTCACAGTGGGCTCCTTGCTGAGGCATGGGCCTCTGGAGGTGCCAAGTGATGCCAACCCAACGTGGGTCTTGCCCATATCCTGGAAGAGGTGATGCTTGCAGGTAGAGGTACTCTTGGGGCCATGAGCCCCATCTTCATCCTCCTGCAAACGTCCAAGTTCACTGCTCTGCAGTGTCTCAGCAAAGAAAGACCCAACCTCCCTTCCCCCCAGACTTCCCTCAGCTCCTCTCTCTGGTTTCTCAGCACATGTTATTCTCTGCATATTATAAAACTGTAAAGATCCTTAATTAATCTATCAATATGTTACCAATAAAAAGTTTGTGTATGTTTATTCAAAACCTGCCAAGGAATCCAGTTCATTTTGTTGTTTCTTTAAGTACTTTGCAAAAGGTTCCCATTCTTCTTTAAAGTCACAGTTGTCCTTACCACGTAGTTTGTGTGTCAATTTTGCCAATTCCGCATAGTCCATCAGTTTCTCTTGCTCCAATTCTTTGGCCGGGATTTCTTCATTTTTCCATCCTTGTGCTATTAAGACTCTTGCCGCCGTTGTCGCATGCCAAACAGCCTGTCTCATGCCCCAAACAAGCCTGATGCCCTCACGCCCAGAGGAGATGATACGGTGGTACCTCGGGTTACAGACGCTTCAGGTTACAGATTCTTCAGGTTACAGACTCCGCTAACCCAGAAATAGTACCTCGGGTTAAGAACTTTGCTTCAGGATGAGAACAGAAATCGCACGGCGGCATGGCGGCAGCGGAAGGCCCCACTAGCTAAAGTGGTACCTCAGGTTAAGAACAGTTTCAGGTTAAGAACGGACCTCCGGAACGAATTAAGTTCTTAACCAGAGGTACCACTGTACTGTCATGTCACCAATGTTAAAACTGCCAGGCTGGTTGGCCCACTGCCTGATCTGCATGGGGTTGCACTCTTTCTGAAAGAGCAAGACCCCAGTCTGAGAGTGCTCCTGGATTAGGCTTTGGCAGCGATATTGGTAATATTCAACGTACTAGCCACTTGCCGCATAGAGAGTCTCCAAGTGACATGCCATTCTTTTCAGAGCATAGGACAGTTTCAGCAAGTGTGGTGATTTGTGGCTTCACACTGCCACTTCCCCTTCTTCTCCTCTCCCTGCATGCCTCCTAAATCTGTTTGTTTGGGCGTTGGTAACCTCCAGATTGAATTATTGCAATACGTTCTGTGTGGGATTTCTCTTGTAGTTCCTCCAGAAGGTGTAGTCAGTGCAGAAGACTACATCATGATTGCTGACAGAACAGGAGATGCTGCCAGCATGTTACACCTTTGCTGAATAATCTGCACTGGCTCCTGACTTCCTACCTGGCCAAGTTCAAGGTGTTGCTTTTAGTAGCTTGGGACCAATTTACCTAAGGGATCACCTTGCTCAACTCCTTCAAGGTGTGGAACTTGCACTCTTGCACGCATCATAGTTCCTGTGTTCTGAAATTCCCAGATTATTGACATTAGTTGTGCTGTTTCTGCTACCTGCTGAAATGATTTTTTAAAGCCTCCCAACAAGTTGTATATACTGTACATGTGTCCCCTCCCCAATTTTTTGAATACGGACCATTGTTTCAAATCGCTTTATGTACACCTCTTAGGAATTACATTTAAGTGGTTTATAAATTCTTCTAAATAAACAAAATGCTGGTAGTGTCTGGTGTAGGTTTTCTGCCCCTTTTGAAAATGGTGGCCAGGGTTATTTACAAAGGGAGTGGGTTAGAGAAGAAACTGCAGCTAGAATAAATACAGTGGATATAATAAAGAACCACATTAAGGCCAGTTTGGAGGCAAGGTGGGTGGTGAACCAAGATAGGGTCTTATCAGTGGTGACCCCTTTGTGAAATGCCTCCTGACAGAGGCTTGTGCGGTGCTCACTTCATTATATTTTCAGCTCCTGGTGAAGACCTCTTGGTTTGCCCACATTTTTGGATTCAGTTTTAATAAAACGCTTTGCACTTGACTCATGTTTTAGTATCTGAGTTTACTGTTCTGCTGTTTCTTAACTATTATATTGCTGTCGTATTGCTTGTTTTTGATCTTCCAGTTTTGTGAGCCACTCTGGGAAGAATAGCAGAAGGAAAATACAAAAAATAAAAATCAACAATATATATATATATATTCTACCTCTCCAGTCACATTGTCATGGTTCTTCTCATTAACCAACCTTGTGCACTGAAAGAACTTCCTCCCATCCACCAGCCAGATGTTTGCCCTGCACACATACCAACTGATGTAAAAATTGGGGTTTGGCTTTCACTCCTCAACTCCCTATGGGACTCCAAGTCCCCTATGTCTATGATCGGTCAGAGAAAATGGATGGAGGCAGGATCCAGTGAAAAGCAAGGTTAGTAATACAACTACAGTAAGGTTAGTACAGTGGTACCTCGGGTTAAGTACTTAATCCGTTCTTAACCTGAAACTGTTCTTAACCTGAAGCACCACTTTAGCTAATGGGGCCTCCCGCTGCTGCCGCCCCACCGGAGCACGATTTCTGTTCTCATCCTGAAGCAAAGTTCTTAACCTGAAGTACTATTTCTGGGTTAGCGGAGTCTGTAACCTGAAGCGTCTGTAACCTGAAGTGTATGTAATCCGAGGTACTACTGTATTTAAATACATGTGCATTTATGAATATTTATTATATATTTGAGACCTTAGAATTATTATAACACAACATATAAACAAGATCTTTTATACATTTGGAGGCAGTTCTGGATATGACCCCCTTAAAACAAACAAACAAACAAAGCACACTCTCAATGCCTGAGGGACTTCAGGTGACGCCCTCCACCAAACAGACCCATTATAAAAACAAAGGTGGCCCAACTGCTGAGGGAGTGAGGAAGAATGATAAAGACGGATTGTAAATATGGATTGTGAAACTGTTTGCCCAGTAAAAAAAGCACGATATAAATCATACATTATAAAATAAATTTTATATAAATGGTTAAGGACTTTTAAGTGTATGGCATTGAAAAAAGTGGAGCACATCCACCTTTAACCAGACAACAGAAATGACCCTGTTTTCCCCCACACAACTTCAAGATGGGTCCCGTGTGGGTTTTTATCGTGTCTGGGAAAGGTCATTAGTTTGTTTTGGTTGAATTTTAAATAAAGACTGGTGTGCCTAGCTAGACGTATTCCTGGAGGTTTCATCACATGCTATGCCAGAGAGACGAAACCGCTTGTCCTTAGGGGAAAATGAAATGTATTTGTGTATCCAAGGGAGTTATCACATTACCAGGACGTATGAATGTCAACAGTAAGATGGCAGCATTAATCTAATTCAGAAATCAATATTCCGTGAAATAATTTGGACTTTATGGAAAGCCTACTTGGGCCTATTTGAAATTACTTTAATTCACTGGTTTTACATTTGTATGTGTAATGAATTTACATTGGCTATCAGCAAAAGGCATCCAAAATATTAAGCAGCGTTGACAAAACCTCAGCAAATGCCAGTAACGGTCCCTAGTGTGGTGTTTTCTATACAGTAGTGCGGAATGTAGCCTTGTGACTTTTAGGTAGGCCCCAAAAGGCCTTCATTCCCATAGCAACAGTTGAGCAACCGAACGGACCAATAGGAAACGAGGTCTCCTGCGCGGCCTTTGACCAAACAAGTTTAAGGGACGCCGAGAGGGAGGGGGAGAGCGAAGCCGCCGACATCCAGGCGGAGAAGAACAAACCATTCCCAACGTCACACTACTACGAGGAGGCGGGGGCTATTATTCGGAAGGCCCAACCAGACATCAAAAGAGATAAAGAGAGGCGGGACCGTTGCGCCCTCAGCGAATCCACGGCGCGCGTGGAGAGCCGGGCCAATCGCGTCTCGCCTGGACGCCGCTCAATCAAGCGGCGAGCCGAGGGAGGCGGAGCCCAATCAGAAGAGAGAGTCCCTCCTGCTCCAATCAGGATCAGGCTCGGGAGCCAGCGGCGGCCAATGGCGGCTCGGCCAGCGAACAAAAGGCGCTTCCCCGGCGCTTTTGCCCGCCCCCGCCCCCCTCCGGCGCAGTTTTTCGCATGACGCAACGGTTGGAGCCGGAGGAAGAAGGCGTTCGCGAGCCGCGGGAGCCGCCGCCATTTTGTGCGTGCGTTTGTGAGGCGAAGCGGGTGGGCTGAGAGGAAAATAGACGGAGGAAAGCGGTTTGGCGGAGGAAAACGGCGGCGGCCTGCGAAGCTTCCTGCTTGACGAGGACGCGGCGGCGCGGAGGATGAGCCAGAAGAGGCCGGCAAGGGAGTAGCAGCGGGCACCGGCGACATCGACAGCCGCAGGGGCGGGAGAGAGGCGCTTAGTGTGTGTGTGAGGGGGGGAGAAAAAGCAAAGAGAGAGTGAGGGGGTCGGCCTGTGTTCCCCCCTTCCTTTTTCTCTTCTCCGGAGGGGCTCGGCCGTTCCCCCCGCGCGGCCTCTGGCGTGTGGGGGACGAGAGAATAATGTCGGGCGGCGGCGGCTCCAGTAGCAGCAGCTCCAGCAGCAGCTCCAGCGCGGCCTCGGAGGGGCCCGTGGGCGGCGGCGGCGGCAGCAGCGGGGAAGACGCCTGCCGCGACTACCAGTCTTCGCTCGAGGACCTGACCTTCAACAGCAAGCCGCACATCAACATGCTGACCATCCTGGCCGAGGAGAACGTGCAACACGCCAAGGACATCGTCTCGCTGATCGAGGCGCAAGTCGCCAAGGTTTTTATACACTCTACGCCGAATACGCTCTCTCTACCTACCCCCCACCCCCTCTACCTACCTAGCTACTTAACCTACCCGCCCAGGCTCCTGCCATAGCTCTAGGGCCAGATCTCAGCAAAAAAACCAACCCCCCCCCCCACCCCGCAAACAAACACACCGCCATATTATTTTTCTAGTCCTCGTGTGTGTGTGTGTGTCGTGTGTATGAGAGGAAAGAGTTCAGGGATTTTTTCCCCTGGGGTTAGTGGCGAGAATGTGAAGGGGAAGGCATACTAGGGATCAGGCCTAGGAAGGAAAAGCAGTGGGGGAAGGGGTGGTTGGGTATGTTGCGGGAGGGGAAGGAAGGCAACGGCCTTTGGCGGTTGGGGGGGGTACAGCCAACCTTAATATTATTATTTATTATACTTCGAGAAGGAAAGGTCAGAGGAGGGTTTTTTTTTGTTTTTTTTGCGGGAGGGTGAGTTTATTTACTCACGCGCATTTTAAAAGCATATGACGATCCCGTGGTGTTTACTTTAGCCCAAGTACCTCCCTCGAAAAGAGGCTGCGGTAAATAAAAAAATCCGCTCGAAATTTTTTACAAATAAAAAAGCTGCTTGCTAGAAAGTCGGAGTGGGGAGGGGAAAACCCACGCTAGTATAGGCTAAAAGCAGGTGAACGTGTCAGCCGTAGCTCTTGGGGGATGGGTTATGGTGGGGAGAGCTCTGGATCTTGTCGGATTGGGGGAGCTGCAAGGAAGTACTTGGGGGTAGCAAGAAGGTGGCTTTGGGATTAGGAACAGATAGTGGACGGTCTGGGCATTTTGAAATTGTGGCAAGGGGAATCCCTCCCAGCTTTGGGAATAAAGATAGGGCATAGGTTTTGAGGAAGGCAGCATTAGAGAGGTAGGAAAAGATCTAGGTGGAGCTTGATTGAAACAGAAGGAAATATGTTAGCTGAACATAAAGAGGAATATTGATAAATGGGATAGGGATGTGAAAAGACAGTGAAGCATCAGGTACAGCCTTCTTCAGAATATGGGGAAATGAAAGAGTCTGGTAGAGGAAAGTCAGGTGTGTGTTGGGGGGAGTGCCAGCTGTTTATTGGCAGTAGCAGAGGGTGCAAGGAAATCTGGAAGAGCACAGCAAATTTGAATGTAAGGCCTGATTCCCTTCCCTATCCACCTCCTCAAGCAATTCAGGAAATGTTTGTTGGGTTTCACAAGCATGAATAAACGAGGCATACAACATGGCGGCCTGGCAGTGACTGTGCAGCAATAGCCGTGCTTTGCCCTGCAGTTTGTGCCTCCACAAGTAACATGTTTCAACCTTAGTTCAAGTTAGCTGTACCATAATATTTTGTCATTTTTCTTAATCGTTTAACAGTAATCAGGCTAAATGAGATAAAGCTTTACAATCAAGGATTCCTTTATATCACATAAGCCCCCTTTATTTTATTCTGTGAAATAGAAGATGTTGGGGTACTCCTGAATTGCTCTGAGTAATAGAGGTATACCAAATTAGAAGGATGCATGTGCCTGTGTGTATGATCCACTCCTTGTTAGAGCAGCCCATTCATTAAGGCAGGGAAACAAGCGTTCCACCCTGTCTGAAGGAACCGCAGCTGCCTGTACAATCCCAACATGGCGCTGGTGAGGCATATGATACAAAAAGAAAGAGTAGACTCCCAATCCAGTCATTTTCTGATAGAAGTCAGCTGGCTATATGTGGTTTAGGTTTTATAACACCTTTTCCCTGGGGGGGGGGGCTTTCAAACCTTATTTTAAATAGCAATAGAGTAACACATCCCTATTCCAGTTAATAATCTCAGTTCTTGCTCATCTTCCTCTCCCTCCCACCTCCCTTGGCTTCTTCTAGGTTACTGGGCTTTTTAATTGCTAATTCAATCAGGGGTTTAAGATGATTTAAAAGTAAAGTAAAATTTAAAGGTCTAATAGGGAAGGCTGTTTAAAATGTAGGTTGGTTAACTACAACATATTCTCCAGACACTTTCCCATACTTATTCTTAATGTTTTCGGTTTCTGGAACTACGTAATGCACTATCAATTCCAGTACTGTTATCTTAGAGTGGGGTGAGGGTGGTTACATACCCCTTAAGTGTATTTAAAGATATCTACAACCTGTGCTTCTAATTAGATTTGCCTAGCTGTCATTAGTGGCCAGGATGAAACAAGAGATTTGAGTTCTCTGAAAACCACTTTTGAAGGAAAGTGTTGTCTGGGGACAGTTTCTATTTAGTGTAAACCAGAGTGGTTTTTATTACATTTTTAAATAAATGACTTTGAAATGTGTGACTGGTATTCCTAAAATGTAAATAAAATGTATGAAATATGTATTTGTCTTTTTATTTACCGGGTGTAGTGCAGAATCTGTTTCCAAGTGTTAAATTATTCTATGGCCTGGGTACAATGGAGTTATGAGGAAGGCTCAACCTTTGGTGAAGTCCATCAAAAATACACAGACCCACACATTATCAACACTCATTTATGACGTTTGAAGGAGTGCAGCAAGCATTCTGTTGCAAACTCTGGGCATGGTTTCACTGCAGATAGGCTTGAGGTTAATTTACCTTCAGTTTCTTAGTGGTTTGTGTTGCCTTCCTGCCTTCTGCAACTGCTGGATAATCTCTAACTTGGGTTTGTCTCTACTTGAGGGGTGGACCTCCAACATCCCACTGCGCTTTCTTTTAGAGACTAATGGGTAACTGAAGTATGGTTCGCAAAAGTGGCATTCAATTCGTTAAAAGGTGGG
Organism: Podarcis bocagei; assembly: GCF_964188305.1. NCBI lineage: Eukaryota > Metazoa > Chordata > Lepidosauria > Squamata > Lacertidae > Podarcis > Podarcis bocagei. Next base: position 96,358,565 of record NC_138130.1, on the reverse strand, counting down.
GGTTGCTTCCTAATTCCTAAAACCAGATCCTGTTACAGGCTTGCTGCCTTATTTCACTATAGATTCACATGTTGTTTTCACACCACGTGTGAGCATATGATGACATATTATACAGATGCAGCAGTTTTGCTGTTCATATTTAAAGATGGAAAATAGAACATAACTTTTGGGAATAAGAACTTTAAAGTCAGCTGTGTTTCCTTGCCAGCTGTCCTTGGAAGTTGAGGATAACACATACAGGGTTTAAAAAAGGATACAGGTGTCCCATGTGCTTTTCCAAGCCCTATTGTAGCGCGTAAAATCAGATCTCTATGTTCATAGCCCAGTTTTCATTTCCAAGCTGTTGGGGAGTTAATCCTTACATGCCCTGTATGCCTTGTCTGGTGGTCTTGTGTTTCATATGAAGGCATACTTCCCTCCATTATTATTTTGTCACTATTCAATTTGGTAGAGGCCCCACCTGGTTGAAGACTTACTGGTATAATTCTCCCTTGAAGCAAATTTCAGATGAAATGGTTTGCATATCTTTGTGCATAAAAAACTCAAAGCCACACATTTTAAGGGTGCAGATAAATCAAGGGTGGTTCAGGTTTTCTCACAATTTAAAAAATAAGTTGCCAGAGTTTTCTGCAAATTTCTTCACAATTTAGTGGGGAAAATGCTAGTTTTAAGGACAGTCAAGGACAACATCATTTGGACAATGGAATTTTTACAGTTATTGCAGACCCTGTGTTGCCAGATGTTAAACTGCACAGAAATACTAGCTTTTTTTCTTAAGAGTTGGTGGGTGGTAAATGGGAATTAAGTCACCCCTGTTGAAACGGAAGACAGTTAATAAGCAATTATCCTTCCCAACAAGTCTTTATAAATACACGTTGATGCTTTCTGGAAGCTTGCTGCCATTTCCTGATATGGATGAGACATTAACATTCATTTTGAACAGAACTTGAGAAGGCTTCCATTTTCTTTGGACATGCAGCCACAACGGCACACAGTTTGCGCTGCACGGACTTGGGGCCCGTCTTATGTATGGCGAAAAAATCCAACTTGGCTCCTCGGGCATTGAAGAGTGTCCAGACTTGAAGACTGCCTTCCGTGCCAGTCTTTGGTTCCAGTTATAATCCCGACTATTCACCACCATAGCTTCATTATGGATTTATACTCTTCTTTTTTTGGCTCGGGTTGGATGGTTTGAATATAGCTTTGAGAGCATCTGAGTCGAATTGCTTCAACTGGTCAGACTTGGTGACATAGCATTTTTTCTGGATTGCAGCAAAGTAACTATTCCAAATATGGCTCACTCAGACATCGATATTCACCATTGGTCCATGCGCTTGGAATCCCCCCCTCTTTATGGGACTTGCAAATCTTTTAGGTTATTCCATGTCCTTCCTTCTAGAGATCCCAGCAGAAGCTAGTGTGTGTTTAAATAGACTATAGTATGGTTGGTTTGGATACCCCTAACCATAACATGGGCCAGTTCTTCCTGCCATTGCAGAGATTGAATATCCCCTTCTCTTAAAGAAAAACACTCTACCAAATAGAGCTAAACTCTTGGGGGGGGGGTGTTGAGCTTGTTAGCTTACGAAAACAACCTTTTACATAATAATTGTTCCAAAATAAAGATATGGTGGGTTGGGGAATGGTAACTTCTAAATTAAAAGAGAAATCAACATGTTTTTGTTATAACTAAAAGTCTCAAGTTTTCTTCTTATTACTCCAGGCTCCTTCTAATGAGAAACTTCCTGTTATGTACCTTATGGACTCCATTGTCAAGAATGTTGGGAGAGAATATCTTGCTGCGTTTACTAAAAACCTAGTTGCAACATTTGTTAATGTGTTTGAAAAGGTATATATACATATATATGTGCTTTTATAATCATTTTCAAATTTGTTGCTGTATAAATAAATAACTTGACACTCAGTCTTGGGTTTTCTTGGGTACTAAGTGCAAAGAATGCAGTAGGACCTTTCATATTTAGACTATTCACACTCCAGTTATATTCAGAAAACAAAGTTTTTAAAAAGTGTAGCAGTACATAGTTGGAAATGTGTAGAGCATATCCAGAGTGAGAAGGCCTGTATTAGAAAACTGTTTGATCTTTAGCTTTGCCATTTATTATAATGCTGAACTTTTCATGCATAAGATACTTTAGCCTTGCAGAGAAATCAGTGACCTTGTGTGTGTTTGCATACACTCTTAACACTTCTCGTTTTGATTATACAATAAGTTGTGTTTTCATTCATTTATAGTAGTGTATGCAAACATTAGATACTTAAATGGAACCTGCCTGCCAAGAATTCTGAAAGTTTATATTTTGATAATGAGCACCTTTCATTATCTGACTCCCAGCCTTTTCACTTCTGCAGTCTTTTTATGTTTAATTTCTGAGCAATTGCTTGTGGCTGGGATTTCTCAAACTGGGTTGGCCAGAGGATTGGGGTGTTTTTTTAAAAAAACACAGAATGCATATTTATAATTTTTTATGTGAACAGTTTTACATAAATCATTAAAGGAAATAAGAATATGCCACTTGAATTAATTAAGTGTTCCCCAGTGCTGTTTAATAAAGGGTTGGAATTGCTCAAAACAATTGGATTAGTGCTTGCTTCCCTTTATCAAGTTTTGCTTAATCTTAAATCTCTTAATGATATTAATAAAAATTGAGACAAACCCTTGTGAGCCTGTTTAAGCCATACATACTTTCTGACTGGTAGTATGGAGCTTTAGCTGGAGAAGAATTAATATATTTTGAGACAAGATTGAGCCATTTAACAGCCTAATCTTAGGCGTTTTTGCTCAGTATATCTCAGCTTCAGGATTTGCTTGGGAGTAAGTGCATAAGATTGTAGTATCAATGCAGTAGTCACTGAATTGCCTGTATTCGGTTTATATCTTTACCAGGAATAGTAGATGCAGTATGAAAACATTGGGAAATGAAAATATCTTGGGAATAGCTTGGGAAATGAATATCTGGATATTGTGATATTGAACTTGTACTGTGAACTGCCTTGATGGTTGAGTTGGGATAATATAAAATGTAAAAATAAAAAGATACCATGGCTGTGTCTATAACACATGTGGAGAGTTTACTGTTTTCAAATGTATATGGTATTGTGCAAATCACAATATGTTGGACCTGGGGGCAAGTACATCACGGTGCTGGCAGAAGCTGACTTCTATGTCGAGAAAATGCTCCAATGAGGGTCAAGGAACCCTGCTGAATGGCATAGGTTGTGCACAGGGGATTGAAGAAATATGGTGCAGCCCACCTCATTCAGTGTGATTCCCTAACCCCATAGCATTTTAGGGAAATCGGCTGCTGTTAGTTCTGTTATGTGTGCTTATCTCTTGATCCATCCTGTTACATGGAGGCCCACAGTCCATCGTTCAGCTGTGTGCACCTGATTTCTGCTAATTTCAGTGGCACTTCAGTACACACAAATGAGCAGGAGTACAGCTTTAGAACACAGTATCTGGTCTTGAGTTGTAGAAAGAAGCATAACAAATGTTTTATTAATGTAACAAGCCATAGAATTGTTCTGTTCTTCTTAGGTGGATGAAAATACTAGGAAAAGTTTATTTAAATTGCGTTCCACGTGGGATGAAATTTTCCCTTTGAAGAAACTCTATGCCCTTGATGTCCGGGTGAATTCAGTAGACCCTGCTTGGCCAATTAAACCGCTACCCCCTAATGTGAATACTTCTAGCATCCATGTGAATCCTAAGTTTTTAAATAAATCGGTAAGTTTCGACAACTAAATGCTGCTTTAAACTATGTTTATATGAGTTTGTGTTCAGGCCTCTGAATTTCGCATGCTTTGAGGTGACAAGGACTGGTAGTTATGGTAGGGATTGTACTTTCAAAACATAAATGAGGTGAAAGCATTAAACTATGTTAAAAGTCTGACATTGCTTATGCGTTCTAGTTTAAATGTACAATAATGAAGAATTTTAAAATAATGGAACATTTTTAGCTTTGAGTTAACTGCTGGTTGCTTTGCCCCACAAATAAGAACCGTGTTCTTTACCATTTTCTTGGTAGCCTGAGGAACCACCTGCACCTAGCCCTGCAGTCTGTCCTCCTCCTGTGTCCTGTTCTGCTGTGTCCTCTACTCCAGTTGTTCCTGAAATACAAAAGAATTTGACTCAAGAGCAGCTAATAAGACAACAGCTACTAGCAAAACAAAAACAGTTGTTAGAACTTCAACAGAAAAAATTAGAACTGGAACTAGAGCAGACTAAAGCACAGCTGGTGAGTAGGATAGAAATGACTGCTGTAGCATGTCGGCAAGCAAAGCAAAACATGACCAGTGTTTGTCACTAGCCCATTTCCGTTGTCTTTATTTGGTGGAGCCTTTGTAAGACTATTCAATTTCTTCATTTGATTGATCTGTGGGGCAAGCCGCAATACAGATTGTAACCTTGCTTTCATACACTCAACAAGTTAATAAAAATAGGAATAGGTTTTTCTACCATGTTTTGAGGTTATCATTAATTTGGACACATGGTTTAGCGCCCTCCACAAAATTCACATCAGTCCCAGCCAGCATAGCCAATGGCAAGGGAGGCTGAGAGTTGTAGTGTAGCAACACCTTCATAGAATCATAAGGGTTGGAAGTTACCCAAGGGTCATCTAGTCCAACCCCCTTTGATTCAGGAATCTCAGTTAAAGCATCCATGACAGATGGCCATTCAACTTTGAGGGCGCAATGTTTACTACCTCTAGTGTCATGGTAAAACCTATATGTTACACTTGGTCCGTGAATCGCACTTCCGTGTATAGCAAATTCCACACCCCTGGCTGTTGTTTAGTAGAACCCAGGGCTTGAGATTGGGACCATCACATTGTGAGTTTTCTTCCATGCAAGTGAAAAGCATTGACATCAAATACATGACCAAGGGAGAGGTTTGATACCCCACAGGTATTTATTACCGTAGCAAGTGTCACGTATAGACTAGCTCACAAGTAACCACAAAGGGTTTTCTTCCGGAATCAATTTGTGTGTGGTGTGATCAATTTTGTGATGTGTTAATCTTTCATGGTTTGCTTGCGGTGTAAACCTGCAGCCCTCCAGATGTTGGACTCCAAGTCTCATCAGCCAGCATGGCCAATGCTCAGGAATGGTAGGAGTTGTAGTCTCAATATCTGGAGGGCCACATGTTCCCTGCCATCCCTGTTTTGAAGACAGGATTGCAGAGCATGTTCTAATGTCGTCAAGAGGTTTCTATACTATGTTTATGTCGGCTACAGAAATACCGTTTATGCCCTTTAAGTATAATTTATCAAAAAACTAAAATGGTTTAAAAATACGTATATTGGAAATACTGCATAATTTTCCATCATCTTATAAGGCAATAAACGTTTATTGACATACCTTGTAATTATTGACCTTCAGTGAAGGAACCTAAAACTCCCTTACAATCTGAGATAGGAAATGATTAGTATATTCTTTGACACATTCACAGACATCATGAGTATTCCAAGAAAATTCTAAAATAGAGAGGCTTATCCAAAAAGCTAGTAACTTATATGCCTTTTATTGCAAGTTCTCTTTTCTAATATGTAGGTGCATTCTTATAAATAATTAGAACTCAAGAATTAGTCCATACTTTCCTTGAATTTTTATGCTGTACAGTAGGTAAGAGAAACACTTAAGGTCTTTTAAGTGCTAGTGTTGTAAATACTTGCTTCTTTTTATTACCTTTTGTTTCAGGCGGTTTCTCTTAGTGGTCAGCAAAGTGGATCCAGCTTGAGTCAAGCATCTGTGAAGCCACATGTTCCACAACCATCTCACATGCCAGTTAAAGCTCCTCATCAAGTTTGTCTGCCACCTGAAAAAAGCCGTCTCTCTCCACTCCATGATGTCAAAACGGCCAACAGAGATCCTCGTCTTAATAGAACAAGTCAACATTCTTCCCATTCTAAAGATCAAAGTCATAGGAAAGATTTTACAGTTAGTCCAGTCAATCAGGCTGATCCAAAGGTCAGCAAAACACTACAGGCTGAAAAACAAAGTACATCAAAGCAAGAGAGACAAAAACAGAATGAGAAATCTCAAAAGAAAGAGTTTGATCAATTTGATTCAAAATTGAAGTCTCCATCTCCCTTGCAGAACAAGCTGCTTCATGCTAAAGATACTAGAAACCAAGAAAGTGAGAACACCAGGGTATCTGAAATAAGCAAGAGGGATCCAAGATTGAAAAAACATCTTCTAGAGAAGCCAGATGGTAAAGATGATGATCTGAAAGAAAAGAGGAGATGCATGGAGAGAAAAGACAAAGAAGAGCATAGACCAGTCAGTGGTAGAACCAAAATAATTAATGGCATTGTCCAAAAGCAAGATCCCAATATTGAAGAGTCAGAGAAACAGGTTGGAAAGCTAGGAAGGTCGGGTACCAGGAAAAGGTCACGTTCCCCTAGATCTCGGTCGCCATCTTCCCATTCTCCAAAACGAAGAGACAGGAGGTCCCCCAAAAGACGGCTCAGAAGTCTCTCTCCTGGACCTAAAACTGCAAAGTCTCGTGTGTCGGGACCAAAGCAATCCCACGCAGAGGACTTTGGGCAGGGAATACGGGAAGAAAGGAGCTCGAACAAAAGGAAGCAGGAAGTGAGAGATTCAAGGAGGCCGAAGAAAACTCATGAAGACCGACCGCAGGAAGGAATGAACTTGCATTCTTCAAAAGCAAACTCGGAACCTAAGGAGAATGTGGAGAACTGGTCAAGTTCCAAGTCAAATAAAAGGTGGAAATCTGGTTGGCAAGAAAATAAAAAGTAAGTTGGCATTTATGAGGCAAATTTAATTTGCCATCGTAGGTATAGATCTGAAGTTACTGCCAAAGAATAACCGTGTTGGTATGATGCTAAAGCAAAAGTGAAATAGTTGTTTTTATCACACTATGTTGGGAGATTTTGTCAAGTTAACATTCTTGCTTCTGTGGATTTCAGCCCCCAGCCGACTGAAGAACACCAAGGACTTTCTAAATCGCCTCATCAGAGGCACAGGGACACCTGGGCCACCAGTAGTAAAGGAGTTACATCACCTCGCACACCAAAGCAGCAACATAGATTAAGTGTGGATGCGAATTTGCAGATTCCGAAAGAACTGGACTTGGCGAACAAGAGAGAGTTACTTAAGAAGGTAACATGTATTAACTTTTTATAGATTCACATATTCTTTCCTAACAGCCTTCCAAATTTAACACTTTAACATTTTTCTCTTGCACAGGCTAATGAACAACTGTCATCTGGAGAAATAACGCAAGATGAGTTTCTTGTTCTGTGCCATCAGATTCGCCAAATTATCCAGTACCAGGAAGGAAAACACAGGTGCAATGTGTGGGATAGTGCCACAGGTGAAAAGGGAATTTCGAAAAAGAAGCCCCTGTTGTCTGATGCGGATTTAATATATCATGAGCATAAAGCTAAGCTAAAAAGAACGCAAGTTCAGCATTCATTTCAGAGACTCAACATGATGGATCCTGAAGATATTTTACTCGAAAGACACTTGAATGAGACATTTCATTCTGGAATGGATTGTGAACAAACCAAAAGCAAATCGGGGAGTCAATTCAGTGAAAGATCAAGGCGGCATTCCCCTGTTGGTAGTAACAGACCATATTCTGAAAATTCACCTCATGACAGCCGGAGAAGACACGATGAGTCCAACTCCTCCAAAGGTACAAGGAGCTTCAGGGAAAATACCTCCATTATCTGTATTATAGTTAGGGAAAATCAAGAGACTGTAAATATTTTCTTGGTTATCAGTAGAAGTGCAGCAAAAATATACTGGAGTTTTCAGGTTTGATAATTTTGGGGAAATACTTCTCACAGTGCTGTAGATTTGCTTTGTATACTACGCTTTCTATACTATATTACTGCCTTCAGGCAGTAACAGTGCTGTTTTGTTTTGTTTTAAAGGTATTCGAGATGAGCGGAGGTCTCCGTTCAATGAACATTATAAGAGAGCAAGATACGAAGAACCAGAGAAACAATTTACTGAGAATACAGGATCACGATTTGGGGTTTCGGATGGAAAGCAAAGATTTAGTTCACTGATGGAGGAAAGATCTCATTTTGAGGGCTCCCCTAGACATCCTGGAACAAGGGCAGGTGGAGATGGACAAGGAACTCACTTTGAAGGGCTGGCTAATGCAAGTTCTAGAATTGAAGGACCACAACCACAGACTAATTTAAGGTTTGAGGGGTCCCTAGGCCAGCCAGCATCTCAGTTTGATGGGCCCCCAGGACAATCTGGAGGAAAAAGTTCTCTGTTCGATGGACCAGCACAGATGGGTGGTGGTCCCTTGAGGTTTGAAGGGCCCTCAGGGCAAGTTGGTGCAGGGACTGCTATACGGTTTGAGAATCCTATGGGACAGCCAGGGGGAGCATTGAGATTTGAGGGGCCCGCAGGCCAGTCGATGAGTGGTATAAGATTTGAAGGGAACCATGGTCAGCCCTCAGGTGGGATAAGGTTTGAAGGACCTCATGGTCAGCCATCTGCTGGGATTAGGTTTGAGGGACCACATGGTCAGTCATCTGGGATCAGGTTCGAGGGACCACACGATCAGCCTTCAGGTACTATGAGGTTTGATGGCCAGCCTTCTGGTGGAATGAGGTTTGAAGGTCCACATGGCCAACCTTCAAGTGGGATAAGGTTTGAAGGGCCTCATGACCGTCCTGTGGGGCCTCATGGTCCCCCAGGAGGTGGAATGAGGTTTGAAGGCCCCCATGGCCAACCTATGGGGCCTCATGGTCAGCCAGCGGCTGGCATGCGATTTGAAGGACCTCATATGCAGCCAATGGGACCTCTCGGCCAGCCAGGAGGCAATTTGCGCTTTGAAGGTCCACATGGACAGCCTATGGGGCCACATGGGCAGCCAGCAAGATTTGAAGGTCCTCATGGACAGCCTATGGGGCCACATGGGCAGCCTTTAGGGCCACATGGTCAACCAGGTGTTGGTCCCAGATTTGAGGGGCCTCATGGTCAGTCTGGGATTGGTCCCAGGTTTGAGGGGCCTTCAGGCCAGGCTGGAGGTGGACTTAGGTTTGAAGGACCTATTAACCAAACAGGGCCAAGGTTTGATGGCTGTCATTCAAGATTTGATGGTCAACCTGGTCAGCCATCACTTATGCAAAGACTGGATGGATTGCATGTGCAACCTGGTCCAAGGTTTGAAATGGGCCCTGCTCAGCAGACACAACCTCGGTTTGATGGTCCTCCGGGTCAGCAGATACCCCCAAGATTTGATGCACCAATACCTCAACGGTTTGAAGATCCTAAACACCAGCAGGCAACGCGATTTGATATTCCTCTTGGTCATCAAGGTCAAAGGATGGAAAATGTAGCTAATCATCCTGCCTCAAGACTCGAAACACCACCTTATGGACAAACTGGCCCTTACAATGAACCTCCCAATCAGCCACCCTATAATGCGCCATCACAAGGAATGCAATTCCAGAGAACTGAGCAAATATTTGATAACCCGCAAGGACCAAACTTCAATGGGCCACCTGGTTCTGGAGCACAGAACTTTCCTAACACTATTAACAGGGCACCGGGACCTTACTATGATGACAAGAATCTTCAGTATGGAAATTTCAGTGGTATGACGGGAAATGTTCAGCAGCCTCAGCAGGTAAGGGGCTTTCAAGACTTAAATTGATCATATACTTGTTCATATATAATATGCTTGTTCTTTTCTGCATGTTCAGTAACAGGAGAGTGTTTCATGTATATGTGTGTGTAGATATAGATATTTGTTCATGGCAGGTAGGGCTAAGTTAGGGTTGCCATATTTTAGAAGGTGATAATGTGGACTCAAAAGTTGGGGGTTTTTTTGCGGGGGGGGGGGTTGAGTTTTTGTTGTTTTTGGCCGAAGTTATTGAGAGAGAGAGAGAGAGAGTGTGTGTAAGGGGGGAAATCAAATAATGATAGTCAAATTAGTTATTATTACATGTATATCTTGCGTTTCCTCTAAGGAGCTATGGGTGGCATAATCCCCCTTGCCATTTTATCCTCACAAGCAACTCTTGCCTGACACTTAGGCTCAGCTTAACTTAAGTCACCCAGTGATCTTCATAGCAGACTGGGAATTTGACTCATGGTCTCCCATGCCCTAGTCCAACACTCTTAAGCACCAGCGTGCTTGTATAGCTCTTGGAATTTGAGGTACTTCTTGGAAGCACAACGAAAGCCAATATTTTGCTAACATATTTAACAATATGTATATAATAGCATATACAATATATGTATGTAATAGAATATACCACTTAATAGAAAAACCTGTTAAATGGTTTACATAAAATAGTACAAAGTTTTAATTAAAAATACAGATCAAATCAAACTTTAAAAATAAGTAGATGTACTAAAATTTACCAAATAAAGATAAAATGAGCAGTTTTGAAAGAAATACGTAATATTAATATAGATGGAGCACTTTGTCCCAGAAAGTGGGTTGATTTAATCTGGTTTTTAGTATTAATGCTTAAAGTTTTATTTTTATACTGTTCACTTCATTGATATTTTACTTCTGTAAAATAGAGTCGTGCTGTGTTCTAACTAAATGCAAAACCAAACACCATTCATTGATTTGGAATTTAACAGTGAAATAGCTGAATATTCTGACTAAAACAGCATTTGCCTCTTGGCAGGTTCCTGTTATGTCGGTAGCATCTACTCAACCTGTACCTTACAATCCAGGGCAGCCTCTCTTAGCAGCTCATGCACAAAATCCTGGAAGCTTTGTCCAAAATCAACCAGGTCAGTATTTAATGGGTGAGTTGTTGTTTTTTGTCCTTTTACTAAAATGTTTATCAGCTGCCAACGAGGCAGCTGTGGAGAACCTTTGACATTCCAGATGTTCCTGAGCTACAGCTCTCATCATTCCTGGCCATTGGCCATGCTTGCCGGGGCTAATGAATGCTATAGTCCACCAATATCTGGAGAGCCAAATAAAGGAGATTTTGCATCAATCCTGAACAAACCTCAGATTTGCCAGGGCTACTTCCCTATTTACTATAACCCCAAAGTTACTCAACTGGAGCCATGTCAAAATAATGGTTGGAGTTGAGGAGGGGGAACCAGGTGCAGAACAGTTGCCACTTGGTTAGGGAATGTTATCTACTGTATCTCATGAGCTATATCCTGAAATAAAAGATAAGGAAAGGGAACGTAAAATGTTTTGGACTGTGAACCATATGATCCTGTTTAAGTCTTAGAGCTATTTGAAAGTAGTGTCATTTTTTGCCCCATTTTTAGGGAACGCTCCGCTTTCCTATCCTGATAATCATCTTGGACAACTTGATGTAAATGAATTATTCTCAAAACTACTTTCTACAGGGATTCTCAAAGTTTTACAGACTGATTCAACTTCAGCTCGTAAGTATAACTTTTACCTTTTTGTTCTGTGAGGAATAGTTAAAATGTTAAAGGCTGTTATGACAGAAGCTGGTGTGTATGATACTACATATGTTTTGTCTAAGCATCTTGCAACAGTTAATGGGTTTAATAGCAGCTGCTGTTCAAAATCAGTATTGACCTCCTCCTTTGCTACTCAGAACTGTCTAGATTGAGAAATAGATCCAGTGTATCCTGTTTTAAAGGCATATAATTGGGAATAGCTTTTGTGTTTTGCTTTTTAAAGTCAAGATACAAAGTTGGAGGAATTGAAAGAAGTTTGCCACGTGTGTTACTAATAAAAATAATAATTTATTTGTACCCCACACATCTGACTGGGTTGTCCCAGCCACTCTGGGCAGCGTCCAGCATATATAAATACATAGTAAAACATTAAACCTTGAAAAGCTTCCCTGCCTTCAGATGTTTCCTAAATTTTATATAATTACTCATCTCCTTAACATCTGATGGGAAGGCATTCCACAGGGTGGGCACCACTATTGAGATGGCTCTCTGCCTGGTTCCCTGTAGCTTCACTTCTTGCAGTGTGGGAACTGCCAGAAGGCCATCGGAGCTGGATCTCAGTGTCCGGGCTGAGTGATGGGGGTGGAGACTCTGAATCTTGCTATAATATAGGGATGGGGAACCTCTGACCTGCGGGTCTGGTTAGGCCTGCCAGACTATTTTATCCCGGCCCCCCTGCTTGGCACCTGACGTCAGTTGATAGTTGTTTTCTGTGGAGCACTTTGCACTTCCCCGTCCCCTGTTAACAATACAGTAATCACTAGGGACAGAGAAGTACTGTCGTGTTTTAGACCTGCCTGCTTTAATTTGACAACAATGCAGTTTTGAAAGCACACGCTTTGGCCCAGTACTGACAACGTACCTCATTTGTTTAGAAGTCAGTGAAGTTTCTGCCCAGCCAGCTCCAGAGGAGGAAGAGGAGGATCAAGACCAGACTGAGGATCAAGATGTCCCAGACCTAACTAACTTCGTTATAGAAGAACTAAAGCAGTAAGTATATTTGTTGGGGCGGGTGGGTAACACAGAATGTACCTAGGCATGTCATGTTGACTTAAGTAAGCCATTTAGCAGTTTTAGATCAAACTGTTGATCTAACTTGAATTTAACTGTGAAAGTCAAATAATTGCTGTTTTAAGGACAGTGAGTGTGCTATATTTATGTGTGTGATAAGTATTAAATATCACTTTGGTATGTCAAGCATATTTATTAAAGAATTCAGAATTAACCACTGATAGTATCTTGGGATTTATAGGTCTCTGATCTAGATAAAAAGGTTTCAAGGTTTATTGTGGGCCTTTTTAAAGTTGTGTGACAGCGTCTTGATTCCTAATGCAGTTCCATATACTGAAAGTGCTGACTGGCTTCTTCCTGACACATTTATTCTCTCATTCATGGATGTGCATAGCCTGCCTTGTTTTCATGAATTCCCAACCCCAGCTAAATGAACAAAAGCTCTATTTCTTGGATGGGAAAGGTGTTCCCAGTTTTTTCTTAACTTAGGTGGCAGAGTTCTTAGTCCTCCTGCCCTAGAGCCTGTTCCTTAGCATGCAAGTTACTGATTGGTGCTTGTTATATTAGAAATTATTTTAGCAATCTTCTAACTTGAAAAGTGTTTCGTCTTGTATTTGCTTAACAGAATTATTTGAAGCTTGCATGACTTTTTCTCCCTAAACTAATTGCCATAATCTGCTGCTAACTAGTTTCTGACTTGTTTTCAGGCGATATGATAGCATTATAAACCGGCTCTATACTGGCATTCAATGTTACTCTTGTGGAATGAGGTTCACCACTTCACAGACAGATGTATATGCAGACCATTTGGATTGGCACTATCGTCAGAACCGCACGGAAAAGGATGTCAGCCGGAAAGTCACTCACAGAAGATGGTACTATAGCTTAACGGTAAGTGACGGCTCAGTCTGTTTCACCTCAGGGTACAGAATTAATATTAAATTAATTGCCTGCCCTGTTCCAAAGGATTCAGGTGCATAACAGTAAAACAAACTACCAAGATTATATGCACTTAAAACAGCATGAGCCTTCAAACACCATCTTAAATTCCCTCTCTGCTTCTGAAAGCTCAGCTTTCTGGAGGCACCGAGTTCCATTTGGGCAGTGCCTCTGCCTCGAAATGTCACCAGATCCCTCACAAATTGTAGTTTCGATCCTTTTTATAAACCTTCCCCTCTTAGATCCTTGAGGGCACCTACTTCCTGTTTTATAGTAGTTGGCTGCCTGTGTTCTGCCTCTGTAGCTTCCTGCTTGGCTTCACACACTTTTCTCCCTATATTGGCTAGTGTGGGAGCAGCGTCACAAGTTTGCCCTCTAGTGGTCAGATGTCACAGTGTCCGCTTCTTAAAGTCTCGTGTTTGCAGATGAGTTTTCAGGAACCTCTTTGCACTTGCAGGGATTAAATATTAAAACAAAACAAAAAATGAAAATCGGAGATTCCTGTGACTAAGGAAATAGTCATACAGAGATAAATATTCTTCCCTTGCATGCCTGAATTAATTGTGCACAGGTGTTGTACTACTGGTAGACTTTGGCTTAAACAAACGTGAGTGGGTGGATTCTGACATCTGTGCTGCATGTGAGATTTATGAAAAGCTTGTCACCGATGTGTTACTAGGTGAATTGTGCACGCCCTTCAAGTTTAGCGTATTGCTGAAGAAGCTCTAATGGATTGAGGATTTTTAAAATGATGATGGATTAGTGGTTTTTTGTTTTCTTACAAGAGTAAGGATTCGGAAGACTGTGCCCTATATGCTGTGATCCGGATCCTAAGAAACAGAACCAGAGAGGATAATTAAAGATTTGTGCAGAACTGTATTGTGGAAAGTTGAGTGAGCAGAGTAAAAGATAGAATTCGTAGGATCTTAAATTGGCTTTGTCAATATTTTTTTCTTTAGGACTGGATAGAGTTCGAAGAAATAGCTGATTTAGAGGAACGTGCAAAGAGCCAGTTCTTTGAGAAGGTGCATGAAGAGGTTGTGTTGAAAACACAAGAAGCTGCTAAGGAGAAGGAGTTTCAAAGTGTCCCTGCTGGCCCAGCTGGAGCAGATGAGGTAAGCTGCCCTCGGTAAACTTGCTTCTTGAGACTGGCTTGACTCTGTAGAAATCCTTACTTTTGTTCCTAACTATATTTCCAACATTCTGCCTTAGATAAAGATATGAAGTGTGCAAGTGTATTTTATTTTTAAAAATCTACTGCGGAAGATAACTCTTTCTTTGTAGATGCAGGTTTATGGTAAGAAGGATGAGTTGACAGCAAAGCTCTATAAGCTAAATGTGAATTCACCCAAACTTCCTGATCCCCACCCCCAGTTCTTGAGAATCCCTTTTAAAACATTCCTATTTATTCCTCTTAAGGAATTTGGTTGTAGCAGTAATTTCAAAAGCATGGCCACTATGAGTTGATACCACTTCGTACATTTAAAGAGCAGAATTTTGCAGTCTTAATATATTGATAATAGCAGGACCCAGAATTGTTGCAATTATACTGTACCTACCTTTTACTTGTCATAACTTCTCTGGTGAACTGAGAGTAAAAGGACAAGTGTGCTGTTTATGTAAATACTGCTCTTTTAACTGCTTTCCTACATTTCAGAGCTGTGAAATCTGCCAGGAGCAATTTGAGCAATACTGGGATGAGGAAGAGGAGGAGTGGCACCTAAAAAATGCCATTCGAGTAGACGAGAAGGTAATGTTGAATATATATTTGGTGGCAGCACCGAGGAAAAACAATGACTTTGACTACCAGGTTTTGGCTAAATAATCTTTCGTTTTGTGACTTAATGAATTTATGACAGCGTAAGCTTTTGTGCATCCGATTAAATGGACTAGTCCACTAAGCTTATGCCACAATAAATTTGTTAGTCTTTCATGTGCCCAAGACACACTCTTGCTTTTGCTGCAACAAACTAACATAGCTGCCCCTCTAGAAATGGTTAAATGACTGCACTTTTAAAGCAAGCTGTGCCAAATACAGTAAAATACAGTGGTACCTCAGGTTACGAACTTAATTCATTCCGGAAATCCGTTCTTAACTCTAGGCGTGCATTCCCTTCATAGGCCTCTTGCGGCCCGGAAGCGGATTGCATTTGTATCCTGGGGCAAAGTTCGCAACCTGGAACACCTGCTTCCAGGTTTGTGGAGTTCATAACCCGAAGCGTTTGTAAGCAGGACTGTTCATAACTCGAGGTACCACTGTATTAGCAAATGGAGGCCAAAGACTTCAGTTTGTGCAGAAGAACTATAGAGTTTTGTGTACAGTGAATTTAGTGAAATTTGTGATTGTATGAAAAAGAAAGTTGCATTTGCTTTGCAGTGTATTCTTCTATGCCTTTTAAAGTATGTAGATATTAAGATTGATTGTCTTCTCTCTCCAGATATACCATCCGTCATGCTACGAAGATTATCAAAATGTAAGTGCATTATTTTCTGTCGGTTTATGTATCAGATCTGCTAAATGTCTTGGTTAGGTTAGTCTATAGATTGAAAATAATAGAATGTTGTGTTTTAAATGTGCTGTAAAGCACATTCATTCATGAAAAGAGGAAGATATTCAGACAGGCATCATTATTTCCAAAGTGTGGCAAATAATAAACCAGCTCTTCAAAATAATATTACTTAAAAATAACAATAACAATGAATCTGGGTTTGATGGCTTTAGGTTGCTTTTTAAAAACTTTGCCTTATTGCTTGAGTTAGATGTATCATCACAAAAAGCATGCCTATTGTGGAAGCAACATTTTACACCTGCCACTTTCAAATCACGTTTTAAAAGTTACCATTGAAATGTTTTGGTAGTGCAAATTAACGTATATGGTGTTAATTTTTACTTACAGACCTCGTCATTTGATTCAACGCCATCTCCTAGCAAGACACCTGTAGAGAACCCGCTAAATATTATGTTGAATATTGTTAAGCAAGAGGTACAGGACTCCTGTAACAGTCCCAAGGTAAAAGAAGAGCCTGAGGATACGCCTGCTGATGATTGTATGGAGGGGAGCTCACCCACATTGGCCGAAATTAAAACAGAGCCTGAAAAGGTTGAGTCAGTTTAAACTAATTTTTTTCTATTCCAGGGAAGAGCTGCTGTGTTCTAGCTGACTCTAGAAGGCGAATAATTTTTATATGAATAAAGTGTTCACTTGGGGCAGGGCCCCAGCTGCTTATTTGGTTAATAAATACATTTTTGTATTTGAATTTCTTATTGCCTGCACAGTGTCAGGTGTCTATTGTGTGGAAGTTCTGTAGAAAGCATACAAAATTTAACAGGAATAGACTGTATATGTAAGGAAAATTGTATGATTTTTTCATTTGTGGAAATGTAAATTATAAATAAAAGATATTTTTGCTATCTATGGAGTGTAATGTTTATGCACACCATCCAATAATAATAAAAGTATTTCGGTTTCGAACGTGTTTTAGATGGAATCGAACTTAGGCTTCAGTGTAAGCCTTGTGCTTAATTAAATTGACTTTTCAGTGGAAAATGGAGATGTGTTTTCTTCTTTTTTTTTTCTTGGTGTTGGAAGAAAGTTTGTTAAGGAGAAAACTGCTGTTCCAGAGGATGTTCCTGCAAACGTTGGATTGCTTTTCTTAACCTGCATTCACATCCATATGTTTAAAATGAAAGCTTAGGAAGGATACATAACAAAATAACGTTCTTGACTTCGGACACGTGCCAAGATTTCACAGCAAAACCCAGGGTCAGCTTGGGAGCAAAAAACAGATTCAAATTTTCCTAATTTTTTTAAGTCATCAAATATACAAGTGCGTAGTACAAACCAAACCAATTTTCTTTCGATTTTACAGAGGGGAAAAAAAATTAATGTACGATTGCTCGGTTGCAACATGGTTAACATTTTTTGTTGGTTTATAACTTGGGTCTAGATAGTAAAGAATTGCCATGAGATGTTAATATTTATTTCGTGTAATAAATTAGAATGAAGCATATACCGGTGTGAATCTCTTTATTTCATGGGTTGCTTTGGGAAAGATTGTAAACGTATGCCTATAACGACACACTGAATGTGAACAGGTGTGTGCCAAATTCACTGGATGTATTTTAAACTCCACTGTTTTGAACATAGAAACGCTTCCAAGTTTCAAAACCTCAAGGCCAACAACATGATGTAAAAGCTCCTGGAAGTCAGGAACTCCTGTCTCTTTTTATTTTAATGAAACAAAAACTTGGAAGTAGCCTAGGGGACACAGGGAAGAATTTGATTGGTATATTGTTGCTGAAGGAAAGAGGGATGTACAGTTCCAGCCACATAACTTGCTTTTTACTTTGCAAGATCTTAGCTTTGAATTGTCCCAGTGACTGAAGAAATTAAATTCCCACTGCTTTATGCAAATAGTTCAGTTCTGTGTTGTCAGAGTTTAAAACCCCCAGGAATGGGCAAAGCTAGTCAGTGCTTTGTGAAAGCACCTTTGACTGCAGCTGTTTCAGATAGCCCCTAAATCAGGGGTCAGCAACCTTTTTCAGCCGTGGGCCGGTCCACCGTCCCTCAGACTATGTGGTGAGCTGGACTATATTTTTTTTGGAGGGGGGGAACGAATTCCTATGCCCCACAAATACCCCAGAGATGCATTTTAAATAAAAGCACACATGCTACTCATGTAAAAACACCAGGCAGGCCCCACAAATAACCCAGAGATGCATTTTAAATAAAAGGACACATTCTACTCATGTAAAAACACACTGATTCCTGGACTGTCCACGGGCTGGATTGAGAAGGCGATTGGGCCGCATCTGGCCCATGGGCCTTAGGTTGCCTACCTCTACACTAAATCTTGCAGTGCTCTAGACTGGTTAAATTCAATTCATGTACTGGAATAATCTAGCAGTTTAGATCTTTAAACATTTCTGGCACCACTGCATATAAAAATGGCAATGGGGTGGCCAACATGCTAACAAAGGCATGCTCTCTCCACACACAGCTGTACTGTCAACCTTCAGAGGGAAAATTTGGAAGCGAGCTAAAACACATCGCACAAGGATCGGAGGGAATCTCAACAGGGACCCACTGAAATCAGATTAAGTCTTATCTAAGATCCCCACAAGTTCTTGCTGACCCACTTCGCCAAGGATGAACGATAATGGCTTTTGTTTTTTTCTTCTCCAGCCAAGCCACAATTCTGCAATGTAAACAGCCGAATCCTGTTTCCTGAACACGCTTTGCTCAGAAGCTTCAGTTGTAAAAGCTAAAATTGGTTCCTGGTTTATTTACATATAAAAGTGTTTTCATGCTGCTATATGGTGAAAACATCAGGGTGGTATATAAAAATAAAATTACAGATAATCATTAAGGTGACTGGTTAATCAAAAACAGCTAAACTGCAAAGTCCTGTTGGCATAAAAAAGGTATTCAAGGGGCGCCTTAAAGTTAAAAAGCAAAGGATGGCAGCTGAACCTCTGCTGGAAGTGTTCCAACGGCATGGACCAGCGACACTAAATGCCTGACGTCCGGCTGAGGCGAGTAGGGCCTCTGTAAGACCACTAACAGCGCTTCTCTTAAAGTTTCTTGGACCCAAGTCACTTTATATTCTTAGCACACATGGGGAAGAAGCTGGCTCAGCAGAGCATGAGATTCTTAATCTTGGGGTGGTGAGTTCGAGTCCTACCCTGGGCAAAAGATTCCTGCACTGTAGGGGGTTGGACTAATGACCTTCCAAATCTGCAATTCTATGATGCTACAAGCAGGGTTCTGCCATTGGCCTTGGGCAACTGGCAACCATCTGTTGTTGCCCCTCTCAGGATTAAGTTTTCGCCAAGTCTATACCCTTGTGTGTTGGAGGTGACCATCACAACAATAAGGACTAGGACTAGAACCTATTTATTTTAAAAGGCTGGACTTGTTTGGGATGCCGACTACAGAGCTCAACACCCAAGAAGGTCTTAGAGGTGACTTAAGAGAAGCATTGGACTTAAGAGAAGCTCCCCAAACTGTACCAGTAGAGTTAGCCTTCTAAGTCTCCCATCAACTGACATCAAAAAGGACACAGTCCTGTGGGGTGTAGTAGTTAAAAGAGTGTTGGGCTTGGACTGGCAAGGCCTGGGTTCAAATCCCCACTCAGCCATGAACCCTAGGCAGAGCAGAAGAAGAAGAAGAAGAAGAGGAGTTTGGATTTGATATCCCGCCTTTCACTCCCCTTCAGGAGTCTCAAAGCGGCTAACAATCTCCTTTCCCTTCCTCCCCCACAACAAACACTCTGTGAGGTGAGTGGGGCTGAGAGACTTCAAAGAAGTGTGACTGGCCCAAGGTCACCCAGCAGCTGCACTCTCACAGGTTTGTTTTGAAAATCAAATGGGGGGGGGGGAGAGAAAGGTGGGGGTGTGAATAAATAAAATGGGGTGTTATTTGCAGTACTAACAGCGTTTTCAATCTCAGAGTTGGGAATGAAGTAATGAAAATAAGCAGAAAAAGACAATATGGGGGGGGGGGGAATCATATAAACAACAATTCTGTGGGAGGAGAGCAAGCAAAACTACACGTTTTGTTTTGGCCTGGGCTGAAAGGTGTCTTTGAACCGTGATAAAGCCACTTATAGAGGATAGGGGAGGAGTTGTGTGAGTGTGTGTTTATGACTCTGACAACATTTGCAAGAACAATTATCTGACCGAAACAAAGCAAAACTAATTGGCTTCGGAGGGCCCCTGAATTTTGGCACAGGTGCAAAAAAACAACAACCCACATGTGCATAGCTGTCAACTTTCAGATTTGAAAATAAGGGATCAGCAGCCTCAAAAATAAGGGATCAGCAGCCTCACTTGTCCCGGGGACAGTCTACAGGATATTTTAACAATCTGGAATAGCAGCGGGAAGTGGCACTGGAATAAGGGAATTTCCCACAAAAAAGGGAAGGTTGACAGCTATGCAGAGCTTGTACTAAGGACTGGTGGAGAAAGGTGAGCCACCTGTGATCATTTTGATTTTTCCCTGTAGGGGTTGAGGCGAGGAAATCGACTTCCTGTCCCTTGACTAGAGAAAGCTATGCTTTTGCTTTGCCTGAGGCTTAGCTGGTGCCAACTGATTCCCTTTCTCGCTCCCCACATCTTCACACACACCCACCCACCCCACAGTTCCCCTGAGCCTAGGCAGCAGGCCGAGGGAGCATCGCAGGAAGTGTACACTGTCTCCATGGCAACACTCCTGCAGCAGCAACCGCAAAGGAGCCAGAAAGAGGAGGAAGGAGGCTGAGATAACTGAGGGCTGGGGGGCTCTGCCCTGAACAAAGCACCATGCCTGATGAGGGTACCCCAGCGGGTGAGACCTGCCTTGTCTTCCTATATTTTGGGGTGTGGGTATGGGTGGGCAACAACCCCAAATATCTCCTCCTCCTCCTGTTTTCCTACTCTGTAGAGGGCTACCCCCTTTTGGTTTCCCCAAAAAATTCCATCTCCTCCTGTCAAGCTCCTCTGAGCATATTCAGAGTGCGTTTCCCCCTCTGTGGATCGATTGGTTCGCTATGTCTCTCCCCCCCGCCTTCAAAACAAACAAACCCTGCTATTAATTACTGCTTTGTTGGCTCTGTTACGGTAGGTTGTAGACAATGTTTGTCCTACTCAGAGGAGGCCCATTGAAGTTAGCCGTGTCCATTAATTTCAGTACTGAGAAGGACAAACTCTGGACCCACTCCTTGCTTTTCTTATTCTCTTTGTTAAGTGACCCTAGAACCCCTCGATGCTGAAGGGCAGTGGAGAAATTCATGAACAAAATAAAAAATAAATATGTGAGTCATTAATAATGATTTTTTAAAAAATGGACCATTGGACAAAGTGTGCCAATGGATCTCCAGAACCTGCACTTTCCAGCAGGAAACTATGTGTGCATTGAGCATGTACAGAGTGTATCCCAGTGGGGCATACACTTTCCTTTAAATTCTCTAGCATTAGAAAGAAGAAAGAAATCCAGGAAACAACAAAAACACTGTTCTCGTCTTCACTGCAATTCCGCACCACTGATATGGACTCTCTGCTGGCGGAGTCTCCCTCCTTGTAGGTTTTTAAGCAGAAGATGGATGGTCGTCTGCCATGGATGCTTTAGTTGAGATTCCTGCATTGCAGAGCGTTGGACTAGATGACCCTCAGGGTTCCAACTCTATGATGCTATGATTTTATATCCTTAGTTGTAGGTCCGACTACTGCTACTGCTACTACTACTACTACTTAAAATAATAATAATAATAATAATAATAATAATAATAATAATAATAATAATAATAATATATTTATACCCAGCCCTCCTGGCTGAGTTTCCCCAGCTCCCAATCGAGTGTTAAAAACAATACAGCATTAAATATTAAAAATTTACCTAAACAGGGCTGCCTTCAGATGTCTTTTAAAAATAAGATAGCTGCTTATTTCCTTGACATCTGCTGGGAGGGCGTTCCACAGGGTGGGCGCCACTACCGAGAAGGCCCTCTGTCTGGTTCCCTGTAACCTCGCTTCTCGCAATGAGGGAATAGCCAGAAGGCCCTCGGCGCTGGATCTCAGTGTCGATATCAATATCAGTCACCACCACCACTTCCATGAATAGAGGAGGGAGAAAGGTTGTTTTCTGCTGCTCCAGAGAAGCGGACACGGAGCAATGGATCCAAACTACAAGAAAGAAGATTCCACCTAAACATTAGGAAGAACTTCCTGACAGTAAGAGCTGTTCGAGAGTGGAATTTGCTGCCAAGGAGTGTGGTGGAGTCTCCTTCTTTGGAGGTCTTTAAGCAGAGGCTCGACAACCATATGTCAGGAGTGCTCTGATGGTGTTTCCTGCTTGGCAGGGGGTTGGACTCGATGGCCCTTGTGGTCTCTTCCAACTCTATGATTCTATGATTCTATGAATTCTGGTGATGGATTGAGTCAAAGGAAAGTTGGGCATTCGTCATGGCTTCACAACGGCCACCGCTGAATTTTGCCCCATTCTACTGTCTCCCCCCCCCAACTGTGCTACTTAGTGAGTAGGGGGTCTGTTGCTCTCCTCCAGAAGCTCCGAAGAAGAAGCCTAGGTTCAAGAGCATCCATGATGCAGTCAGAGCTGGGAACGTAGAACAACTTCAGGAGATGGTGAAATGTGGAACGAGCATTAATGAAGTGGATCCGGTCTACAATTTTACACCCTTGCATTGGGCGGCCCATTCTGGAAGCCTGGAGGTAAGAGATTGTCCCAGGTTACTGTGAAGGGAAGAAGGGATATCATTATGCAGTCTCCATTGACCCTACTAAATGTCTGAGAAAACAACAAAGAGACCTATGGCTTTGCCAGGGTAAAGACTGAGGCTGCATACACATTATGCCTTTAAGGTAAAAGGTCAAGGACCCCTGGACGGTTAAGTCCAGTCAAAGGCGACTATGGGGTTGCGGCGCTTATCTCGTTTTCAGGCCGAGGGAGCCGGCGTTTGTCCACAGACAGCTTTCTGGGTCATGTGGCCAGCATGACTAAACCGCTTCTGGCGCAACAGGACACTGTGATGGAAACCAGAGCGCATAGAAAAGCCATTTACCGCAGTGGTACCTATTTATCTTCTTGCACTGGTGTGCTTTCGAACTGCTAGGTTGGCAGGAGCTGGGACAGAGCAATGGGTGCTCACTTCATCATGGGGATTCGAATGGCCGACCTTCTGATCGGCAAGCCCAAGAGGCTCAGTGGTTTAGACAACAGCACCACCCGCTTCCCTTTAAGGCACATTCAGAGCACATTATTTCCTCAAGGAATTCTGGGCACTGTAGTTTAGCCCTTTGCAGAGTCACAATGCCCAGCATCCCTTACAATGGTTGCAAATCTGTTGTCCTTGCAGTGCTTTCAGTGGCTGCTCTGGAATGGAGCTGATAAGACGGCGTTGACAGGCCGAGGCTGGACAGCGGCTCACCTTGCTGCCATCAAAGGTCAGGATGCCTGTATGCAGGTAAGCGTCTTTGTTCACTCGTGGTCGAGGCTGGATTCAGACAACGGGGTTTATAAACCCCTTCTCATTTTACATTTGCCACTGTTGTAAGCTCTGGGATTTTGGTCTTGGGTGGGTGGATAGAGAGAAACGCATCTCCCTTTCTCAAAATATAAGGCTGTGACGA
The DNA here is from genome assembly GCF_964188305.1 of Podarcis bocagei. Classification (NCBI taxonomy): domain Eukaryota; kingdom Metazoa; phylum Chordata; class Lepidosauria; order Squamata; family Lacertidae; genus Podarcis; species Podarcis bocagei. Next base: position 96,335,065 of record NC_138130.1, on the reverse strand, counting down.
TGGATAGCAGAAGATTCAAGGCAGATTAAAGAGAGGATGGCTTCACACAATTCACACATGGATGTGGTGGTGGCCACTAGATTTGATGGCTTTGTAAGTGGATTCGATTGGGAGTGGGGAATCTCAGGCCCAAATGTGCCCCCCCCCCGGACTGCCTATCTGGCCCTTGGTACTCTCCCTAGCCAATGGTTACCAGACGTCCCCGTTTCCTGGGGAAAGTCCCCGGATTTACAAATCTGTCCCTGGACAAAATCTGTCCCCGGAATGTCCCCAGATTTCATTTAATGTCCCCAGATTTATATTTTAAGTGTTGTAGATTTATTAGTAGGGAATGAATGGTGCATGATTGGTTCAGCAGCACAAGACACGTCATATGGGGACTTCTGGTGAGGCAAAATGGTGGGCGCCACGGCAGCGAGCAGCTCCTGAAACCAGCCAGAGCCAACTGTGCTACCAGGCTGGCTCCAGGCTGCTGAGACCGCTGCTGCCACCGCCACTGCCAAGGGGGAACCGGGGACGCCTGGTGCGTCAACTGGGGGAACCGCTGACACCCCCATGACCCAAATCGAGCCAGGAGCGGGAGCACCCAGCCACCCACCCAGCTGTGCTCCAGAGCTGACACAGGGGGAAGGAGGAGAGGAGGAGAAGGAAGAGAGAGAAAGAGGAAGGAGAAAAATGAGGGGAGCCCCGACCTTGCCGTGCCGCTGAGGACAAGAGGTAGGAGAGCACCGGGAGGGCAAGGACACGTGGCTGAGCCCAGGCCCGACCTGAGCCTACTCCACAGCGGCTAGCACTCCAAGAGAGCAGGTCAGGGCCCAGAGGAAGGCTGTGCGACAGAACAGAATTTGGAAAATTAATTATCAAGAAAAGAAAATAAAATATATATATACAGCTACCTATCTTGCTATCTTACGTTGTAAAATGAACAAAGTATAAGAAAATAAGAAGCCCTATGCTGGATCAGGCAGGGACGCGGGTGGCGCTGTGGGTTAAACTACAGAGCCCTAGGACTCTAGGCTCTAGGTCAGCAGTTCGAATCCCCGTAATGGCGTGAGCTCCCGTTGCTCGGTCCCTGCTCCTGCCAACCTAGCAGTTCGAAAGCACGTCAAAGTGCAAGTAGATAAATAGGTACCGCTCCAGCGGGAAGGTAAATGGCGTTTCCATGCGCTGCTCTGGTTCGCCAGAAGCGGCTTAGTCATGCTGGCCACATGACCCGGAAGCTGGACACCGGCTCCCTCGGCCAATAAAGTGAGGTGAGCGCTGCAACCCCAGAGTCGGCCACGACTGGACCTAATGGTCAGGGGTCCCTTTACCTTTACTTTATGCTGGATCAGGCCAATGGCCCATCTAGTCCAGCAACTCGTTCTCAGAGTGGCCAATAGGATGCTTATGGGAAGCCCACAAGAGGGGTATTCTTTGGTTACTACTGTATAACATCAAAGTGTCTCTACTAAATGCTATAATTTAGGTTAAGGAATTTGTGTTTCAGGATCAAATTTGAGACTAGGAACTTTGCTTTGTGTATTCGCAGTCCCTTCTTCTTCATGGAGTAGATCTTGGAACTCAAGATGACCGAGGCTGCACTCCCGCCCATCTGGCAGCGACCCATGGGCAGTCATACACTTTGCAAACGATTCTGCGGAGCGGAGTAGTAAGAAAAACGCTCGTCTTGCCCTTCCCCCGCTCCTCTCCTGAGGATTGGCATGCTTCTATTTCCATTGACTCATTTATGCCTTTCTAGCATGCCCTTCCTCTAAATGGATCTCAAAGCACCCGAAAAGGTCAATCCTTTCCCCCAAGTTATCTTCAAAACAACCCTGTGAGGTAGATTAGGCTGAGAGATCATGACTGGCCAAAGGCCACTCGTTGGTCTTCATGGCAGAGGGCCAAAGTCAATATGATGCTAAACATGCCACGTCAAATGCCATGGTTGTTTTAAACATTTTAATAGCCACCAAACGGGAGACCTGATTGTCACTCAAGGAGAGGAAAGAGTTAAGTGTTCTGCCTGCTACTGTGGCCCCAATGAAAATAATCTCGTCTTGGGGCTAAAAGGTGCTTCTGGAAATTTTTGCTGGGACCTTGGAAGGTGGAGGTGAAGAGGAGGAAAGGGTTAAGCCTGCTTTACCTAACTTGCAGTCCTGGTGAAAATCCTGCCCCTCCTTTGTGATTAATAATAACATACCCTCCAACATCTAAACGGCCAAATTCAGGACACAGTCTTCCAAGAAGCCATCTTCCCATTTTTTTCTTGCAAGAGAACGGCGGCCATTTTGGATGCCGTGATCTCACACAATTTCACGCTGTGGTTTCCCCTTGGGAAAAAGTGCTTTTTCAAGCACAGCGTCCAAAAATGTGCATTTTGGGGTGCCACTTAAGATTGCTGCCTTGTAGAAAGCGCTTTTTTGGGTGTGTGTGGGGGGGGCATCGCAGTATGAAATTGGGACGTCTTGCTTTGGGACTTCCTGAAGGCATTTGGTTGGCCAATATGGGAAGAGGGCTAGTGGCCTGTATAGTAATTTTAGGCACATCTAGCAAGCCTTTTTTTAGGGGGGTTTTGTCTGATCTAGCAGGACTCTTTTATGGTCTCATGCTCTGACCTCATGGGGGAATGGGTTGTAACAAGCTCCACTCTGCTACAATATTATGGGAAACTCAATGGTTTGGGGTCTGCAGTGGCCTGACCCCCATTTTGGGGGCAGGCCTTCCTCCGGAGGCTTAGATGTCAGGCTGAAATTTCCCATTTCTGGGAATGGTGGCATCTTCCATGCCCAGTTCTTTGAGGTCTAGCAACATCCACTTCCCCAACTTAAAATCTGGAGATTTAACAAATCTGCTTTTCCTCTTTGAAACCAGGACGCCAACATTTCTGACAAGTACGATTGGAAGCCAATTCACAAGGCTGCTTTTCACGGCCGGCTGGGCTGCGTCCAACTTCTTCTTAGATGGGGAGCTACTTTAGATGATGTGGACAACAATGGAAATCTTCCAGGTACAGAAAGGGGGGGGGGGAGAGATGATCATTGTAATGGACTGGGGAATAATGATAAGAGGGGAATCTCTTTGTTACAGAGAGACAGATAGCGAGAATAACCTGGGTCAGTAATGGTGGAAAGTGCAATGTTTCTATGTGTACTTTTTACAAAATTTGAGTCATATCCAATGCTGCCCCTCCACTTGTGCAGCAGAATTCCACTTGGGTAATAATCTTTCTCCTTCTCTTCTCAACAACCCACAACAATTCGTTTTCTTGTTGTTTGTATCCATTGGTCTCAAGAGACAATGGAGTGCACTTCCGGGGGTGAAGTCAAACTGCTGCATTAGCAGTACTGAAGTGATCTCCCCGGGGCAACAAGCCTGGCCAGTGTGGATGGAGGTCCTGGGCTGCCCAGATGACAAGAATCCCATTTCAGCCTTGTTGATGTGGTCCAAAGGAAAGCAGATCCAGATATTTGGCATCAGCTGGGATGCAGGAGTTGCTGGAAGGAGGCATACAAGGCTAAAAATTGGCTGCTGTTTCTTTAATGCTTAAAAAAGCTGGGTCAGCATGAGTCAGCAGCCTGCACCGGGTTGTATATACAGAGTGAGAAATGTTAGTTTGGTTTTGGGGTTGGTTGGTTGTTTAGTGAAAGCTGGTAGTGTTGATGTGTGTGCAGTTGGTCAGTCACTTTTGCAGAAAGACTTTTAAGAATAAAAGCAGAAAGTACTCTGCAAGGATACTTTTCTCGTGGACTCTTTTATGCTGACAAGGGTCCGAGGACCAGGCTGAGGCAACAAAGGGAGGTCAGAACCATAGAATAGAATCATAGAATCATAGAGTTGGAAGAGACCACAAGGGCCATCGAGTCCAACCCCCTGCCAAGCAGGAAACACCATCAGAGCACTCCTGACATATGGTTGTCAAGCCTCTGCTTAAAGACCTCCAAAGTAGGAGACTCCACCACACTCCTTGGCAGCAAATTCCACTGTCGAACAGCTCTTACTGTCAGGAAGTTCTTCCTAATGTTTAGGTGGAATCTTCTTTCTTGTAGTTTGGATCCATTGCTCCGTGTCCGCTTCTCTGGAGCAGCAGAAAACAACCTTTCTCCCTCCTCTATGTGACATCCTTTTATATATTTGAACATGGCTATCATATCACCCCTTAACCTCCTCTTCTCCAGGCTAAACATGCCCAGCTCCCTTAGCCGTTCCTCATAAGGCATCGTTTGCAGGCCTTTGACCATTTTGGGTGCCCTCCTCTGGACACGTTCCAGTTTGTCAGTGTCCTTCTTGAATTGTGGTGCCCAGAACTGGACACAGTACTCCAGGTGAGGTCTGACCAGAGCAGAATACAGTGGCACTATTACTTCCCTTGATCTAGATGCTATACTCCTATTGATGCAGCCCAGAATTGCATTGGCTTTTTTAACTGCCGCGTCACACTGTTGGCTCATGTCAAGTTTGTGGTCAACCAAGACTCCTTGATCCTTTTCACATGTACTGCTCTCAAGCCAGGTGTCACCCATCTTGTATTTGTGCCTCTCATTTTTTTTGCCCAAGTGCAATACTTTACATTTCTCACTGTTAAAATTCATCTTGTTTGTTTTTGCCCAGTTCTCTAATCTGTCAAGGTCGTTTTGAAGTGTGATCCTGTCCTCTGGGGTGTTAGCCACCCCTCCCAGTTTGGTGTCATCTGCAAATTTGATCAGGATGCCCTTGAGTCCATCATCCAAGTCGTTGATAAAGATGTTGAATAAGACCGGGCCCAAGACAGAACCCTGTGGCACCCCACTAGTCACTCTTCTCCAGGATGAAGAGGAACCATTGACTTTGGCTTCGGTCAGTCAGCCAGTTACAAATCCACTGAGTGGTAGCATAGTCAAGACCGCATTTTACCAGCTTCTTTACAAGAATATCATGGGGCACCTTGTCAAATGCCTTGCTGAAATCAAGGTAGGCTACATCCACTGCGTTCCCTTCATCTACCAGGCTTGTAATTCTGTCAAAAACCGAGATCAGGTTAGTCTGACATGACTTATTTTTCAGAAATCCATGCTGACTATTGGTGATCACAGCATTCCTTTCTAGGTGCTCACAGACTGTTTGCTTAATGATCTGCTCCAGAATCTTCCCTGGTATTGATGTCAGACTGACTGGGCGGTAATTATTTGGGTCCTCTCTTTCCCCCTTTTTGAAAATAGGGACAACATTTGCCCTCCTCCAGTCTGCCGGGACTTCGCCTGTTCTCCAGGAATTCTCAAAGATGACTGCCAGTGGTTCTGAGATCACATCTGCCAGTTCTTTTAATACTCTTGGATGCAGTTCATCTGGCCCTGGAGACTTGAATACATCTAAACTAGCCAAGTATTCTTGTACTATCTCCTTAGTTATTCTGGGCTGTGTTTCCTTTGCTGAATCATTTGCTCCAAATTCTTCAGGTCGGGCATTGTTTTCTTTATCAGAGAAGACTGAGGCAAAGAAGGCATTGAGGAGTTCAGCCCTTTCTGTGTCCCCTGTTTGCATTTCACCATCTTCTCCTCTGAGTGACCCCACTGTTTCTTTGTTCTTCCTTTTGCTACGAACATACCCTTTTTTTTTTTGCTTTTAACCTCTCTTTGAAACCTTTTTTTGCTTTTTACAAGCACTGACACTAACCAACCATCTTAGGGACTTGGCTCCGGATTTGTGCAGGGTTTGATCCTTAGCCTTTTCTTTTCCTGAAGATACCCCACCCCACAAGGCAGCAGAGGTTTAGGATCAGTTTTCCTTCTCCTAGATGGACTTCCTTCCCAGGTTGATGAGCTTCACCTGCCCCTCATTTCTGCTTGTGCAGAAACTGGCTTCATAACCGTTGAACCTACTATTGGTCTTGTAAACTCAACCCACCAGAGTCTATCTTTGCATGCAGGGGAATCCCCTAACTCCCCGAGTGTTTGAAACCCATTGGCTACCCTCACCTGGTTTAGCCGGCCAGTCAGAGCCATTTCCTGGGGTGTGGTTATTGTCGCATGCTGATAGCATCTAGGGGCCACAGGTGAGATCTGAGTGCAGGGTGGGGATCAAAGGTGGACAAACTACCCCAGAAGGAGCATGATGTGTCCCCCCCACCAGGGTACTATCCTTCCCCTAACACCCCATACACCCCATTCAATTTATAGGTGGATGTTATTGCTGCCACTGGGAAAAATCCCATAAATTGTATCCAGGTGCTGGAGAAGATGTTTTCTGTTTGAATATTGTTAGTTTGCTGGTGTGTGGGACAAACTACACATAAGGTTAAATGCATTTTTGCATCTAATCTGCAGAACTCTGCACCAATATGTTCCTCACTCTACTTTCCATCGTGTAACAGTGCTAATTGTAGTTTTAACTGCCACAGAGGTGGGGTTTTTTTATTTATGTTGAAAGAGAACGTTTAACGTTGCTATTTAGTTGACTGCATTTTAAAAAAAATCTGCGGGTTTTTAACTTGTAAAGCACCTTGAGAAGCCTCGCTGCTTAGAAAAGCAGTACAAAAGAAGTATTTTTGTGTAAGGTATATTAACAGTCAAAACAATCTTCCTAATAGTTCACCTGGCGGCAATGGAGGGTCACTTGCATTGCTTCAAGTTCCTGGTGAGCAAGATGCCCACACTCCTCCATGCCTTGAAAGCCAGAAATGACCATGGGGACACCCCAGGAGACCTGGCAGAGAGGTTCTACAAGGACAGCGTGGTCAACTACATTGACGATCTGGAGAAACAGAAAGGCGAATTGCAAAAGGGGGACTGTGAGTACCTGGTTGCGAGGGATGGGCCATAGCTCAGTGGTGGAGCATTTGCCTTGTATGCACAAGGTCCCAGGTTCAATCCCTGACAGCCAACACACACACATACTTTATATAATCATTATATGTAAGGTCATAAGACAGCACAGCAGAGGTTATATTTTCTGAGAATCCTCCGGCAGAGATAGCGCAGGAAATGATCTCTTTCAGCTTCTGCCTTCTGGAAGAAGGTATAGGGTTATAAAGGCCAGGACTAGCCGCCTGAGAAACAGTTTCTACGCAAATGCAATTCTGGGTCTAAACGCAGCATAAGGGGTTTCTATAGTATAGTGCATTTTAAAATGGAGTTTCAGAGTTTTTAGGGGTTTTTGAATGTTTTATGTAGTTTTTATGAAGTTTTATGTAGTTTTATGTAGTCTTGTAGTAGTTTTATGTAGTTTTTCAATTTCATTGTTCTGCATGGGACAATGACAATAAAGATATATCATACATCGTATAATAGCGACAGTAAAAACCTGTCACTGAAATTACTAACCACAGAAGGCCTCCCTAGAAGAAAGGTCTTACACCATGATGGAAGATCATCAAGGAAAGGGCAAGGGCCAGAATTCCAGAATCTGGTAATGGACACTGAAAAGTCTCTCGTTCTGGTCCCAGTCCACCATGAGGTTTTTAAAATTACAGTGGTACCTTGGGTTAAGAACTTAATTCGTTCTGGAGGTCTGTTCTTAACCTGAAACTGTTCTTAACCTGAGGTACCACTTTAGCTAATGGGGCCTTCCGCTGCCGCCGTGCGATTTCTGTTCTTAACCTGAAGCAAAGTTCTTAACCTGAGGTACTATTTCTGGGTTAGTGGAGTCTGTAACCTGAAGCATCTGTAACCTGAGGTACCACTGTATTATTTTCAGGCCTATTTTATTGATACAGTCGTACCTTGGATCCCAAACACCTTGCAACTCGAATGTTTTGGCGCCCGAACGCCACAAACCCAGAAGTGGGTGTTCTGGTTTGCAAACGTTCTTTGGAACCCGAACGTCCGGCAAGGCTTCCGCGGCTTCCGATTGTGTGCAGGAAGCTTCTGCAGCCAACCAGAAGCCACGCCTTGGTTATTAAACATTTTTGGAAGTCGAACGGACTTCCAGAAGGGATTCCGTTTGACAACCAAGGTACAACTGTACTTATCAATACAATACCCAATACAAAGTATTTTTTAAAAATACTACACTAAAATAAAACAAATACTTTAAAAATCTAATTTAAAAAGGAGCAGGAACAAAGAGAGAGCAAAAAGAAAAAGGAAAATAAAGGGTTGAAAGAGAAAGAAAAGAAAAGAAAAGAAAAGAAAAGAAAAAAGGGGGAAAGGATAAAAAGGCTTCCGGTTCTCTGTCTGTCAGCTAAAAATAGTGTCCACACATTAACTATACTATTTTCTATAAGCCAATCTTTTTTCAGTCTCACAAGTTCATCTTCTCTTTCACGTAAAAGGTCCATTTGAAGTTTCTAATCCTTAATAAATATCAACAATGATTTTTTTCTCTTAAACACGTTAACTTGGCCCTCTCCGCTAATAATTTTTATCAACCATTCCTTCCATGCATTTGGAAGAGAAAAGAGGGTTAGCTGAAAGCCCTGAGAAGGGATCCTTGAGACTGTTGGCTCTTGTTATGAATCATCTTCCTCAGTTGGTCTTAAGAAGCAGAAGTGCCCTTAGTGCAGCCCAGGGCTGGTTCACGACATTTTGCCACCTGAGGCAAATCAGAAAATTGTGGTTTGTTAACGGTGCTTCAACAAGAGGGGGCAGGAAAGAGGGTTACTGAGCTTGAATACTAGGCTCGGAATTTGTCTTGAAAGGAATTTAAAGGAGAAGCATGTTTCTAGTCTTTATGCAAAGATGCACTTGGAAGTGGGTGAGTGATGCTCTTGAAGACACAAGCTGGGTTGCTTATCCATTGACCAGGAGGACAAGCCTTCAACGTCCTTCAGTGACTCCTGGTGATTAGCAAATTGAGAATAAATTGAAGGGGAAACTGTTGATTACGCTCTGCAAAATAAGAGGAAGTATGCAACAAGGTTTCATGCTGGGATGTGACAATACAGTCTCCTCTGATAATGTGGGCCAAAGAAAGCCTTCAAACAGGACCTGAGTTCAACAGGAACTCTCCCCACTTTTTGATTTCTGGCAAGTGGGATTCAAAGGCACACTACTTCCAACAATGGAGGTAGAATATAGGATTTGTGACTAGCAGCCATTGATTCAGATGTTATTCTTCATGGAACTTTGAAGTGTCAGGCATAGCTCTAATGGCTTTAGCCCAAACGTAGCAGAGTTTTCCTGCACAGCGAAGAAGCTAGTCGAGGTGGAAATGACTAGTCAGCTAGACTCAGAATAACTATTTACAGGATTTATTAAAAGGAAAAAATAAAACCAGCAGAGTTTCTGCATACAAAACAAAGCAAAATAAATCCTTTCTTTCTCTCTCTCTCTCATAACCATACACAGCACTTCTACTCCTACTCCTAACACACCTAACACCAAACTGTGCTAGCATTTCTAGATAACAGAGTTGAGTGCTGGTCGTTAACCAATCAGAGTAAGTAGTTTCTAGGTCAAGCAGACCTTGGCTTTCTGCCAAGAGTAAATTGACACTGCCTTGAGTTAATTGTGTGAAGCCAGAATCTGTAAGTTCCCATGAGAATCAATTAACAGAAACTGAACAATTCTAAGCCATATTCACCTTGGAGGCATGACTAAATCACACCCTCCCAGTGAAAACTGATCAACTTGCTTAAGTTGCACAGATCAGAGAATCCAGCCTTTCATGGATTGCCCGGGCTCCATCACTCTCGGTCGAAATGTTTGGCTTTCTAGAACTCCCTTTTCCAACCTAGTAAAGGTAAAGGGACCCCTGACCATTAGGTCCAGTCGTGGCCGACTGGGGTTGCGGTGTTCATCTTGCTTTATTGGTTGAGGGAGCTTCTGGGTACAGCTTCTGGGTCATGTAGCCAGCATGACTAGTGGAGCTCTTAAACTGCTATTCGGAGGGCTACTACAGCCCCTTCTGTTGTCTCTCTGCATAGATTTAGCATTTCCAGGCCACGATGCTGCTTTCAGAGGGGACGTGGACACATTAAGAACATTGCTGGAAAACCGTATCATCACTGTTAATGAGAGGGACGATCAGGGATCCACACTCTTGCACAAAGGTTAGTGAGCACCGTGTTTTCATATTGCTGTTCTCTTCCTACCGAAATCATTCACTCCTGTTTTCAAAGCGGCTGCATTTCTGCCCTTCTTGCGTTTAATTTCCCTCTGTTCCCACTCGCTCGCATCCTTCCATGTGTATTAAATTCTTGCCAGTATAGGAGAATGCTTCAGGCATCTGGTGACAGGGGCTTGTGGTCTACAAAAAGCTTAAAGGTAAAGGGGACCCCTGACCATTAGGTCCAGTCATGGTTGACTCTGGGGTTGCGGTGCTCATCTTGCTTTATTGGCCGAAGGAGCCGGCGTAGCTTCCGGGTCATGTGGCCAGCATGACTAAGCCGCTTCAGGCGAACCAGAGCAGCGCACGGAAACGCCGTTTACCTTCCCACCGGAGCGGTACCTATTTATCTACTTGCACTTTGATGTGCTTTCAAACTGCTAGGTTGGCAGGAGCAGGGACTGAGCAACGGGAGCTCACCCCGTCGTGGGGATTTGAACCGCCGACCTTCTGATCGGCAAGCCCTAGGCTCTGTGGTTTAGCCCACAGCGCCACCCGCGTCCCTAAAAAGCTTACGATGTAGTAAATTCAAAGTGCCACAACATTCTTTGTCGCTTTGCTGCCACGCAGACCAACATGGCTGCACCCAATGGAAATGGCCGCTGTTAACATTTTATTTCCTTCTCTTTCACCCTGTAGCTGCTGGACAAGGCCATTTGCATGTCCTGGAGTGGCTGATCAACAGGGAAGCAGACTGCAACATTCCCAACGACGCTGGAGAGACACCAAAAGACGTTGCCAAGAGGTGTCCGTTTATAACACTTGGCTGGGGATTCTCTTGGGATTTGTCCTGGCTAATCTGGACTAAATCTCACTGGGCTTCAGTTTGGGCCAAATCGCCAGGGTTGATTTAACTCTGCCACATTGAAGATCCAGTTTGCAAAGATCTGCTGGGAGACATGTTGTGGGGGAGCGTGTATACCTTTGGTCCTCACCCTCCACTCAGCTCTCACTTGTGGCTCCTAGAAGCTGTCAGCACGCGACATGCCTGGCATCTTGAGCTAAGGCTGGGAAAGTTATGTGAGTCACTGCCAGCCAGCGTAGGCTGTGCTGTGCAGCCAGAAGAACCAAGGGTCTAAACCCTTTATGATCCTCCAATCAATTAACTGCGCGACTCTGGTGGGAGGATGTTCTCCAAGTGGTGAACTCTCCTTTGTTGGAGGTTTTTGAACAGAGTTTGGGTGGCCACCTGTGATTCCTGCATTGCAGGGAGCTGGACCACATGACCCCTGGGGTAATCACTGCAGTTCTGTGATTCTAAGTGGGAGCTGCCACTAAACTGGAGGCAGCACAAATTGCCATCGGTGGCGGAAACCCCGGTTGCCGTCTCACGTTCCCCAATGACCTCCTAACGTGAATCTGATCCGCGTAGGTTTGCCCAGCTGGCCACTGTGGAGTATCTAAGGCAAAAGATGGGGAACGACTCTGATGAGGAGATTGACGTCGACGACCCACGATTCTTTGAAAGTCATGGCGTGGAAGGGAGCACCGACAGCAAGAGCGACGTGTATAGCAAGAAACAGGACCGAGCTGATAGTCGTGGTGAGTTGTGGGCCCTCCTCTCTCTGTTTAGGGGGAGGAAAGGGCTAAGGGCAGAAGGGTAGGAAGTCCAGCAGGTGGACACCTGCCCAGCATCAGCTGGCAGGTGGGCAGCCATGTTTGATGGGCCTGTAGCCCGGATTGTGGGCCTTCTCCTCTCCAGCCTCTGCTTTTGCCTCTGCTTCTGGGCTGCTCTCTGCCACAGCCTCTTCCTGCTCACTAAACACTGTTGCCTCTTTAGCTTCTGACACCTTCTCCTCCCAGTCTGCTCCCTCTGATCACTCATCGTCATCCCACCTCCCCTGGCTTCTTCCCCTGGGGGTTCCCCAGCTGGTGCCTGCCACCACTCCTCTGTGTCCAGCCAGTTCATGACAGCTGCACACAGATGGAAGTTCTGGAGCCCCCCGCCCAAACGGTGTAGGAAGAGCCTTGCTGGATCCAAATAGCCACTACAGCCAACGGCCACTGATAGACCCCTTCTCCCTGCATTGCCTAATAACCCTTCTCTTTCAGAGGTGGTTTTCCTAGTGGATAGGCATTGGGGACGATGCCTCCTGGTTTGGGCCAGATACCTAGAGAGAACTCGCTAGAACTTGGGGCCACCCAATGAAGCTCAGTGTTGGAAGGTTCAGGACAGACAAAATAATTTCTTCACACAGCACATTGTTAAGCCGTGGGATTTGCTCCCACCAGAAGCAGTGATGGCTGGCAACTTGGATGGCTTTAAAAAGAGGATGAAGGCTAGCAATGGATGCTAGACACAGTGGCTAAGTCCTCCCTCTGCTGTTTTTTTTTAAAAATTCATTTTTATTGGTTTTTTACATATCATTTCCAACAATCATTTAACATAACTTATCTTATACAGTATTTTGGACTTCCGTCAACAACCTCTGATGATTTTCCGTTCTTTATCACTTATTCTGCATTTCTTAATTTCCCTATCCCTCCCCCCACATTCAGATTCATTTGTTTGTATCTGTTTGTCATTTGGATCGTCACAAAGCAATATTATAATGAAGGATACTACACATCTAAATAATAACAGTGATGCAACTTAGTAAAAATTAATGACCCTGATAAAACTATATACAAGATAAACAAATGTACAAATCTGAATTTTCCTGGTAAATCCTAATATAATCTCAAATTACTCCAAATTATGTGTGAACCTTGGGGTAATAGGGGTGCACCTCTCGGCTCCATCTGATTGGTAGCTCCCCCTCGGGCAGAAACCCACACACGTGTGCTCACAATTTCCTGCTAGTGCAAATGCAGAAAATATTCAAATGTTCTACTGTTATAACTGCTATGATTACTGCTGCATAATATTTTTTGTTGCCAAGAGAGTGTGCTTAATTTCTCTATTACTCTTCATTACCATTAACTAGCAATTCTTTTCGTAGTCTTTCTTGCAATATTTCCAATAGTCCTCCTTACAGAACTTCTTGCAGTCCTACTAGCGTAATCTGTTCATTACAATTGCTTTTCAAATAGTTCATATATTTGCTCCAGTCTTCTAAGAATCTCTGGTCCCGCAGGTTTCGAATCCTTCCTGTTAATTTATCTAATTCTGCATAGTCCATTAAATTCATTCACCGTTCTTCTTTTGTCAGTAATTCTTCTTGCTTCCGTTTTTGTGCCAATAATATTCTTGCTGCCGCCATTGCATATAAAAACAACTTGCAATCCTGTCTATTAATATCATCTCCTACAATGCCAAGTAAAAATGCTTCTGGTTTCTTAACAAATGTGTATTTCAACATCTTTTTAGTTCTCCCTCTGATGTTGGAGGCAGAAGGCCTCCGAATATCAGCTGTGGAGAAGGGTGAAGGGAGAGCGCTGTTGCACCCAGGTGTTGCTTGAAGTTTCCCCTCAGACATGCTGTGAGAACAGAGTGCTAGGCAAGATGGGGTTTTGCCTGGTCTAGCAGGCTCCACTGATGTTCTGTGGTCTCTTGCAGAAAGAGCCTATCAGAAAATGGAAGAGCTGAAGAATCTCCTGGAAATCGCCACCAGCGACTACAAGCAGCTGGGAGGGATCACCCCTGAGGAGAGGCAGATCAAGATTAAAGAGAGGCAGCTTCTCAGGTAAGAGATTTGCAACACGGCCTCTGGTTTTCGTGAAACTCTCGGGGTGCCGAGGGAAGGTGGTGCTGTATCAATTCCCCTGCCCCATAAAATTTTATGCACTTCTTGATTGTTTTAAAAAGAAGACACCTGAACACCATTTACAAAAATATAAGACAATAAAATCAAGGGGAGAAAATTGCAGCTGTACAGTGGTACCTCCGGTTAAGAACTTAATTCGTTCTGGAGGTTCGTTCTTAACCTGAAACTGTTCTTAACCTGAAGCACCACTTTAGCTAATTCAGTCTCCCACTGCTGCTGCGCCGCTGCTGGCCAATTCCTGTTCTCACCCTGAAGCAACGTTCTTAACCCAAGGTACTATTTCTGTGTTAGCGGAGTCTGTAACCTGAAGTGTCTGTAACCTGAAGCGTCTGTAACCCAAGGTACCACTGTATTTTAAAACATGCAAAAGTCAAAATACTAAAGCTGGTTAAAATCAACTCAACTTTCTAAGAATCTGGGATGTCTAAACAAGAATGTTTTTAGCAGGCACCAAAATAGTACAGCGAAGGCGCCTGCTTGATCTCAATAGCAGGGAGTTCCAAAGTTAAGGCGCTGCTGCACAAAACGATGAAGGTCTTGCAAAAGCAAAGAGGGTATTAAGCGCTAAAGTTGGCACATGTATCAATGGCTCGTGTGGCTTCACCACCATCTATTTATATGCCACTTTCCCACAAAATGGTGCCCAAAGTGCCCCTCGACATTCATAAGGAATGAAAATATATAACTCAAAAACAAATGAGAAACAATAACCAGTATGTTGGCATCTCTGGGCATAAATGTGTGTGTTGGAGGAACGGGACTTTGGAGAGATGGCAGTGCCAAGGGGCTCCGTTTAGCAGATTGCAGGTATTTGTCTGACCTGTCCTTTGTCAATAGAAATTTGAAGATCTTGCTTAAAACTTGGTTGCTTTGCTGCCCTCTGCCGGCTATTGTGCGTGGGAGACCAGCCACACACAACACTTGCTTGATAAGCTGCCAAGGCTTTGTTGGACGACCAAAAGTGGGTTTAATTTGGTTCGTGTGGCCAAAGGTCTTTGCCACATAGATTGCTGTGTGTCTTCTGCAGTCAGGACAGTGGCTTATAGGTGTCATTTGGGGTTTTTTTGATACCATGCCAGGGGTCACCAATTTTTTTAGTTCCCAGGGCATGTTTGGATTCACGAGTGTGTGCGTAGGTGCCACCTACTCTGGTCCTTTTTCACTGGCCTGCTTTGGATCAGAATCCTACCCCAAGCATCAGAAAGAGTGCGTATGTACGCATGCATTGTGCACCAGTGGTGGCTGGTGCCCATTGGAACTGGCAAGGCAGAAGGCGGGGAACCCAAACTGCAGATGGAGTCAGTGCCAATGACAGGTTGAGCCAACCAATTCTGGTTTTGTCCCCATCCTTCTCTTCCTTGCTTTGTTCTACATGGATAGGCAGTGCTACCCTACGGACTGGTTGTAAGCCACACAGAGGCAGATGGGGGCAGACTGGTGGGGCAGCGCCCTGTTTGCCCTAATAGATCAACCTCCAACAATGTGCACAAACAAACACACTCCCATCCTCCAATGGAGCTGGGGAAAAGTAGGATCCAGTGGGATCAATCTGAGCCTTGAAAAGGCCATAGAGCTGAAAGAGGAAGTGGGAAAGAGCGCCACTCTTCTGACTTCCTCCTCCAGCTCTATGTACTTTTCAAGAAAGAGAAAAGACAACCACCTGCATCAACTCATGACCAAGGGGAAAATGAGAGACAGAGGTGGAGCTAAGAGACTTCAGAGCACCAGGGAAGACTTCAAGGGCACCATTGTGCCCATGAGCACAACCTTGGCAGCCCCTGTGCTCCTCAGTGGGTGGAGTGGAAGCAGTATTCATTAGGGTTTCTTAAAATTACATTTATATACCACCTTTTTCTGGTGTACATGGTTTTTCTCTTCCTCCCCATTGCACCTTCACAAGCGTGTGACGTAGGTTAGGCTAAGAGATGGTGATCGGTTCAAGGTCACCCAGTGAGCTTCCTGGCTGAGTGGGGATTCAAACCCTGCTCTCCAGTCTTCTCAGCGCCGTCTTGGTTTTCTGCAGGTAAAAGTGGGAGACGGTGGAACTGACTCCCTCGGAAGTTGGTGGGTTTCTCCTTCCTTGGAGGTTTTAAGGCAGAGTTTGAGTAGCCACCTGCCATGGATTCTTTAGTTGAGATTCCTGCATTGCTAGGGGTTGGATTATGATGACCCCCGGGCCCCTTCCAACGCTACAATCCTATGATTCCAGGACCATTGGTGATCTGCAGGAGCAGCTGGAGTACGAGCGGCTACGACGGGAGAAGCTGGAGGCAGAGCTGGATCAGTGCCGGGAAGAGATCGGGAAACTCACAGAGCAGCAGGAGAAACCCCAGATCCCCACACCCGCTATCACAGCAGTGAGTCTCCTTGTGTTGCTCACAATTTCTTCGGATAATGCAAAGCAAGGCCAACAGAAGCAGACGATGTGTCCCCCAACAGTGGACTTTTGACAGCTAACACCTGTCCTGGACCGAACGTCCGACGTGGTTTCTGCATGAGTGCAGGAAGCTCCTGCAGCCAATCGGAAGCTGCGCCTTGGTTATCCAATGTTTTTGTAAGTCGAACGGACTTCCGGAACGGATTACGTTTGAGAACCAAGGTACAACTCTACAGTGGTACCTCCATTTTTGAATACAATCCCTTCTGGAAGACCGGTTGACTTCTGAAATGTTTGGAAACCGAAAACTCAAAATGGAAAACTCAAACAGGAGGCCGCCTAGGAAGTTAGACTTCCGAGACATGTTCAAAAACCGAAGCATTTACTTCCGGGTTTTCAGCGTTCGAAAAGCAATGAGATGGAGATGTCTGAAAACCGAGGTACCACTGTATTTATCCTGGGTGAAAGAAGGGTGAGGAACCTGTGGGTCACATTAATATGTGGTTGGTCTTCACACCTTATAATAATAATAATAATTTAATAATAATAATTTATTATTTATACCCTGCCCATCTGGCTGAGTTTCCCCAGCCACTCTGGGCGGCTCCCAATCAAGTGTTAAAAACAGTACAGCGTTAAATATTAAAAACTTCCCTAAACAGGGCTGCCTTCAGATGTCTTTTAAAGATAGGATAGCTGCTTATTTCCTTCACATCTGAAGGGAGGGTGTTCTACAGGGTGGGCACCACTACTGAGAAGGCCCTCTGTCTGGTTCCCTGCAACCTCACTTCTCGCAATGAGAGAACCGCCAGAAGGCCCTCGGTGCTGGATCTCAGTGGATCTTATCAACCACAGCCAGGGATGGTAGGAGTTGTAACTCTCTGGGTGTAGCCAGACTACAGATTCCCCATCCCTGCTAGGACTTTCACAGTAGCTGATGGCATACGGCAGTGGTGCTGTCTTTCTGTGTGCAGGGACCCTTTAATCTGTTCCACCATGCCCAGCCCCTTGCAGATTACTTCCTGATCCACAGCCTGAAGCTGCAAAGGTCAAGAAGTGCTTCCACAAACAAACACACCAAACCGGCACACCAAAGAAATATTAGAAAAGCAAGTGGCTATTGCTCCTCTGGAAGCTACATACATAAAGGAGGCTTCAATTGCACTATTGTTTACATCCCTAGTTCAATACCCAACCTTGGCCTGTTTTGCCCATGAAAATAAGCCATAGGTAATAAACCATAGAATGGCTTGAATTTTTTGCTGCTCCTCACTTGTGGTTCTGGAGCTTTTGGGTGGTGCCTGGTCCTTAACCATAGTTAAGGAGGAAGTGCAAGTTACCAGGTAACGCTAAGCTATAGTTAATGTTAACAAAGGCTTATATGCCAACCTTGGTCAATGAACGACCTTTACCCATAAACTGAGCTGCTGGGCCAGGCTCACCCGTAGTGCAAAGCCATGCTTTAGTAAGCCATGGTTTAGTATTATGTGCAAGGAAGGCAAACTGGTGTGCTTTCCTGATGTTTAAGACCTTCCGTTCTCCCCTCTTCATTTAGCATGGCAGTGGGAACAGTGGGTTAACACTTTCAACGTTGCTTCTGCAGGCGGATGGTGATCTGAGCAAAGCGCCCTCCGACTGTGATAAATCAACCTCCGACACCAGTACAGCAGCCCCTGAAGTCGCAAAGGAAAAAAAGAAATTGAAGAAAAAGCCCTTCTGCAGCTCCAGCGGAGTGTTTGTGAGACTGTACTAACAGGAGAGCAAAGGGTCTTCCAGGCCTCTTGCTGGAAAGAGAAGGGAAAGAGTTTGGCTGGAAAATGCAGGTGCTGCCAGAATGAAAGCGCCCCAGTTAGCAGTGCTCCGTCTAGGCTCTCAGCTACCCAAAGCAAATGCACTTCCTTCCCTGAATTAAAAAAAATATCTTCTCCATCAATTCATCTGGTACAAATGTCAGTTTTCATATGAGCTTAGAGCAGGGATGAAGACCTCCCATGCCCCTCCACAAGTTTTGGACTCCATCTGCCCTCCCCAAACAACATCCCAGTCAGGGTGATGGGAGTTGTAGTCCAACAATATCTGGAGGGGCACAGGTCTCCCCAGCCACTACCCTAGAGGCATGTGGTAGCAGGCAGGTTGCCATTACAGGAGAAGACCCCACTGAGATGTATTGCTAATTAAGAGACATTAGCACTTCATTAAACTCTCTCTCTCTCTCTTTGTTGTTATTGTTTAGTCGTTTAGTCGTGTCCGACTCTTCGTGACCCCATGGACCAGAGCACGCCAGGCACTCCTGTCTTCCACTGCCTCCCGCAGTTTGGTAAAACTCATGCTGGTAGCTTCGAGAACACTATCCAACCATCTCATCCTCTGTCGTCCCCTTCTCCTTGTGCCCTCCATCTTTCATAGAATCATAGAATCATAGAATCATAGAGTTGGAAGAGACCACAAGGGCCATCGAGTCCAACCCCCTGCCAAGCAGGAAACACCATCAGAGCACTCCTGACATATGGTTGTCAAGCCTCTGCTTAAAGACCTCCAAAGAAGGAGACTCCACCACACTCCTTGGCAGCAAATTCCACTGTCGAACAGCTCTTACTGTCAGGAAGTTCTTCCTAATGTTTAGGTGGAATCTTCTTTCTTGTAGTTTGGATCCATTGCTCCGTGTTCGCTTCTCTGGAGCAGCAGAAAACAACCTTTCTCCCTCCTCTATGTGACATCCTTTTATATATTTGAACATGGCTATCATATCACCCCTTAACCTCCTCTTCTCCAGGCTAAACATGCCCAGCTCCCTTAGCCGTTCCTCATAAGGCATCGTTTCCAGGCCTTTGACCATTTTGGTTGCCCTCCTCTGGACACGTTCCAGTTTGTCAGTGTCCTTCTTGAATTGTGGTGCCCAGAACTGGACACAGTACTCCAGGTGTGGTCTGACCAGAGCAGAATACAGTGGCACTATTACTTCCCTTGATCTAGATGCTATACTCCTATTGATGCAGCCCAGAATTGCATTGGCTTTTTTAGCTGCCGCGTCACACTGTTGGCTCATGTCAAGTTTGTGGTCAACCAAGACTCCTAGATCCTTTTCACATGTACTGCTCTCAAGCCAGGTGTCACCCATCTTGTATTTGTGCCTCTCATTTTTTTTGCCCAAGTGCAATACTTTACATTTCTCCCTGTTAAAATTCATTTTGTTTGTTTTTCCCAACATCAGGGTCTTTTCCAGGGAGTCTTCTCTTCTCATGAGGTGGCCAAAGTATTGGAGCCTCAGCTTCACGATCTGTCCTTCCAGTGAGCACTCAGGGTTGATTTCCTTAAGAATGGATAGGTGTGATCTTCTTGCAGTCCATGGGACTCTCAAGAGTCTTCTCCAGCACCATAATTCAAAAGCATCAATACTTCTCTCTCTCTTTATATGTATGTATATAAAAAATCTAATATCCACCTTATTTCTCAGCCAAGATTCCTAAAGTGGCTCTTAACCACAGAAAGCGGTTCAGTGTTATGCACAGTAATAACATGCACAATAAAGCCAGCTAAACAGACTGATATCGTTAAGAAAAGTACCCATCACATCCTGCAACTGCTAGAATTCCAGAAAACTGTTATCAATGCTAGCCTATTGCTGAATAAAGCAGTCATCGCCAGTGGTAAATGTTTGAATTGCAGTTCAACAAGATAGCCTGCAAAGACTCTATGCCCCCACAAGAGAGCCCCCCAAAATGTAGGCAGCTCTTTTGAACCATTGTATCAGGGATGGGGAACCTGGATGTTGATGGACGCCAAGTGTGGTGTAGTGGTTAAGAGCGGTGGACTCGTAATCTGGTGAACCGGGTTCCCATCCCCGCTCCTCCACATGCAGCTGCTGGGTGACCTTGGGCTAGTCACACTTCTCTGAAGTCTCTCAGCCCCACTCACCTCACAGAGTGTTTGTTGTGGGGGAGGAAGGGAAAGGAGAATATTAGCTGCTTTGAGACTCCTTCAGGTCGTGATAAAGCGGGATATCAAATCCAAACTCCTCTTCTTCATTCTCGCAGAACATTGGCCATGCTGGCTGGTGAGGATGGGAGTTGGAGTCCAGCAACAGCCAATGAATGTGACAAGGGTGCTAAGCATCAGGCTCCCTTCCACACCTTGCACACACTCAAGCCCATGATTGCACTGTGGGCACACACTTACACCATGCCTTACATTGGGATGGGGAACCTGTGGCCCTCTAGATGTTCCTGGACTCCAGTTCCCATCAGCCCCAGACAGCATGGTCAACTCACTTCTGAGTGTGCATTGGTGTAGCCTAGGATGATAATTCAACCCCAGTATCAGGAAAGAATAGGTTTCCTCCCCCAAAACACAAGAGCTGGAGTTAGAAGCTCCCATATGCCCCTCCAAAGCTGCTATTTGCATTCCACCAACCTTTGACTTACAGCTATGGATGCACCAGCCCACACCAGCAGAAAAGGACTTTACAAAATAACTGCAAGATGCAAGCATTCAATGCTGGCAGAATTCTAGCCAGGAAGTGTTCCCAGCTGTGGCCTCTTGAGAACACCAGAAACCCAAACTCAATAAATTTGAGGTGTTTAACATCAAAACCACAAGAAGGTTTCAAGCATTCCGTAGGTGGAACTGCAGCCTGAGAGTTTTATAGAGCTAAAAAACGCAATAGTAAATTTCTTGTGGTTGAGTATGCATTTATTTTTTCCGTTATTTAGAAGAAAAAGTAAAGCTCTATACAGGCCCGCTCCTCCGACACCCAAAATGAGAAATTGAAAGCTAGGCTTTGGGAAGGAGGTGGGAAGACTCTAGCTGCCTGTCAGAGCCCTTGAGCCAATGGAAAGCTAGCCAGCGGCACGGAAGGCAGTCCCTGCTCTGCTCCGCACCGGTTCAGCGAGGTGCACGGGAGCTGACTGAGAGGGCGGCAGGGGTCCATGGGCCGGTTAAACAACCCCCATGGGCTGCTTATGGCCCATAGACCTTAGGTTGCCGACCCCTGGCACAGCGCCTCGCTTACTTGGCTTTGGGAAGGCAGTGCAAGGCCTGGAGGGAGCGTCAAATGTTGGAAGCTGAAGGGGCACAGGCTTTAGTGAGCAGGAAGAAGCTGTGGCAGAGAGCAGTCCGGGCTCAGAGGCCGAAGCAGAGGTTGGAGAGGACTGGGGCCAGGAGGCAGAGATGAGGCAGGCTGCTGAAGAATCCAGGGGGTTTCCCCCTCCTGCTACGACCAGCTCCCCTCTCTCCTGGTCTCCCAGAACACACAGAGAAATGAAAAGAGGAGAGATTGGTTGTGCACAGATACCATTTCCAGTTGCTTGGGAAAAAACCCAGGAGAGAAGGGGACATAGGCAGCTGTGGGGACCTTTAGTCCTCGCAACTGCCTCATTGAGTTGCTACTGGGAAGAGTTGCTAGCATCACTAGGCCTGTGCTGTTTTGGTTTCTTTGAATGAAGAGTTAACTTCACACCACACCAATATTTTTGCTGACCTGCCCCCGACTCCAGCTCCTGACAGTAGGTTCCCCATCATATTGGGTTGTAAGGTCATTTCTCTACTGCTCAAGCCAAGAGGAACTAGCGGGATCCACCTCATAGCAACACAGAAAGCTATACCTACTGAGTCAGACTGTTTGGGCCCCATAGCCCAATACTGTCCACACTGACCGGCAGTGGCTGTTCAAAGTTACAGGCAGGGAGCTTTTTCCAGCCCTAACTGGAGATGTCGAGGATTGAACCTGGAACCTTCTGCATGCAAGGCGGAATCTCTACAGCTGAGCTATAGTCATTCCACCTGGGAGGGTGTCAGAAAAACATACATAATGATGACAATGGGCATAGCAATCTCTCCATCAAATAAGCGTCTTCTTTTTCGGTTTTCTTTTTTTAAAAAAATGTCCCACCCATAGATCTTTTGGCTTCCAGTATGTGGGAGCACCAAACCAGCCCTGAGAGATGCAAACTAGCTCAGTTTTTCTCAGACTACTGTGCCTGAAGAGAACAGCCCCCCCCCCCTCCACCCCAGTTATGTGTTTAAAAAACAATACCCAACACAAGCGGGTTTCCGCCCCGGAAGATCAACAACAGACCAGATCTTAATCCTAAATCACTTGGCCACCAAGTACGCTGGCAATGGCCTAAAAGCCCTCCACGTCGCCTTTATAGACTTTAAGCAGGCCTTTGATCTAATTCCCAGGAACCAGCTATGGACAAAATTGGCAGCGACATCTATCGACCGCCGCCTTCTTTTGCTGATTATTAATTTGCATACAAATACCCTCTTGAGGATTAGGATAGATAGTAAGGGGCTAGTCTCCAATCCGGTTGCCACCACTAGGGGGGTAAGACAGGGCTGTTTGCTTGCCCCTGCTCTGTTTAACTTCTATATTAATTCGCTAGTGGTGCATATGGCAAATGCTGATTTCCATCCACCAAAACTGGCAGGACGAGCCTTAAATGTCCTACTGTATGCGGACGATGCCGCCCTATTAGCTACCTCCCCCATCGGATTAAGGAGGATGCTTCGAGCTCTTCATAAATATGAGACCCAACACGAGCTCCAATTAAATTATGCCAAGACCAAAATAATGGTCTTTGCTGCTCGACCGAAACCTAATTTATGGTCAATTAATGGTATTCCTTTAGAGCAGGTCAGTTGCTTCAAATACCTGGGTCAGGTTGTAAGATCAAATAGGTCCTTCCTGGCGCACAGAGAATACATAGCCTCGAACGCATCCAAAGCAGCCCTGGCGATTAGAACCCTGTACTCCAAGAAACAGGCACAGACTGTCAATGTTGCCTTACGTCTCTTTAAAATGAAAGTCCTCCCTCTTCTGCTGGTGGGCATTGCCTTGGGCTCACGTAGGGATTTTGAAAAATTGGAATCTATCCAAACCCAATTCCTCAGGGCCATACTCAGGATCCCCCCCTCCGTGGCAGGCGCAATCATGAGATTGGAAACCGGTTGCCAAGCCTTTAGGTATGTGGCCCTGAAAGCGAAGCTATGGCTATGGCTCAAGCTCTGTTTCAGACCGGTGGGTTTGGCCCCCTTGATTCTGAGGGATAACTTTAAATCTCCATGGGAAGGGGAGATAGTGGAGGAAGTGCAGAAGTGTGGGTTGTCCTCCCTTTATATAGAGTCCATGACGTATAGCCACGCAAAGGCGGTGATCGCGCAAAGATTAAGGGATATTGCCAGACAGGAGGACATAGCCCGTGTGAAACCTGGGTTGTTTCTGGGGGAGCAGTTGTATCGGGCTGCCCCAGCTCGCTACCTGGCGGATATCCACTACGTGGAATACCGCAGACTATTTACTGCGGCTAGGCTGAATGTTCTTGACTCGGCGGTCCTGAAGGGAAGATATGGAGGAGTTCCATATGACCAGAGATTATGCCACTGTGCATTGGGTGAGGTAGAATCCACAGAGCACATTTTATTGAGCTGTCCCTTCTACAACGATTTAAGACAGTATCTTATAACTCCATACTTACCCCAGCTCAGTTCCCGACAAAGAGGAATCCAGACAGCATATCTGCTAAATAAGTCTTCTGGGAAAACAACCTTGTCAGTGGCTAAATTTCTTTTCCTGGCACTCAAGCGTCAGAAACGTATAACTGAATGCTTTGATGTGGGTTATCTGTGAGAGGTCTATTTCTGTGGCCCTACCTTACCTATGTATCTCCTATGATGTTATAGTTTATAATTATTGTGTAATGTTTTAATTCTGACTATCGGTCGAATAAAGAAATTGAATACCCAACACAAAAGGCTTTGAAAGAGTCTGCCAGAGCTGTGTCAGCCAAGCATGGTGTCGATTCAAATCAGAAAAGCGCTTGTTCTGTCCCTTGTTCCCGGAGGCTGGCTTTTTCATTTCCAGAATCGGTAGAATCCCAGGGCGATGGCAAGACAAGTGAATACAGAGGCTGTAAAAAAATACAAAAAGCCACACAGAGAGAAAAAGAAAAGAATAAGTTTGTGCCAAGCATCTCGAAAGTGTTTTAAGTTACGCACAAGTTGCTGTTTTTTGCTACTCACCAAAATATTACAGTGGAGCCTCTGTTTTTGAACATACTAGTGGTACTTCAGGTTAAGAACTTAATTTGTTCCGGAGGTCCGTTCTTAACCTGAAACCGTTCTTAACCTGAGGTACCACTTTAGCTAATGGGGTCTCCCGCCTCCGCCATGTCACCGGCACACAATTTCTGTTCTCATCCTGAGGTAAAGTTCTTAACCTGAGGTACTACTTCCGGGTTAGTGGAGTCTGTAACCAGAAGTGTTTGTAACCCGAGGTACCACTGTAATCCGTTCCGGAAGACCGTTCGACTTCCGAAATGTTTGAAAACCAAAGTATGCATTTCCAGAAGCATTTACTTATGGAAAACTCAATACGGAAGCCGCGTGGCACGTTCTGCTTCCGGAAAGCATTCAAAAACTGAAGCAGTTACTTCTGGGTTTCGGCGTTAGAAAGCCAAAACATTCAACTTCTGAGACGTTCGAACACCGAGGTTCAACTAAATGGTTCATAGTCCGACTCCTCGCAACATCTCCTATTAATTAATTAACTGAATGTATACACCGCTTAAAACATTAAAAAGGAACTTGAAACCTCCATAGTGATTTAAGCAGAAGTTCCAAGTGGCTACAGGTAGCTGGCTGGCTTCCCGGAAAGCAGAATAATAGAATCATGGAACTGCAGAGCTGGAAGGGACACCCAAGGGCCATTTAGTCCAACCCCCTGCAATGCAGGAATCACAGCTAAGCGCTTTCACTGTGAAAACACCAAGAAGAAAAGCGGCTCCATTTACAAGAAACAATTAAAAGAATATTTTGTATGTTAAAAGCAATTTCAAACCCAATAGAGACCGGGACGAAGATCTCCACCTAAAAGATCTTCAGTGGGTACCAAAAAGGCAGCAGAGAAGGTGCCTGTCTGAGGTGTAATGGGAGGCAGCTCCAAAGGGAGGGGCCATCACAAGAAAGGCCCGGTTCCTATATCATGCAAGATGGGCCTTCTGAGAAGGTAACTGTGTTGGGCTGGGTGCATAAGGTTGAAACAAGGCTTTAAGCATCCTGGCTTTATACGTTTTACTCTTCTGGAACATGATTTTTCAACAGCCCAGCCACATACCTGCCAAATAACGTATCGTTTCTAGCTTGTTCGATTCCATGAGTGTTTTCAGGGCTGCGATCTCGGCATCGATTTTATTGCTGACTTCCGTAACGGAGCTGTTGGTGCTTGAATCCTAGAAGGGAACAAGGCAAGTGATGCTTTCCATTGGAGATAAGGCCAGAGAGAGAGAGAGAGAGAGAGAGAGAGCCTTTTCAGTGTTGGCCCCATTTGTACAATTCTTTCCCCTGCGAAACCCACCTGGTGCCAACATTTGTTATCCTTTTCGGGCCAAGCAAAAAAACCACTTTTATCCTCCCTGTTTTTTAAATATATTAAAAAAACAAAACAAAAACATGGCAGGCCTTTACTCTTCTGGGCTGTGCTTGCCCTGGTGCAAACTGACCCCCTGCAACTGCTTTCAGAAAATAGAAAGTTGTCTCAGGAGCTCCAAAAATGTAGCTGCACCAGGGCCAGGGCCTTTTCAGTGATGGCTCCGACCTGGTGTAATGCTCTGTCCCATGAATAGAATCATAGAATCATAGAGTTGGAAGAGACCACAAGGGCCATCGAGTCCAACCCCCTGCCAAGCAGGAAACACCATCAGAGCACTCCTGACATATGGTTGTCAAGCCTCTGCTTAAAGACCTCCAAAGTAGGAGACTCCACCACACTCCTTGGCAGCAAATTCCACTGTCGAACAGCTCTTACTGTCAGGAAGTTCTTCCTAATGTTTAGGTGGAATCTTCTTTCTTGTAGTTTGGATCCATTGCTCCGTGTCCGCTTCTCTGGAGCAGCAGAAAACAACCTTTCTCCCTCCTCTATGTGACATCCTTTTATATATTTGAACATGGCTATCATATCACCCCTTAACCTCCTCTTCTCCAGGCTAAACATGCCCAGCTCCCTTAGCCGTTCCTCATAAGGCATCGTTTCCAGGCCTTTGACCATTTTGGTTGCCCTCCTCTGGACACGTTCCAGTTTGTCAGTGTCCTTCTTGAATTGTGGTGCCCAGAACTGGACACAGTACTCCAGGTGTGGTCTGACCAGAGCAGAATACAGTGGCACTATTACTTCCCTTGATCTAGATGCTATACTCCTATTGATGCAGCCCAGAATTGCATTGGCTTTTTTAGCTGCCGCGTCACACTGTTGGCTCATGTCAAGTTTGTGGTCAACCAAGACTCCTAGATCCTTTTCACATGTACTGCTCTCAAGCCAGGTGTCACCCATCTTGTATTTGTGCCTCTCATTTTTTTTGCCCAAGTGCAATACTTTACATTTCTCCCTGTTAAAATTCATTTTGTTTGTTTTTGCCCAGTTCTCTAATCTGTCAAGGTCGTTTTGAAGTGTGATCCTGTCCTCTGGGGTGTTAGCCACCCCTCCCAGTTTGGTGTCATCTGCAAATTTGATCAGGATGCCCTTGAGTCCATCATCCAAGTCGTTGATAAAGATGTTAAATAAGACCGGGCCCAAGACAGAACCCTGTGGCACCCCACTAGTCACTCTTCTCCAGGATGAAGAGGAACCATTGATGAGCACCCTTTGGGTTCGGTCTGTCAGCCAGTTACAAATCCACTGAGTGGTAGCAGAGTCAAGACCGCATTTTACCAGCTTCTTTACAAGAATATCATGGGGCACCTTGTCAAATGCCTTACTGAAATCAAGGTAGGCTATATCCACTGTGTTCCCTTCATCTACCAGGCTTGTAATTCTGTCAAAAAATGAGATCAGGTTAGTCTGACATGACTTATTTTTCAGAAATCCATGCTGACTATTGGTGATCACAGCATTCCTTTCTAGGTGCTCACAGACTGTTTGCTTAATGATCTGCTCCAGAATCTTCCCTGCTATTGATGTCAGACTGACTGGGCGGTAATTATTTGGGTCCTCTCTTTTCCCCTTTTTGAAAATAGGGACAACATTTGCCCTCCTCCAGTCTGCCGGGACTTCGCCTGTTCTCCAGGATTTCTCGAAGATGACTGCCAGTGGTTCTGAGATCACATCTGCCAGTTCTTTTAATACTCTTGGATGCAGTTCATCTGGCCCTGGAGACTTGAATACATCTAAACTAGCCAAATATTCTTGTACTGTCTCCTTAGTTATTCTGGGCTGTGTTTCCTTTGCTGAATCATTTGCTCCAAATTCTTCAGGTCGGGCATTGTTTTCTTTATCGGAGAAGACTGAGGCAAAGAAGGCATTGAGGAGTTCAGCCCTTTCTGTGTCCCCTGTTTGCATTTCACCATCTTCTCCTCTGAGTGACCCCACTGTTTCTTTGTTCTTCCTTTTGCTACGAACATACCCATAAAAGCCTTTTTTGTTGCTTTTAACCTCTCTAGCAAGCCTGAGTTCATTCTGTGCTTTAGCTTTTCTGACTTTGTGTCTACACGTGCTGGCTATTTGTTTGAATTCCTCTTTGGTGGTTTCCCCCCTTTTCCATTTTTTGTACACATCCTTTTTTAATCTTAATTCAGTTAAAAGTTCTTTAGATAGCCACCCTGGCTTCTTTAGGCACCTTCCATGTTTCCGTCTCATTGGTATTGCCTGACGTTGTGCTTTTACTATCTCCCTCTTAACAAACTCCCAGCCATCATGAACTCCCTTTCCTTTTAGTATTGCTGTCCATGGGATCTCACCCAGCACTTCCCTAAGTTTTATGAGACTAGGGCCCTTCAGGATTTACCGTATTTTTTGCACCATAACACTCACTTTTTTCCTCCTAAAAAGTAAGGGGAAATGTCTGTGCGTGTTATGGAGGAAATGCCTACGGGTGGCATGCCTACGGATTTTCCTCCTCTAAAAACTACGTGCGTGTTATGGTCGCGTGCGTGTTATAGAGCGAAAAATACGGTAACCTCCTTCCGTCGGGCCTGTAAGACAGAGCTATTCCACCTGGCCTTTAATTTGAATTCAGCCTGATCTTTTATTTCCCTTCCCCTCCCCTTTTATGAAGATCACCCGCTCTGAGACCCCACAGCTAATTCTCCCCAGGCCTCCTCGCTGGCCTAAGTTAGGACCAATTCAGCCAGCTAGCCCTGGGGATTATCCAATGCTTGATTTTTGAATTTTATTGTTATTCATGTTTTTATACTGTATTTTATGCTGCTTTTATAATTAAGTGTTTTAAATTTGTCGTTAGCCACCCTGAGCCCGGTTTTTGAACCGGGAAGGGCAGGTTATAAATAAAAAATTATTACTATTATTATTATTATTATTATTATTATTATTATTATTATTATTATTGGTGTAAGGCAGGGAGGTCGGGTCGGAAGTAGGTGGTACCCAACTTCTGTCTCCCCCCACATCCTCCTCCCTGCTGAGTTCTTCAAGGGCGACACTGAGACTTAAGGCGGAGGAAACCAACAGTGAGGACCACCCTCTGGGCTGGATGTGAGTAAGAAAGCAGGAAAGTGGGTCCTGGGTGTGGGCACACTGAGATGGGTGGGGCAGTGGTTTCTTTGTCTTAATTGTCCAGCCTTCACTGGCTCCAAGGTAACATACAGGCTGGTTTTTAGAGGGCTCAGCGAATGGTCTGCAAGCTTTTGATGCCGGAATTATGCTGAGGTGGCTCAGATCAATGTCTGGATAGGAGACCTCTGAAAACCTGAGAGCTTTCAATGGAAGGCACAATTTAAGTGTAAACACACACACACACACACACACACAGAGAGAGAGAGAGAGAGAGAGAGAGAGAGAGAGACCCCTCAAAGACTTGCCTTTTTATGAAACTCTGTTGTGGCTTCCATGAGCTTTTTCTCCTGATCTGTGAACTGGAACGTTTTAAAAAGAAAAAGAGCAATATATGAAATTGTCAATTCTCAGAAAAGCTGGAGCCAAGAAGGAAGGAAGGGGTGCAATAATGAAAATAATTGCCCACCATGTCGGTCACTCTGCTTCGCTCCAAGTTGATGTCCAGCTTGTTTTCAGCTCGGATATGGCTGGTTTCATTCTTAAAAGGAAAGACACCAAAAAGTACCCTTAAAAAGAAGTTGTCCTCAGAAATGGCATATTATCCTCCCTCCCACTCCGGAAGCTTGCCCACTTACCATTAGCTGCTGTTTAACTTGATCCAATTCAATCTTCATTTTCTGGGTATCAAGAAAGATTGGGGTGGGGGGAGGGAGAGGAAAACAACCCAGGTCAGGAGATGCTTAATTAAGAAAAATGAAAAGTAAAATGCTTATAGCAATGGGGAGTGTGTGTGAAGATTTGGCAACAGCTTTCCATGTTGCGTGGAAGACATCAAATTATGAAAGCATAAAGGCAAAACTCATAAGCAATTCATTGGAATTAACTCCCATGACACTGTATATATAGGAGGGCTGGCTTCTTGTGACCGTAAGAATATGGGGTAGCATCCAAAGGGTAAAACTGATTTAGAGAAGGGTTTGATTAAAACACCAGAAAATGACGAACCATGCATCTTATTAAAGGTAAAGGGACCCCTGACCATTAGGTCCAGTCGTGACCGACTCTGGGGTTGTGGCGCTCATCTTGCTTTACTGGCCGAGGGAGCTTCCAGATCATGTGTCCAGCATGACTGAGCCGCTTCTGGCGAACCAGAGCAGCACATGGAAACGCCGTTTACCTTCCAGCCAGAGTGGTACCTATTTATCTACTTGCACTTTGATGTGCTTTTAAACTGCTATGTTGGCAGGAGAAGGGACCAAGAAACGGGAGCTCACCCTGTCACGGGGATTCAAACCGCCGACCTTTTGATCGGCAAGCCCTAGGCTCTGTGGTTTAACCCGGAACACCATAAAAGCATAAGACCAGTCCCTTCACCAAGAAGAGTGTAACTTGCAAAAGGATCTGTAAAACTGTCACTGCAAAAGGAGAGCTTGCATTTTATAACACCTCTTTTGCTATACAGGAATCCCCAATTTAACTTGTGCACATTCAGCTTTATGTGTATGGCAAAAAAAAACCAAAAACCGTAACCAATTTAAAAGAGTCGGAAAGTAGGTGGAGTTCTGGGAAAAATGACTTTGGCAATCCCACCCGCCATTGAACCAAATGGGTTTTGACCAGTGGATTTTAACCAGTGCGCCGTGGCACCCTAGGGTGCCGCGGGCAACACTGGCCTCTGTCCCTCTTTCCTTCCCTCCCTCCTCTGATGCCCTCTCACATCTCTGCCTCCCAAAGCCTTGTATGGCTGTTTGTTGCACCAGCCCTGGCTACAAGCTGTCCAGGAGAATGGTGCCTCTGGGGCTGGTCAGGGGGTGCTGGTTGCCAGTCTGCCAGCCCTTGCTGTTGGGAATGGACAACAGCAGGCCCCTGGGGGGCAGTGTGAAGAGGCACCTCCCTTTGGTGGAGAGGCCTTGGTCCTGTATACCTGAAGGAGCGTCTCCACCCCCACTGTTCAGCCCGGACACTGAGATCCAGTGCCGAGGGCCTTCTGGCGGTTCCCTCACTGCGAGAAGCCAAGTTACAGGGAACCAGGCAGAGGGCCTTCTCGGTAGTGGTGCCTGCCCTGTGGAACGCCCTCCCTTCAGATGTGAAGGAAATAAGCAGCTATCTTATCTTTAAAAGACATCTGAAGGCAGCCCTGTTTAGGGAAGTTTTTCATATTTAATGCTGTATTGTTTTTAACACTCGATTGGGAGCCGCCCAGAGTGGCATAGGAAATTCAGCCAGATGGGTGAGGTATAAATAAATTATTATTATTATTATTATATTATTATTATTATTATTATGGGAGGGGGGAGGGCAGCTCAGTGACCAGGGGTTGCGGCAGCAGCTGCCCAGAGGACTCCCAAGGAGAGGGGAGAGGAGAGGAGGCTGAGGGAACACTCCCCAAGGGAGGGTGTCCGAAAAAGGGTGAGAGGCTGCCAGCTCTGCAGGCAAGGGGTGACGTTACTGGGCTCCTGAGCCCCACAGGGGTGCCAAAGCAAGAATGTAGCTGGCCCAGAGATGAAAGGAGAAGCAGCAACAAAAGAAGAACGGCAGATGAAACTGATGGAGTATGCAGAGATGGCGAAACTGACGGGGAAGATTCGAAACCAGGAAGATCAAGTATTTTTAAAAGACTGGAGTAATTTTATTTAAAAGACCACTGTAAACAGTTAAAATAATGGGCAGGGATGTAATGACACTTGTAATGTGGTATTCATGATGGTAACTATGGATAGACAACAGATGGATAATGGTGAAAGATGCAGAAAATTTAATCTTAAATATAGAACCCGTGGAGGGAGGGAAGGAGGTCCGAAGGTTTAAAAGAACCTTTTATTTTAACGTTTGAAATGGTTAAAGTTAAAATGTATAAAATTGTGAAAAACCAATAAAAGTTTATAACAGAAAAAAGAAAAAAGAGAATGTAGTTGGTCAAGGGAGCTGTAGACTCAGAAAGGTTGAAACCCTTTGGGTTTTGACTATATTCGATTTTGGCTTTAGGCACAACCCCCAGAATGTAAGTTGTGGGTTTCCTGTATTATTTGTCATTTCTGAAGAACTAAATGTTGCTACTAAAACACAGCAAGGCCAATTGCTGCATTTTCTTTGCAGATGAGCAGCCTTAAGTAAATGAAGAGAAAGGAAGGGTGACAGAGCAAATTGGTTTATTGGAGGAAATTACCTCATTCTCTGCTCTCAAGTTGGCAAACTCACTCTTCTCAAGAATGACCATGTCTTTTCGGATGGAGTCGAGATGAGCCATTAACTGCTGCAGAGTTATTTCCTAAATAGAAAAAAAAGACCTACACAGATGCCCCAAGGCTTTTTGAAACATTTCCAATTCTTTTTGTAGAAAATTAAATTTTAATTCAGGGGTAGGGATCTTTTGCCCAGAGTTTTCTCGGCAAAGATCACCCATTAACTCGGTTTATAACTTTGGGGGTGGGCAGCCTGCATTTCCGTTTGAGGCCAGGGCTTTGCTGTGCTACAACTCCCATCACCCTTTGTGAGCATAAAAAGCATGATGGGAGTTGTAGTCCAGCAACCTCTGGAAGGCATCACATTGGCTACCCCTGCTGTAAGACAATATGGAGCTTGAGGGACCATTGGTCTGACTTGAGGACATGGCGGCTTCCCACGTTCCTATGTAATTACCCCGGAAACTGGGAAACCCTTCAGAAGTGGTTGCCAAGGAGACGTCTGTAGCTATGCACTGAAAATATGCACTGAAAGCAGGACTTTAAATCTCAGGCCTAGACTAAAAGGGTAAAGGGACCCCTGACCATTAATTCCAGTCATGGCTGACTCTGGGGTTGCGGCTCTCATCTCGCTTCATCGGTCGAGGGAGCCGGCGTACAGCTTGCGGGTCATGTGGCCAGCATGACTAAGCCGCTTCTGGCGAACCAGAGCAGTGCACGGAAATGCCGTTTACCTTCCCACCAGAGTGGTACCTATTTATCTACTTGCACTTTGACGTGCTTTTGAACTGCTAGGTTGGCAGGAGCAGGGACTGAGCAACGGGAGCTCACCCCATCGCGGGGACTCGAACTGCTGACCTTCTGATCGGCAAGTTAAACCACAGAGCCACCCACGTCCCTCAGGCCTAGACTACTGGGTGTCAAAAGGCAGGCCGCAGAATGATACACAGCACCACTGCACTTGAAGGGAGCAGGAAGCTCTAGGTCAGTCACGCCACACATGTAAAGCACCATGATACTACTTTGAACAGTCATGGCTTCCCCCAGAGAATTCTGGGAGCTGTAAGGGTGCTGAGAGTTGCTAGCAGACCCCTATTCCTCTCAGAGCTACAGGTCCCAGAGTGGTTTAACAATCAATCCCTCTTCACAGGGAGCAATGGGAACTGTAGCTCTGTGAGGGGGAACAGGGTGTCTCCTAACAACCCTCAGCATCCTTGCAAACTACAACTCCCAGAATTATTTTGGGGAAGCCATGACGGCTTTAATGCACAGTTTCAATGTAGCTTGGTCAATTCAAGCAAGTATTCCTACTTACTTTGTTTGTTTTATACAGTGGTGCCCCGCAAGACGAATGCCTCGCAAGACAGAAAACTCGCTAGACGAAAGAGTTTTCCGTTTTGGAGGTGCTTCGCAAAACGAATCTCCTATGGGCTTGCTTCGCAAGACGACAATGTCTTGTGAGTTCCTGCTGGTTTTTTCCCCTTCCCCTCCCCTTTTTCTAAGCCGCTAAGCCGCTTATCAGCTGATCCGATCAGCAGATAAGCCGCTAAAAGCCTCTAAAAGCGCTAATCCTTCAATGGGCTTGCTTCGCAAGACGAAAAAAACCGCTAGACGAAGAGAATCACAGAACGGATTCTTTTCGTCTTGAGAGGCACCACTGTATATAAAAAAGAAAAAGCACAGCAAGGCCTCACTGTCAGCTTTCTACCTTCGCTGCTCAAATTCCCCTCAGACCCTTATTCCTCTCAGAGCTACAGTTCCCAGAGCGGTTGAACAATCAATCCCTCTTCACAGGGAGCTCTGGGAACTGTAGCTAAGAGGGAACAGGGTGTTTCCTAACAACTCTCAGCATCCTTGCAAACTACAGCTCCCAGAATTATTTCAAGGAAGCCATGACAGCTTAAATGCTATGACCGCTTTAGCTTTATAGTGTGAATGTGGCCTTCTCAATTCTAGCAAATATTCCATTTCCCCCCCTAAGGAAAAGCACAGAGAAGTCTCACTGTTGGCTTTGGGCCTTTGCTTCTCAAATAACAACAATTCCAAAACGAGTACAGGATTCCTTTTTCTGTCATGAATTTTTAAAAATCCTGGTAAAAGCTTCAGAACTGTTGGAACTGCAACCTTGCAGGCCACAGGGCTTCCTAGTTTGGGTTGAGAAATAAATTCATGCTTGTGGAACAACAATGTTTTAGAATTCACGCCTGGTTCAGGGCTCTTGCGAAATTTCCTCCAAAACTGTTGCTCTGTGTCAGAACCCAGTAAGGCATGTTCACTTAGGAGTAGTTTGCAAACAAACAGAAAAGCGTTTGCAAACAAAAAGGAAACTTCCAGATCCTTCTACCATGTATGTATTTGGACAGATCCTAGGAAGCTTTTCTTTAAGTGTGCCCAGGGCATCAGCGAAATTTGAACAATAAAGGGACAACACTGATCTGTTTCTTTTATAACCCCTATTATTATACTGGGAAGAAGGCAAGATTTCCAGAAACTATATTTTATTCATATCTATATCTATATCCAAGGACGTGGGTGGCGCTGTGGGTTAAACCACAGAGCCTAGGACTTGCCGATCAGAAGGTCGGTGGTTTGAATCCCCGCGACGGGGTGAGCTCCTGTTGCTCGGTCCCTGCTCCTGCCAACCTAGCAGTTCGAAAGCACGTCAAAGTGCAAGTAGATAAATAGGTACCGCTCCGGCGGGAAGGTAAACGGTGTTTCCGTGCGCTGCTCTGGTTCGCTAGAAGCGGCTTAGTCATCCTGGACACATGACCCGGAAGCTGTACGCCGGCTCCCTCGGCCAATAAAGCAAGATGAGCGCCGCAACCCCAGAGTCGGCCACGACTGGACCTAATGGTCAGGGGTCCTGTTACCTTTACATCTATATATACTGCAAGTGGCTTGGAGAGTGATGATGACAAGGGAGAGGGACTTCTCTGTTGCAGCTCCCTGTTTGCAGAACGCCTTTTCCCTAGCAAGGTCTGCCTACAGAGCCTTCCCTGACATCTTCTCAGTGCCAAGGCAGGGAATGGGGCAAAGACCTCTTCTCACCTGCTGAGCTTGGGTCACCATATCTTTGTAGACTGTATCCAAGCTGAGAGTGGACAAGGACGATAATGCCGCCACAATGGTTTCGGCTTGCTCTTTCCCAAACCCTGCAAGGGTAGATAAAAGTGCAACATGTAAAAGGGGGACTTTTCCTAAAGGAAAGGTTGGGGAATCAGTGGTCCTCTGGGCATTCTACTACATCTCTCATGTGAACATTGGCCATGTTGGCTTGAAGGCTTCCCAGATGAAAACGTGTCCCCCAAGCTGCAAAAGGCTCCCCCATCTCAGCTCTAGATCAAATATTCCTGCCTTTAGATAAATCTGGGGTAGAGGCAAAACCTGACTTCCATGCTGGAGCCTGTGGCTCAATTTCTACTGAGAAGTTTGTACCAATTCAGGCTGCAGAAAAGGAGCAGCTGGTGAAACCAATTGCTCCTTCATGCACAAAAGATCCCTGCACACAGAAAGCTAGACATTCAGGGAAACTGATTTGAGGAATCCTTGTAGGTTTAAGCACCATTGTTCAATTTGCACTGTTGTTTGATCACGCCCTTTGCTCACCGTGTGCCTCTAGATCACGCACTAGATTATGGGTGTCAAAAGTGAGTTTTCTTTGCTCCAGCGGTGTTATTTCGACTCTTCTTACGTCGTATGACTTCACTGGAGCAGTGGCAGCAAAACCTGAATAGAACAAGGAGTTTTAAACCTCTGCTTATATTTCCAAACAGTTTAAGAGCATTCCATGGAACCCATAAAAAAGCCCAGTGGTGCAATCTTACACGCATTGCCTTGAAAGCAAGTCCTACTGTGTTAGGTAGGATGTACCGTATTTTTCGCTCTATAAGACGCACCAGACCACAAGATGCACCTAGTTTTTGGAGGAGGAAAAGAAGAAGAAAAAATATTCTGAATCTCAGAAGCTAGAACAGCAAAAGGGATCACTACGCAGTGAAAGCAGCAATCCCTCTTGCTGTTCTGGCTTCTGTGATAGCTGTGCAGCCTGCATTCGCTCCATAAGACGCACACACATTTCCCCTTACTTTTTAGGAGGGAAAAAGTGAGTCTTATAGAGCAAAAAATACGGTACTTCCCAAACAGCATCTATAAGATGACAGCTTAAATCTTTTCAGCCCCAGGAATTTTCCAAGCACATGCAACAAAGCATCAATTCCAACATCCTTAAAAAAAAAAGTCAGTATACTTTATCCCAAACTTCCCCAAATTACTGAGAGTTGCCTACAAATTGGAGGCCACCTTGCTTTCAGCATTCAAAATAGCTGAACTTTTAAGAGCAGGAAGTAGTACGATTTTCTAGCAGTTAATTGGCGGGTGAGGCAGCGATACAGGAACCTGCCTTATCCAACGTCAGGCTACTGGCCCATTTAGCTCAGTATTCCTAGAATCAGAGTTGGAAAGGAACCCCAAGGGTACTCTAGTCCAACCCCAGCAATGCAGGAATCTTAACATGCATTTCCCCATCCAATCTGAAACCATACTGGACCCTGCTTAGCTTTGCAAATGTGCTAGCGGTTTTACTGCTGTACCACACTATTGCCTCTCCTCCATATCGGTCCCTACAGCCACAGCAGGCACTATAATTCTACAAAGGTGTGCCTCCCCAGAAAGAGGGATGTCAGCTATTGCCTACACTGACTGGCAGGGCTTCAGACGGGTGTCTTTGCCAGACTTAGTTGGAGATGCCAGGGACTGAACCTTCTGCAAGCAAACGACGTTGCTCTACCGGTGAGCCTATGTCTCCTTCCCTACAATATGCTTTGTACTGGAGATTATTTGCCTGCCTAGCATAATATGGTCTATGCCATGGGTAGGCAAACTAAGGCCCGGGGGCCAAATACGGCCCAATCACCTTCTAAATCCGACCCGCAGACGGTCCGGGAATCAGTGTGTTTTTACATGAGTAGATGTGTCCTTTTTAAAAAAATGCATCTCTGGGTTATTTGTGGGGCCTGCCTGGTGTTTTCACATGAGTAGAATGTGTGCTTTCATTTAAAATGCATCTCTGGGGTATTTGTGGGGCATAGGAATTTGTTCATTCCCTCCCCCCCAAATATAGTCCGGCCCCCCACAAGGTCTGAGGGACAGTGGACCGGCCCCCTGCTGAAAAAGTCTATGCAGTGATGGCTCATGGGGTCAGGGCCAGAGGTAGTGGCCTCTGGATAAATACTGAACAAGATGGTAGTGATGTGGGGAGTCCTGGGTTGGCGTCAGCTGACCTGCAGCTGCATAGCACTTTAGCCAAGCCCCTGCCCCAAGCAGCTTACAATATAATATTAGACACAGCACACCAAAATGGAGAGAAGGAAACAGCAGTGGGGTAAACAGGGAAGCACGTATCCGATTAATAGCTGAAGCTTTCCGACAACCGTAGTATTATTATTTTAAAAATTAGTATACCGCCCTTCAACCGCAGATCTCAGGGGCGGTTCACAGCATAAAAAATACAAGAGAAAAACACAAACAAAACACGATAAAAGCAAATGTGCAAGGCACACACGTTTCCAAATCCAAGTATTTCGGGGAAGGGTCATAGCTCATTTGCTTTGCATGAAGGAGGCTCATAGGTTGGGCTGGGAAAAGACCCCTTTCTGAGATCCTGGGGAGCAGCTGCCAGCCAGTGTCGGCAACACTGAACTACATGGCCTGACTCTGTGCAAGGCAGCTCCCTGTGCTCCTATCGCCTCTTTTCCTTTTCCTTTTTAGGACAGCACTTCAAAAACACAACAACCTGAGGGTGCGCTGTTGAAAAACGGATCGTGGGAACAGGACGCAGGGCAACACGCAGAAACAAGCCCGACTGGATGCCCTGGGTCTTACTCCCGAGTAAATCCACACCGCCTAAGCGCTGGGCCAGGCGGACCTAGAAGGGAAATACCTCTCTCTGGTGCCGAGGATCCATTTCTCCACCGGACCAGGAGCCTCGCCCCTCGCCCTCTAAAGCCCAACATCGTCCCAGCGTCTCCGCGCACGACTCATGGAAAGAGAAGCCGTACAGGGGATTCCCACTTCCGGCCTGGAGCCCAAAGGGTTGCTGGGAAATGTAGTTCTTGCTGGGCACATGGGAACTCCTCTGTTGTTCCGCCTCTTCCTCCTACCTCAAAGCCTTCTGGGAAATGTATGCAGCGCGGTTAAACCAGGGACGTGGAAAGCCACTTGCAGAGTAGAGTGAATGAACCAATGAATGAGGGGGCTGTCTTTCTTTCTTTTCTTTTTAATCGCAAACTTTCTTATACAGTGCCCGTCAATCGTAGAATCATAACAAATAAACAAAGTAGAACAACAAGGTCACATTTGGGGACATGGGCATAGCCAGGGTTTTTTGTTAGAGGGGGCAGAACCTTAGATTTGTATTGTTTTGTATTTATTTTTACTGATTTAGGGGGGCAGCTGCCTCCCCTGCCCCCGCAACTTGGCTACGCCCATGGCTATACATGGGTGTAGCCAGGATTTATATTGGGCTGGGGGCAGGACACACTATCATCAGTGGCGTGGCGTAGCGTGGGTTGTCAGCACCCGGGGCAAGGCAAGTAATTTGCGCCCCCTAACCCGTGGATTTGCGCCCCCTAACCCCCAGATGTTGCGCCCAGTGCGCCCGGCCCCCCCTGCACCCCCCACGCTACGCCACTGCCTATCATCATCCCCTGCCTGGCTCTCTCAAGCAAATTTGGGATGTCTCAACTTTCAAATTACTTTCTTTTGACCCCAAGTGCGCAGAAAATCTTCAGTCCTTTGGAAACTAGGAAGTTAAATTTAAATCAAGATCAGGGTGTGCAAGTATATAGCAAGTATATTTTGCAAAATGACAAAGAACACGCCTTTTACCATCTTTTTTAAAAAAATCTAAACTAAAAGAAGTGTTCTTGGATTTGCTGAAAACCTTTTCAGCACGTCCTTTTCAAACTCCTCCTTTGTTTCCCAATGCAGTTAGATAGAGCGACTCACGCAGGAGGAAAGGTTGCTGCATTTGTTTAGAAAAGGGAAGTAAGAGGTGCCGCAAGAGGAGTTATGCATTGGCAAGGAGAACATGGAAAGAGAAAAGGTTTTTCTCCCTATTCTCTAACACTAGGACTCAGGGATATCTAGCAAAGCAGAATGTTGGAAGACTCAGGACAGACAAAAAGAAACAAATGGCTAAACTGGAATTTGCTCCCACAAAGTCCACAAACTTGGTTGGCTTTAAAAGAGGATAAAGGTCATAATTTATGCCTGTGGCCATTAGAGGGCAGCAGTCTACCGCAGAAACCTGACAAATGCATGCAATAAATATTACCCTTTTAGATTTGTCAAGACACTGGGCAGGAGGGAGCACACAACCTAGTATCTCAGGATAAAGGTTTGTCTCCCCATCCATCCATTTTTGCAATTATAGGAATAACGCTCCGTTTCCTTCTCTGCCCTGTATCCACCTACCCTCAGGCTCTGGTAGGAGCTGTTCTTCAACGTAGGGATTATTGTTGACAGCCTTCCTGAGAGACAATGGAGTGTGCCACTGGGGAGACTACTGGAGAATCACAGCACCTGCTGTGGCTGCAGAAACTGGTAGCCCCTAACTGCATTGTTTTTGCTGTCTTAGCAGCACCAGAAGTGGCCTCCCTGGGTTGCAGGCCTGGGCAAGTGTGTATGGAGGTCCTGGGCTTCCCAGATGGCCTGGCTATTGTAACCCAAAGGAAAGCAGAGCAAGATGTTTGGCACCAGCTTGGCTGCAGGAGTTGCTGGAAGGAAGGGTACAAGGCATCATCCAACCATCTTAGGGATTTAGCTCCAGATCTTAGCCTTTTCTTCTACCATTCTGTAGCCACATCCTCTGTGCCATGTATAATTTTTTAAAACTTCTGTGATGTCATCTCTTGCTCACCTTTTCTGTTAAGTTGTGGGTGAACATATCAGACGACACAAAGATTCTTCAGACAGCTCTTGTTTATTCACAGGCCAGAACAGAACTGAGCTGAAGGGTTCAGCCAGCCTGCTTATATAGAGCTCCACTACAACGCAACAGTAACAACTTTCTGTAACTATTGTCACTTTCAATTCCTTATTTGCATATGTGGACCTGAGTGAAAACTATCTACAGTATCCCCCTGCTGGCCCAGGATGAGAACTTCAGTACATAACATTTTCTCTAAACGAGGAAGTCCCAAATGCTGCAAACTTTCGACTTCCGGGGTGGCGCCATCGGCAATGGCGGACTCCCTCTGAACTGGAGGGACCAGCTCCGCGCGAAACGGGTCTTTTCCGCTGCGGTGAAGCGGGGACCCTTTCAGAAATCACAGGCGGATGAAGCCTGTGACTGTGGGACTCGGCGGACACCTTTAGCGCCCCCCCAACCTGCAAAGGAACCCACGAACGGGCTCCAAAGCGAATAGGGGGAAGTGACGCGGTGCTGTGAGTCAACTGCTATTTCCGTGGAGCGAAGCCGCACAGCCGTTGCTGGAGAGCGCTGCCTTTTTCCTGGGACAATTTGGCATCTAAAGTAATCACCCGTGAGTACTCAAACATTGAACAATTAGACTTCAAATAAGAACTGGCGATTAGAAAGGAATTGGACTTAAAAATTTTAATTTGGTACTGAAACGGAAAGGCCTAAACAGGAAGTCAGCCTTCCTTTTCCTTGCAGTCAGAAGAAAGCAAAGACAACGTAAACCAGAGCTTAGAAAATTACTTTTAAAGGATTGGTTTTCACCATCTAAAAGCGTTGAACCCCCCTTCGGTAGCAGGAGAAGAAGGGGGACCTTTTTTGGACTGTTTAAACCTGCAGAAGTGAGTTTAAAGTAAAGTAACTTTCCACCGTCCCGACCCTGGAGCGGGGTGTCAGAATTGACGTTTTGAAGCTCACTGACCAGAGACAAATGTTTTTTGACAGATAGTTAAAAGAAGAGTAACATTGTGATTCCATTGTTTCTTTTCGCATTTTAAAGGAACTAATATTGACAAAATATCTAAAAAGAAGAAATTTTGTTGCTATTGTCCGTAAAAGAAAGAACAACCAGAAGTTCCCCCCCTTGAGGGGAACTGTGAAATTGTAACCAATTCTAGGGAGCTTGCAGCTGCCACAGATTACAACCGTGGGAAAAGGACTTGTGACCTTGCAGGACAATGTTTTCAGAAGCACTGTTGGGTGCTTTCTGTAAAATAAATGCCCTATTGGACCAGTTAAGCCAGAAGACGGATTTGATGACTAATGCGGCCAGAACATTTGAACAGGTAGTGGGAAATTATATGGAGCCTACCCAGGAACTTAAACAGGAGTGTGTCCTGACAGAGCAGATGATAGAAGAGGATGCTGCAGAATCTTGGGTGCCAGAGATGGAGGGACTTTTGGCCCAGCAGGAAAATGAGCCTTTGGATTTGACAAATGAATTTGGAAAAAACCAGATTTGGAAAGACAAAGTTTGGATTGATTTGGAAATGGGGGGTTGGACTGACCCCCTATGCAGGGATGTTTGGACTTTCCAAGCCTGGCAATGGGCAGTCAGAGGTTTGGAGCTGTTGGGACTTCCAATTTTGGAGGGAATTTGAAACATGTTTTAAAATACTACATGGAGTCTAGTCTGGACTATGGGAAAGGGGCTGATTTGTTGAAAAGGGTCAAAAACACTACCAAGCTGGAGTTCCCACGAGTGAAAGGAAAATATGAAGAAGAGCTGCGGAAGGGACATGGAAGAGATTTGAAGGCCTCGGATATAAGATCACCAGGTTAATGTGCCAGACTAATGGGATAAAAAGGACTGACAATCCCGGGACCGGGGGGAGGGGACGCTGGAAGAAGATTGGATTGTTTTTATTCTCTTTTTTATCATTAGAAATGTTTTATGAACGTTGGGGAAATGTTGAAATGAAATTACTTGGCTCTTGTAAAAATGTTTAAAGAATTAGGTAAAAAGGTAATGGTTATGAGAAGCTGGTAAAAATAAGATTTAAATATTAAGTTTTAAGGTTTTTTATAAGATAAGATGAAAATAGAGTAAGGCAATGTAATGACAGAATATTATGAATTATGGAAAGGATTTGCTGTGACAATTATTAATCAAGATACAAGAGATGGGAGGAGGAGGAGGTCATGGAAAGAAGGTAATGAAAGTGGAGAATTTGAAAATGATGGTTTTTTTTATTTTTCTGTTTTTGTCTTTTTCTTTGTAATTTTGTCTTCTTTCTTTGTAATTTTAAAAAACTCTTTTTTCAATAAATATTATTATAAAAAAACACACCAAATGCTGCAAACTTTCTTCATAGGCAGGTTTGGGGGAACTCTGAGCTTTACAGAAGAATAAGCAAACACCCCACCAACCAACCAACCAACCAACCAACCAACCAACCCATAACTATGTTTTTATATGTGCTGTAAGCTGCCCAGAGTGGCTAGGGAAATCCAGCCAGATGGCTGGAGTATGAATAAAATAACAGCAACAATTACAGACGGAAAGCCCTAAAACAGCTGGACTGAGCATGCTCAGTGACTATAGAATACTGAGTGAATGTTGAGAGAGGAGAAGGGAGTAAGGAGAAGAGGTGGAGTGAAATGAGGTATCCTGGAAAAGATTATGACTGGCTGGAACCCAGAAGTGGAGCAGGCTACGCTGCAACTTTTTTTTGCAGGATCCAACTTACCCTGTCAAAATGGCCGCAGCTGTTTGGTTTCCTGCAGATGGGAAGAGTTCTGAGTGGCCTAAAAAGTTGCTAGAAAATTTCGAACAGAGAGCCGGAGAAGATTTCCTTGACCTCCCTCTACCTATTGCTTTAACGCCACGGCTAAAACAGCCTTGGAAACCCAGGGACGCCATGAATTTTAATGCAGGCTGCAGCCATCTCTGTGCTTCCCTGCCCCCACCCCCAGCCCCAAGCTATGTACTGCAGAAACAGCTTGCTGGCTGTTACTTTCACAGATTTTTCTTTGCCTGAATAGATTATAACAGGATTAAGAACTTCTCCACCCCTCCCCTCCTGCAAACCGGTCAACTATTTATGAGCTTGAAATGCAGAGAATAGATTTCCTTACAAGTTCACGCAAACGCCTCTCAAAAAATTAATTTGACAAATCTCGAGGGCCTGGGGGGAGAGAGGTGCAATTTGCCATTAAGACTGACAGAGAGGGATGCTCCGGAATGGAGGGAACGGCAAGGGAGGCACATTTTCGTTTGGAACAATTCCTGGTCATGCCACTATCTTCTGACGGTCTCTCCTGTTATCTATTTGCTGCATTTATTATTATTGGTTACACTTTTATCCCAGATTTTCTTTCTTTTTTTAATAAAAAAATATTTTTTATTAGGAATTTAAACAAAACATACTAGCTTACAACATATCATCCTTAATTCCCCCCATTTTCTCTCCTCTCCCCCATAAAACAACCCCCTCCCCTCTCCCCCTGACTTCCCTCATTTCCAGTCTCTGGTTTCTCTATAGATGCTATTCTCTGCATGTTACAAAATTGTATAAATCCTTAATTTATCTGACTGGTTATTATCAATAAAAAAATTGTGAGTGTTTTTTCAAAGCCTGCCAAGGAGTCCAGTTTGCTTTGTTGCTTCTTTAAATAC
Source organism: Podarcis bocagei (assembly GCF_964188305.1). Taxonomy (NCBI): domain Eukaryota; kingdom Metazoa; phylum Chordata; class Lepidosauria; order Squamata; family Lacertidae; genus Podarcis; species Podarcis bocagei. The sequence goes on along the minus strand of NC_138130.1, from coordinate 96,291,695 downwards.
TTTGCAAAAGGTTCCCATTCATCTTTAAAGTCACAGTTATCCTCGTCCCTTGGTTTATGTGTCAATTTTGCCTGTTCTGCATAGTCCATCAGTTTCTCTTGCCATAGTTCTTTAGTCGGGGTTTCCTCGTTCTTCCATCCTTGTGCTATTAAGACTCTCGTCGCCGTTGTCACATACATGAAGATGTTTTTCAACTTCCTTGGCAGGTCTTTTCCTACAATCCCTAACAGAAATGCTTCAGGTTTCTTAACAAATGTTAGATGGAACATTTTCTTCAATTCATTGTATATCATTTCCCAATTTTTAAAAATTCCATTACAGTCTCACCACATATGGTAAAATGTCCCCTCCTTTTCCTTACACTTCCAATACATATTTGAGCTAGTTTTATACATTTTTCCTAATTGCACTGGTGTCATATACCATCTATACATCATCTTTATATAGTTTTCTTTCAACAAAAAACAATCTGTAAATTTTAAATCAATTTTCCATAACCTTTCCCAATCCTCCATCATGATGTTATGACCTATATTTTGTGCCCATTTGATCATGACTGATTTTACCTCTTCATCTTTCGTCTCCTATCCCAGCTTTTCTTTCAAGGAGCCCAAGGTGGCACATGTGGTTATCCACATCCCCATTCTATCCTGACAACAACCCTGGGAGGTAGGCTAGGCTGAGAGACAGTAGCTGGGCCCTAGTTCATTTGTTGAGAACCCAGGTCTTGGTCCAATGCTCTAATTACATTACCCTACCCTACCCTACCCTACCCCACCCCACCCCACCCCACCCCACCAGTGCTTTTCAAACTTCCTGTGCAAACCTGCGTTTTACCTACCCTTCTTATTTGCTTCCCAATCATGGCGAGAGGATGACTGTCATGAGCCGGCCAGGAGTCGGCTTCACCTGCTGAGCAGCAGCCTGAAGGAGCAGAAGACGAATTGACTCCACCTGCTGCTGATCAGCCTTCTTGCTCCTCATGAGAAGCAGCTGGCTCCAGCTTTCTTAAAGAGGGTTTCCAGCCTCAGTAAGTTGCTGGAAACAGCATTCATCGTTCCTGAGCAGATGGTGCTGCTTCTTGTTCCTGGTGACCTTGGACCCTTGGCTTTTTTGATCCCTGGATCGTCTGACTATGTGAACTGAGATACTCCTGGCCTTAGCACTGGACTGGACCTGACCATACCATATATATGGACTCTGCCTCTAGGCAAGTACCCCCCGAGACCTGGCTGGTTGGCTGGCTTCGCCCTCCACTGAGCTCCATTGTGGCTGGCAGCACAGGACTGCGGCAATGACTTAAAGCAGAAGCGGAGGAACTGTAGCCCTCAGTGGGCCTGGGCATATTTCTGTTCTGTCGGGAAAAGCCAGGGAAGGAGGGTGTGGAAATGTGAGAGAGGGAAGTTGGAACAGGGCAGAGGTCAGGAATGGGATGAATCCCTCAGCGTAGGATAAGTCCTGAGGTGGGGCGCAGCAGTGGGGAGGGAGGGAGAAAGGGAGAAGTGAGTGACAGAAGAGAGAGATAAAAGAGAAAGTAGGGTGGCAGGAAAAAGAGAGACCGGAGGGTGGTCTTGTCTACTTTTGGCGCTGAACCCAGTCCACAGGTCCCCTGAATTATTACTGCTTAGGGAATGCAGTATGCCAGTCAACACCAGTGACTGCGAACCAAAAGTGGGCAGAGAGCTGTGGCAATCATGCCTGCGGGCATATTCTTCACGTTGCCCTCATACATAGAAAGAAAGCTCTGGGGCGAAACATGCCGGTATCTGCTAAGTTGAAATATACTCGGAGTTGAGTGTGGATTTCATGCTTTTTATTCAGCTCATAGCAGTGAGGAATGGGAGTTCCCCTGGAATGTCTGCTTTATAGACATTATTTACACAATGGGCCCCACGTGATTGGCTAATTTCGGGATTCTCCTGTAGGCCAATCAGGTTGCGCATTCACTTCCACCTGGAGTTGGATTGGGTGGCTCCTGCGGACCAATCAGACTGCTGCATTCTGAATCCTACTGTTCTAGGACCAATCAGACTGCTGCATTTTGGATCCTATTCAACTCAGTACATAACATAAGTGATTTCAGTGAGTGTGGCGTGGTCACCTCCTCGTATATTTTTCCTGGAACTGAGGACTGCAGCAGCAGTGTATGTGTGTATGGAAAATCAATATTGTGTGATCTCCACCATCGGGACCAGTCAGAAATGGCTAACTTCCATTGTAAACATAAGGTTTTTGAGGGCAGTTGTGCTATGCACCCCCTGGTAACCATTTTGTGTTGTTTCCGCCCTCATTGCTATTTTGTGAATGGGCCCCCCAGCGCGCTCTCAAAATTCGACATGTGCTCACTGGCCCGAAAAGATTGGCGGCCCTTGATTTATACTTTCCTGGGATAACTTGTCCTCAACAGCAGAAGACTTTTAAAAGTTGTTCAGATAAAGTACGTGCCTACTCTTCCTTGGCAAACAGCATCCCCTAGGAGTTCTTGACAAATTAAAACCCAGCTCGACAAGGCAGGCCAGGATTGCATGTTTACACAGCCTATCTCTTGCCTTTGCACATTGCAGCAAAAAACGAAGCCTGCCAAAACCTTCTGTTTGCATGTTGTGTGTGCCAATGACAGGCTTGTAGAACGTGTGCCTAAAATTCTACGGGGATCTTGGTCTGATTCCACTCATCCTTGTCAAAACAGTTGAGCTTCCATCCTGCAGTCTGCGGTGACGTGCCTCCATAACATTTGCAAATGTTACACCAGACTTTGTTCTGCAGCAGCCTTCTGAGCCTATTCCTAACTACGGTGGTACCTCGGGTTAAGTACTTAATTCGTTCTGGAGGTCCGTTCTTAACCTGAAATTGTTCTTAACCTGAAGCACCACTTTGGCTAATGGGGCCTCCCGCTGCCGCTGTGCCGCCAGAGCACGGGTTCTGTTCTCATCCTGAAGCAAAGTTCTTAACCCGAGGTAATATTTCTGGGTTAGTGGAGTCTGTAACCTGAAGCGTATGTAACCTGAAGTGTATGTAACCCGAGGTACCACTGTATTTGGGGGCACTTTCTATGATAGGAGCCACCAGTTCAGTGGCCATGGATGCAACAACCCCCCTAAGATATTCTCCTTGAGCTTGTGGAGTCCCAGTCCCACTGCCTGCTTGGCCAAGAAATGGTGAGAATGGTTACCTTTTTCTCTCTTGAATCTGACGGAGGAAATTTGAAAAGTGGTGTTCTTTCCCACTTTCCCCTCAGGTCTAAGTGCTTTTCAAGGTTCAGATTCTACTGGATCTGGCACTTACCCAGATCCCTAGGTTTCTGCATTATCATCATCATAATTTATACCCCGCCCATCTGGCTGGGTTTCCCCAGCCACTCTGGGTGGCTTCCAACAGAATATTAAAATACAATAACCTATTAAACATTAAAAGCTTCCCTAAACAGGACTGCCTTCAGATGTCTTCTAAAAGTCTGGTAGTTGTTGTTCTCTTTGACATCTGGTTGGAGGGTGTTTCACAGGGTGGGTGCCACTACCGAGAAGGCCCTCTGCCTGGTTCCCTGTAACCTGGCTTCTCGCAGTGAGGGAACCGCCAGAAGGCCCTCGGCCCTGAGCCTCAGTGTCCGGGCTGAGCGATGGTGGTGGAGACACTCCTTCAGGTATACAGGACCGAGGCCGTTTAGGGCTTTAAAGGTCAGCACCAGCACTCTGAATTGTGTTGAGAAAGCATAAGCAAGGATTCTCCACTCCTCACCTCCAGTGGTTGAGTATTCTGTCATACAACTCCCCTTGCTCTGCAATCTGAAGTGGTTGCCACTGATGAGCAATTTGTCTACAGGAGGGACTCTCCCACATCTTCCGACCCAAAATTCCTAGAAGGATAACAGCACGGTGGGTCAGCATCTGGTTGGCTGTGCTGCTGCTGCTGCTGCCCAAGAAGCAGTGGGGAAGTTCCGAGGCAGCAGCAAAAGCACTGCAGTCCAATCGCATTGGTGGAACTGATCTGGCTTGCACTGTGAACATGTGTGGACTAGAAAGCTATGATCGGTTGAGGCTGCCTGTTAAGCATGCACAAAGTGCCTCCATAGCAGGAGACTGGTGTTATACACTGCACTTTTCTTGTCCAAGGGCAGGAAGGCAGCAAACACACAACCCCCTACTACCATTTTCGAAGGAAGCTGCTGTGTTTTGCCCCCCTTTTCACTCCGGTGCTTATTGATCGTGCAAGGTATAAAGAACCTCTCTCCAGAAAGTTTGAATGGAATAATAATCTGGAGGCTTGGCCCCCACCCACACTGTGCCCCAATTCCCTTTGCTCGTTACGGCACAATGGCTTTGGAGTTAATGGAATTTTCAATCTCCCCTTTGTAAAGCGCATCTAATTGTCATCTTCTATTTGCTCTGGGAATTGCAGGAGCCATCCCAGGCTAATGCGATTCATAGAGGTCCTTCCTGATCTTCCTGATAAGGCCCGTTTGCCATTGATTAGGTCATGAATATCAAAAGGGAGCCATGGCGATTAATTTATAGTAGGGCCACACCAAACCGGGATGAAATAGTCTCTCAAGCAAAGGTCAGGTGGCAGTTGTGGTAGGCGCAGGATGTGACATGCTGAGCAGCAAGCAGGAGTCATTTGTTTCAGGATATCAGGAGTAGGGAAGGCCAGTAGCTTGGTGGGAGAGCACCTGCTTGGCATGCAGAAGGCCCTAGGTGGAATCTGCAGCATTGTCAGGGACCATAATGAGGAAGAATGGTGGGAGCCTCCTTCTCCCCCTGCTCCTGATCAGCATTCCTGAATCTTCTCAGGAGCAGGAGGACAGTATAGATTTGGAACAATGGTTTGCGGAGGGATATAGTTCAGAAGGCAGAAGCTGGGAAGTACTGGATGGGGAATACCTAGGAGAAGAAACACTGGAAGAGAGAGGGTTAACAGGCTCACTGTCTCTGCAAAGCATTCATCTGCTCAGCCCAGGGGTCTGCAACCTTTAAGACAAAAAGAGCCACTTGGACCCATTTCCGAAGGAAAAAAAACCTGGGAGCCGCAAAACCACTGCGACATTTAAAATAAATATATCTCCAGAGCCGCAATCTGACAGCGGGCGGGAAGGTGACGTCGGGACTAACGCACGCACCGCCCCCACGCGACGTCACAGCCAGTACAGCGCCCGCCACAGTGGGGAGTGTCGGGGCGCACAATGCGCCTCCTCCCCTCGCTAGTATCCGCCCCGGAGCCGCGGCAAAGGTGTAAAAGAGCCACATGCGGCTCCGGAGCCGCGGGTTGCAGACCCCTGGCTCAGCCCAAGGTCAAGAAGAGCAAATAAGGTGGCAGCACAGAAAGCACAGTGGTTATGAGATCAGGTTACAAGACGTGGTAGTGATGTGGGTGACTAGGGAGGAAGTGGGTGGACCCTTAATTGGGAGCACCTTCATTCCCAAGAAATGGATTCTTTGTTCTCTCGCTCTGATCATTAAAGCTACTAACTGGTAAGAAGACTCCTTTCCTTTTGTTCTGCTTATCTACTGCCAAAGTGGGGAGAAAGCCGATTCCCTGAAGCCTTTGGGGGTGAGGTCAAGCTGTTGGAAGGTTACAGTGTTTGCTGTGGCTGCAGAGACCGATATGGAAGAGACCTGTTTAGTTGCAGCTGAGGCAGATGAAGACGTCTGGTTGTGCTGCTGCAGATGCCCCATGGCGTTTCTTCTCTCTGTGCTCCTCCCACTGGTCCTTCCTCCTCTGTTCACTGCAGAGGAGATCACTGGATTTGTCTAATCCTCTTTTAAAACCATTTAGGTTGGCAGCCATCACTGCCTTCTGTGGGAGTGAGTTCCATGGTTAAAACATGCAGTGCATGAAGATATACATTCTTTTATCTGTCTTGGTTCTTCCAACATTCAGCTTCCACTCATTGGGTTGGGAATGTCAGCTGCCTGAAACCCTAGACAGACACTGCCAGTCAGTGTAGACAATATTGAGCTAGATGGACCAATGGCCTGACTCAGGAGGAGGAAGCTTCCTTCCAGTGTGGTGTAGTGGTTAAGAGCAGTGGACTTGTAATCTGGTGAACCAGGTTCAATTCCCTGCTCCTCCACATGCAGCTGCTGGGTGACCTTGGGCTAGTCACACTTCTCTGAAGTCTCTCAGCCTCACTCACCTCACAGAGTGTTTGTTGTGGGGGAGGAAGGGAAAGGAGAATGTTAGCCGCTTTGAGACTCCTTAGGGTAGTGATAAAGTGGGATATCAAATCCAAACTCTTCTTCCTGTGTGCAACAGACGGTTCAAGATAGCAATCAAGGATTACCAGGTTCCACAGGCAACTAAGTGCCACTCCACAAAGCCAAGAGGGTAAGACAACTTGACAGGGTGGGGGTGCGCGAGGAGAGAAGCTGCAACACGAGCTGAAAGCAACCATATCATTATGCCTGTTGCTTGCTGTGATAAGTTCCCTGTGCATGCAAAAGTTTCCAGGATCCTCAGATCCCCAGACACTGTCTTAGAGCCAGACATCCTTAGCTGAGTCTTACTCTGAAGGTGTGAGTACTCTTTTCATACCAGATCCTGTGTTTGTAAGGCTTTTTCTATAACATGGTGGCCTTTCCCCTCTGGTGTACTTCGCCTAGCTTGCTACCAGGGTTGCAAACGCCAGAGCCTGCTTTTTGCCTTTCTTCCTTTGTTGCACTGAAGCTACAAGCCACTTTTGCACGTGAGTCTTCTTGTCCACTTAGGTTACAGTGGGATGATCTTTCTTATGTCCCTTCACCATTGGAAATCCAACTGGTGGGAAAGGGCCTTCTCTGTGGTGGCCCCCAGACTTTGAGATTCCATTTTGCGTCCTCCTCAATGGCATTTCTCTTTGCCTTTAAATTTTTTATTAAGGTTTTCCATTAAAAAACACCAAACATATCCATTTACATATCACATAATTTATCTTATTTGGACCTCCCACAACTTCTCTAGCAATCATTCGTAGTACTAATCTGATCCTCACATTCCTTTGTTACAATATTCCCATTGTGTTTTATATTTCTGATCTTACTTGCCTTCTGGTAATATTCCCTATTTTTCACAAAGCTTCTTTGAGACACACTAGCGTTGTACCCTCCTCACATATATTTTCCAAATACTCTGTAAATTTCCCCCAGTCCTCAAAGAATCTATGGTCTTTTTGATATCTAATTTTACCCGTTAATTTGTCCAGTTCTGCATACTCAGTTAATTTTGACCTCCATTCCTCCAAATTCGGGACCTCTTCCTGTTTCCACCTTTGAGCTAGCAGTATTCTTGCTGCGGTGATCGCGTATTGAAACAGTTTGCTGTCTCTTCTACTTATATCCCTTCTTGTTATCCCCAGCAAGAAGGTTTCTGGTTTCCTACCAAAGCTATATTTTAGCATTTTCTTTAATTCGTTGTGTATCAGCTCCCAGAACCCCCTTACTTTCCTGCAGTCCCACCACATATGCATGAATGTACCTACTTTCTCTCTGCATCTCCAACACTTGTTACAGGTCTTGTACATTTTTGATAGTTTTACTGGTGTCATATACCACCTGTAAACCATCTTCATTGTGTTTTCTTTTAGTGTTACACATGCGGTAAACTTCAAGTTCTCATTCCATATTTTTTGCCAATCATCCAAATCTATGTTGTAACCTAGATCTTTGGCCCACTGAATCATAACTACTTTCACCTCCTCATCCATTGTGTGCCATTCCAACAGAATTTTGTACATTTTAGAGATTATTTTGCAGTCCTTATTCACAATTTCTGTTTGAAACTTTGAGTCTTTTTCTTTATACCCTTTTTCTTTCTCTTCCTTTTTAAACATTTCATTTACTTGGCGGTAGTGCAACCAATCATAGACATATTTTTTTCACTTGTTCATATGGTTTTAACCTCCACTTGCCCTCTTCCTTCACCACCAAATCTGCATAGGTGGCCCAATCACTTCTCATGTTAATTTTCTTAACTCCCATGGCCTCTAGCGGGGATAGCCAATGTGGAACCCCTGTTTCCAATATATTTTTGTATCTGTCCCAAACTTCCAGTAGCGATCTGCGAAAGATATGATTTCCAAATGGACCGTAGCCTTTTTTCCTTTCTTTCCAAAGATGCGCGTGCCAACCAGACCTGGCATCGAATCCTTCCAAATCTAGGAGCTTTGTATTTTTTAGTTTTATCCACTCCTTCAGCCAGCAAAGACACGATGCCTCGTAGTAAATCTTCAGATCTGGCAGGGCAAAGCCTCCTCTTTCTTTTGCATCTATTAATAGTTTATACTTGATTCTCGGCTTTTTGCCCTGCCAGATATATCTAGAGATCGTTTTTTGCCATTCTTTGAAATTCGCCACTCCTTTTAAAATTGGTAACATCTGGAAAAGAAACAGCATCTTCGGTAGTACTAACATTTTAATCATTGAAATTCTTCCCCAGAAAGACAATTTTAGCCTATTCCATATTTCCAAATCTTTCTTAATTCCCTTCCACACCGAAACATAGTTATTTTGGAACAGATCAATGTTCTTTGGCGTTAACCATATTCCCAAGTATTTCACTTTTTTGGCGATTTCTATACCCGTTTTTTGTTGCAATGCTTCCATCCCTGTTTTTTCCATGTTTTTAGCTATAATTTTGGTTTTCTTCCTGTTTATTATAAAGCCTGCCACCTCTCCAAATTTTTCAATTTCTTCCAGTATCTCTGTTGCGGTTTCCAACGGTTCCTCCGCCAACAAAACTAAATCGTCGGCAAAGGCTTTAACTTTATATTGATTTTGGCCTACTGCAACCCCCTTTATACTTTCCTTCTTCCTAATTGAGTCCAATAGCACCTCTAGGACCATGATGAACAGCAGTGGTGACAATGGGCATCCCTGTCTAGTGCCTTTGGAGATCTTTATCTCTTCCGTAATCACATTATTCACTATTAACTTCGCCCTTTGCTCCGTGTAGATTGCCTTTATCCCATTGAGAAAGTCGTTCCCCATTTCCCTCTGTTCGATATTTTTAAGCATAAAATCCCATGACACGTTGTCGAATGCTTTTTCGGCGTCCACGAACATCAGCATTGCTTGCTTCTCAATCCTGGTGGCCAGATATTCTAAGATGTTTATGACATTTCTCACATTATCTCGCATCTGCCTGCCTGGAAGGAAGCCCGCCTGGTCTTCGTGTATAATTTCTTGTAGAACCTTTTTTAATCTTTCTGCCATTATTCCTGCAAACAATTTGTAGTCCGTGTTTAGTAGAGAAATTGGTCGGTAGTTCTTTACTTAAGTCCGCTTCTTCTTTCGGAATTAGAATTATAAATGCTTCCTTCCACGTCTCTGGGATTTCCCTCTTCTTTAATATGGTGTTCATTACCTCTCCCAATGGTTGCGATAGGGTTGTACCCAATTCTTTGTAATATCTTGCTGTGAAGCCATCCGGTCCTGGGGCTTTTCCATTTTTCAATTTTTTAATCGCCGCCATCAATTCTATTATATCAATTGGGGTGTTCAGCCATTCTTGTGCTTCCGTCGGGATCTTTTGCACCTCCTTCTCTTTTAAGTATCTCTCTATTTTTCTCCTATTATTCTTCTCTTTTCTTTTATACAATTGTCTGTAGAAATCCAAGGATCCTTTCCTAATATCTTTAGGGTTAGTTATCTCATCTCCTTCCACTACAATTTTGTTTATTGTATTTTGCTCTTTCCTTTTTTTAGTCTGCCACGCGAGCCATTTTCCTGATTTATTTGCAAATTCGAAGTTCCTTTGTTTCAATTTTTTGATATTCCATTCCACCTCCTTGTTTATCATCATTGCGAATTGAGTTTGAAGAGCCTTGATACTTTGTTTAATTCTTTCATTGTTTGGTTTTTTAATCAGCTTTTGTTCATTTACCATAATTTGTTTTAAAATTTCTTTCTTTTCTTTCTCTCTGTTTTTCTTTTTGATCGAGTTCTGTTGAATAAAGAAGCCTCTCATTACTGCCTTTTTTGCGTCCCATACTGTGCATACTTTCGTTCCTTTGTTACAATTATCTTCAAAGTATTCTTTCAATTTCTTCTGTGCCTCCTGGACGACCCTTTGGTCGTCCAGAAGGTAGTCGTTCAATCTCCATCTGAATGTTCTTTCTTCGAGGCCTTTGATTTCCACTTTAATGGGACTATGGTCTGAGATAACTCTCGGTTGTATTTCCACTTGAAGGATTCTTGGCGTTAGTTCGTTTGAGATCAAGATTTGGTCAATTCTCGACATTGACTGATTTGGTTCCGAATAGAAGGTAAACTGTTTTTCTAGTGGGTGCCTTAACCTCCAGATGTCTGTTAAATTACAATTTTTAACCATTTCAAAGAAGGTTTTTGGTAATTTCCCTTCTTTCGATCCGTTGTTTCTCAGTCTGTCCATTTCTGAAGACACCACACCGTTCATATCTCCCATCAAAATTATCTTCTGGTCCGCGAACTCCAGCAGCTTTTCTTCCAAATTCTTAAAGAAATCAGTCTTGTTTCCATTAGGTGCGTAGATCCCGACTACTATTATTTTCTCGCCTTGCCAAATAATTTGAATTGCTCCTCAATGGCATTTCTCTGCTGTGCGAGAACAATTTTATTTCCCCAAGAAGTTGGGCTCAGCTGAATTGTATAATTTACATACGGTCACACAAATGTACGTTTTTCAAGCTGCTCCCTTAGTTAACTTACTTTTTCCTGCATGGTGCTGTTTTGTTTGCTGTAAGCTGCCTTGGGCATTATTATGCAATGGAAAGGAGAGGGATAGAAGTGCTTTGAATAAATGTGTGTGCGTGTGTGCGTACTATAATGAAACAAGCAGTTGCTTTCCACGATGTAAATAGAGAGTGGGGAGCAAAGAGATAAAGCAACCTGACGGGTGATATGCTTTTTGAGCCGCTGCCAGACAGCAAGTGTTGAAACCAATTCTAAAACAGAACAGCTTCTCTTCATCTTGTCATTCTGACAAGTTAGTTGGAGCTTAATGCTCTGGGATTATGGGTGTCAGATTGTAGCTTCCCTGGCATGTTTTTCTGATAGCTTTGTCAAAAACATGCTTTCTGGTTTAATTTAGCGACATCGGTTTTGTCGATGAGGAAAGGAAGCTGCAACAGATTCAGAAGTGGGATGCCACCCATAGCAGCTGCTAAGGTACAACGGTGGGAAAGGGCTGCTGCTCCCTGCTTGTGAACTCCCCAAAAGCAACTGATTGGCTGCTGGACTCGATGGACGCAGCAGATCTCTTCTTACGGTAACCTGTGCAAAAGTATAGAGGGGCCTGAGAATTGAGAACGCAAGTCAGCCCTGATCGTAAAGCCTTCCTTTATTTGTTGTTGTTTAGTTGTTTAGTTGTGTCTGACTCTTCGTGACCCCATGGACCAGAGCACACCAGGCACTCCTGTCTTCCACTGCCTCCCGCAGTTTGGTCAAACTCATGCTGGTAGCTTGGAGAACACTATCCAACCATCTCGTCCTCTGTTGTCCCTTTCTCCTTGTGCCCTCCCTCTTTCCCAACATCAGGGTCTTTTCCAGGGAGTCTTCTCTTCTCACGAGGTGGCCACAGTATTGGAGCCTCAGCTTCAGCATCTGTCCTTCCAGTGAGCACTCAGGGCTGATTTCCTTCAGAATGGATAGGTTTGATCTTCTTGCAGTCCATGGGACTCTCAAGAGTCTCCTCCAGCACCATAATTCGAAATCCTTTATAATTATACATAAATCTAGCAGAAATAAAATGCCAAATGACTTAGGCATTATAAATGTAGAGCAATTTTTTTTCACTGCAGAGAACATAAATGAGATTCTGTATGATTGAGCATGAGGCTGATGAAAATTCCATTCTCTTTGCTGGGGGGAAAAAGACCCTTCTTGCCCAATCGATAAAGGATGATTCCTTTGTTCCCTTAAGTCATTAAAAAGAAAAACCCTAGCTAAGAGGAAGGTCTCATCAGATTGCTATGGGGAAAAGGGGCATTATAATGGGATGAGTGCTATATCTGGGTAGGAGTAGTCCCAGTTTAGATCTTTTATGGATGATTGTTATATGGATCTGCCTCTTTGTAGGACTTTGATTTTGTCTGTCCTAGGTCCTGGCTCTACTGTCAATCAGTCACATGGCTGGATTTTCCTCTGTTGCCTCATGTTTCTAAACTGCTTTGAGCAACTATCTATATCTTCATATATGCATAAAAATGTAAGGCTGTCATCACACTGCAGTTTGTGTCCCCCAATAGGAGACAGGTTGCCAGGTGACCCAGATGAGCTGTTTAATGGATGGTGGGGGAAGGTGGCAAACTGCTCCGTGAAGCACATTCCCCGCCAATTCTTTCTATATTGCACTTGGGACTATCTCCAGGCCATTGTTACCCCACCAGCTACAGCCATAGCCTGCCCTGCTTCTTACCCTTCTTGACTGTTTTTGCCTGGCTATGAATGTAAACTTGAACTATGATAATGCCGCTTGCTTCCTTAGATGGAGGATAGAAAACAGGAGGTCTCTCTGTGTAAAAATTATCCTACTGCGCAAAGGCAACATGTACATTCCTTTCTCCACCCATGTTTGTCTCTGGCTCCACCCATCACTGACATGTGACTCTCACATCTCACAAGTTGCCCAGAAGGGAATGTGGCCACTGGGCTGAACAGGGATCCTCAGCAGAGACGGAGAAAGCCGCTCGGGTGCCTGGGGCAGGACAATCTGCCCATAGGGGCGGGGTGAGGGCAGGATGATCTGCCCATAGGGGCGGGGTGCATCGCAGGGCTTCCAGAGTCTGCCTGTCTTCTCCCACTCAGCCACCCTACAGCTGGGGGGGGGGAGGGCAGCGGGCGGACAGTTTGGGCAGCGGGGAGCCTGCGTGCGCCCAAGCCACTGCGTCTCTCCCAGGAGAGATGCGTGGATCGGGTACGCAGCAGGCCCCGTGGTGAGTGCCGCCTGGCATTTTGTCACCCCCCCAGTAGTGACACCCAGAGCAGTCCGCACTCACCGCACCCCCCTTCCTCCACCCCTGAGCCTCACCCCTGCATTACAACAATCCCTTCCCCTCCCTATTGGCGGTGATGGGAAATGGAGAGAAGAAGAAGAGGAGTTTGGATTTGATATCCCGCTTTATCACTACCCGAAGGAGTCTCAAAGTGGCTAACAATCTCCTTTTCCTTCCTCCCCCACAACAAACACTCTGTGAGGTGAGTGGGGCTGAGAGACTTCAGAGAAGTGTGACTAGCCCAAGGTCACCCAGCAGCTGCATGTGGAGGAGCAGGGAAGCGAACCCGGTTCACCAGATTACGAGACTACTGCTCTTAACCAGTACACCACACTAGATCTCCAGTGAAGGGTGGAAGAAAACAGAGGCAGAAGCAACCCTTGACTCTTTGGGGCTACCCAAGTACGCAGCACGGTTTGCCTTTGTGAACATAGCTTGTAAAAACATGCTCTTCCTGTGTTACTAGGTTTTGGGTGGGAGTCAGGCAAAGACCAAACCGGCCTTGTTGAATTTACCAAACTATGCACAGCACTGCAGCCTTAGTTAAAAGAAAAGGAGAGGGGAATAAAAAATACTACTTTCAAAAATGTTTTGTCCTTAATGATGAAATGTCTGGAACTTCTTCAGCGGTGCATTGTGAAATTAGAAATTATGACCGTGAAATCGCTTTTTGTTTCTGATGTGGAAAATCCAGCTTTGACGAAAGAGCTCAGACCTTTGGGAAGTGCCACTGTGGTCACAGGACAGCAAGCATGCTCATCCTTATCTGCCATGGGATTTGCATTAAGAGCTGGTGGTCTCATTTAAAAAATGGGCTGCCTTTTGTCAGTCCAGGTCCCAAATGTTCTGCATGCATTAGGGGCTTGACAATGACTTTAAAGTCCCTTTGTGATTTGGGGCGTTGGGTTTAGTTGGGGGTTGTTTCCCCTCTTCCTTAGAAGGCTAGGGAAAAAGCAACAACCCTTCCTTCTTCCATATGGGCCATGGAGGAGGGGCTAGACAGCCCCCTTTGTATCTGTGATGACCATGCAAGTAAAAAGACTCCCTTTATGGAATGAGCATGCAGACTTGCCTGTACAGCATTCCTGGCTACCTCTGGGGGCAGGCAAAGTTGCAGCAACTTCCTGGAATTACAATTTTAAATGGAACTTTTGTTTTGTCCTCCCCCCCCCCAATTTTTATTAATTTTTTTCAAGAAATAGAAATTAAACAAAGAAAAACAAAGACGAATACATAACACTGTAAACACACTTACATACAAATTTTCCAAAATGAAGGAAAAATAAGATATAAAGAAAAAAGACAAAAGACAAAAGAAAAGAAAAAATACTTTTCATAACCTGGAATATTACCAAATTCTTGCTTCAGATACTGCAATATATAAATCTTAGTTAAAATATTATAAAAGACTTCCACCACATTCACCACCCGGCTCTTAGTTCTCTTGCTCGCATCTACATCTGTACATCATTTCCCTTCCTTAGATTCTTTCATAATCTTTTTTTTTAATAATCATATTAATTAGCATTTCCAATAATAACAGAACAAGAAAAATAGAGAAGATAAAGAAAAGAAAGAAAAAGAAAGACAAATTTACATTCTTGCTTTCATAACCTTCTATCCAGGACTCCCTCCTTCCCCTCCCGACCGTATTCCCCTTTCCCTAGGTTGGTTCCACAAGCTCTCATTCCCAATTAAAACCTAATATGTTTAACCCTTTAGCCAATTTAAATTTATACAATCTTACCATCACTCCTCATCTTTAACAGAAATAGAAAAAAGATTTCCCCCCCCCCAAGATCTGCCCCAATTTCCTTCCACGAATTCCCCCCTTTTTAAAAGAAAACATGTTAAATCAAGATACCAAAGTTATATAAAGAAATAGAAGATAAAAGATATAAGAAGATTCAAAAAGTTGGTTACATAGCCTTCGGATTCCAAGATTCCCCCTCCCTTCCCCGGTTTGAATTCCCCATGTCCATCAGTCTGTGTGTTATCGGCCTGGAGGTCTCAAGTCCACAGCCAAATTTTTCTCATTCCACCTTGCCGGTTTTCTTTAAATTTATTTGTTTTATTGATGTTTAACTTCAAAAATCCAGTCTAATAGAGGCCTTTAGTTTCCTTGGTCTTTGTTGCTCCTCCCATTGTTCTTTCCGTGTCGTAGTTGGTCCTTTGTTCTTTTTATTCCTTACTTTCTCAGGTTTCTTGTCTTGTTCAGCTGCTAAAACGTTCTTATTCCAAAATCTAGTATCTCTACAGAGGTTTGTTATTCAGGAACAAAAACTTACGTCCAGTCCCTTCCTTTCTTCAATAGAAAATTCTATTGTCTCCTTTTAATATAAACACCTCTGTAGACAAAATAGTATTTCAGTTTTGCAGCTTTCCCAGAAGATAAGACCTGTGCACATCCCAGAGTAGTTTCCCACATACGACCGCTTGTAATGTCCCGAAACCCCTCTAGGGGGATTGCAGTAACTTTGTATCCTCTAATCCAAAAGTCAAATTGTTGTTTCTTTTTCCCCCCAACAGTTTGTATCCATATTATATCAAATTGTAACAGAATTAACCAGCAAAACACTTGTAACAAAGTCCTCTTTATATTCTCAGGATTTGACAGCTACTTTGACAGCTGTCAAATTCTCCGTCTCTCTTCGCCAGGTTCTACGAATCGCCCCGGTTCCCAGGGGGGGTTGCCTTTTCCTCTCACCCTCCACTTTTCTCCTCCAGCACAATTCTTGTAATTTCGCATCGTGGAATTAATAATTTTTATCAGCAATAAACTTCTGGATCGATCTTGGTTGCCCAGTCCTTGTTTTAGCATGTTTACAATCAGGGGGGGACTGACTTCCTTTTTAGATCGCCCCCGCTCGTGCCGAATCCGAAAAAAATTTCTTTTCTTCTCCTTTTATACCCGGTTACCCAATTACTCACGGGTTGTTGTTAAAAGTCCGAATTTCCAATGGAAGAAGCCAGCGCTCTCCATCGAATGGCATGCGGCTGCGCTCGGCAGGGGAAGCGGAGGACTCACAGCACCACGCCGCTCCCCGGCACCCGATCCGAAGCCTTTAAAAAGGCTCCTTCACGAGTCGGGAGGGCGCTATCGGTGCCAGCCGAGTCACCATGTCCACGGGCTCCGTGCCCGTGGTTTTTAAGGGTCCCCGCGTCGCCGGCGCGGTAGGACCCAGCCCCTGCCGAGCAGACTCCCTCCGGAGCTCGGAGGGAGTCCGCCATTCGGCGATGGCGCTAACCCGGATTCTTTCATAATCAATCAAATCTTTATGTTCTCTATATTCTTCACAAGGTTAGTCTAGACACAACCAAACTTTCATATTTGAGCCCTGCTTGTATAAATAATCATTTAAACATTTCCATTGTTTCTGAATTAAATTTTTTGACTTATGCCTTATTAAGTCAAATCCATCAATTTTTGCTAACTCCAGGTACTCACAAAGTTTACTTAACTATTCCCCCTTTGTTGGAATATAATTTCCTTTACAATGACTGGCTACCAACATTCTCGCTGCTGTTGTTGTATACAGAAATATGTTGATTTTGTCTTTGGGAATATCCTTATTCAAAATTCCTAATAAATATGCTTTTTGAAGCTCCAGATAAACTCCATGAAAAAACACCAACAAAAGCACAGTGATTCCCTGTTCTGATTTCTTGAGAAGGACCCTGGGCTCTGAGATCCACGGAGACTGGCAACTCCATAACCTAAATTTTAAGAGCAGTCCTTGAATAATTGAAGGCCGGAGAAAGCCGGAGAGTCTCATGTTTCCTTGTTTTGGTCAGGTAAATCAAGAGCGCACCAGACCCAAGTACTGTAGCAGTCGCTGTACCTCCATTAACCTCAATAATTCAAAGACCGCGGTTGTTCCTTCTGAAATAACTCTTTTACATCCCAATGTTTTCCCCCTGGAATGGGAGCCAGTTGTCAAAAGTATCAAGAGGAGAGCAAGTCACAAGTTCTGGAGATATGGCATAGTGCAGAATGAGGAATATATTTCAGCCTAAGGACTGCATTCCCTTTTGGATAAGCTTCTGTGGGCTGCGTCAGTGTTTGAAAAAGAAAAGGTTCTGACCTCCTTTTTACTCTTCAGACCTTAGCTGGCACAAAAGCTGGCACAAAAGAATCTTTGAGAAAGAGTATTCTTGCAGAGTGTTGCTGCTTTTATTCTTAAAAAGTCTTCTCCAACCACGATCGACAGCTTTTATACACACACCAAATGCAACCAGCTTTCTACCATCCAACCAACCCACACCCAACACTAACATTGACCACTCTATATATACAGAGTTTGATGAAAGGTTGCATGAGTCATTGTAGGCCGCTGACTCACCGTACAGTAGTTCTTTTAGCATTAAAGAAACAGTGGCCAGTTTTTAGCTCTGACACCACAATCGCACTGAAGGCTAAATAGTGTCCAGGGCAATGGGCGTGACTCCTATATTTGCACAGTAGGCTACATTCCTCTGAACCAAAGCAAGAGGTCCATGCAGATAAGCAAGCAAGAGGTATTATCAGAATTCAAGGTGCTTGAGGTGGGCAGGGATCTGGGTCAGTGAAGGGTATGGGCTAGAGATTGATTGGGAAATTTCCTTTGGGGATTCAAGTATGGAGGCTCACACCAATTTTTTTTTTGGGGGGGTATAATTTAAAGTTTTTCTATTTGACATTTTAGAATATTCATTTAAGCAACCTTAAAATATCAATGACTTCCCTTCTTTCCATGGTTCAGTTTGCATGCCATAGATCCCTGTATATTTTGCAAAAACTAAACCATTAAGTATTATGTTTTTACATCCATCAAAACTTATTTACACTGTTGAATTTATCTTAATGCTGCCAACGTTTTCAAATGTACACAATTTTCACCCATATATTCAATAAACATTTTCCAATCTTCTTTAAACGTATATTCTTATTGTTCTCTTATTCTGTAAGTTAAGTCTACAAGCGGTGTATATTCCATTAGTTTATTTTGCCATTCTTCTTTAGGTGGGACCTCACTCGTTTTCCATTTTTGGGCTATCAAAACATGGGCCACAGTAGTGGCATACATAAATAACCTTTTTTAACACCTGGGAATTTCCATCTGAATTATTCCCAATAATAAGGACTCTGTTTTGGGGTTTTTTTAAAAGTACTTTTAAACATTTTTTCAATTCATTATAAATTATTTCCCAATAATTTTACCCTTTTACAAGTCCACCACATATGTAGAACGTACCCTTGGCCTCATTGCCACACCAAATTCTCAATTGGTTAGAGTTTATTAAGTACAGTGGATGCTCGGTTTACGAACATGATTCATGCTGGATGCACGTTCGCAACCCACAGCAGTGTGTCTGCGCATGCGTGGGTTGCGATTTGACACTTCTGCGCATGCACGACCCCTGAAACCCGGAAGTAACCTTTTCCGGTACTTCCGGGTTTCGACGGGTCCGTAACCCAAAAAAACGCAACATGAAGCGTCTGTAACCCGAGGTATGACTGTAATGCATTACTGGACAGAGTCCAAAGTCTGCAAGAGCATTTCTGTTGGGACACACGCTATATAGCCTGTTATGTACTGAGTTGAATAGGATCCAAACTGCAGCAGTCTGATTGGTCCTAGAACAATAGGATCCAAATTGCAGCAGTCTGATTGGTCCTAGAACAATAGGATTCAGAATGCAGCAGTCTGATTGGTCCTAGAACAATGCAGCAGTATGATTGGTTGGCAGGAACCACCCAATCATTCTCCAGATATAAGTGAATCCACAACCTGATTGGCTTACAGTAGAATTCCAGAATTAGCCAATCATGTGCAGCCCATTGTGTAAATAATGTATATAAAGCAGATACTTTGAAGGGACTTTCATTCATTCCTCCTCACCACTATGAGCTGAACTTTGCGACTCTGAGTATATTTCATAGCCAAATATACGTAATAGCTGTTCATCCTCTCCCCAGCCCCCTTCTTCCACCTCAGTACTTCATCTCTCATCCAACCACAGCCAATTCAATACAACTTACTCAATTCATATTTACTGTACATACCAGAACCCTCCTTGTAACTTATATGGAGTTTTTCACTTTAGCATTAAGCTGTTAGATTCCCATTTAACTTGTTCTTACCAGTTTTGTGGTGAGGTTGTTTTCTTGTGTACATGCCACTGGCCTCAGGTGTAGGTGTGGCCTGAGGCGCACCAAAAAATTAAACCTGACTGAGGAAGAATCGGCATGGCTTCTGCAAAAGGAAGTCCTGTGTCTTTTTTCTTTAATAAAAAAATGTTTTTATTGATTTTCCAATATTGTTCCAATAGCAGCCTCATTGTAACAATACCAGTTTTACCCAATTAATATAATTATTAATGCCAGTTATTCCAATGTCAAATTATGATTTAATCAAACTGGCCTCCCCACATGCTAGATTTGATGGCTTCATTCTTCTTTATTTTTTTCTGCATTCCAAAATCTTAATAATTTCCATTCCATTCCATTCAGATACAGTAATCCCTTATATAGCAGCTACAATCTTGTGATTTCATTCGTGTTGGTATATTAGGTAATTTATAAAGTTTCAAGTGAGGAACTCTTAACTGTAAGCCATATTATTTCCTGCATGTGACAGTTCCCCCTCTTATGTTTTCCTGTTCATATTTGGTATTATATCCTTCATTCCTACAACTGTTGATGGTTCTCGTCATACCTCGGCAGAAGCGGTTATCTCAGTTTCCAAAAGTCACTGCATTACTTCGTCCTGTGATTTGGTTTCCAGTAAACAAGACGTCTTCACCATTTTTCCAGCCTAGGAAGAATGGTCTGAATCCAGACTGCAAATAGTTAATCCAAAAGCTTCTATTCCTGCAGCTGGTAAACTCCTTTCCTTCCTGCTGCTGATTTATAGCCAATTGTCCTTATCTCAAACACATTATTTGTGGATAATGGAGGTTAGAGAGGACTTTGCTCCATATTTTCAAACTGTAGTGCCCCCCTCCCTCTCAGTTCCTTTCTCTCTCACACACAGCTCCAGTTTTGTTAAATTCCATATTTATATTCCAATTTCTTCCATCCTTGTACAGTTTTTTTTAAAAAAACTTGCATTCTAGGGAGTGTTGCCATACCATAAATGTAGAGAAAAACTTGATATAAGCTCCCCTCCCCTCATTGTCTCCTTCACTAAATGAAATCCCCTCTCAAACCGAACCTTTTAAATCCTTGTAGCTGCTGCTATAATAATAATAATAATAATAATAATAATAATAATAATAATAATAATAATACTTTTTTATTTGTACCCCGCCCATCTGGCTGGGTTTCCCCAGCCACTCTGGGCAGCTTCCAACAGAGATTAAAAATACATTAAGACATCAATCATTAAGAACTTCCCTAAACAGGGCTGCCTTCAGATGTCGTTTAAATGTCAGGTAGTTGTTTATCTCTTTGACATCTGATGGGAGGGCGTTCCACAGGGCAGGAGCCACTACTGAGAAGGCCCTCTGCCTGGGCTTCTCACAGTGAGGCAACCGCCAGAAGGCCCCCGGCGCTAGACCTCAGTGTCTAGGCTGAACAATGGGGGTGGAGACGCTCCTTCAGGTCTACTGGGCCGAGGCCGTCTAGGGCTTTAAAGGTCATCACCAACACTTTGAATTATGCTCGGAAACATCCTGGGAGCCAATGTAGGTCTTTCAAGACTGATGTTATGTGGTCTCGGCGGCCACTCCCAGTCACCAGTCTGGTTGGGTTGTTTTTGCAATTTCTTATCTCATCATCTCCAGCACACGACTGTAGTTTACTCCAATTAAAAAACCTGACTACCAGGATAACTTGTGCTTCCAGGAACAGGCTGGGGAGGGGGTCGTGGTAGCTGGAGTGCTCCATGCACCCAGTGCGTTGCCTGCCCTCCCAATCCATGGGAAAGTGAGTGCCAGACCGCCAGGCAAACTGCAGGTGAGAGCAAGGTCCCTCTTCCAACCAAAGAGGAATGCAGAAAATGCAATTCTCCCATCATTTTCTGATTATTTCCACAGTGTGGGAGAGGCATCCATCCCCTGGCACATAGGAAACAGGAAGCCAGGAAGTTCTGTGTCATCAAGTTTCAATAATTATTCAAGAGTGGCAATGAACATGTTGGTAATCAGATATATGCGCATTTGTTGAATCCCCTTTTCAAGCCACCTGGACTGGTGGCCATTGGCACATTTTGTGGCAGTGAAAGCTGACAAATCAATTATGCAATGTGTGAAGAAATGCTTTATGTCCATCCTTGATTTCTTGACTACATCTGAGCACACCTCAGGTGATACCAGTGAACACTGAGCTGAGATCTACTGCAAACTTTTGCACTCTCAACTTCCATCTCAAGTTACATGAATATGGGGAGCGAGTTCTTTTATAGATGTCAGTTCCCAGTGATGGGTCTGTGGCTTTTAAAATATGCCTGCAGCTGAAAGCAGCCTTGGTTTGTTTGTCGAGTCTCAGCCATAGATGTTTTAAACACAGACTTCAGCCTAAAGGTCTCACCCACTCTTCTCCGGCAGAGATTCCTCCCAGTCATGAACTGTGCTTCGTTGTCTGATCAATGAACTCCCTATCCATTAAATGTGGCCTCTACCCATTGACCCCTTAGCTAACATGTCAACATTCTCCTGACAGTTATCTTCAGCAAATATTTTGCAATGACTTAAATAAATCTTGTTTTCAGTTCTCTCTGCAGCTGTAGCTCCCCCAAGATCTATTCTCCCACTGTTTCGGTTTTGCTCATGGTGCCCAGATCTTGCAATTATTGTGGTCGTAGTAGGATATGAAGAATTGGCTGAAGCTAAGCATTTCAGAATCCTGTTGATTTTAAGGGGAGGGTTAAGCACTTGCTTAAGACTTCAGTCTTTGGGACGTGGGTGGCGCCGTGGGTTAAACCACAGAGCCTAGGATTTGCCGATCAGAAGGTCTGCGGTTTAAATCCCCGCAACGGGGTGAGCTCCCTAGCAGTTCGAAAGCACCTCAAAGTGCAAGTAGATAAATAGGTACCACTCCAGCGGGAAGGTAAACAGTGTTTCCATGCGCTGCTCTGGTTTGCCAGAACCGGCTTAGTCGTGCTGGCCACATGACCTGGAAGCTGTACGCCGGCTCCCTCGGCCAATAAAGCGAGATGAGCGCCGCAACCCCAGAGTTGGCCACTACTGGACATAATAGTCAGGGGTCCCTTTACCTTTACCTTAAGACTTCACTCAGTAATAATTGTGTTTGTTGTTCAGTTTTTGTATACAGTCATACCTCGGGTTGAAGCAGCTTCGGGCTGAGCATTTTCAAGTTGCGCTCCGTGGCGATCCAGAAGTAACGGAGTGCGTTACTTCCGGGTTTCACCACTCGCACATGCACAGGCGCTCAAAATGACGTCATGCTCATGCGCAGAAGTGGCAAATCGCGACCCGTGCATGCGCAGACGCGGGTGGCGTTCACTTCAGGATGCGAATGGGGCTCCGGAATGGATCCTGTTCACATCCAAAGGTACCACTGTATAGCCAAAGGCTAGCATAAGGAACACAAATGGCAAAAAGCAAAGCTTTCCTCTAAAATCACACATTGCAAATGTTGGGGAAGGCAATGATGGAAAGTCTATTCCCTGGCCTTACAGAAGTACCAGCTACTGATGCAGGTCTTATCACAGACTGCTTTCCTGACTATCCCTTGTTTTGTGTTTGGTAACTTCTGTAAATCTTTGGATACATTTTTTCCCCTTAAAAAACTCTAAAACTCAGCCACATAACCATCTGTCTGTCTTGTGGAATGCAGAGGTGGGGTGGTCACAATCAATACCTGATGCTCCCAAGTGTTTCATCCCGCAAATAACTTTTTTTCTTATTAAAACATGGTTGTTCCGGTCCCAGTTGATGCTTCCTTAATTCGTTGGATGTGTGTGGTTTTTGTGTGTGTGTGAGCTCCACCAAGAGAAAGAAATCTATTTTAATTTCATTAGGAAAGAGGAACATATTAATGAGCAGATCACCACAGGACTAAGCAGCTTATTTTGTTAACATCTGAAAAATAATGAGGCTGGAACAGCTTTCCGCACGGTTGATGAATATATTCCACAGGGCTTGATTAATCTATGTAAACCCTGCAGTACTTTTCTTTCAGTCCCGACTTTTACCATTCTGAGCTGCAGTTTTTGGAGCTTGTTAAGCTCCCCCCACCCCATGATACAGTAATGGCTCTATATAAAAGTAACAGATAGATCTAATCTGAGAGATAATTTTCCCCCGGGGAGTGAGGATTGTGTTTGCCTTCACCTAATTATGATAAATTATCACACGCTAATCATGTTTCATATAACCAGGCGGTGCCTCGCAGCAACCAAGCCCATTTCTTCTTTGGGTTTCTGGAGAGCATGTTCCGGAATTTTCCAGAAGGCCCTCAATATAGTTACGCACGAGACCTTTTCAGACATTGTGATCGTTGGGTGATCAGGGTTCAGGACTGAAGTGATTCTCTCCCTTGCCTACATGTCTCAATCTTCCAGAATCAGAACATGTGGAAAGGGCTTCATCTCACACCTTTCCAAGGATGTATGCAAAAGCACAAACTGCGGTGGAGGTGGCCTTCTGGAAAATTCTGGAATATTCACCCGAAAGCCGTTTTGGGTGCAAAGAAGCTTGACCGATTTCCTATTTACTGGTTTTTTTTATAATTATATTGAGAAAAATAATAATACATACAAATAACACATATACAAATCAAAACAAAAAATAAATATAATACATATAGTCCCTACAAACTCAAGCAACACACCTTACCCCCCCCCGTGATCTCCGTCCTCTACCACAGCTTGACTTCCTTAAATCTTGATTTGATTATTTAATTGCATTTCTAATAATCTCCATCTTTTACAACCATTCCTGATTTCATTTTCATCTTTGCTTTACCTTTAATCTATACTTACTAGGCATATATTCATATTCTCACATCTACTTTACTTATTTAATCTATGCATATTAACTTTTTTTTCTTAAGAACAGTATTTTTTGAAGCTTGACCGATTTCATAACAGTCTTGGGTACATTTATGAAGGAGAACGGATGATGCTTCTTCTTGCTTCTTCCCTTTTGGTTTTTGTACCATGTTGACCAGATTATTTTCATTGCCACTAACCGTGAGAGACCTGGATAAATCAATTAACACCAGATTATTTTTTTAAAAAGGTTAATGGAACACATCTGTGACATGAATTTTCAAAACCTGGGAAGACAATGTCTTTGGGAAACCTGGCAGTTCTGGGCAGGTTCATATGGAGAAAAGTGGTCCTTAGGTGGCCTCGACCCATATAATGCTTAAACTTTCCAAACTAGCACTGTGAAGTGGCTCAGTGGAAAAGCACCTGCCTTGCATGCGGAAAGTTCCAGGTTCAATTCTCGGTATCTCCAGTTAGGGCTGAGAAAGTTCCTTTTCTGAAACCTTGGACAGCTGCTGCCAGTCAGTGTACCAGGGGCGCCCAAACTTTTTTCAAAGAGGGCCAGATTTGATGAAGTGAACACACATGAGCTTTTTTTAGGATTGAAGTTGTTGAGCGTTTTTTAGGATTTTACCCTAGGACATATACAGCCACAGGGGCTGGATCACATTGACCGGTGGGCTGGATTAGGCCCCCGAAACAAATTTTGGACATGCCTGGTGCAGTCAATACAGTGGTACCTCTGGTTACATATGCTTCAGGTTACATACGCTTCAGGTTACAGACTCCGCTAACCCAGAAATAGTGCTTCAGGTTAAGAACTTTGCTTCAGGTTGAGAACAGAAACTGTGCTCCGGCGGTGCAGTGGCAGCAGGAGACCCCATTAGCTAAAGTGGTGCTTCAGGTTAAGAACAGTTTCAGGTTAAGTACGGACCTCTGGGACGAATTAAGTACTTAGCCCAAGGTACCACTGTACTGTGCTAGATAGACCAATGGCCTTACTCAATGTCAAGATTGCCAACAGTGGGTGCCCAGGGCTGTGGGTGCTATGCAGAGTGCATGGCCCTGCCGTTGAAATTTGTGGGTGCCTGGCCTCTTCATGGGGAATTTTGTGGGTGCCCCAGGGAGTTAGTATCTATGCTCAATGTGTGGCAATTTCGTACGTTGTTTGGGCATGGAGACAAACTGGTAACCAGCACAGCTTGGCCAGAACTGGTTCCACAAGACTTCTTGTCCCCTTGAGCATCTACCTTACAAAATAAACGAATTAAATACACCCCTAAATGTTGTATCGGGCCCAGCCGTTAATAAACCCAGCAGCAAAACAGCCTGCAGTGTTCTGTGGAAAGTTTTTCTCGACCCAGTTACTTTGGTTACTTGAGGTAAAGTGAGGTTGACGAAGGACTGCAGAATGGAGGGGGGAAACAGCTTTCAGTGACGTTACTGACCACTAGAGGCTTTGTGGGTCAAGAAACGAAGTGTAAAAAGGAAAGAAAACCAGGCCACAGCTCCTGGGGGGAAACAACAGGCCCGGAAAATCAGATTGTGTGCTGAAATCAAAGCAGCTCCACTCGGTTCTTGTAGGAAAGAACTTTTGCACGGATACGCCTCGCCACTTTTGCCCGTAAAACATCTGTGATCGGTGTTTCGTTGTCAGCTGGGAGACAATATTACTTCAGTCAGGGACAAATAGCACAAGCATATTTTTAAAATGTTATTTCAAGAGACAATCATAATCACCATCAAAACATCTTACTTCCCCCATCGTGGTAGATAATCTAATCTGAACCTACCCCAAATCTTTACAAGTCTCATTTAAAATATAAAAATAAATTATGGATGAGAAAGCTAAATTATAGAGAGTCTGTATGCCTTAATACTCTCAAATACTCTCAAATAGACTGTTACTCTCTAATGCTCCCTCATAGACTGTAATAAACTGCTCCTGTAGTCAGGAACAAATAGCAAAAGTGTATTTTTAAAATGTCATTTCAAGAGATAATTAATTTGACTCCTATTACTGTTATTCTTTTTTTCTTTTTTAAAAACTTACTTTTTCAATCATGGTAGGAAATCTAAATTGAATCTGCCTCAAACCATTAAACGTCTCACTTTTTTCTTTAATTTCTGAATGAAATACAGAAGAAGATTATACACAGTCTCTGCTCTTTGTTACTCTCTAATAGAGTTTTTTCTTTGAGGAAGATTGCGCGTTTTGCAGAAAGAGATTTACGAGGTCCAGTTGAAGGAAGGCAAAACATTGGACACTGTGGCTGTTGGAGAGGAGGAGGCCACCAAATTCTAATGCTATGTAATCCACTTTTCAATTTAAAAGTTTTCAAAATGAAATGGCACCATTTTTAAAAAAGGGTTATTTCTAATACTTCCGTTCTGGGCTGAACAAGAGCCAACTGCTTGGGTCCACTGCCTTGCCTCTGAGGACATTGGGGACATCTGTTGCCTAGCAACTGCCAACTGGCTGTCAAGGAAGTCTTGCCTCCATCTTGTTTTTTTTTTTTTTTCATGCATAATTTTTATTGATTTTCAAAAGTCAAAATACATAACAAACTTAATCAAAACTCATATCTGTACACTTATAGAAAAATAAGTTGACTTCCTTCAGTCATTCCACGAATCGTCCAAAGTAACATTGTCAATAAGTCCGCATTTCCATATTTGTAAAGCCACAGTCACTCTCATCCATCCATTTTCTTTCGGCTTTACCCTTTACCTCTTACAGAGCTTCTTGGAAACCTACTAGTGTTATCTGATCATCAGTTAAGCTTTCCAGATATTTCGTAAGACTTTCCCAATTTTCAACAAACCTCTGATCTTTTGTATATCTAATTTTACATGTCATCCTATCCATCTCCACATATTCCAACAATTTGCTTCTCCATTCTTCCGTTGTTGGAATACTCTCCTGCTTCCAGTTTTTTGCTATTAGGACCCTTGCTGCCGTTGTTGCGTACTGGAACAATTTATAATCTTTCTTCTTTATTTCCTTTCCTACCAAACCTAGCAGGAACGCCTCTGGTCTTTTGTTAAAGGTGTATCTTAACATTTTTTTCATTTCATCATATATACTCTCCCAAAACCCTGTAACCTTTGGGCATTCCCACCACATATGGTAGAAGGTGCCTTCCCTTACTTTACATTTCCAGCATTTGTTGCAGGATCCATACATTTTGGCTAACTTAACCGGAGTCAGGTACCAGCGATAAAACATTTTCATTAGGTTCTCCTTAAGTGACACACAGGCCGTAAATTTTAAATGTTGTTTCCAGAGTTTTTCCCACTCTTCGTAATAGATATTACGGCCAAGATCTCTAGCCCAGTGAGTCATTACCACCTTAACCTCTTCGTCAGCTAAGTTCCAGTCCAGTAAGTATTTATACAGTTTGGATAGTATTTTTATGTTGCTCCCCAGGATCTCGGTTTGGAATCTAGAGTTTTTGTCGGCATAACCTTTATCTTTTACATCTTTCCTAAACATATCATTTATTTGATGGTAGTGTAGCCAATCATATACTTGAGATTTAACTTGATCGTATGGCCTCATTTTCCATTTTCCTTCCTCCTTCATAAGCAATTGTTCGTAGGTTGCCCATTTAGTTCCCATATTAGTCTTTTTGATGGCCATTACCTCTAATGGCGATAACCAATGGGGTGTTCTGGGTTCTAACATCTCCTTATATCTCTCCCAAACCTCCAACAAAGGGCCCCTGAATATATGGTTCCCAAATCCTTTGTGGCCCTTCTTCCGCCCATGCCACAGGTAAGCATGCCACCCATAGCGGTTATCGTGACCCTCTAAGTCTAACACTTCCCCATCTTCTAGCTTTATCCATGTCTTTATCCAGCATAAGCTAGATGCCTCGTAATATATCTTCAAGTCAGGGAGAGCGAAGCCTCCTCTTTCTTTCGTATCCGTCAAGATTTTAAACTTTACTCTCGGCTTCTTCCCCTGCCAAATAAATCTGGAGATGTCTTTGTGCCAGGCTTTAAATATCTTAGTACCCTTAATAATTGGGATGTTTTGGAAGAGGAATAAAACTCTTGGGAATACCGACATTTTAATTGTAGCTATTCTACCCCAAAATGACAGTCTTAACCGACCCCAGGTTTCTATGTCTTTCTTGACTCCTTTCCATACCGTTTCGTAGTTGTTTTTAAAGAGATCTATATTTTTTGGAGTTACCCATATCCCTAGGTATTTCACCTTCTTAGTTACCTCTATTCCTGTTACTCTTTGTAATTCCTCAGTTTCGACTGCCTGCATATTTTTAGCTATTATTTTTGTTTTCCTTTTATTTAATTTAAAGCCTGCCACCTCCCCGAATTGGTCAAATTCTCTAAGTACCTTTTTTGTTGATTCTAATGGATCTTCCAATGTTACGACCAGGTCGTCTGCAAAAGCTTTAGTTTTGTGCTCATGCTTGCCTACCCTAATACCTTTAATTTCTTTATTATCCCTGATAGTTTTTAGTAGCACCTCTAGAGTCGTTATGAATAGCAATGGGGACAATGGGCATCCCTGTCTTGTTCCCTTAGTTACTGTTATTTCTTCCGTCTCTACATTGTTTATTATTAATCTTGCTTTTTGTTCCGTATATATTGCTTTTATGCCGTTGGAGAATTCAGTACCCACTTCCATGTGATCCAATTGTTTCAATAGGAATTCCCAATTCACGTTATCAAACGCTTTTTCAGCGTCCACAAATAACAGTATACCTTGTTTATCGCATCTTTCTGTTAAGTATTCTATGATGTTTATAATATTCCTTAAGTTGTCCTTCATTTGCCTACCCGGCAGAAAGCCGGCTTGGTCTCTATGGATGCTATTTAGCAAAATATCTTTAAATCTTCTTGCCAGGACTCCCGCAAAAATCTTGTAGTCTACATTTAGTAAGGAAATCGGCCTGTAGTTTTTGATTTGATCTAATTCTGAATCTTGCTTTGGAATTAGTGTGATCAGTGCCTCCTTCCACGTATCCGGTAATTCTCTTTCCCTCAAAATGTTATTCATTACTTCTTGTAGGGGATATAGCAAAGTCGATTCCATCTCTTTGTAATATCTACTAGTAAACCCATCTGGGCCCGGGGCCTTCCCATTTTTTAAGTCTGTTATTATTGCTTTTATTTCCTCCACCTCAATCGGGGCATTTAGTTTCTCTTTGTCTGCCGCGGGGATCTTTTTTATATTCTTGGCTATTAAGTATCTCTCTATTTCTCTCGTCTTATTCTTTTCTGTATTTCTAAAGAGTTCTCCATAGAAATCCAAAAAGGCTTTCCTTATTTCTTTAGGTTTAATTATCTCTTCTCCTCCTATCACTATCCTATTTATCGTATTCTGTTCCTTCCTTTTTTTCAATTGCCAAGCTAATATCTTCCCCGTTTTGTTGGCATGTTCAAAATTCCTCTGTCTCAATCTTTTAATTTTCCATTCTATCTCTCTGTTTATCAGCATTGTATATTGGGATTGTAAGACTTTTATATTCTCTTTTATTTTTTTATTTTTGGGATTTTTGATTAATTTTTGCTCGTTCTCTGCTAGTTGTTGTATGATTTCTTTTTTCCCTTTTTCTCTTTTTTTGTTCTTAATTGCACTCTGCTGGATAAAAAAGCCCCGCATCACCGCCTTCCCTGCATCCCATACCACCTTAGGCTTTGTGTTATTGCCCCTATTATCTTCGAAGTATTCTTTTAATCTATTTTGAGCCTTTTCTACTACTTCTTGGTCATCTAGCAGATAGTCCTTCAATTTCCATCTAAATGATCTATTTTCCTGCTCTTTCAATTCCATTTTTATTGGATTATGGTCTGAAATGGTTCTGACCTGGATCTCCACCCGTAGAGATCTTGGGACTAACTCTTTCGAAACCCATATCTGGTCTAATCTTGATGATGAATCGTTAGGTTCTGAATGGAAGGTGTATTGCTTTTCTAGAGGATATTTAAATCTCCAAATATCAACCAAATTACAATTCTGGATCAAAGAGAAAAAGGTTCTGGGTAGCTTCCCTTCTTTTCCTTTTGTATCCCTCAATCTATCCAATTCTAGCGACACCACGCCATTCATATCACCTAATAGTATAATTTTTTGGTCTGCGTAGTCAGATAGCTTTTCTTCCAACCTTTCGTAAAATTCTGACTTATTTGTATTAGGCGCATATATTCCAGCTATTATAATCTTTTCTCCCTGCCAGTTTATTTGTACTGCTAATATCCTTCCTTCTTCGTCTTTGAAAAGAAGTTTCGCTTCGATTTGTTTCTTTATATAAATAACCATTCCTCTCTTTTTACTCTGATCTGAGGATATGAACTCATTCCCCAATCTTGGATTAGTCAGGGTTCTTTTGTGTTTCCTCGCTATGTGTGTCTCTTGGAGACATATAATATCTAATCCTTCCTTCTTCAAAATATGTTCGATTCGATTCCTTTTCCCTTTATCGTTCATCCCATTAACATTCCAACTAAATATCTTTAACACCATTGCGATTTAATTAAGGGAGAGTAAAAAAAAGAAAGAAAAGAGAAAAGAAGAAAGGAAATGACTATTGATTCTTTTTAGGCTTCCTCTTCAGACCCTCCTCCCTCCCCCCCTCCCCCCCCGAACCCCCCGCCTCCCCCCCCAGATCCCCCCCCGGTCTTGCCTCCATCTTGGACTGAGTGAGCCGTGGTTGCTGAGCCCCATTCCTTTCCACAGATACCAGTAACTCCTGATACAGATATACACGGCCCTTTTTATGGGGAGGCACCATAGCTACACGATATGTTAATACAGAAATCTTCTCATTTTGTGGGAGGAGGTAGGACACCCTCCCCATGGCCACCAAAAGAGGATGTTCAGCTCAAAAACAAAACTCAAACTCAGTGACTTTCCCCCCATATGAGTGTGGGAAAAGATGGAGGGATGCAGTGGCGTAGCGTGGGTTGTCAGCACCCGGGGCAAGGCAAGTAATTTGCGCCCCCTAACCCATGGATTTGTGCCCCCTAATCTGTGG
The DNA here is from genome assembly GCF_964188305.1 of Podarcis bocagei. Taxonomy (NCBI): domain Eukaryota; kingdom Metazoa; phylum Chordata; class Lepidosauria; order Squamata; family Lacertidae; genus Podarcis; species Podarcis bocagei. The sequence goes on along the minus strand of NC_138130.1, from coordinate 96,260,811 downwards.
ATTTGCGCCTCCTAACCTGTGGATTTGCGCCCCCTAACCCTAACCCCCAGATGTTGCGCCCGGTGCGGTCGGCCCCCCCTGCACCCCCCACGCTACGCCACTGGAGGGATGGGAGCAAGGACTTCCTCATTCATTTAAACGGCTGGAACAGATTAGGTGTGCATTCTTTTGCACAGGCAGTAATAACAATAATTATATCCCACCCATCTGGCTGGGTTTCCCCAGCCACCCTGGGCGCTTCCAACAAAGTATTAAAAATACAATAAAACATCAAACATTAAAAAATTCCCTAAATAGGGCTGCCTTCAGATGTCTTCTAAAAGTCAGGTAGTTGTTTATTTCCTTGACATCTGATGGGAGGACGTTCCACAGGGTGGGCGCCACCACCGAGAAGGCCCTCTGCCTGGTTCCCTGTAACCTCACTTCTCGCAGGGAGGGAATCGCCAGAAGGCCCTCGGAGCTGGACCTCAGTGTCCAGGCTGAATGATGAGTGTGGAGATGCTCCTTCAGGTATACTGGGCCAAGGCCGTTTAGGGCAGGGGTTGGCAAGGTTTACCTCGCCTGGGCCAGTTCACTCCCACGGATATCACTCCGTGGGCCAGATTTTCAACACCGCGGAAGCGAGTCCACACTGTGGGACTCACCTAGTGGGCGGCTCGGTTTGGGGGTGGCTTATGGGCCATTTAAATAACTCCTGTGGGCTGCTTGTGGCCCATGAGCCACAGGTTGCCAACCCCTGGATTAGGGCTTTAAAGGTCAGCACAAATACTTTGAATTGTGCTCAGAAACCTACTGGGAGGCAGTACATAGTGGGAGGCAGTACGTGAGGCAGTTGTGCTTCAAGAGGTCATGTTGGAGCAGAGCTACGAGGCAGCACCTGCTTGGAGGTGGTTCCATATTCCTTGTTACCAGTGCATCTTTGACAATAACAGTGAAATATTCTGTTTGTGGGGACTGCGCTGCTGTTTCTTTGCCAGCATGGTGCATTTGAGGTTAATAGAATATAACTTTTGTCTGGAGAGGCTACAGTTTCCTGTCTGATGCTATAATACTCCATGCATAAAAAACATTTCTCTGTAGAGCATGAAAAGTGGATGAGGAGAGGGAAGCGTTTTACTCTATAGAGTTTTCGGTTTTATACTACACATAGCCAAAGCGGAGTCAGTCTCCTATGTGCAAAATCGGGAGCTTTCCTACATATTGATGAAAAGTTTCCCACAAAACTACATATTTGCTACGTGGTGAGAGGAAGCAAAATGCACACACACAGAGCTCTTCTATAAGCTGAACATATGGAAAGCACCCTTTTCAAATGTTTGTATTTAATTGCATTTTAGTTACAACTATGTATAGAAGTGAACCCTCAGCACAAATCAGCTGGGCACGGGTAGGAAATAAAACCAACCATAGTTCACTTCCAATTTTATTTCAAAATCTAATACATACAAAATAGAGCTGAGCTTAAATGACTTAGCAGTTTTTCATGCTGAAAGGTTTCTGCCCTTTGCAGCAATTGTTCAGCCAAAAGGGCATGGTGAAATTTATTGCGCGGCAAGTCCCCCTCCCCCCTTGTGAAATAGACACAGGACACTTTATTTAAGGTTAATGGGCGTAAAAGGCCACAACTTTATTGATTACAGGAATTGAGAGGTATTGGCTTAGGCATTGGCTCCTATTGACTAACCGGCTTCAATTGCATGAAGACCTGTAAGGGTTAACCACCAATGGGGGAGTCCTGCTGAAGTACGTCAACTAGCAGCTGGAACGGGAAAGAGAGGAAAGCCTTAAATGTCCTAGGCCATGCCTCCCCAACCAGCTGATTGGCTGGTTGGGGCGATGACGCACCCAAGGATTCCCTCATTGTCTCGCGGGGGCTGTGAGCCAGCCCCCGCGTGCGTGGGGAGGGCGTGAGCCCGCAACCCCACCTCCTCCCTAGCTCGGAAGTGGCTTTATAATCCATCAACAAACCAACCAACTAATTAATTAATCACCTTCAATATAAATTTCAAGGTGATTTACAATGATACAATAAATCAGCTATGTTTTAAAATAAAATAATAAAAATAAAATAGTAGTAGTAGTAATAATAATAATAATAATAAACTGCCAAGATCTAATTCCTGCTGCCCCACCTCACAGCTCGGAAAGCTTGTCATAGCAAGAACATCTTTATAACCACCAGGCAACTGTAATATCTCAACAGGGATGTTTCCCTACAAAATGGTGGCAGCCCCACTGAAAGCCCTGCTGTGAGTTACTATGCACTGGGATCCTGATATTGTTTACTTCTTCATTCAATTTGCCCTTGGTTGTCATCTCACAGGCTTGCCCCCAAGAAACCATCTCTAGCTGACTCCGCAATACTGTGATATCATTTCATCTACCATGTGATCCCTAATAGTCTAGATCCCTTCCGGTTAATTCAGGAAGGAAGAAGCAGCCGTCATCATCAGGGGAAGTGTAGTGGCAAAGAAGCACCAGCAGATAGAGTTAGGCAGGGATGATGGGAGTTGTAGTCCAATTACATCTGGAGAGCCATGGGTTCCCCAGACCTGTCTATACAGACCTAGGGGTTTCCTTCTGCAGCCCCATAAGTGATTGACACCCGCCAAGTGTTGGGGAGATGGAGATACATTATGCTACTGGCCCATCTTTATCAGTTATGTTCATGGATCACAACATGAGGACATTTTGGGACTTTTAAGTCCATCAAAGCTATAGGGCCATCACAAAAAGAAGTATTATACTTTCCTTGTGCCCTACCTCAAAATAGCCTGGCTAATCAGGTACCCTTTCTTAGTGTATTGCCGCAAACAGAAGACACAAACATCTGTAATGCATAGCAATTTTAAAGGGGATGGGGAGAAAGAAGCTGGATGGTGCTTTTACTATTATTATTATTTATTATTATAAATAGTTCTTGAGAATTCAAACTGGCACCTGAGAAGTGTGCAGCACTACAGCCTAGCAATTTCCTTTTTAGGATTAACATAAATTAATGGGAGAAGATCTGGAAACAGACAGGTCACAACACCTAGCTAAAAACACCTGGGCAGAGATGTGCACAAGGAAAGGGATGGATTTCTTTCCCCGCAGTTGCCTTGCCAGTCACATCAGTTTCTCATTGAAAAGGCTTCCGGGGCCAAGTTGCCATGGCAACGGAACATTAATCTGCCAACTCTTCCTCTCTGCTGAGGGTGGGGTGTGTACCACTAGAAGGGCATCCTTTTCTGTGCTGTACCAGATCTCCAATATCAGTCTGAAAGGAATCACTTGTGGGAAATCAGGACAGTTACACCAAGTCCAAACCAGGGGTGCGAGATAATTTTTGATCAATTTTACTTCCTTGCTTTAGAACAGGGGTTCCTAAACTGTGGTTCATGGGCCACCAGTGTTCTGCAAGCCTCATTCAGGTGACCCATGGCATGTTCTCATTCAGTCGTATTTTTAATTGCATCTTTTATCTCTTACATTGCATTTTGTTGTATTACAATTTGAATTCTATGGGAATGCAATGGAATGCAAGGTAAGAAATAAAAGAACAACAATACAATTACACCGAGCATGGCATATTGTGATTGGTTACAACAGGCAGAAAAATCATTAAGTTGCCTACCAGCACCAATAGCAATTCTCAAGTGGTCCATGGTGGAAAAACCTTGAGAACCACTGTGCTTTGTGGAATTGAAAAAAATTCTGAGTAAGGGGTGATTTGAATCCCCAGGACAGTGAGGAAAACCAAGTCCTGTGAAGAAAAGTTGAAAAGGTTGGATACGTTTAGTCAGGAGAAGAGAAGATTAAGGGGGAGACATGATAGCACTCTTCAAATATCTGAAGGGCAGGACTAGGACTAATGGGTAGGAGTTGCAGGGAGGCAGATTTCAGCTAAAAATTTGGAGCTCCTTCCTAAAGGCAAAAGCTGTTCAACCGTGGAACAGATTGCATCAAGAGGCATTTCAATAGAGGTGTGATGTTCTTCTCTTAGGGAGACTGCAGATGCATCCTGTATTGCAGATTCGTATAGTTAAAGCTCTGGTTTTCCCAGTAGTGATGTATGGAAGTGAGAGCTGGACCATAAAGAAGGCTGATCGCCAAAGAATTGATGCTTTTGAATTATGGTGCTGGAGGTGACTCTTGAGAGTCCCATGGACTGCAAGAAGATCAAACCGATCCATTCTGAAAGAAATCAGCCCTGAGTGCTCACTGGAAGGACAGATCCTGAAGCTGAGGCTCCAATACTTTGTCCACCTCATGAGAAGAGAAGACTCCCTGGAAAAGACCCTGATTTTGGGAAAGATTGAGGGTACAAGGAGAAGGGGACGATAGAGGATGAGATGGTTAGACAGTGTTCTCAAAGCTACCAGCATGAGTTTGACCAAACTGTGGGAGGCAGTGGAAGACAGGAGTGCCTGGCGTGCTCTGGTTCATGGGGTCACGAAGAGTTGGACACGACTAAGCAACAACAACAACATTGAATAGAGCATGGGTAGGCAAACTAAGACCTGGGGGCTGGATCCGGCCCAATCGCCTTCTAAATCCGGTCTGTGGCCGGTCCGGGAATCAGCGTGTTTTTACGTTAGTAGAATGTGTCCTTTTATTTAAAATGCATCTCTGGGTTATTTGTGGGACCTGCCTGGTGTTTTTACATGAGTAGAATGTGTGCTTTTATTTAAAATGCATCTCTGGGTGATTTGAGGGGCATAGGAATTTGTTCATATTTTTTCTTCAAAATATAGTCTGGCCCCCCCAAAAGGTCTGAGGGACAGTGGATCGGTCCTGTGTTGAAAAAGTTTGTTGACCTCTGAAATAGAGAATTGGATAGGATTAACTACAATGCCCCTTCTGATGCTATTATTCTATGAATCTATAAACTTGACCTGTAATGACTGGACAAAGTATCCAGATGGATATGCAAGAGAATTGCTGGAATTGAAGAATTGTGTTCAAGGCCCTCCTCTGTGCATTGGTCAGATAACTCCACATGTTCCCTCCAACACTTACCAGTAATCATCTTCATTGTCAAGAGCTACTGCCTGCCTCTAGATTGAATATGAAACTTTTTGCTACCCAGGCTTCATAACACAGTCCCCTGCTATTTAAAGGGATTCATTGGGAAAAAAGCTATTCAGGTAGAATGGCTTCAGTTGCTATGAGCGCCACAATCTTGATGATAACCTTTCAGGCAGCTTCAAATCTGCAAATGCCACCCTTTAAAGCACTTAAGGTTGCGAGCTATTGATACAGATTGTGAACAAATGTGCACTGCTTCTAGTGAGAGGAGAAACCAGTAATTTTATTTTAAGGATGAAAGACAGAAAAGTGACCCTCATGTGGAATTCAGAGTGTTGCTTGAAGGTCTTTGAACTTTGTGATAAAGCACCAAATCAACAATGTATTGTGCTTACTCTAATGGCTTTCTAATGGTGCCCATTGTAGCTTAAAATGCTACCTTGAGCACCAGCACAGATCTGGGGACACCCATAGTTGCCCCTTCATAGTAGGGAACATTGTTTAAATGTGTCTTTCACATGTGCCAATCTGAGCACCCCATTTCATGTTGCATTCATGGTGATGGAGGTCTTGCAGTGCAGCTGTGTAGGTAACATCAGAAGCCCTAGACCGCACGGGTCAGTTGCCAGGGGATGCTGATATCGGGGAGGTCTCTTGTTCCTGGCTGAAGCCTGTAGGGTGTTCAGGTGCCGGTGATCAGGACCACAGACAGCTCACTGAGGTCATTGCAAGATAAAAGATAGAGCCAAGACAAAAGACTGGCCCACATTTGAGCATTATTTAGCAGTAGCCTGGAGCCAATCCTGAGCAGTGTGTGTGTTGTTTAAGCTTCGCCTCAGCAGAGGAAAACTGCTTGGGCCTCGGTCCAGTATATCTGAAGGAGCGTCTCCACCCCCATCGTTCTACCCGGACACTGAGGTACAGTGCTGAGGGCCTTCTGGTGGTTCCCTCGCTGCGAGAAGCCAAGTCAGAACCAGGCAGAGGGCTTTCTTTGTAGTGGCGCCCGCCCTGTGGAATGCCCTCCCATCAGATGTTAAAGAGAACAACAACTACCAGACTTTTAGAAGATATCTGAAGGCAGCCCTGTTTGAAGGTGAAGGACCCCTGACATTTAAGTCCAGTTGGGAATGACTCTGGGGTTGCGGCGCTCATCTCGCTTTACTGGCCGAGGGAGCTGACGTTTGTCTGCAGACAGTTTTTCTGGGTCATGTGGCCAGCATGACTAAGCTGCTTCTGGTGAAACCAGAGCAGCGCATGGAAACGGCGTTTACCTTCCTGTCGGAGTTGTACCTATTTATCTACTTGCACTTTTTGTTTTGTTTTTTTAATTTTTATTTGGTTTTCTGCTTTTATAAAAACAAAACACACACAAAGAAAAAACACAAAACAAAAACATGTATAAAATCAGCAAATCCCCATTTCATAACCTTGTTCCCTGACTTCCCCCCACCCCCCCTCATGCATCCCAGTTCCCAAGATTATATCAGCAAGTTGGTGTTTCTCCTCTTAACCATCTTATTCATCTTATTACCTCTTTTATAATAAAAATTGATTTTCCTAAGTTGGACTTAAGTTCTCTTCCATCGATTTTCATTTTGTCTTAATTAAGAGTCATATTAACCAAACCTAAAAGTCTTAAGAGTTTTTAAGAATCTCCTCTTCCCTCCCTCCCATCCCCGGTTTTTGTCCCTTCCCAATAGAAATCCAAATTCGAGATTCTCAGCCTGGGTTCCTCACGTCCGAGGCTTTCAAGTCTATTTCAGTCCCTCTCCGCCTGTCTTGTTGGTAGTCCTTTATGTCAGTCGTCGAGTCTGGAAAGAGTTCTTTCACCATCAAAGTGTATTCTCTTCCCACAAGGAGATTTGAAAGTAACTGCTGAAAAGTTTCCACAAAGCCTGTATCTTCAGAATCAAAGTCCAAACTGAGGCCCCAGTCATATTTCTTTATTTTAAGTTCCTGTATTCCATATTGTCCCGGGACCTCCTCCTTCTTCTTCTGTGTCTTTCGCAGACTTGTGGTAGATAAGTTCCCAGCATCTCCTTGCTTGTGTTCCACAGATGTCAGCTTTTGGTTGTTACTTCCCAAGGTTACTTCTTCTTTTTCTTGTTGTTTAGTCTCTTCCACCTCTGTAGATATTGTTTCCCATTCAGCTGTGGATTCTTTCTCATTCAGGTCCTCAATACAGAGAGCAGAGTTGCCTGTTCCCAAGGTCATAGTCACAAGTTGTTTATTCATGGCCAAGCTCTGCTCTTGTAAGGTTCCCACCAGTTGAAACATCCTTTCGATTTCCACTAGTAACTTTCCTTCCACAGCCATTGTATCCATTGTAGTTACACAGAATTCCCCCTAGAGGGAATCTGGTTACTTATTAGTCTTTTCTCCAACAGTCCTTTAACAAATTATTATTACTTTGTTTCCAACAATTTTGGCTCAATTATAACTCGTCTTAGTCCAGAGGGATCTTAGATAGCGATTTTTCCACTTTAAACCGCCCGTTTGACAGCTTTGACAGCTGTCAAACTCCGCAGCTCTTACACAGGCACAAAGGCTGGACTTTCCCGAGCCCGGGAGGGGGGGTTGTTCAAAACAAAAAGAAGGTTTCCAAAACTCCACTCTCCAGCCCAAAATTTCCTTTAGCCAAATCTTGAAAGTTAATGTCCTTTTTAACTCACCCCACCAAGGGTAGGCTCTCCAGCTTAGCTCTTATGTCGTTGCGTAGATCGTCTGCAAGGGGGGGGGGTGCGGACTTCCTTTTAGTCGTCTCCAATTCAGGGTAAATTTTTTAAAGTCCCAATCCGTCTTACTCACGGGTGATTCTTTCAGTCCAAATTTTCAAGGAAGGAAGTCAGCGCTCTCTGGTCATGGCTCGCGGCTTCGCTCCACCGAGGTAGCGATCGACTCTCAGTGCCACGCCACCCCCGTATCCTCTCCGCAGCCTTTAAAAAGGCTCTTCGTGGATCAGGGGGGGCGCTTAAGGCACCCGCCGAGTCTTCAGTCTGCAGGCATCCGCGCCTGCGGTTTTTAAGGGTCCCCGCGTCGCCGGCGCGGCAAAGACCCGTCCTCGGTAGAGCCGATTCCCTCCGCAGCTCGGAGGGAATCCGCCATTTCCAGATCGCGTCAACCCGGAAGTCCCTACTTGCACTTTTTGCGTGCTTTCAAACTGTTAGGTTGGCAGGAGCTGGGACCAAACAATGGGCGCTCACCCCATCACAGAGATTTGAAGTGACAACCTTCTGATCGGCAAGCCCAAGGCTCGGTGGTTTAACCCACAGCGCCACCCATGTCCCTCATGCAGCCCTGTTTAGGGAAGCTTTTAATGTTTGATGCATTACGCTATTTTAATATTTTATTGGAAGCCGCCCAGAGGGGCTGGGGAAGCCCAGCCAGATGGGTGGGGCAATAATAATAAATTATTATTATTATTATTTGAATGGGAGGCTCTGAAAACCTCCTCTGTTGCCACCAGACCTAGCCTGTGTGTTTGTGTTCTCTTCCCAGCGGCAGGCCATTCATGATGAGTCCAAAGAGCCAGATGATGTGGGCAGATTTACCTCCTTAGCCATGGAAAATGTGGGCCATCACTGTTACCTGGCCCCCCCTTTATTCCTTGGATACCTCTGGCGGTTATGTTAAAGCTCCTCCCTTTTTACTCCATGCAGGAAAAGCCTATGGTGCGGTAGGAAACAAACACACACATACATACATACATCGGCAAGCAAAATAGCAAGTGCTGGGTATCTTTGGCAATGAAGCGGCCTCAATTCTTCTGCTTCTTTTCACAAAAAACTGAACTCAAATAAGATGGTGATGGGGGTGGGGAGCACACACATGGAAGGATGCCCTCCACCTTACAGGGGTTAACTGGTATGAAAGAAATCACAGTGACTACATGGTGTTCTTTCTACCTGTCTTGCTTGGGTTGAAAATATCTCAGACCCCGGCAAATATAGCAGAAAGTCCCTGAAGGCAAATAGCAAAATGAAAATGTCAAATAGCATTTCACTTGGCCTTTAACATCAACCCTCCCAAAATTGGGGACGAATCATTGCCAGCTCTGGAGTTGGCATAGCAAATTTCCCTTTCGTTGTTCCCAATGGAATGCATGTGTTTGTGTGGAGGAAAGTTACCCCAAAACCCAGAAGAAGAAAAGACCACCATTCCACCTTCACTTCTGCCTTGCTGGGGAGAGTCTGGATGGATGCTGAATGTGAATGTTCATCTGCTTTCAGATTCCCTGCTTCCATCCTAAGCAGAGGCACTTGTCCGAGACAGGAGGAGCTCTGACTTTCTATGTGTAAATGGAGTTATTTTGGTTTATCTTTTTCAGGGCTTTCTGAGTGCCACTGGAAGTTGTTATTGGTTTTGTTTTTTTAAAAAAGTGGGAGAATTAATTAGATTTCAGTAATGTCACACTGATCTTACTTGGCATTAAAACACCAAGAAGAACTGACCGTTCCATCGTGTTTTATCCTGCTTCTACTATTATTATTTGGAGACTTGGTTCTCTGTAGCTGAGCTGGAAGAAGTTAACCATGCCCTTTAAGCATGGAGTTAGGAGTAGAAATGTGTGTGGAAATTGATAGATTCCTTGTTTCATATTAAAAACTAGATGGGACGTTTAGATGTCAGAATTCAAGAACTCAATGGGTGTTAATGCAGGTTTATCCAAGGAGCTCAGAGCAGGAAAAAGATCTCAACCAATTTGTTCCTCAAAGCAGCACTCTGAGGTCCGTTAGGCCAAGTGTGGGCAGACCTCAGATTTGCCAGTTTACGTTTCTTTAGTTTCTTTTCTTTATTTCATGTAGATTAGATTGCTATTTTAATTGTATTGTGAAAATTTCAGTAAAAAGAATTCCAAAAAGGAATAATAATAGTAAATAAATAATTTAAATAAATAAATATAATAATAATAATAATAATAATAATAATAATAATAATAATAATAATAATACCCCGCCCATCTGGCTGGGTTTTCCTAGCCACTCTGGGCGGCTTCCAGCAAATTATAAAAAATAATAAAATGTCAAACATTAAAAACTTCCTGATACAGAGCTGCCTCCAGATGTCTTCTAAAAGTTGTGTAGTTCTTTATCTCCTTGACCTCTGATGGGAGGGTGTTCCACAGGGAGGGTGCCACTGCCAAGAAGGCTCTCTGCCTGGTTCCCTGTAACTTCACTTCTTGCAGTGAGGGAACTGCTAGAATACCCTCGGAGGAGGACCTCAGTGTCCTGGTTGAATGATGGGGGTAGAGGTGCTCCTTCAGAGGGCCAGGGCCATTTAGGGCTTTAAAGGTCTGCAACAACACTTTGAATTGTGCTCAGAAATGTACTGGGAGCCAGTGAAGATCTTTTAGGACTGCTGTTATATGGTCCCGGCAGCTGCTCCTAGTCACCAGTCTAGCTGCCACACTTTGGATTAGTTGTAGTTTCTGAGTCACCTTCAAAGGTAGCGCATTGCAGTAGTCCAAGTGGGAGATAACTAGAGCATGCACCACTCTGGTGAGACAGTCTGCGGGCAGGTAGGGTCTCAGCCAGCATACCAAATGGAGCTGGTAGACAGCTGTCCTGGACACAGAATTGACCTGGTGCCTGACCATGCCAATCCCCAACATTGGGACTGCATAACATACTCTCACCCAACCAGATATTTCTCTAGAAACCATTGTTGCTCCAAGTGCTTGGTTGAGTTCAAAAGAAAAGATGGATAATCTCCAAATTACAGAATTTATCCATTATCAATTGTTTGCCACCAACGGAGCTGAGATGCGTTATCTCACTTGGGGAGGAGGTGGTTTATGTAGCATTCCAACATCTCATCTGAACCTCTGGCTGCAGTTAAATTGCCTGGTTGCATTGCAACAGTTTGCAAATGTTTGCCAATCCCATCAACGCCAAATGCAGAAATAACAGCTTGCCTTCTGCCTTCTGTGCCGGGAGCAGATGTCTGCTGTTAATCTGGGTTTCATTTCTAGTTGTGAAGGAGAGAAACCTTCCTGGATTGGTTTTGGTCTACGAAGAACAACTATGCTAGAGGTTCCTCAAATTTTGTTCTAGTGAGCACTGATTTACATGATGCTGTGGACAAGTGGAGGAGGACAGGAGGGTAGGATTAGTTTGCGGGAATTTCCTTTGATAATGCTACTAAGGAATCGGAGGTGGAGAGTTACCTTGCTTCCAGGCCAACCCTGTTCTCTGGAACTGTCTTTATTCACTCACCTTTTTGGAGTGTGCAGAGACCTCATCACAATTCAGTTGCAATCCAGTAGTCCTCCCTATTTTGCCAGATATATGATTTATGGATTTATGTCTGGCATGGCAAGGCACTACAGTGGTACCTTGGGTTACAGATGCTTCAGGTTACAGACTCTGCTAACCCAGAAATAGTACCTCGGGTTAAGAACTTTGCTTCAGGAAGAGACAAGAAATTGCGTGGTGGCGGTGTGGCAGCAGCGGGAGGCCCCATTAGCTAAAGTGGTTCCTCAGGTTAAGAACAGTTTCAGGTTAAAAACGGACCTCCAGAATGAATTAAGTTCTTAACCCGAGGTACCACTGTAAAGGTAAAGGGGGTAAAGGGACCCTTGACCGGTAGGTCCAGTCGTGGACGACTCTGGGGTTGCGGCGTTCATCTTGCTTTAAAGGCTGAGGGAGCCGGCATTTGTCTGCTTCCGCAGACGGTTTTTCTGGGTCATGTGACCAGCATGACTAAGCCGCTTCTGGCGAACCAGAGCAGTGCACGAAAACGCCGTTTACCTTCCTGCCGGAGTGGTACCTATTTATCTACTTGCACTTCAAACCGCTAGGTTGGCAGGAGCTGGGTCTGAGCAACGGGAGCTCACCCCGTCATGGGGATTCGAACCACCATCCTTCTGATCGGCAAGCCCTAGGCTCAGTGGTTTAGACCACAGTGCCACCCACGCAAGGCACCACTGAGGCTTTTAAGGGCTCATTTGCCTTTAGAAAACACTTCCTCTTTGCAAGTCCAGCCCATTTTATTGCTTCATATATTGTCCCAACATCTGCACTGTTCCTTGGAGTTTTGCCCCCTTGGTATTTAGCACTTGGGGGCTACTGAACCTCAGTGCCAACATGTGCACTGGCCTTGTTCCTGGCTGACTTTTGGAAGAACCCCAATGAGCATAGAAACATCCCCTTTGGGCTTTAAATGGCCCTTGCCTAACCACCAACTGCTGACCACTACTGAGGTAGGTCATTTGCCCTTCTCACTGTAGGCTAACTGCCCATAACGGTGGCTGCTCTATGCTTCAACTCTTTGCTGAGCACTCCACCTTATAACTCAACTATGAAGCACCGGGAAATGTATCCTGTTTCCTTATCGTGTGGGGCATCCCTGCACCATTTCTGCAAGCTGCTGGAGGCAGGCTGGTGCTACCGCAGAGAAGGATTGTGCTGGTGTGTGGAACTGTGGCGACAAAGCAACTCATCACTTTATCCACGTGGCCTCCAGGTTGTGGAATGCTCTCATCTCCAAGGTGCGAAGGGCTGGAGCTCAATGGTAGAGCATCTGCTTTGCATGAAGAAGGTCCCAGGTACTATTGCCAGCATCTCCAAGCAAGACTGTGAGAGATTCTCTGCCTGAGACCCTGGAGAACCACAGCCAGTTAGTGTAGGAAATGCTGAACTGGATGAACTATTGGTCTGACTTAGCATAAGGCAGATTGCTACGTTCCAGCATTGGGATGTGGCTTTTGGGTGCATGGATGTTCTCATGCTCCATTGCTGCATTCCCTGTTTTGCTGCTCTTGTTTTTGGTATCGGGTTTGTTTGTTTTGTTCTTTTGACACTGACAAGACCAGCAGTTTCACAACTGGAGGAAATAGCAGCCATGGGAGGACTAACATCCCAACTTTGCCAGAGTGTTAAAAACGGCATGTGTTGAAAGATCCCAGGTGACATCTAGAGTTACATGACTTCTATTTTTACATTGTGTGTGTGTGTGTGTATATATATAATAGTGATGCTGCAATGGCTGTGCCTTCTCAGACTTATAATTCCACTCCTGCAGAATCTGAGACCCAAAGGTAGCGATTTCACCAAATTGTACATGCATTGTAACTTGCTCCACGTGGGGCTGCCCTTGAAGCTGACCCAGAAACTCCAGCGGGTGCAGAATGATGCGGCGAGGCTCCTTGCCATGGGATCACATTCACCCAGTAAAGCACTGCACTGGCTCCCAGTGGAGTACAGGGTCAGGTTTAAGGTGCTGGTTTTGACCTTTAAAGCCCATGCGGCCTAGGACCCACGTACCTACGGGACCGCCTCTCCTGGTATGCCCCACGGAGGACCTTAAGGTCCACAAATGACAACATTTTGGAAGTCCTAGGTTGCAAGGTGGTTAGATTGGTCTCAAGATGGGGACCCTTTTTTCTATTGGGGTCTGCATGCTGGTGGTGGAGGAGGCCACAGCCAGCGGCGGGTGGGGCTGGAGACCAATGTAAGAGGGTCCCTCTAGCCCAGTATTGTCTACAATGACTAGCAATGGTGCTCCAGGCTTTCAGACATGATCCTCTCCAAACCCTACTTGGACATTCCAAGGGGTGAACCTGGGACTTTCTTCATTCATTCATTCCATAAATAGCAACACCCTAGAGGTCCCGGGCCCTAAGGAAGTCAGATTAGCCTCAACCAGAGCCAGGGCCTTCTCATCACTGGCTCCGGCCTGGTGGAACGCTCTGTCACAAGAGACTAGGGCCCTGAGGGACTTGACATCTTTCCACAGGGCCTGCAAGACAGAGCTGTTCCGCCTGGCCTTTGGTTTGGACTCAGTCTGACCCTTATGTTGCCCTCCCCTTATGGTCTTGATCTATCAGCTACTTTTAAAATGAGGCTGCATTTTAAGCCGTATTTTAAATTGGTCCCCCCCCATTATGATTTTACTGTGATTTTATTGGTGTTAGCTGCCCTGAGCCTGGCTCTGGCTGGGGAGGATGGGGTATAAATAAAATTTATTATTATTATTATTATTATTATTATTATTATTATTATTAGAGAGATAAGTGTCAAATGAGTGCATCAAGTTGTTGGCTTTTTGTTTCACAACAGATGTGAAGAATGGTAAGAATAAACTTACTACCGCCGGAGTTTGTTAGGGCCGGGAGAGTGCCAGGACCCTTCTCATACCTAACGCCCCCCATCCCCACTATGGGAGGCTGTATATCTTACAATACCAGTTGTTGGGGCACCCAGATGTTTAGGGAGAGGGCTGTGGGGCTCAGGTCCTGCTTGTGGGATCCACATGGACCTCTGGTTGAGAACAGGATGCTGGACTAGATTTGGCCTGACCCAGCAGCCTCCTCTTGTGTTGGATGTCAAACTCAGCCAAGAGCATAAGGTCAAACAGATTCCTCACTGGCCTTGCAGACAACTTCATTGTCCAGAAAGTGGGAGAAGCAACAAGAGGAACAGCCATTTTAGATCTGGTCCTAACCAATGTTGATGACCTGGTTAGTGGGGTAGAAGTGGAAGGATCATTAGGCGCGAGTGATCATGCTCTTCTGAAGTTTACTATACAGCGGAAAGGAGCAGCCAAGCATACTAGGACTCAATTTCTTGACTTTAAGAAAGCCGACTTCATAAAACTTAGGGAAGTGCTGGGTGAGATCCCATGGACAGCAATACTAAAAGGAAAGGGAGTTCATGATGGCTGGGAGTTTGTTAAGAGGGAGATAGTAAAAGCACAACGTCAGGCAATACCAATGAGACGGAAACATGGAAGGTGCCTAAAGAAGCCAGGGTGGCTATCTAAAGAACTTTTAACTGAGTTAAGATTAAAAAAGGATGTGTACAAAAAATGGAAAAGGGGGGAAACCACCAAAGAGGAATTCAAACAAATAGCCAGCACGTGTAGACACAAAGTCAGAAAAGCTAAAGCACAGAATGAACTCAGGCTTGCTAGAGAGGTTAAAAGCAACAAAAAAGGCTTCTATGGGTATGTTCGTAGCAAAAGGAAGAACAAAGAAACAGTGGGGTCACTCAGAGGAGAAGATGGTGAAATGCAAACAGGGGACACAGAAAGGGCTGAACTCCTCAATGCCTTCTTTGCCTCAGTCTTCTCCGATAAAGAAAACAATGCCCGACCTGAAGAATTTGGAGCAAATGATTCAGCAAAGGAAACACAGCCCAGAATAACTAAGGAGATAGTACAAGAATACTTGGCTAGTTTAGATGTATTCAAGTCTCCAGGGCCAGATGAACTGCATCCAAGAGTATTAAAAGAACTGGCAGATGTGATCTCAGAACCACTGGCAGTCATCTTTGAGAATTCCTGGAGAACAGGCGAAATCCCGGCAGACTGGAGGAGGGCAAATGTTGTCCCTATTTTCAAAAAGAGGAAAAGAGAGGACCCAAATAATTACCGCCCAGTCAGTCTGACATCAATAGCAGGGAAGATTCTGGAGCAGATCATTAAGCAAACAGTCTGTGAGCACCTAGAAAGGAATGCTGTGATCACCAATAGTCAGCATGGATTTCTGAAAAATAAGTCATGTCAGACTAACCTGATCTCGTTTTTTGACAGAATTACAAGCCTGGTAGATGAAGGGAATGCAGTGGATGTAGCCTACCTTGATTTCAGCAAGGCATTTGACAAGGTGCCCCATGATATTCTTGTAAAGAAGCTGGTAAAATGCGGTCTTGACTATGCTACCACTCAGTGGATTTGTAACTGGCTGACTGACCGAACCCAAAGGGTGCTCATCAATGGTTCCTCTTCATCCTGGAGAAGAGTGACTAGTGGGGTGCCACAGGGTTCTGTCTTGGGCCCGGTCTTATTCAACATCTTTATCAACGACTTGGATGATGGACTCAAGGGCACCCTGATCAAATTTGCAGATGACACCAAACTGGGAGGGGTGGCTAACACCCCAGAGGACAAGATCACACTTCAAAACGACCTTGACAGATTAGAGAACTGGGCAAAAACAAACAAGATGAATTTTAACAGGGAGAAATGTAAAGTATTGCACTTGGGCAAAAAAAATGAGAGGCACAAACACAAGATGGGTGACACCTGGCTTGAGAGCAGTACATGTGAAAAGGATCTAGGAGTCTTGGTTGACCACAAACTTGACATGAGCCAACAGTGTGACGCGGCAGCTAAAAAAGCCAATGCAATTCTGGGATGCATCAATAGGAGTATAGCATCTAGATCAAGGGAAGTAATAGTGCCACTGTATTCTGCTCTGGTCAGACCTCACCTGGAGTACTGTGTCCAGTTCTGGGCACCACAGTTCAAGAAGGACACTGACAAACTGGAACGTGTCCAGAGGAGGGCAACCAAAATGGTCAAAGGCCTGGAAACGATGCCTTATGAGGAACGGCTAAGGGAGCTGGGCATGTTTAACCTGGAGAAGAGGAGGTTAAGGGGTGATATGATAGCCATGTTCAAATATATAAAAGGATGTCACATAGAGGAGGGAGAAAGGTTGTTTTCTGCTGCTCCAGAGAAGCGGACATGGAGCAATGGATCCAAACTACAAGAAAGAAGATTCCACCTAAACATTAGGAAGAACTTCCTGACAGTAAGAGCTGTTTGACAGTGGAATTTGCTGCCAAGGAGTGTGGTGGAGTCTCCTACTTTGGAGGTCTTTAAGCAAAGGCTTGACAACCATATGTCAGGAGTGCTCTGATGGTGTTTCCTGCTTGGCAGGGGGTTGGACTCGATGGCCCTTCTGGTCTCTTCCAACTCTATGATTCTATGATTCTATGATTCTTGTAAGAAATAAAAATTCTCTGACTATTAAGTTTATGTGACCCAAGCTTCTGTCCACTTCCCAGTTACGATGGACTTGCTTATCTCTGTTTGAGGTCCTTGAAACTGGAGATGCCAGATACTGAATTTAAGATCTTCTGCCTTCAGAAGTTTTGCTCTGCCAGGGAGTTACAATCCCTGCCTTTAAACATGACATCTTACATCTTATTTTTTTAAAGTTTTTTTTTTTTTTAAAATCCAGTAACCATCACTGAATCAAATGAGCCTGAGACTGAATAAATAAGCAAGGACATAGCTGGTATGAAACATACATCTTAACTTTTTTTTGTCTTCATTCTGTGTGCTTTATTTTTTTTCATTTTTTTTTACACAAATGGAATGGATGCATTGAGTATTTACACTTAACAGGAGTGAATGCTGTCTAGTGTATTTGTAAACTCCAGTTCCAGTTCAGAGTAACGCCGCCACCCCACCCCCGCAACCCCACAAAATTACATCTGAGTTAAGAAACAATCCTGTCAAAGAGAAGGGTGTGAAAAGAAAAAGAAAAGAGAAGTGTCAAGAACAAAGCATACAGGCCATTTGCACTCTGGCATTCAGACGAGTCAAGTTCAGCATACAAAGTCACCCATTTAAAAGGAACCAAGAGAGAGCTGTTGTTACTTTTCCGGGATCCTGCAATGCCATTTGTTTCCAAAGTGATGTTCTGCAGGCAATATACCCTTTTGCCCTTCCTGTACAACACAGGAACATCGGAAGCTGTCTTATACCAGGCTGGGCTGTTAGTCCATCTAGTAAAGCAACTATCTACCTGAGCTATGATCCCTGCAGAAATAAGGCGTGGTCCCGATTTCCCCCTTGCGTTTCCTTACGGCTAGGACAAACATTACATTTTGCAACCAGGGGATGATTCCTTGAATAAGTCTTGTGGATATAAATATGTAGTAAATCACTGAGCTGAAATGAGGCATCCCTCTGACTTGTGAGGAAAAAAGACTGGGCCTTAGTTTTTTTAACCACGTTGTAGCTTTTAAACTGTTTGCCGGGATCCTTTGTGATTCCTCCGGAAATTTTCCAAGGTTGTCTCAAAAGATTTGTAGCCAGGAGAGTGTGTCGTTGCAGAACACAAGCACAGGTAGCCTAATGTATCTACAGTTGTTGTGTTGTATTACTTTTGAGGATGTCTTAGGGAGTTAGCCTTACCCAGCGTAGACCCACTGAAATTGACAATGACTAATTTA
Source organism: Podarcis bocagei (assembly GCF_964188305.1). NCBI lineage: Eukaryota > Metazoa > Chordata > Lepidosauria > Squamata > Lacertidae > Podarcis > Podarcis bocagei. The sequence continues at coordinate 96,242,833 of NC_138130.1, read as the reverse complement.
GGCCCATCAATTTCGGTGGATCTACTCAGCATGGTCCCTATAAAGTTGTCCCAGGAGTCAAAAGAGAGAACAGGCGTCCTTCTGTGCCCATTCAAAAAGAGGGTTCTACCCCGGAACTGGTGGACTTATTTGCCTCCCATTGGGATGAATGGGGAATAACCAAGAAAAATGGCGGAAGTCCACCTTCTACGCTTGCTTTCCCTCCTATCTTTATAGTTAAAAGGATTAGAGGTGCACTCGTTTAAAAAGGATGGCTGAATAGTCAAGGAGAGTCCCAGAATATCTAGGTGCAGAGCAGTTTCGCACTGGCCCCCATTGTGTCAATAGTCCTGTACCTCAACAGGAACATCAATAGGGATGGATGAACTTATTTGAGAGAGCTCCCTCCTCCTGCACTGATCTTAGTGGTTTCTAAATCCTAGGAATTCATTAAATATCTACACATTTCACTAGATACCCACTGAAAAATGATTTAGTGCAATGGTTCGGGAATCATGGAAAGCGCTTATTTTGACCAACAAAGCCCTGCAAGGCATGGGGTCCCAATGCATGCAGGGCTTCATTTCTCCATAGGAACCTGCTTAGACCTCGAGATTGGCACTTCTTGTCCTTCTCCATGTTTGAGTGAATCCTCAGAGTATGGTAACAGGCGAACGGGCCTTTTCTGTGGTAGTCTCCCTCTTGTGGAATGATCCCACCACCTGGGAAGCTTGCCCTAGCACTGGCATTTTACTTTTTTTCCAGCTCCAGGCAAATATGTATTTATTTGCCCAGACGCTTTGGACAATTTTAACGGTCTGGCTTTCTGGAGTTATTTGCTGGTGTCCCTTTCTGTGTTGGTTTGGGGTTTTGTTTTTAGGCGAGTCTCAATCAAAACTTGGAGTATTCCTTGGCATCGTCTTAACGAATATATTGTTATCAGCTGCTTTTTAGCATTTGAGCTTTTCCTTAGGTAGCTTTCGGAAGTCCTTCAGCTCTGGGGGGAGGGAGGAGGGACAATGAACAAATCTAAATAAGTAAACTAATGTGTGGAAGAGTTTAGGGGCTGCATGTGGTGCACTCTCTGTGTACGCGTGGCAGTAGTCAGGCCTGAAGCAACCCATATGAACTCAAAGTAGGTCGCAGTGTCCTCTGCAATGTGTTGGGAATGGAGTGGGCAACCTTTTGATCTTCCAGATGTTGCTGGACCACAACTCCCATCATCCTTGACCATGGGGATGATGCAAGCCCAACACCATCACAGGCCACAGGTTTCCTACCACTGTGTTGGTGACAGATGGATTGGGATGCTGCAGTTGGCTTTTATGCTTTACAAACTGCCTAGAAGCCACCATAGAAGCATTTTGTTGTTGTTGGCATCCATCTGTCTTGAGAGACAATGAAGTGTGCCTTTAGGGGTGAAAAACTACTGTGTTAGCTACATCAAAGTGACCTTCCCGGGGTACAAGTCTGGGCAGTGTTAATAATAATAATAATAATAATAATAATAATAATAATAATAATAATAATAATAATAATAATAATAATAATAATTTTATTTGTACCTCGCCCATCTGGCTGGGCTTTCCCAGCCACTCTGGGCGGCTTCCAACAAAGATTAAAAATACATTAAAATGTCACAAATTAAAAACTTCCCTGAACAGACAGCCTTCAGATGTCTTCTAAATGTCAGGTGGTAGTTTATCTCTTTGACAACTGATGGGAGGGCGTTCTACAGGGCGGGTGCCACTACTGAGAAGGCCCTCTGTCTGGTTCCCTGTAGCTTTGCTTCTTGCAGTGAGGGAACAACCAGAAGGCCCTCAGCGTTGGACCTCAGTGTCCGGGCAGAAAGATGGGGGTGGAGACGCTCCTTCAGGTATCCTGGGCCGAGGCCGTATAGAGGTCCTGGACTGCCCAGAGGACAAGGCGGAGGAGGAGGAGAAGAGGCTAATGCAGAAAGGATTTCTTTAATACAGATTGTTTAAGAAGCCAACGTGATAAAGCAGGGGTACCTAATGTGGTACCCTCCACATCTTGTTAGATTACAACTCCCATGAGCTGCAGCCAGTGTGACCAAATGTCAGGGAATGATGGGAACTGTAGTCCAGCCACATCTGTAGGGTACCCCAGGGCAAAAGCATCCCCAAATACCCATCTTTCTTTTAAAGCTCCCACATATTAGTTAAGACGATTTGTCCACCCAGCCCAGTATTTTCTACTCTGAGTGCCTCTCCAGTGTCTCAAACAGAGACACCTGCTACCAGATTCCTTTATGTAGAGATGCCAGGGACTGAATCGAGGACCTTCTGTATGCAAAACCATGTGGTCTTTCACTGAGCTATGGTTGCCTCCCAGAGAATGTCCAACAGCAGGCATGGATATTCTGCAATCTCCCAGGACAGCTCGTTCCAACTGTGAGCCAGATTTCGTAGCCGTTATTGTTTATATTTATTTAAATTACAGGGTTGAAGTTGCTTCAGGTTGAGCACTTTCGGGTTGCACTCCACGGCGACACAGAAGTAATGTAACACGTTACTTCCGGGTTTTGCCGCTCACGCAATGCGCAGATGGTCAAAATGATGTCACGTGCATGCGCGGAAGTGGCGAATCACAACCCGCGCACGCACAGGCGCGGGTTGCGTTTGCTTCAGGATGTGAACTGGGCTCCAGAATGGATCCCATTCGTATCCAGAGGTACCACTGTAAATGCATTTCAATAGAATATTTTGCATTTACGCTTAAACTATTGTTGCTTGCTCGGCAGCTTCAGGAGGGGACAGGATCTCAAATCGTTTTACAGCACTGCCTTTGCACAAGTTGCAGCCCGTGATCCCTTTTAACATATTTGTATCCACAGGAATGACCCCGAAAGCCAGCTTCTGGTGGCAAAATGTCAGATTTGACCTGCCTCTTAGTATGATGTCCCCCTTGAGTATAGCATTTATATTTGTGAAACCTTTTCAGCTTTCACCCACCCCACAAAGCAATCAAAATGCAATTCCAAAGACAGCAATTGTTCTTTTTGCTCTCTCCCACCATCTCATGCCTGTATTTCACCTACCGTTCCTGACTTCCCAACAAGGATTATGAGGCTGTTGTTTGAGATCAGAAAGGAAACAGAACCTCTATTATGTGGTTGTTTCAATTATGAAAATTCCTTGTGTGTCCCACATGGTAGTGGAAGGACGCCCATTGACTACAGTCCCCACCTAAAGAGGTCATGGACAAAACAGGGATGTTTCTTCATATGGGAAGGAGGGTGGTAGAGAAGAGTGAGTGAGAGGAGAAGACAGATATTTTCTGAGAGGGACTCATGGTTTAAGTAGGAACTGAAGGTGAAAGGAAGCGGATGCAATCGTGATGCTGTGACTAAGTCACTCTATGCCTTCTCTCCGTAACCTGGTTCCCTCTAGATGTTTTGCACTGCAGCTCCTGAGGGGGAGGGGTATCAGGGGTGCCAACTGGAATAAAATATTGGGGGGCAGGTAAGCCCCATCCTGCATAACTGAGCACAAGACATGGTCTGCGCACACCATTTGAATGTCCATCAACTTTGGGGGACCCCTGTCCCCCTCAAATATTTTATTGGGGTGCCAAAGGGGCCTAGACCCCTAGGAATTGGCTCCTATGATGGGGGCTGTAGTCTAGAAAGAAACATCTGGAGAGCACTAGATTAGGGAAGGCTGCCCTACGCCATGTCACCTTGCTTAGAAAGTACCCTTTTTACTTCTAGGTAAAACAAGCAAACTAGCAGATATAGCTTAGTTAGATTACCCCATATGACTCTGCCTGAATTTTGAGGTCATCACCAGAGACCTCAAATTCGGTGCAGGTCCTTGTCAGTTGTGGCACCAATGTTACGGAACGCCCTCCCAAGGTAGGGCTACCCAGCTCTATGTCTGCTTGCTTTTCATCTTCCTTCCAGTGTGCTTCTATGATGACTTTGCCCTGTTATTTCATGGTGCCCCCTCTCAATCCCATGTGCAGAAGCTGACTGACTTATCTGGCAGCCGAGTAGTGCTTCAACACTGGTGACAGGATAGCATCTTCCACAATACCTGAGGCAGCAGGCTGGATGGAGTGGCCCAGGAAAGGCCACGTGACAACAGAGGGGAATGTCTGAAAACTCAGGAGGAATAGTTGAGGGCTGCTACTACCTCGCTCTGCCTAATGGTAGGGCTAGCTCACTTGACGTTCTTGTATGGCGTTGTATATTTTAAATGTGTGATCCACATTGCATGCTTTCCTTTGAATGCATGAGTGAGATAAAAGTGGTTTTTCGAGGGGAGGGGGTAATGAAAACCTGTGCCAAAGGTTCATCCCAGTTACAAAGCAGGTTACTGCTTCAGGAGCTGTCAAGACAGGAAGGATCCTGTATACCTGAAGGAGCATCTCCACTTCCCTCGTTCAGCTCCAAAGGCCTCCTGGTGGTTCTCTCATTGTGAGAAGCGAGGTTACAGGGAACCAGGCAGAGGGCCTTCTTGGTAGTCATGTCCACCCTGTGAAATGCCTTCCTGTCAGATGTCAAACAGTTAATCAACTATCTGACTTTTAGAAGACATCTGAAGGCAGCCCTTTACAGAGTAAAGAGTCTCATTGTCATCATTTTTTGCTCTTCTACTTTGAACCAAGAAGGTTCCCCAAACACTCATATCTATTCCCCCCCCCAAGTGAATTTTTAAAACAGAAGTGGGGGTTGGTGTCTTTTTAAAACCTGGTCATTCTTACTTGAGTAGCTTTTAAATACTATGCAAATATTTGCTTCTCCTGATGCGGCGTTACCTCTGAAAGAAAACCTGCACCATCCGTTTTGCGAGAAAGCTGTTCAAAGTTTGTGAAGTTTGCTCTTGCTAAGCTCCATTAATTCCCCACTAAAAAGCAAAAAAAGGCAGTGCCACCAAAACATACAGATAAACCGAGGAATAAATACAAATGGCTCCATCTGAGATAATTTTACATGTGTAGCAGAATGGTTTTTGGACAGAGAGAAGAAACAACCAAACGAAAATTGTCGGCATGCTGCGGACACGAAGCCATGGTGATTATTATTTTTTTTGGTTCAACCCGGACTGCCGACGGTGCTACAGATTGTGCCAGAAGAAGATAAGAAATAGCACCAGGGAAATGATCTGGCACATTCCCCTAAAGGAGTCAGTATTTGCCATTCCTCCAACCCCCTTCCTCAGATCCTGGGCAGAAAGCATTCCCTCTGGAAAGCGAAGTGCGGCTTGTGGCAGACATTGGCACCGGCAGCATCCGAGAGGCCTAAGCTCAGTCTCAGGTCATAGGAACATGGGAAGCTGCCTAATATTGAGTCAGATCATTGGTCCAGCTTGCTCAGTATTGTCTACACGGACTGGCAGAGGCCCTCCAGGGTTCCAGGCAGAAGCGTTCCTCCATTGTACTTGGAGATGGCGGGATTGAACCCGGGACCTTCTGCATGCAAAGCACATTTTCTACCACTGAGCTAGGGACCTTCACCATGGACTCCCTTCCATCAGCAGCATGCTCATGCTGCCTCTTGTGGCAACTGCCACCCTATGTTATCTTTAGGGCGTTGAAAGGGCTCTTGGCTACTTGCTTTGGCTCGGCAAAACCCCATATTTAAATTGAGGAGGTGGGGAAATGGCAGGCCACAAAGGTTCACAAGTTTTGTAGGACTTAGGGGGGGAAACCCCCAAAACATTTATCCTGATGCATTTTGCCCTCTTTATAGGATGTAATTTGATGTTGCGGGGAAAAAAGGAAGGGAAGGAACTCAAGGTGCTACAAAATGACATTTATTATGAATGGAGCTTTTTTAATGTAAAAAAAGAATCCTTTAATAAAGGGCATGTTTTTAAGCAACAATTCCAACACAGCAGGGATAGTGTGCTAACTCTACCGCCCGTGGGAAAGGAATTTTTCTGGAACCCATTGGGCTTACAAGAAATGCTATTTTGTAGCACCTCCTTGCTTTTTTTCTTTTGGCCTATGTGTTAGCTTGGGCAACACCTCACCCGGATCCAGCCCATGCATGTGGAGGGTTTGCTAGAACACCCTTGCGCTACCCATGCACCCGGCCCTCTGATGTTCTTGGGCATTCATACGGGGCCATAATTTTTCGATATGGCCAATGAGTGTAAAAACCCTAACGTGCACAGACCTACATTGCACAGTTGGTTACCAGATTGAATTCAGGAAATTGACTTGTGAGAGTTTGACCTACACGTTGTAGTCTGTTCTTGAACTTTAAGGTCCCATATAGATGCCAAGAGACACTGGAGGTACGGCTGTAAAGCTGAGTGAGTGGAGATATGAGTCAGACTGGCTATCATCTGTTCCAGCCCTCAACAGATAATAAAAAGTGAAGTCTTGTTGTCTCAATCATTCCCTCAAGGGTGATTTTGTGGTTAGCTACTTTTTCTTCTCTACTTGTCCATACTCTCGACCACTTTATGGTGTAGAGGAGCTGAGGTTTTGCCAGGAGGTGCTGATGGAATGATTGAGGTGTAGGCCACATTCCCATCAAACGTTTAAATCACCCCAGAGCATCCTGGGAAGTGTAGTTTGTTAAGGGGGCTGAGAGTCATTAGGAGACCTCCTGTTCCCCTCATAGAGCTACAATTCGATTGCTAAAACACTTTGTGAATTGTAGCTCTGGGAGAGGAACATGGATCTCCTAACAACTGTAACAGACTACAGCTCCCAGAATTCTTTGGGGGAAGCCATGCTGTTGGTGTCATGTGACTTTCAATGCATGGTGCGAATGCGGCTGTAAAAGGAGCACAAAGTTTGTAAGTTATCGAGACATGAAACAAATGGAAATGCAAATCCTAAAAGAGAGCCAGCCTTCTTTTGCCGCTTCTCTTGATGATTTTTCTCCCTTCCTCTCTTTCTTTCCTTTTTTTTGCTTAAAAAAAGTGCAGTGGCAACTCTAAGCTGGAAGCACACAAACACGCACACACATACGCACACACACACACACACACACAAACACACGGAAACGGGAAAAAAAGTTACTACAGTAACCAAGGACTGATGGGAAATTGATTGTAGTCAGCCACAGTGGTACTGCCAAACTGGAAAGCACAGCACATGACATAACAGAACAGAACATTTATCAGTAGGATAGTTCTCTTATAAGGTTACATGCTTAACTGAGAAACAAAACAGAACAAACAGAAAGACTGATGGGAGTGGTGAAAAAACAGAACTGGAAATCAGACAGAAAGATTTTCGTCAGGTCCTTGAGGAGGTTTTCTAGACCTCTAGACCTGAGACAACATTTTGCTGATATAAAAAAATGAACAATTGTTCCTAAGGATTTGGACTTCTCTGGATTTCTGCAGAATGATCTCCAAATATCACTAATTTTCTTTTTTTCCCCCTTTTAAGGAAAAACCTCCAAGTTTCTAGCCCTTTTGATTTGGAAAATATTTTGATTGATTTTTCTTTTTTTGCAAGTCTGGAGCTGGCTGGACAGAAGCAAACAGCGCTAAGAGGCGAACACATTTTCTTGTGTCCGTCTTAAGTCGGATGTTAAGGAAAGTTTAGCTGGGCCAAGTGTGGCCAAGTGAACACCAAGTCACATGATGAAGGCAAAATGAATTTCGAGTCCTTCACCACGTAGCCTTGGGCAATTCTATTGACTCCTTGTCTTGCTTGCCCCACCTTCCCCACACTTTGAAATGGGGAAGATCAATAATGACCCATCTGAGAAGGAGATTGTGAGTACAAGCAAGTCAGAGGTGATAACATTGCACCTCGTGTCTTAGAAAATGCTACATTAGAGATCAGTGACAACCTTGGCCTATAGAATTTCTCACGAGCCCTCACTTTTTCTTATTTGTATTTCCAGCTAATTCCATCTCCCCAGGCATGCAATTCCATGCACCTATCGGTGCTCCAGTGAACAAATGGTGCTCCTCTACCCAAAAGAGTATCCTCAGAACTGCCCCATCGATTGGAGGAGCCATAGAGGTCTCTATCAGGAGCTTACATTCCAATCCAGGAGAAATTAGGTACTGTAGTCAGTGGGATTTAAGTGCACAGTGAATCATTCAAACCCCTGTGACAATGTGTCTCTTCTGGATTGCATCATTAGACGAGAATGTTTAAAACAGGAGCTCATGGTTGAGATTTTAGGTGGAGGAATTGAGATGTTAGTTCTTAAAACCTATGTACAAACTGAAGCATACAATAACGATGCCAAAGAAAAGTCATGTAAAATGATGGACTCCTGCAAACGGATACGCAGGAGCTGTTTTTAATCCCCGCCCATGCTGAAAAACAAGCCAGCAACAAAGATCACCTGGTCTTGAAAGCAAAGTGGCAACAGAAGATACGGTAATTTCCCATTCTTCCTGCTGTGCTAAATAATCCAAACAGCTGCTTGCTAGTACCCAAACGCCAGCCACGTATGGGAGATTCAGGCTGCAAACCTTTACTCACCTGGGAGTAAGCCTCATTGAACTCAACAGGGCTATCTTCTGGTAGGCATGGACAGGGTTGCACTGTCAGTGCTCTGTGCATGCACATCCGTGACACACTATAGCTGGCTCTTCTTACTCTCCTGCGATTAGAAAACATAGTTTCTAGGTAGCTTCCAGACATGGAATGCTCCACTTGCAACATTACCCCAAGTATTGTGGGCCTTGAAACAAACACTTTATCAGTGGTTTGCCAACAAAAATAAAAATAAAAACACACCATTGCTGCTGCTGCTTTTTTTTTTTTTTTTTGCAATTTCTCTATCAACAGTTCCCAAGGGAAGAGGTTGGAAGAGAGCTTACAATGGTGACTGTCTTAATTAATTATTTTCAAAGCAAAACAGAAGTTGCATTGAGGCCACTGACATTTTGAGTGGGTTATTTTGTGTGTGTGTGTTTGTGTGTGGGGGGGGGGAATGGGGCTTCACATGCAGGCAAGATTTTTGCAGTGCCCACATGGTGTCATTGGCACAACAATGCTATCCCATAATTCCTCCCACTTTTATCCACGTGTACCTTTTCTGGGAGAAACTGAGTAACTCAAAACCCCAAGAACTAAAATTCTCTTTCCAGTAACCTGTTTCTGATATCTCAGCAGCCATTTACAATACTAACACACATCTGGCTGCACCCTTTATTTCTGGGGCAGAAATCCATTTTAATTCTGAAATCTGTTTTATCTTGTTCTAAGTGCCTCTTTGAGAGTGCAGCAGCGACTAGGAATTTTATCAGCTAGAATAAAAAGGGAGGAGAACACAACACCTTCAAGTTAGGAAAGTAAAAAAATAACACCTAGAACTTAAGAAATAAGATTATGAGGAAATCTCCTGGGGAAAATAATGGCATAGTGCAACTTGAAACCACCCCCCCGACCTTTGCATTTTATACAGCCAGCCAAGGGTGAAAAATAGTTCACCTTTCAATTACTTAATCTTTACAAAATATCTCACAAAATATTTTGTCACCTATAGAAATTAGCGCCTATACATCAATATAGATTTCTTTAAATAAATTATTCCATCTGTTAAGTGCCTTCTGTCTTTATATAAATGATAATATAGACAATCAAAATAAAATGTAAAGCTTTTCCCAATTGTATCCCTCACTGTCAAGTTTAAGTACCCTGAACCCCCAAAGTTTTTTGTTTTTTTTTCAAATGTGTGAGTGTTCTGATGTGGAATGAAATTTGTTGCCTGGACCCTCAATAGCATTACAAACCTGTTGAAATTGTGGGTCTGAAGTGGTCAGGGGAAAATAATACTCCCGATTGGTTTCAGAAAAAAACCCCCAAAAACCTGATGTGCATAGTTATACGAAAGTTGAGGTGTAGCAAATACAAATGCGCTATGACCAAAACGAAAAAACAACCAGCCCACCCCAGCAGAAGTCCCTGATCCAACATCCAGAACAAGCTATTCAAGGTCTTTCCAGAGTTTGGTGGACGATGGATCAGGTCCTATAGGATATTCTCCTGCAAGGCGCAGGGCACTCGGCTCCTCGTCCTGTTTAAATACAAGCTTCATCCATGTCCGCTTCAAGCGTCCGCCTTACCCATCGGAGTCAGAGCGATGCTCCTTGCAGGATCGAGCTGTAATATTGAGGTCCAAGGCCTGGGAACGTCTTCTCCAAAGCCATCAATGAACACATTGAGGTGAGCCAAGAATACAGATTGGGGTGGAGGCAGCACTGCTGGCCAGCTTTCTCGGACAGCGGCTCTTCCGCGTCAGAAGTCCATCTCTGCCCAGTGGTGCAACGAGCACACGGCTAGCAGTTTCCTTTTTTTTCTTGTTAATATGGCAAAAGTCTCTCTCTCTTATTTTTGTAAAGGTTTTCTTCTTTTCTCTACCCTTTATGACCAAATCAATGTCCTTCATGGCTTCGAACACTTTGTGTTGTACATTCAGAAAAAAATTCACATTGACTGCAAGAAACGTAAAAGTAACTTTCCCCTCCGCCCCCCCGGGAAAAAAAAATCACACCCCAAAAAAGCTTCCAAATAAGATAGGCTTAAGTTTTCTTCTAAATGCTCTTCCATTGTGATCAGAGGTGAATTGGCGAACTTATAGCTTCTCCTTGGAAGGAATCCAGATGAAAGGCCCAGATTGTTCTTCAATTACGAGTTTGCATTGGTTATAAATATCTTCTAAGGTTTCTCCTTGGACAATAGCTGCAGGGGAAAAAAAGTTCTTAACAGTCACATTGGTAAATATTCTGGGTAGGTGGTTAGAGTCTCCACTTTTGCATTTCCCCAAAAGATGGAATGCATCATCCAAAAAAAGGTTGAAAGATTTTGCCTATGCTAATTTATAAGGTTAAATGCATATTTAGAAATATTTACTATGATGTCCATAAGGGAATGTGGCTCTTCCTTGAGCTGAGGGGGAAAAAAGGGTTCTCTAGCCACAGGAAACCTTCCCAAGCAACGCATACCTGTAAAATATTCTCCAAATTCTTGTTCTAATTTCATTGCTCGGTCGTACGTCTTCTTGGCTTGCTCTTCTGTGAAACGTTTATTCATTTCCCTAGAGACACATTGGAGGTAAGGAAGATCCGTCACCATTTCATTAGTCGTTTGCCGCAGCCAAAATAAGCCCCAACAAGTTATCTTAAAAATAAATAACTAAAGTGCCCCTTTTTTATTCAGAGTGTGGGTGGGGTAGAGTAAATCCTCAAGCCTTCATACAGGCCATGTTGTTAGAGGCTCTGGAACTAAGGCAAAAAGAGTGGCGTCTGAAAAACAGAACTCTCCTATAAACTATTAATGTCGTAGGAGCACTAAAATATGTTCATATTAAAAGAGCTTAGTGTAAGGTTAGGCAACATGCTGCCTGCCAGATGTTGTTGGACTCCAACTGCCAGATGTTGTTGGACTCCGTTAACTGCAGCGAAAATGGGAGCTGAGTTTCAATGGCATATGGAGGGCACCATGTTGGCTATCGCTGCAGTAATGATACACCTCAGAAGCAGGTCTCTCTCATTATGCTGCTTAGTCAAAATGAGGACAGACGATATTTTCCATGGCAACACAGCCAGGGCTCAATTTGTCGGAGAGTTCATTTCCCAAACTCATTTCCAATTGGAACATGGACAACAAAAGCTCCCAGCCTGTGGAAACTGCTTTCCCTTCACTACTGTGAATGACCGTCGCACTCTGCTTCCACACATCTGTGACTGGCATGCAGGGCTTCCAGGATGGAGGATATAGATTCCCTTCCAAGCGCCGGTTAATTTTAGGAAATCGGCTGCGGCATGTGGATAAGCAAAGCAGAGAGACATGAAACCATAATCCGAAACTCTGGATGAAACCAGAGACGCATGCCAAAACGAACTGCACAGCGTAAGCCACGTGCGAAGCATGCTGAAAATTACGTGCATGGCGATGCATAAGGAATTGGCTAAGAAGTACATGACAACACACATTTGTTACAGTTGACCTAGCTCTTGGGAAGAAGAATCTGCCTGCTGACTGAATTGGGCATGCACCAAATGTGTCTATGCTAAGGAAGGAGAAAGCTACTCAAAAAATAGTATTTTGTGTGCTCCTGTTCCAGCAACTAAGGGGGGCATTCCTATGGCGAGATCCACCAGGATGAACAGCTTAGGGTGCAGGGGATCTGGTTTGGCTGACTGATTCCTGGCTCAGCTGGGCTCAGCTAGCATTAAGAACCCAACCCCAGACCTACATTGGCTCCCAGTACGTTTCCGAGCACAATTCAAAGTGTTGGTGCTGACCTTTAAAGCCCTAAATAGCCTTGGTCCAGTATATCTGAAGGAGTGTCTCCACCCCCATCGTTCTACCCGGACACTGAGGTCCAGCTCCGAGGGCCTTCTGGCGGTTCCCTCATTGCGAGAAGTGAGGTTACAGGGAACCAGGCAGAGGGCCTTCTTGGTAGTGGCGCCCGCCCTGTAGAATGCCCTCCCACCAGATGTCAAAGACAACAGCAACTACCAGACTTATAGAAGACATCTGAAGGCAGCCCTGTTTAGGGAAGCTTTTAATGTTTGACGTATTACAGTATTTTAATATTTTTTTGGAAGTGGCCAGAGTGGCTGGGGAAGCCCAGCCAGATGGGCGGGGTATAAATAATAAATTATTATTATTATTATTATTATTATTATTATTATTATTATTATTAGATCAGCCAAAGATATGCCCGTTTAACTTGCTCCTCCTGGCTCAGCTGGGGCTCAGTCAGCGGAGCCAAAGCTGGATGAGCTGTAAAGGTAAAGCTAAAGGGACCCCTGACCGGTCCAGTCGCGGACGACTCTGGGGTTGCTGTAAATCCCCCAAAGGAGTGTTATGGTAAAATGGCACAGCAGGATTTGCAGCAGGCCCCATGCTGGAGTGTGGGCCTTGGCTCATGCCTGACGATGGTGATGTCTGAAAGCAGCTCTGTAATGCATGTATCATCTAAGTTAGGCTCTGATAAACAGTGGAGACAGTGACTTGTGTATCTCTCTCATGGGGAGATGCAAATAACAACCGCAGCAACAACAATTTCATTATTTTTATGCCGCCCATCTGTCTGGTTTGCCCCAGCCACTCTTGGTGGCTTCCAGTATAATAGAAAGACACCATAAAACATCAAAAGCTAAAAGCTCCCATATCCAGGGGTGCCTTCAGATGTCTTCTAAAAGTCAGATAGTTGTTTAGTTCCTTGACATCTGATGGGAGGGCGTTCCACAGGGCAGGTGCCACTACCGAGAAGGCCCTCTGCCTGGTTCCCTGTAACTCACAGTGGCTTCTCACAGTGAGGGAACTGCCAGAAGGCCCTCAGAGCTGAACAATGGGGGTGGAAACGCTCCTTCATGTATACTGGGCCGAGGCCATTTAGAGCTTTAAAGGTCAGCACCAACACTTTGAATTGTGCCCGGAAATGTGCTGGGAGCCAGTGTAGATCCTTTAGGACTGGTGTTATATGGTCCCGGCAGCCACTCCTAGTCACCAGCCTGGCAGATGCGTTCTGGATTAGTTGTAGTTTCCAAGTCACCTTCAAAAGTAGCCTCACGTAGAGCGCGTTGCAGTAGTCCAAGCAGGAGATAACCAGAGCATGTACTACTCTGGCGCGACAGTGTGTAGGCAGGTAGGGCCTCAGCCGACGTATCAGATGGAGCTCGCAGACAGCCACCCTGGACACAGAATGGACCTGTGCCTCCATGGACAGCTGTGAGTCTAGAATGACTCCTTTAGGGGCACATTTACTCCATTCAGGATCAAGAAATCCCCCATGCCTGCCTGTCTCCTGTCCTCCTGAAACAGTACTTCTGTCTTGAATGATATACACCAATGGAAGAAGTGCAACTCATCCTTCCTGCATTTGAACATAGCCAGCAATGCCCAAAGGCAGCTGCACACCAGGAAAGCATGCATCCCATGTTATGCAATGTTCCAAATCCTGGAAATGGCAGGGAGCAGAATTCTGGGTGGCATGGAATGTTCCTACTCTCATTGAGACAAGTACTCACATCAACGGCTCCCAGGATTTAGGCTTAATGAAGATCGCAATGGGGTACAGCTGCGCAGCTTGTAGTCGCTTGATGGCGTTTCCTGATACATCGAGTATACAGTGTTTGCCCTGTTGGGAGCAGGTGAAGATCTGGTTAACTCTTGCAATGATTTCAGCCAATAAGAAAGCGCCTTGCCCTCTCACATAGGTCTCAGTCTCAGTTTTATTGCGCATAGCCAAAGGCTGCCGCAATGTACACAGAAGCGTTCGACAATTAAAAGAAAATATGCTGGATTAATACTAAAAACTTAAAACATTTATATTATCAAGACATTACCTACTCTAAACAGAGCTATAAAAGTACCTTAATATACAGGTTAAGACATCAAACAATAAAATTTGTAGGCTAAAATTGTCACATGGCCACTAATATTATTAAAAAATAATGTTAATTAATACAGTGTGCAATTATATTTGGAGTTTGGTGATAAAGATAGAATATAACTTGATGTAGTTAGGGTCAAATAAATTCATCTCCTTTACAATTGGTGGCTACCAGAGGTGGTTCACCAGACAGGGTCTTCTTCGTTGCAGTGGAGCTAACACTGGGAGGCCTGTCTGATGGCGTTGTGGCATTTTGGAGACCTCATCTGCCCACACCAATATTCCCTTGCCTATCTGCCGCAACCTTTGCTACGGGAACAAACTTACCCTTTCTGCCACAAATCTGACAGATTGCACGCTAGTCCCATAAAGATTATCGTTATATTGTCCGGCCTCTATGAATTTGTGCTCTTGGATGTCCTTTTCCATTTGTTCTCTGGAGATGACAAAATGATAATCTCTACCATCCACTTCATAATCGCGCTTTGGCCGAGTTGTATCTAGGGGCGGGGGGTAGAGAGAGAAGATGGAAAACAAAGAAGGATAAAGCTTTCTGTAAGTGCACCAAGACAAAAATGAAATTTGCCAACCCAAAGATACGTCTACATCTTGATTCTCCTCTTCAGATATCAAGGAACACACACCCATTTCATCACCAGTTTCATGCAGCAACAACAACAGTATCTCATTTATCTATCATCTATCTATCTATCTATCTATCTATCTATCTATCTATCTATCTGCCCATCTGGGTTAGCTCAGTTGGTAGAGCATGAGTTTCTTAATCTCAGGGTCGTGGGTTCAAATCTCACCTTGGGCAAAAGAGTCCTGCATTCCAGGGGGTTGGACTAGATGACCCTTGTGGTCCCTTCCAACTCTACAATTCTATGATTCTATCTACATATCTCTATGCTGTAACAGCTCTGACTCCTAGTAAATTAGCAAAATCTGTAAGACAAGTTCAAATATCTGTTGGAAGTGTAAAAGAAGAAGGTGGCACCTTTCATCATATGTGGCGGTCTTGTAAGGTAATCAAAGCATTATGGGAAATGATATATAATGAGAGAAAAAATGTTTAAATTAACTTTTATAAACAAAACCAGAGGCTTTTTTTATTAGGAACTGTAGATGCCAATATTCCAAAGGAGCAAAAAAGACTTATGTACGTGACGACAGCCACATGGATGCTATTAGCCCAGAGATGGAAAGAAGATGGAAAGAAGGTAGCAGAAGAAATAAGAAGTGTACTGTCACAGCTTCAAGTCAGAATTAGTATGTTGGAGAAGCAAACATGGAGGCGAAGTCTATCCATGGCTACTAGCCACAGAAATATCTGCCTGAATGTAGCCAAAAGAGTAAGAGTCACACCAGCAATTCCTTGGTGTCAGGAAAGGATATTTAGGTATGCAACAACTGCAGCCCATGTTTTGTTAGCCCCAAAATGGAAAGTGAGCGAGGTCCCAACTAAAGAGGACTGGCAATTTAAGTGGACAGAATATGCAAAACTTGCAGATTTAACATACACAATAAGAGAGCAAGAGGAACATATATTTAAAGAAGAGTGGGAAACATCTATTGAATACATGGGAAATAACGGTATACAGCTGAAAATGCTGGCTGCATTAAGATAAATTCAACAAATAATTCTTGATGGATGTTAAGGTGGAAAACTGATTTGAATGGTTATAGTATAAGGTTGCCAGATGTCCCCGTTTCCCGGGGACAGTCCCTGGATTTACAGCTTTCTCAGGACAATAAGTGTCCCCAGATTCATTGAAAAAAATCTGGTAACTTATTGTAGTAAAATATGCAGGGATGTATGATATGTAAAATGAACCATGGAAGGAGAAGAAGAGAAGTCATTGGATACTTTAAAGTTTGTAAAATGTTTATTTTGAAATGTAAAATTGAAAACTTAATAAAAATGATTATTATGAAAAAAGAGTCACATCAGCTCCTGTTTTGCCTCTGTCCCCACATACCTATGACATATGCCCCCTGGAAGGTTACCCATGCAGGAATGAGGTTTCTGAAACGGAAAAAGGCCCCTGCCCCAACATTAAACAGAGAAAAATGGGAGAAGAGGTCTCAGAAAATATAATACTTACGTGGTACACAGGAGCCAAATTTGTCAGGAAATTCAGATATCAAATCATCATTGATTCGATCTTTCATTGGGCCAAGGATAATAACTGGTCTGGTGTAATTAACTGAAATGCAGAAAGAAAAGGAACATCTTGATGATGGAAACTTTAAAGCAAATTGCGATGGCAAGTCAACAGCTCATGTTTACCTGTTGGTAGAAATGAATTGGACTGAACACACTCGTGGAGTTAAAAGAAAAGATTTTGCTATGTCCAAGCCAAAAGGTAAAAAAGGTAAAGGTGAAGGACCCCTGGCTGGTTAAGTCCAGTCAAAGTTGACCACGGCGTGTGACGCCCATCTCGCTTTAGGCCGAGGGAGCTGGCATTTGTCCACAGACAGCTTTCCGGGTCATATGGCCAGCAGGACTAAACCGCTTCTGGCACAACAGAACACCGTGGCAGAAACCAGAGCGCATGGAAACACTGTTTACCTTCCCGCCACAGCAGTACCTATTTATCTACTTGCACAGGTGTGCTTTTGAACTGCTAGGTTGGCAGGAGCTGGGATAGAGCAACCCCATTGTGAGGATTCAAACCGCCGACCTTCTGATAGGCAAGCCCAAAAAGCTCAGTGGTTTAGACCACAGCACCACCTGTGCCCCTGTTTCCAAGCCAAAGGCTACCTGTACAGGTCGGTTGTTAGTAAAACAAAGTGGGAGTTGGGAATGTAAATAAAACTATTTAGAGTAAGGGCAGTCCCACATAATACGTAGCTCCTGTCTGCAGTCTGAAGTACATGGATGGACTGGGTCACAGAGGCTAAATCTGGGTCACAGCGGCAGCAGAAAGAGATAGCAAAATTCTAAAATGTGACAGTGGACTGTAAGCTGGGGTATCACATTTTTTAAATGCACCTCCCTACATACAAGTGTCCCATGCCAGTCAGAAAACTACCACAGTGGACTGAACGTGGGCCAAAAGAGCTTTCATCCTGCTCTGCTAGTTTTCTCGTGGCAGGGAGTTTTTGTGCGACGCCCCCCCCCCACTTTTACACTGTGAAGTGGTATGGTCCCCCCTGCCACCTCAGGACTGTACCACCTCATTTTCCTGAATGAATAGATGGCATCTACTGATCATCTGATTGGTCCAAACATGTTTAGTAGAACGTCAGTCTTTGCTTACTTTCCTGCCTTGTTACAGGTTCGTAGGAGAGAATGCAATCTTCTTGCCCTCCTGTGAAAAGAAGAAAAAAGGGGGGTGGGAATCACTGTTGACAAACAGACTTTCTGTAGATGCCCCCCCCCGTCCCACCCTGTGTGGAGATCAATTTCAGCTCTTGAAGGATGCTCAAACCAGAGTTGTTCCAAAATGCGTTCGGAATTCTCCAGCAGTTTAAACTGTCAACGTAACCCCATTATAATTAATCAGCTGTGTCAAAGAAGCTACTTCATTGATTACTAGCAGCTGGGCCAACAGCAGCAAGGCAGAAAACGGATAGATCATTTGTTGCTTGGCAGCAGCCGCTGACTACGGCACCTCTGGAAATTTCACATTTTAAAAAAGGGGTCAGCCCAACGTGATCAATGATCAGGCAATCAGAAGGAGTGCTAAAGAATCGACGTTCGACGTACTTAAGGTTTGGTCGGCTCACCCAGCTCTGAATCAGAAAGGAGACCAGACACAGGGTGGAGGTAGCCATTGGAAGGAGACCTGAAACATTGCTGCATAACTTCAGAGCAGTGGAAGGACATGAGGCCTTGAAGCTGGATACTGCTCTGATTATGTGATTCACTGAGTGGAGAGCCTTTATACACACAGATGCCCTGTATGAATGCCAGAGTTCCTGAAGGATCATAGTTAAATTGTGGGGTCCGGTGGGTGTAAGTGGTCTGAGGTTCAATCCATTGCATCTTCCATTACAAGGTTCAGGGAGTGGGTGATGGGAAAGTTTTTTCTCTGCCTGAGATCCTGGAGGGATCCTGCCAGTCAGAGTAGACAATGCTAGTCTAGATGGACAGGTTATCTGATTTGGCACAAGGCCCCTTTCCAGATTCTTTCCATGAGTTGGCTGATGAGGGGTCTTTGGGAGAAAACCCTATAACAGGAAACATTCAACATGCACTATCTAAATCTTGCTACGTATTACTTTGCATAGCCAAATTTGAAGTATAAATTATGGAGGTTGTAGCAGTTGGTTTGGTAGCGTGCATGGAAATTTACCGATAAGCAAATTCTTTTCCGACTGCAGAAAGGCGTGCGCTCTCTTACGACAGAATCAACATTTGGGAAGGTGCATAAAAAATGCATTGCAAGCAATTCAGACACTTGCTTTTAATTGTTTAGTTTAGTTCAAATACACACACTCAGCTTGTTTCATTATCGCCCAATTAGTTTTGTCGGGCAATTATGGCCAATTGAGCAATTAGGCTAAATAGACGCAGGAACGATTGAGCAATTGATGTCAGTTCCTTTGTACTTTTAATTGAATGCATTTGATGAATGAAGTATGCGTGCGCATGTGAGTGTAATGGGAACGTTACTGGTCACAATTTTGAACAATTTTATCTGGGCAACTTAGTTTTAAAGAATGAAAACTTTTCTAAAGTGTAATCCTAACTTGTAGGTCTACCAGGTCGGATGGAGTAGAAGTTCTTCACCAAAGAAGATAAGCTGTCAGCCTGTTTGTGTGTGTGTGTTCACCACGGAGGACCCTGACATTCCTGCGGGAATCTGGACAGGCGTAGATCTCCTACTTGCCAGAGGTAGGCTCTAAAATACGGTATTCCTTGGGTATTCTGGGGGAGGGTAACCAGAGGCAGCTTTGTTCCTCAAAGAGGTCTCAGGATCAGGCCCTTCAACTCTACCAGGCTGGAACTGGCATGGTTAATCCTCCCACTGTAGAAACCAATAGGGAGGGAATTATATAATAATAAAAAGAATTGTCAGGCTTCTATATAGGAAAAACCCACCTCCTGCCCTGTCTGGAATCCTGGAGACATCTGACTGTCAGTGTAGACCAGGCATCCCCAAACACGGCCCTCCAGCTGTTTTGGGACTACGACTCCTATCATCCATAGCTAACAGGACCAGTGGTCAGGGATGATGGGAATTGTAGTCCCAAAACAGCTGGAGGGCTGAGTTTGGGGGTGCCTGGTGTAGACCATACTTGAGCTTGACAGACCAATGGTTTGACTCAGAATAATGCTGTACTGTTCTCTGCCTCTAACAGAAGGGAAACAAACAGGGAGAGGTCAGAAAGCGAACACATCTAGGAAGGCAATGATACCAAAAGGAGATGAAGGTGGTAATGCCTCTGGAGACTATCAACGTGGCCACTTGGCACTGATCTCATTGCACCAAGGAAACAGCTGGGGAGGCTCACCAGAAAATGAATATTTCCTGGCTCTGGTTCAGACCCTTTCTTGAGAAGAAAGGAGAGAGCTTTAGAGAGGCAGGCTCAGTAAGCAGCCTTTATGCTCAGGCTGGGTGACAGGAGAGGTACGACCAGTTGGGTTAGAACAGCGGTTCTCAACCTGTGGGTCCCCAGATGTTGTTGGACTACAACTCCCATCATCCCTGAGCTCTGGCCTTGCTAACTAGGGGTGATGGGAGTTGTAGTTCAACAACATCTGGGGACCCACAGGTTGAGAAAGGCTGGGTTAGAAGAAGCTGTTCAAGCTTACGGAGTCCAAGATCGGGACAAGGGGTTCCAAACTGCACAGAAGCAATGGGGTTGTCCCAATGGGTTGGCATCCCCACCCACCAAGCTTTTAAAGATGGGGCCATGGGAGCTTACTCGGGAGACTCTCGTGCCTTGCAAGACTGTGTGCAGGTGCTCATTGCATTGGGGAGGATGTGTCAGATCCCAGTGACTGGAGTGCTGCTGGGTCCCAGACAACTAGGTTGTGCCCTCCCCATCTGACTCTGGTTCCTCCACTCCTAGTGATGGTTGCTGCCCTTCTGGATTCTGTGCTCCTCCTCCTGGGAAGGAAGAGGGGAGGTGGGAGTCCTGCTTCTCCAGCCAGAGCAGTCGTTTCCTGGAGGAGTGAAGTACCTGCCTCCTCCAAACTCTGTTTCCCTGTCTCCATCACCCCTGATGTCATTTCCTGTTCCTCTTCCTTGTCTGTCAGCCTACCACTCCATGCCTGAGCCTGGTGACACCTCAGGACTCATGATAGACTCCTTGAGGCTGGAGCCGACCCTGTACATGATGCCTGGCGGTTATGCAAAATAAAAATAAAAATGCAGATGGTAGCATCCGTCATTTGCCCAGGTTGGGACGGATTAATCTGTCAATGTCCATTTTTCTTGGTTTCTCATTTTTCAATTCAGTTTGCCCCATTTCCGCAACAGCTTGTAATTTTTTGGAAAAAAGTCTGTGTCAAAATCCATGTACCTTTTAATGTGTATTTCTCTTAATTTTTGCGAGCCAATTTCCTAAATGCAATGCATTTCTCTGTGTTATGTTCGGTAACATGCACTTTTTAAAGCAGGATTTCCCTGAATATTTGCTTTTTCATACACACACATACACAGATATATATTTGGTTGGAGACCTGCATTGCAAAATTCGGAGAAGTGCGAATTTCAAAGAGAAGCTGCGTTTCAGTCTGCAGATGAGTCCAGGAAGTGCAAATTAAGTAAGTTCCTGTTGAAATATGAACTGAACACATTTCTCCCCTATCTTTAGCTTCTGGCCACTGCTTTGCAAGTCAATTAATGTTAGTTCAGATTATGTCAATGTAACCTGTCAAAATATCTTGTTTAGCTGGAAGAAAGTAGAGTAGATTACTATTCTGACTATTTACAGAGGGTATGAAACCCATGGTTATTTCAGTGTACACTGAGAGAGATGCTCCATGCTTCATTCACACACACACACACACACACACACACACACACACACACACACTTGACAAATGGCTTGTAAATGTTAAGGAAACAGCAGAAGAAAACGGGGAATGATTGCAACGTTTTTCTTTCTGGAAATACAGTTGTGCAGCTCCCATTCAGATTGCACCAACAAAGTCTACTCATAATTTGATGGACGGCTTGTTGGATAGGGTACCCAGGAAGCCAGGGATTTCAGAGAGAGCTCTGCCAATCAGAATTCAGGCCTGTTTTGAACATGCACTGGTCTGATGTGGTCCCTTGCTCCAATTTCTTTCAAGAAAATTTAGGTTCAATTTGAGTTAATCAAGTGCCTTTGCTTTTAAATGCTGAATCACAGATTGTTCCCAAATGCCTCAAAGGAGTTGATTTTAGAGAACATAATTAATCTGTGGGTTGTATTGAATGTTCTCCATATTCAGAGTAAATCCATTGAAGGTGATGGTTAGAACTGGTTAAAATTCCTGTCATCCCTGCCCAATGGCCATGATGGTTGGGCCTGATGGGAATAGTAATATACCAATACCTGGAGGACATATTTTGGCTATGCCTGTAACTAGTTACCCTCCAGAGTTTCAGGTGGGAGTTGTTCTCAGCCCTACACGGAGATGCCATGGTTTGAACCAGGGATATTTTACATTCAAAGCCAAGCCTATTATGACCGCAATCCTAAACACATTTATTAGGAAGTAAGCCCCACTGAATTCAGTTGAACATATTTCTGAGTAAACTCAGCATTGTGCCGTAAATGGAATTTCCCACCACCAGGGTGGTGGTAAGAGAAAGTAATAGCTGTGTCCGACTTAGGTCCATTAATTTTGATGGACCTACTCTGAGTAAAACTGAGTTGGACACAACCCCATGCAAGCGGAAAATCACAGGTTCAACCCCTAACACATCTACTTCAATGGCCAGGTAGCAGGGTGATGTGAAATAATTTTGCCAACCAGAATGGACAAAACGAGGCTATTTGGACAAACGGTGTGACCTGATTTAAGGCAACTTTCTGTATTCCTCTCCATCTACCCCTGCCAGTTCCTAATCAGGTAGCATCCTGGTTTTGAGGGCACTTTTGAAATGCACAAGTGCCAACCCCTGCCTCCTCTAAATCGTAGTCAAATGATGCTCCCTGCAGCCAACAGAGCTGTCACAAAAGTTTAAGGAAGGCAGGCCCACGTTTTGGTCCCTGATTGGTCCCTGGATTTAGGTGAAATCCACCTAAACATTAGGAAGAACTACCTGACAGTAAGAGCTGTTCGACAGTGGAATTTGCTGCCAAGGAGTGTGGTGGAGTCTCCTTTTTTGGAGGTCTTTAAGCAGAGGCTTGACAACCACATGTCAGGAGTGCTCTGATGGTGTTTCCTGCTTGGCAGGGGGTTGGACTCGATGGCCCTTGTGGTCTCTTCCAACTCTATGATTCTATGATCTGAACACTGTGTTTGGGTACCAGCAAGAAGGGAGGGCTGTTTTAAATGGGAGAGCACTGTTGCACTCACAGTGGGTCAGTGCATCTTGCTGTTAATTAGAAGGTTGGTGGTTTGAGCCCACCCAAGGGGGTTAGACTAGATGACCCCTGAGGTCCCTTCCAACTCTACAATTCTATGATTCTATGACTTCCCATAGGCATCTGGTTGCCTAAGGTGAAGACAGACTTCTGGACTAGATGGGCTTTTGGTCTGATCCAGCAGGGCTTTTTTAAACTGTTACATATGAATGGATCTGTCAGTCTTGATTTCTCTCAATTTTTTCATTGTTTTAGAGACTTCAATTCGGTTCACAGATCTGAGCAACTTGCTTACAGACAACAACACCCTAGTGTGAATCTCTCTTAATAAATAAGTGTCATGCAAGCAATTCCCACAATGCCATGCATTTTTGTCTGTTATTTTCACCAATAGGTGCATCTGTGTGCACACTTTCCCCCGATGCCATGCACTTCCCTGCACATTATTTGGTTGCAGAACTGCACTGCAAAATTCATAGAAGCGCAATTTTCAAAGGGCACCTGAGTT
This sequence comes from Podarcis bocagei, assembly GCF_964188305.1. Lineage (NCBI taxonomy): Eukaryota > Metazoa > Chordata > Lepidosauria > Squamata > Lacertidae > Podarcis > Podarcis bocagei. Next base: position 96,219,566 of record NC_138130.1, on the reverse strand, counting down.
TCGGTTTGCGTTTTGGTTCGTCGTGTGCGAATTAGGCACTTTCTCATAAAAATGTAAACAAAAGGGAAATTCTCCCCTTTCCCTGGTCAGTGTTGGAAAATAAATGCTAAATCTAAAAGGTTCCTGGACCTGATCCAGCAGGACTTCTCCTACATATTGACTGAACCACTTTCTTGGAAGGCAACATTTGGATCACAAGAAGCTGCCAATTTATCATGGGAGGAAAACATTGTCTGGAAAGGACACATCAAACCAGGCCATGTCTGTTTTAGAGCTACATCCCAGTATTTGCACCTCATTCATGCCATCCATTCAAAGCACTCTTATACCATTTTAATTGGCTTTCCAAAAGGATCCTGGAAACTGTAGTTAATATATGGTGCTGTTAAAAGGCAAAGGGACCCCTGACAATTAAGTCCAGTCGTGAATGACTCGGGTTGCGCCGCTTATCTTACTTTAAAGGCCGAGGGAGCCGGCATTTGTCTGCTTCTGCAGACAGTTTTTCTGGGTCATGTGGCCAGCATGACTAAGCTGCTTCTGGCGAAACCAGAGCAGTGCACGGAAACGCCATTTACCTTCCCGCCGGAGCGGTACCTATTTATCTACTTGCACTTTGACGTGCTTTTGAACTGCTAGGTTAGCAGGAGCTGGGACTGAACAATGGGAGCTCACCCCGTCACGGGGATTTGAACCACCAACCTTTCGATCGGCAAGCCCAAGCAGCACAGTGGTTTAACCCATAGCGCCACCCGCGTCCCACGGTACTGTTAGGAGGCCCTCATTCCCCTCACAGAGCTACAGTTCCCAGAGCTCCCCAAGAAGGGGGATTTATGAACCTCTCTGGGAATGTTAGCTCTAACAATTCTCAGCACTCTTAGCAAACTACATTTCCCAGGATGCATTGGGAAATTAAAACAGTATTGTGCTTCAAATGAACAGTGTGGATGTGGTTTGATTTCTGTTTGCACCTGGTAACAAATCAAGCCATTTGCACCAATAATAAAAGTGACAAGGTATTATAGATGTATTTTTTAAAGTTTGAAGGGGGAGGGTGGGGGCAGGAGAAGAGAGAAGAAACGGAACCACCACAGGCAAGCCAAAGTAAAAAAGGAGACCCAAACGAAATCTGTTAACTTACTGTAGCTACTTTCGCTATCGCTGGCATTAGAAGAAAGGTGTTCTGCAAGAACAGGACAGCAAATTAAAAGGACATATCCAAGCACCAGAATGTCAAGGAACCTCCCTGGTCATGCAAAAGGTGGAGGGTGCAGAGTGGGAGTCAAAAGAACCAGAGCAGCTAGATAGTCCCCGAGTACCAATAAAGTGAAGGCCAAAGGCATTAACTCTTGTGGAAGTGCTGAGGAGGAGGGGTGTGCCAATCCTGTTGCTAAAGCAGCAGCTGGTGAAAAGTGTTGTAGTTCAGTGGCAGAGCATATTCTTTGCATGCAGAAGGTCCAAAGTTCAATCCCTGGCTTCTCCCAGTAGGGCTAGGAATGTCCCCCATCTGAAACCCTGGAGAGCTTCTGCCAGTCAGTGTAAAAAGAGCAGAGGTAAAGGACCCCTGGAAAGTTAAAACGTAAAGGTAAAGGGACCCCTGACCATTAGGTTCAGTCATGGCCGACTCTGGGGTTGAGGCACTCATCTCGCTTTATTGGCCAAGGGAGCCGGCATACAGCTTCTGGGTCATGTGGCCAGCATGACTAAGCCGGAGCAGCACATGGAAACACCGTTTACCTTACCGCCGGAGCGGTACCTATTTATCTACTTGCACTTTGACGTGCTTTCGAACTGCTAGGTTGACAGGAGCTGGGACGGAGCAACGGGAGCTCACCCCGCCGTGGGGATTCAAAATGCCACCCAAGAGGCTCAGTGGTTTAGACCACAGCGCCACCCACATCCCTACCAGTCAGTGTAGCCAATACTGAGCTAGATGTACCAATAGGTCTGACCCAACAGAAGACAGGTTCCTATTTTCCTATGGATCACGGTTTCCCAAACTTGGCTCTCCAGCTGTTTTTGGACTACAATTTCCACCATCCCTGATCATTCTAGCTAGGAATGATGGGAGTTGTAGTCCAAAAACAGCTGGAGACCCAAGTTTGGGGAACATGACTATGGGTGCATGAGGCTTCCATTCCCAGAACCTGGTGATGCTCTTTCAGCATAGATGAAGACCCACGAGAAACATGGCACTCATACTTATTGTTCATGCAGTGGCTAGTAGTCTACCTGCTTTGTGCAAACTTAAGAACCCTCATCACCATTTCACCCTTCTCTTTGGAAAAGCAGTGTTGGGAGGCAGTGCTAAAGTAGCAATGATGAGAAAGGAGCCTTAATCCAGTGACGAGGAATCTGCAGCTCTCCAGAGGCCTTTGGACTTCCCGTCAGTCCCAGCCAGTTAATGGCCAGGGGTTTGGGAGTTGTAGAGTAACAATGATTCCCCTTCCCCCTTTGAAATGCTCTGCAAATAAATCACAGGCCAATAGTCTGAGCCCAGACCATTAGTCATTTCAAGCCCAGTACTGACTGGGCTTGAACCTGTGGCTAATCAGCATGCAATGCATTTGTTCCGCCAGTGAAATATGACCCCTGGGAGACAGCCTTGCAGCCTTGGAATTAAAGAGGAATTGCTTGGCCAGCAGCTTCTGGAAAGGGAAGGCTGAATTAGATGGGTCTTCCCCAGACCCAGCATATAAGGTGCTCCTTATAAATTTGGGACGAAGTCTTCTGAGGCCATGAGGTGGGCTTTGGACAGAACATCTGACCTTCCATTCGGATTGACGGTTGCTACACACAAGGCTTTAAACCCTGGTGAGAAGTATCAGATCTGGAGGTCTAATACGGCCTCCAAGTCTCCCTGTCTGCCCCAGGCAACTGGTTCTGCTTCAAAACCTGAGTGTTTTTGCCTGTCTGGAAGGTATCCTTGAACTCTGATCACGTCTCTTGCTTGACACAGAGGTGGCGTGTGCATGTGTGTAGAAACTAGCTTGCTGCACAAAGGCAAAATTTGCATCAATTGCTCCACCCACCTTTGCCTCTGGCCCTGCCCACACCTAGAAGGTTTCCCTGAAGGGCACACATCCCATAGTTTGAAAAAGGCTCCCCAACCCTCCTTTACAAAACCCAATGGATTTTTTTATTCTTAGAGGACTGTATGAGGAATGCGGTTTTCAGCCCGCACTGCATTCACAGAGAGAATCTCCACTCAGGAATAAAAAGTGAGAGAGCCCATCTATATTTTGCCCAGCTTTCATGTACTCGCCTGCTGATTCTTGCTAATTCCCTTCTAAATTACTGAAATTTGGATAACGGCATGAGTTGGTCTATCAACGAGAAATGCCCTTTGCTCGGCAACCGAACCTCTCAGCTCCACAAGAGATAATGCGCCCCTCCTTTCACAGGGAAAGTCGACTATCAGGTGGAGTTAACTGATGTTCAGGAAGATGCTCAGCATGAAAGGAAACCCCAAGGGTTGCATCAGGTTGTGCACACAAGCATACATTCCTGTAATGAAAAGCGCATTCATAGCAGTGGGCAATGGAGGCAGCGCTGGAGTTTTTGCTTTTTCCGGCATGAACATGTGCATCGGGAAAAAAGAATGGGAAAACTCCGTAGAAAGTAGGCAGCCATTACGCATATCAAGTGAGGTCGTTGCAAGGTTAAGAGTGATGCAGGGGCAGGCAAGAAAATTCTCAATGTTTTTTTTACTACAGTTTTAAGAAATCCATTCCAACCTCTATTGTCTTCTCTTACTTATTCACCGTAAGGTTGAGGGCCACACAGGATCGGAATGGGAGTCTTTCCCCATGCATATAGTTAATGCAAATATCCTATCTGGATCAGTGCGTCTGTGAGGGGAGCAGTTAAAGTCCCCAACTCCACACCCTTCCCGCCACCAGAATCCCTACCCAGATAGGTCCTCCTGCGCTTCCAATCTATTTAATTTAATTTGATTTATTCATGATTCATTTAACAAAATTTAGATACTTGTTAATTTTTATGTAAAAGCTGTATGCAGTTTACATAAAATAGTTTAAAATGGAAAGGGTATAAAAAGTAGGAGTATAAAGTATATGCAGTTGTACCTTGGATCCTGAACTCCCTAGAAATTGGACGTTTTGGCTCCTGAACGCTGCAAACCCGGATTGTTCCAGTTTGCAAATGTTCTTTTGGAACCTGAACGTCCAAGGGGGATTCAGCGGCTTCTGATTGGCTGCAGGAGCTTGCTGCAGCCAATGAGATGCCGCGATTTGGTTTCTGAACGTTTTGGAAGTCGAACGGACTTCCGGAATGGATTCCGTTCGATTTCCATGGTCCGACTGTATCCCAAAAATAACCATAGAAACCAGGAGACTTTAAAAACAAGCCAATGTAAGCAAGTATATATAACAAAATTGCACATCTGGGCAGACTTGCTGAAAGAAAATGGTTTTTAGTAGGCATCAAAAGCGTGCAAGGACAAAAGAAGTAATTATAATTTAACAGTTTCTATGTTATTCTATCTTATTAAAGCAACTAGAAAAAAAATCTTAGGACGGGAAGATCTCACACAGGTGAAGGGAAGCAGGGGGAGGAGGGAGGGTTAGGTTGAATTCGGGAAATAAAATAATATATGGGACAGCAAAGGATATAATAGATTCTTATAGACTAGTAATATATTGTAACCAGAATAGAAATTTAAAACGGGAAGTAAATGTATTGTTAGTATTTTCATTATTGTAATAGTTATTATTATTTCTTATTGGTAGAAAGCAATGTTAGTTTAGGCTTCTTCGTTTTGCTGTCTGTATAATTTTCTTAAGACAATTAAAAAAAAAAAAGCAGAACGAAGAAGGCCCCTGCCTGGTGTTAATAGGTACTTTAAATTTATTTTAAAATCGCCATTCACACAATTGCTCACTGTGCGAGTGGTGTCCTGTCTAGTTTCGACCTGAGGTTGCGTTTTTCTAGGATACCTACTCTTGAAACCATAATTTCCTCGATTGGCGATGTTTAAGGGTGGGTGCCAGTCCTTACGCAGTCAAAATGGTACCACCTACTCTCACTAGGGAGGTGTTTGCAGCCTCAGGCGATTGCCTAGGATTACAGATCGGATAGCCACCCCCAGCTCTCCTGGTTTCTTCCAATGAAAGCAAAGCATTAAGGCTACGAATCAACAAAGTTAACAAAAAAAGGGGGTGGGGATAAAGTAGAACATTCAGAAACAAAGCTTTGCTGTGTTTTGAGATGCAATCTAGGAAGATTAAGCATGAATGCTCCCTCTGAAGTGCATTCTGGGTATTGGTATGAGTTCTACGTGGAGGCTGTCTAAAACTGTCTTCCCCAACCTGGTGTCTAGTAGATGCTGTTGGACTACAATGTCCATCATCCAGAGCTAGCATGGCCAATGGTCAGGGATGATGGGCGCTGTAGTCCAACAATATCTGAAGAGTGATCAGGTTGGGAAAGACTGGTCTAAAGCAGTGGTTTTCAAACATTCTAAGTTCTGGGAAGCTTTTCCATATTGAGTAGACCTCAGAGCATCCGTCACAGAGGGACATTGTTTTGCAAGGGGCTCTGGAGCATGTTCCCAGTTCATCTGGCTGCTGCTCAGCTTTTGGGGCCTTCACTGTCATCACAGGATGACTGTACCACACAACAGGCCCCATACTCTCCCATGTCTGCACACTGCAGGGGAAGGGAAGATGGCAAGTGAGGTCCAGGCCAGAGCAGATCCATGGTTGGGGGGCGCTTGGCAACACGCCCATAGTAGCTCCCCCATCCTTCTCCACACACCGTCTGGATACCAGATGCTGGAAATCCTAAGTGAGGAGAGTACTGCTGCACCCAGGTCCCTCATGTGGGCTTCACATGGGCTTCTGGTTGGCCACTGTGAGAAGTTGGACTAGATGGGTCTTTGACTTGGTCTAGCAGAGTTGTTCTCCGCCGACATGAGCGGGTGAGTGATGGTGGTAAGGAGAAACTGTGGCCTCCGCTCACTTAGCTGCTCCTCTTTTCTCTCTAGGCCAAGGAACCTGAAGCACTCCAGATGTTGTTGGATTTCAGCTCCAGTCAGCCCCAAAGACCATGGTCAATGGTCAGGGCTGATAGGAGCAACATCTGGAGGGCCACAGCACCCATCCTTTCACCAGGCAATGTTGTATAGAGGACAGGGTGACACATATCTCCTATTTTCATGGCCAGGCAGCACTATTTGACCTTCCTGAGGAGGAGCTGCATCAGCTGTTGTCAGGTGGCAGTGACCCTTTTGATCAACCCTGACCAGATCATCTTTGAGACAGCTGTAGGAACCCAGTGGGAGGGGAGGGAGGGGTTAAAAACAACTGGTGTAAACCCCCCCAAAAAAACCTGTCAGGAAAGGATCAATGGTGCATTATTTGTAAACCAAAAAAAGTGTTATTTACAGACTTAGACATACCTGTTTCATATGCTGTATGCTATTAATATTGTCATGCAGAACGAAACAAACCAAACAAACCAATGGAAACTTATTTCACCCAGTGCATTCAAAGCTGGGGAATGAAATTAAAACAAAATAAAAATAAAAATCTAATCTTGTTCATGCCAGGGGTGGGAGGACCTTGGAGAAAGAACAAAAGCCAAACTAAAAAGGAAACCAAATTTATTTAAAAGAAAGAAAGAAAGAAAAAGACTGGGGTGACAGTGACCATTCCTGGGAACTTACTCAGAGTCTTTGTTCCATAACCGTCGTCACCTAATCCGGGGATGTCCTGCACGGGAGTTTCCCCAGAGAGAGCAATGAAAGAAAAGAACAGCCGCAGAAGAGGAAGGAAGAAGTCAGTGGCGTTGAAATGGATACTACCATGACTGACCATGCAGATCACACAGTCTGGATTCCTGCGCTTTTGGGAAGTGACTCCTGCCCTCAAATTCAAAGGGGCTTAGGAAGCCATATGGTAAGGCAATCTATTTCGGTGAAAGGAAGAAAGCATACAGGTGCTTAAGGAAGCTGTAGGACAAGGGATGAGGAACCTACGACTCTCCAGGTGTTTCTGGAGCACAAGCCCTGTCATCCCTCATCACTGGCCATGCAGGCTGGAGCTGACAGGAGATGGAGTCTATCAACATCTGGAAAGCCATTGTATCCCCATCCCTGATGTAGAAAAGTAGCTCAGATGAAGATAGTTTGCCTGGCAAACCCAGGCAAGCAGTCAGTGAGTGATGCTGGAAGACCAGCGCCATGGTCCTTGTGTTCTGGACCACATTGCCTGAGTTCAGGAGCACCCGTGGTTCTGGACAGCTCATTGGTCTTAAACTATGAGTGACACATGTTGGAAACATATGAATTGGCCTACAGACTCAGTATGCAAGCCAGACGACGCAAATCCCTTTGCCGATTAAAAAAACAGAGTGTAAGGTGGTTTGGCACATCATTCATAATTCTGACTTGCTTCACATGACACGACATGTCAAGCGATGGTTTGGCAAGCCCATGCTCTTCCCCGGTTCTTTTTACTGCCGTGTTGTTTTGCGCCAAGTCCAAGTTTGTTCTAACTCAAGGTTTATTCTTGGCTACGGTTGGCAATTAGTGAGGGGGGAGCAGCTTAACTAGGAGCCAAACCCTGGTTTAGCTCAGCGCAGTATAGAAGCAAGGAGGATCTTGATGAAGCAAAGAAAGCTTCTGAGGTCTTGCTAAACCATAGTTTGGTTGACCGTGTCACGTGGACCAGCCCATTGTTGCAAATATTAGGAGACACAAAAAAGTAACTGCAGCAAATTTTATTTAAAAATACACAGCTTCCACCTCTCCCAATTTAATCTAATCTAAGAATGGGATTTTAAAACTTGCTATCTTGTCCCAGCCTACCCTTCAGCACCAATGTATTCATTTAAAATATAGAACTCCATTTGGCAAAACAACACTAAAATGTTTTAATTTGTACATAAGGATCCATTCAGGCAACCAAAAGTGGTTGAGGATCAAACTAGTCTTTAAAAAAGGAAAAGAAATAAAAGGTATTAAGAGTTCCCCTCATTGTCATATTCAGTTTGGCACAGATTTCCTGATTTCTGCTGAATGATTTTAGACTCCTTAGTTACTGATTTCCCACTTCTGCTTAATCATTCGAAGTGGCACTCATGGATCTCAATCACATGCCCATCTAGCTAGGTTTCCCCAGCCACTCTGGGCAGCTCCCAACAGAATATTAAAAGCACGATAAAACATCAAACATTAGAAACCTCCCTAAACAGGGTTGCCTTCAGATGTCTTCTAAAAATCAGATAGTTGTTTAGTTCCTTGACCTCTGATGGGAGGGCGTTCCACAGGGCGGGCGCCACCACCGAGAAGTCCCTCTGCCTGGTTCCCTGTAACCTCACTTCTCACAGCAAGGGAACCACCAAAGGCCCTCAGCGTTGGACCTCAGTGTCTGGGCTGAACGATGAGGGGTGGAGACGCTCCTTCAGGTATACTGGGCCAAGGCCGTTTAGGGGTTTAAAGGTCAGCACCAACACTTTGAATTGTGCTCGGAAACGTACTGGGAGCCAGTCTAGCTGCTGCATTCTGGATTAATTGTAGTTTACAGGTCACCTACAAAGGCAGCCCCACACAGAGCGCATTGCAGTAGTCTAAGACTCTTTCCCCTTAACCTGAAAAGCTGGGAAGCGACCCAGACTGTGCCACCATGATGTGCCTTCCAGTTCACACGCAGGTCAAACCACCACACATGCTCTTTGGAAAAGCAAATAAACAGGCAATGGGATTTGTGTTCTGCACCTTGCACACCGAATACATGGGAGGTCAGGAGATTCCTTTATACTAGTTGAGATCACTGGTCCATCCAGCTCAGACTCACATTGGCAGTGGCTCTACTGGGTTTCAGGCAGCGGTTTGCCCCACCTGTACCTGGAGATGCCAAGGACCAAAGCTGGGGCCTTCTGCACGTGGAGAAGATGCATGAGATCTTCATTGTTTCTTATACGAGTCATTTGGAGTTTAAAACCAGTGAGCTGGCTAGAAACATAGGTGGTTCCAAGTCTACCAGAAGGAAGCAAAAAAGGAAAAGCAATGTCTGAGCACTTGTTGCTTTCTCCTTAGCAAAAAATTTGAAGCCGGGCAATTTAAACAAGTGTAAATATGGCTGGAACACAAGCTTTAAATTAAGCAGCAGAGAAAAATTATCCAACCAGTGGTGGAAGCTTTGGATATTCCAAAGGAGAAAGGAATCCAGACGGCCATCTTGCATTGGTCACAGTAGTAATGCCTCCTCACCTGTCCTGACCCTGACCTTTGTTTGCCTAGGTGTGTCGGTGTGCTCAGAGTGTAGGGTACCAGTGTCATGCGCGGCTCCTGCAACGTGACATTGTCTCCTCTAAGCGTTTTACTTACGTTCCGGGTCACTCGTTTCCTGCTCACTCAGCTCCTTGTTCTTGTAGAATGGGAATTTTCGTGAAAAGATGAAGTTCTTTTTACGCCTGTCATTGAATGACTGTGAAGGAGAAAAGGCATGGGGGCAAAAACAAGGACGTCTAATTGTTGTCACACTCATGCTGACAAAACAACTAGTTTGTAAAAGTGGAAAAACAACTGCAGTGACTCTGCTCAATTTTCTTTTGGGGTAAAGCAAAACGGTTAAAAAAAACAAACCACCCTGAAGATTTGGTGCTTAAAGGAAAAAAAAAAAGATAAACGCAAAATTGGTTTGATTATTGATGGCTGGCTATTGATTATTTGATTATTAATTGGTTAAGTCTGCCTTATGAAGCAAACTTTGTGCTGCAAATTAACGTTTGTTAAAATTGATGAACTGTTTGGGCAGTATACAAACACACCCCCCCCTATATATAGGCCCTGCAAATGGCAAGAACCATTTAAAACTAGGCATTTATCTTCCCTTTCTGAAATGATCCTTGCGCCTCATATTACAACAATATAATTATATTAAATAATATTACTCTATAGTATTTTTCAGTGCAGTTGTTTCATAATACTACATTGTTGTTTTTGAAGTAGCAGTAGTTGTTACTAATAATAATATAAGTAAAAATCCAAAAAGAGAGTGGTTCCTTCGTAATGATAGTTTTTACTCATTTTCAAATTGATGAAACTAGCTATTAATTCATCAATCAGCTAAAAGTCACATGATTAATCAACTGTGGTTCCTTTAAACTGAGCAAGACTAAAATATTTATACAAATAAAAGAAAAGAAAATATTCTGCATGATGTGCCCGTCCAATTTTCTCACTTGAACTGAAATAAAGTTTTGGCTTTCAATTTGGAATCCAATATGGTTAAGGACTGATAAGATAATGTATTGTCCATTCCTGAAGGTTGGACAAAGCTAGAAAAAGTACAAAGTGTCCAATTAGAGGACGACTCCAAATTTGTAAGTATTTGCTTGCGTCACAAAAGTTTCATGCCACTTTTACATTCCAAGCATATTTGAAATTTAGTAATGGGAAACAAAGGGTGGGGGGAAATAACATACATGGAAACCTATGAATGGCTTCTTAGCGCCACAGATATCTGGATTTGAAATAATGTGAGCCTCATGCAGAAATTAATATGCAAATCATGCAGACACAAAAGAAAAGCAGATGAAATATGAATATAAATGGTTCTGAAAGTAAACTGGTTGCAGGAGTAGGCAGAGCATGCAAACATCAGTTGAATGGTGGATAGAATCTAATGGAAACAAAAATGTGTGCCTCTTTTGCTTCTAGGTTATTTTTTTTATCATAGTGATCATTTCTTTCAAATTAAACATCATAAGATGAGATATCTTTGTTAGGATACTGGATATATCTATATCATCTACATCTCTATTTATATCTGTCTCCAGCATATTGCAGACATCTTTCAAGTATACAAAGACAAGAAGTCTAAAATTGGCAGCCTATATATCATTTCACTTGCGGAAACAATTAAAATGTTGAATCACTGTACGAGCATGCCATTATTTACTGAGACATTGTATCATACTCATCATATCATTTCACATTTCAATTTGTACCTATGTTATCCGCACCCCTCAAGAACCCACAGACCAAACATGAAAAGGAATCAATCTATAAATTATCTTAATTTTAGGACAGTGCAGAAAATGCCTGGTTTATCTTTGAGACCAGAAGCTACCCGTGGTGATTAAGATGGAATGCCCAATGGCCCTTCTTCAGAGAGCCTTGTGAAATGTAACCCTCAGTAATTGCTGCACCCGGATTTTTAGTCCGTGGAAGTGTTCATGAACACACTTTTGCAAAATGGCAATAAGTCTGTGGTTCTGACACTCAGACCAATAACCTAGCAATTATTGTTTCCTGTTTCTGAAACTGTAAAGATGGGTACTGTAACATGAAGAAGCCTCTGAATAGCTCTGCAAAAGCAGAATATGGTTGTCCGCTACCTTGAGAAAAATGAACATTGGGAGAAGACAGGACCAGTGCATTTTCACCTGTACAGATGTGTGTGTGTGTGTGTGTGTGTGTGTGTGTTCATCAACTTATTTTGATTTTCCTCAAATTATTAACGGTCTGTCAGTGGGCATCTGCTTACATGGGTAGGGTAGTTACTAGGTATATGGACTGTCCAATCTTGCCACAATATACACGTTGTGAAAGAATGACGTTGCGACCATACCTGTACCACTAAATTCCTGATCTGCCATTCCTCCTGACATTCACTAAACGTGTACTAAATATTCTGATATTGTTCTGGTCAAACTGTCCACACATTGTGCAGGGCATCTGAAGAGAGGTGCCTTCAAGTGACCCCATGTATTTTTATTTATATTTATTGTGAGTATATTATTATCTATCTAACAAATTCGGAAACAGTAGCATTGAAAAATATCCTTTTTATGTTTGGCCTCCATTGTGTATTGTCTTATTTACATATTATATTTCTATTTAATACTGTTGTTGAATTATATTCCCGGGGAAACTCACTGTTTGTTTGTTTGTTTGTTTGTTTTCTGGACTTTCAATGGGTCCTACTTTGAGTAGGAGTAGCATTGGATACAGCCCTTGTATTTTGAGTAAGCATGGAGGAACAACTGAAGTTACCAGCCAGCTAATATGTGAACCTGCTCCACTACCTACTAAAAAAATCTCCATTCTGTGATATCAAGTCTCTGATGGCCCAATTCATACATGCACATCTCCACTAGCCAACACAGTTATCAAGTGAAAACTATGTAGGGCTGAATGATCTGGAGAAACGAGGCTTGCAGGTGTTATATGTTGTTCACAGAACCTCATTCAGGAACACCTTGGTTTTGCAAAAGCTGAGGCTCTACCTTGGTGATAGGTGGAAACAACTATATAAATAGGCTTGTTAAAAATAGCAGGGGGGGGGAGTTCTCCTACTAGAATAACACCGCTTCATTTCTGCAAGTTCGTAACCATAGGTACTGATCTGCTGTGCTGAACAGAAGGGGTACATATTCAAGTCCTCATTGGGCGTTATGTCTGAACAGGAAATTAAAGTCAGGTGGAACCCAGGTAGCATCCTGGTAGCATCCTGGCCCAGTCCTCAAGGTTCTTGCAGGTGCTGGCCCCAGGAAAGGTCTGAAGAGTGCTATCTAATCATCTAACAATCTGCTCCCACAAAAGTTATTGATGGCCACCAGCTTGGATGGCTTGAAAAGCGGGTTTGAAAATTCATGGCGAATAAGGATATCATTGTTAGTTTCTGTTTGCCACTGTGCAGCTGCTTAGAGTCACAAGACTCTGTTTACATTCCAGAGACATTCCAGGCTGTTGGAAGTCTCATGGGAGACAGGAGACGGTTGTGATGTTACTGGTTTCCTGTTCCTTTGTTTCAGTTGCTCTCTGCTCTCACAGAGAGAGGATGTTTATTTCTTTTCTGTCTGCGTAGTAAGAAATAAAGCATAGCGATGTAGCCATAAATCTCATCACTTCTGCTGCTTTGATACTCTGCTGAATGGGGAACGTGCCTGAAGGCTCATCAGAGGCTCAGGTCGTTAATTATTGTCGGAGGCGATTCTGAAGGACTCGACCAGAGGAGGATGAGCTTTATCAGCTTGGTCGTAGCGGAGGCTCCGACAATCATTGTACCACTACTGTCAGAGGAAGAATACCTCTGGATATCAGTTACTGAGAAGCACAGTTGGGGTGAGCGCTGTGTGGCTCAAGTCTTGCTTGTGGGTTTCCCACAGGCATCTGGTTGGCATAAGAACAGAAGGAGAGACTGCTGGATCAGACCAATGTCCCCTCTAACCCAGCACCCTGTTCTCACAGCGGCCAACCAGGTGCCTGTGGAAAACCAGCAGGCAGGATTTGAGCACCAGAGCCCTCTCTCTTCCTGTGGTTTCCAGCAACTGCTGCCTCCAATTGTGGAAGTGCAGCATAGCCCTCATTAGACATTTTTAATCATTAGAGGCTGCATGGACACATTACGGATGATGTAGCAGAGACATCACCTTGCCAACAAAGTCTGTATAGTTAAAGCTATGGTTTTCCCAGTAGTGATGTATGGAAGTGAGAGCTGGACCATGAAGAAGGCTGATCGGCGAAGAATGGATGCTTTTGAATTCTGGTGCTGGAGGAGACTCTTGAGAGTCCCATGGACTGTAAGAAGATCAAACCTCCCTATTCTGAAGGAAATCAGCCCTGAGTGCTCACTGGAAGGACAGATCCTGAAGCTGAGGCTCCAATACTTTGGCCACCTCATGAGAAGAGAAGACTCCCTGGAAAAGACCCTGATGTTGGGAAAGAGTGAGGGCACAAGGAGAAGGGGACGACAGAGGACGAGATGGCTGGACAGTGTTCTCGAAGCTACCAGCATGAGTTTGATCAAACTGCAGGAGGCAGTGGAAGACAGGAGTGCCTGGCGTGCTCTGGTCCATGGGGTCACGAAGAGTCGGACATGACTAAACGACTAAACAACAACAACAGCAGTGGAATTCCTGCACCAGGAAAGTGCTGGACTTGATGACTTTTGGGGTCTTTTGCAACTCTATGACTCCATGGTTTTACCCCACTTGTTGGCATAAATGAATTTGCGGTACAAAAGACAACATAAGTCCTTTCCCCTTACGTTCAGAAAACTCAGCTTTTCCAAAACTGCCTCGTCTTCTTTTACATGACTGAAAATGTCAACTTCCTGAATCTAATAGCTTTCATGTTGTGACAGACATTCAAACCGAAGTAGTGGCACCATCACCTTTATCATTATAATAATCACCACACAATGTTTGTGTAGCACTCACAAGGTTCAAACTGCTTTGCACATGCCTTATCTAGTTGTCATTCCAAGCTAAGTGCAATCCTATGCTCACTTATCTGAAAGGAGCCTCACTGAAAACAGTAAGAATTACCTGTGAGTAGACTTACAAAGGCTGGGTCCTTGAAAAGACTGGGTATTACCTCCGAATAAGCTGATGGGCCTTTTCAGAAGATGGTATTAATCTGCATCAAATACAATCTATCAAATTGATGCATTTCTGCTGAAGTAACGAATGAAGTGTGCATATGCATACAGGTGGTTACAGCACGGTTTTTAAAACTTTAAAAATGGGGTTTGAAGAACAACACGTTTGTTTATTCTTTTACTATGTGAATTTATCTTAAACTCTGTTTGGAACTTGAGTAGGTTTCCAAAAGAAGTTAAATAAGGCTTTGTAGTTGGGCTATGCTGGACTCTTCTGTGATCATCCTGGGAGCTGTTCACATTTTGACTTTCTGGAGGAAGACCTGCTGTGTGAAATTTCCAGATTCTGTTTCTAAGTCAATGGCTCAACCTTCTAAAAAATAAAAATTCGCTGAGCCGTCACAACAGGTCATGCAAAAGGCATCTCTGCAGATAGTGAGACTTCTGAGTGAAACAGCAAGCTATAATTTTGAAAGGAAATACCTTCTGGAAGTGGGGGTAGTTGGGTGGGGGAAGGATGGCTGACCTTACACCAGCTTGTCCTTGACAAGGCAGTGATTTCTAGCAACTTACTCCAATGTGTGGAACAAAAATGGTAGGAAGGGCTGCTGGCAGAAAACATATCACTAAACCCAAATGATGGAAACCATGGAGAGGGGGTGGAGGAAAATCCCAAGAGGTTTAAAATTTAGTGCCAGCGCCTCCGCCTGCTTCGCAGAAGCAACCCACACCTGACCCGCGTGCTTCAGCAGATTCCTACTTTGTTTGATTCCAGCCTCAGTGCTGCTTTAGATATTATGCATTCTGCTTGGAGTCTTACACACTCTAATATTTGACACTTCCATTATTCTCTGCTAGCTAGCGAATGCTTCTCCTATTTTAAAGCAGCAACTAAATTTAGAAGGCGGGGAACATTCTCTCACACAAAACACACGTGACAAATACTCAAGGCTGTTGCAACAACCATGGCTGCAGCTTTAGGATTTGCAAGGGCTGGTGTGGGTTCAGGCAGGCTGAGGGCATGTAGCAGGTTGCACGGGGTTGTGTAAAGTGCTGTGTGTGCCTTGAAATATGGTGTGTGTGTGTGTCCCAATCATTTGTAATCCTAAACACATTGACTAGGAAGTAATCCCAATTAGGCACCATAAGGGATGGACAGACTTGTCAATCTCAGTTTTCTTGGTTTCTCTCATTTTTCCAGTTCAGTGTGGTTCATTATTATTATTTTTTAAACCTCATAAAAATCTGTTCACATTTTATTACTGATTTCTTCCATTAAAACACATTTTTTTGCAGTTTTGCAGTTTTGACTAATAGTAAAAAAACATGCTAGCAATTTCTCCTAATATGATATATATTTGTTATCTTCAATAATATATGCACTTCTGTGCACATTATTTGGCTGGGGAACAGCGTTTTAAAATTTGGAGATCTGTTTCAGTTCAGACAGTGTTTCACAATGTGCAGATTTGGTAGGTTCACCTTTAAACTTGAATTGGGTAGACTTTCTCACCCAATACCTAACACTGGCAAGCAGCCATCAGAAGGTGGCCGAGAAGACTCTATATGACTGCTTCCTATGTTCCAGTTTTTGGTTTGAGACCTGCACCACAAAATTCAGAGATGTACGAATTTCAAAGGATATCTCTGTTTCGGTTGACATATTGTTTCTGGAAGTGTGCTCCAAATTTCTCCTCCTTCCTTACACACTCTATCTTCTACTGCCAACCCATGTATTGATGGAAACAGGACAGTGTTCTAGACAGACCTTTGATGTGGTCTGGTAAGACAGCTCTTTTGCAAAAGTTCAGGGCTCTGAGTAGAAGCTGCAACCTATTTAGGAGAGCTCCAACTCAGGCTGATCACTCCTGGCCTGCACTGTTCCTTTGTACAGAATGGTACTGGTTTTTATTTTATTTTTTGCTTCATGTTGCCTGCTGTTAGAGCATCCACATCCCATAGTTCTCATTGTACCACGGAGGCCACTTGCTGAAAACATCTGAGTGCAAAACATGTCAGGGTTTTCAATGGAATGAAAGGAACTGGCAAACAAGAGCTTTTCTGAACAGGGAAAACAGCAGTTTTAGGTTGAAAGAACAGCGTGAAATCGGGCTGGAGAGTACGTCTTTACAAAGTGCATAGTAATTCCTGCTCTGCAGGGAAACTTGGGAACAATTGTTCTATGACTGAGGAAAGGTTACAGCAGTTGGGGCTCTTTTAGTTTAGGAGAAAGTTGAGTAAGAGGGGACATCACAGAACTCAGTAAGGTTACTCATAGTGTGGGGAATGTCCCCACAAAGAGAATTTCCCCCAGCAAGAATATTATTGGCCCAAAAATGGAAGCAAGAAGAGTTACCATCGATTGAAGAATGGAGGATGAAGTTAATGGACTATGCAGAATTAGATAAACTAACAGGAAGGATTCGAAACCAGCGAGACCAGAAATTCACGGAAGACTGGAGTAAATTTATGGGCTATTTGAAAAGTAATTGTGAAGAGCAGATGACATTTGTAGGGTTGCAAGAAGTTTTGTGAGGAGTATTATTAGAAGTATTGTAAAAATGGAGAAGGGGGAGGATGATTTGTTAAGAGATGTAAAGGCAATATAAAGAAATGCATAAGAAGTGGTTAAAATGGTGGATCATCAGAAGTGCTGATGGAAGTCCAAAAAGATTGTATAGGTGATAAGTTTTGTGGTACATTTTATAATTTATATGTTAAAATTAATAAAAAATATTATTAAAAAAAGAGAATTTCCCCCATCTCTCTCATAATACAAGAACCCACTGGACCACCCAATGTGGATTTACGCAATTTAGGATGGACCAGAGGAGCCAATTCTTTGCACTGCGCATCATTGAACTGTGGGATTCACTTTCGAGAATGTGGTGATGGCCGCCAAGTTGGATGGCTTCAAAAGGGGTTTAGGCAGAATTCAGGGAGGAATACACTGATGGGGGCTGCTACTTATAATGGCCGCATCCTGCTTGCAAGATCACAGGCATCATGCCTCAGACCACCAGTTTCTGGGGGAAAGGAGTGGGAGAGGGTCAATGTGCTCTTCTTTGGCTTGTGGGCTTCCCAGTGGCATCTAGCTGGCTACTGTGGAAAGCTTAAAGATCGATGGCCCAGGTATGGGGAAGTGTTATCAACCCAAGGGCCACATTTCCTTATGGGCAGATTAAAGATGGCCACATACCATTGGTGGGTAGAGCAACAAATATGAATGGAAACTTTACCCAATGGGCTAGTTTTGATGTACCTTCACACTGCCCTATCTATCCTCCATTCAGGTTCAGAAAGAGAAGCCATGGGGTCTGAGGTTCCCCAATCCTGCCTTAGTACTTCATTTTCAAGGTGTTGCATAGGGCTCTCTTCAGGTGTTTATTTTATTAAAACCTCTATATTCCGCACCGTTACAGTATAAACACCACCCAGGAGGACTTACAAGAGAAAAGATCTCAAAAAACCTCCCGGGTGCTAAAATTGGCCTCTTGGTGGTCCCACCACCC
The DNA here is from genome assembly GCF_964188305.1 of Podarcis bocagei. NCBI lineage: Eukaryota > Metazoa > Chordata > Lepidosauria > Squamata > Lacertidae > Podarcis > Podarcis bocagei. Next base: position 96,201,703 of record NC_138130.1, on the reverse strand, counting down.
TCAGAAGCTTGGGTGGTGGTGGTGAGATGAGAGAGGGCCTTCTCTGTGGTAGCCCCCCTAAGTCGTTCACCTCTCTCCCCACAGAGGTTCATCTGTCAACTTCAGATAATGCTGAAGGTGCACCTTTCCCCCTTGGCTTGAGATGCCTATTTCTGTCCCAACTTATTTTTGTAATTCAAAGTTGTTTTAAACTGCTTTTAAAAAACATGTTGTGTTGTAATTTTTGCAACCCACCCTGGAACTTGAAGGTGTGGGGTGGGGTAATAAATAAATCATCATAATAATCATGGCAATACAAAATTAAAACAATTCCAACCAGACCACTGATCTAGCAGGACACTTATATCTTGATTGAAGCTTTAAAGCTTGATTGAAGCTTTAAAAACTACTTCAAAGTGGTCCCCAATCCCAGATGCATAGCTCTATCCTTAAGTGCAGGTATAAAGGTAAAGGGACTCCTGACCATTATGTCCAGTTGTGACCGACTCTGGGGTTGCGGCGCTCATCTCGCTTTATTGGCCGAGGGAGCCGGCATACAGCTTCCAGGTCATGTGGCCAGCACGACTAAGCTGCTTTTGGCGAAACCAGAGCAGCGCACGGAACTGCCATTTACCTTCCTGAGGAAGTGGTACCTATTTATCTACTTGCACTTTGACATGCTTTCGAACTGCTAGGTTGGTGTATCTATCATCTATCTATCTATCTATCTATCTATCTATCTATCTATTATCTATCTATCTATCTATCTATCTGTCTGTCTGTCTGTCTGTCTATCTATCATCTACCTATCTATCTATCTATCTATCTATCTATCTATCTATCATCTATCTATCTATCTATCATCTATCTATCTATCTATCTATCTATCTATCTATCTATCTATCATCTATCTATCTATCATCTAGCTATCTATCATCTATCTATATCTATCATCTATCTATCATCTATCTATCTATCTATCTATCTATCTATCTATCTATCTATCGGCACAAATGGTCCCCTTATCTGAACTAGGATCCAGTAGTGTGTGTGTATCTATTGATCTATTTCTAGGCCTGATTTAATGGGATCTTTGACCTGCAATAAAGGCATGGGGAACCTGTTCAGATATTACTGGACTACGTCTCCCATCAACCCTGACCACTGGCTGTGCTTGCTGGGATGATGAGAGCTGGAGTCATACAATACCTGGAGTACTGTAGGGTCTCAGCCCCAGTTCTGATGTATTTCAGAACTGCTACAAATCTCTCCCCCCATTGATGCAATACAAGTCTCTTGTCATTTCCTCACATCATTCTTCCACAGTGCTTTCGTATATTTCCCCGCTGTCTGCCACCCTACAGGTGTCACGCTTCCTTCAAAATACAGCCTCCCCTGGAAGCTGAAAGGGCACACGACATCAATCAAGCCCGGATTGCTCACTGCTGAAGGGTGTTCTTGAATGATGAACAGAACCTAGCAATTGCTAACATCACCTTTCAAGTCCTCCCTTTGACTTAAAGGGCAAAATGTTGATGGATTAATCTTCCCCCTCGCCTTCAGATGATGCTAAACTCATTGCACCGCTGGTAAAGGTAAGACAAAAGGAAGTGAGAATACCAGAGCAATGACTAAATCATTTTCTTTGGCTAGGAACTATTCCTGGATAGGGATAGGCTTGCCACTGCAACTCATGCATTGGTAAGCCCAAGACTGGACTACTGCAGTGTGTTCTACATGGGGCTGCCCTTAAGGCTGGTCCAGAAGATGCAGCCAGTGTAAAATGCAACTCTTAATTACACAGCTCTTCCCCCCCAAGTCAATATTCTTTATTAATTTTCATCAAGAAAAATACAAATCGCACCACATTACAACTTAACAAATTTTCTCATTTTTGGACTTCCTTCAGCCTCTCTGATTACACAGCTCTTAAAGTTGTTGCACTGGCTGCCAGTAAGGTACCGAATTTAGTATCAGTAAGGTGCCAGATTTAAGGTTTTGGTTCAAATCTATGAAAGCCTTAACAACTTGGGACTAGGTTACCTGAAGGAGGAAAGCACTTTCCCCCTTACTGCCCTAATCGGTCTCTATGATTTCACGATGATGCTCTTCTTGGGGGTGTTGCCACCTATGGAGGTTCATTTAGCAGCAGCTAGCAGGGGGAGAAGGGACGTGGGTGGCGCTGTGGGTTAAACCACAGAGCCTAGGACTTGCTGATCAGAAGGTTGGCAGTTTGAATCCCCACGACGGGGTGAGCTCCCGTTGCTCGGTCCCTGCTCCTGCCAACCTAGCTGTTCGAAAGCATGTCAGTGCAAGAAGATAAATAGGTACCACTCCGGCGGGAACGTAAACAGCATTTCCGTGCACTGCTCGGGTTTGCCCGAAGCAGCTTATTCATGCTGGCCACATGACCCGGAAGCTGTACGCCGGCTCCCTCGGCCAGTAAAGCGAGATGAGCGCTGCAACCCCAGAGTCGGCCACGACTGGACCTAATGGTCAAGGGTCCCTTTACCTTTACCTTAGCAGGGGGAGACTTTTCTGTGGTGGCAACATCTGCATGAAATCACTTCTCCTCTGAGCCTAGGGAGGCAGAAACATGTTGCCACTCACGAAAGGTGCTCAGAATGAACAAACTGGGGTTAACCAATCCACTGAATTAATGCAAAAGTATCTGAATTACACCTGAAAGTCGCTCCTATAATTGCTGGGTGGAACGTTGGGCAATTTTAAATGCAATTCAATTTTAATTTTAGTTCAGTTATGTATAGGGGTTTCACTGCACTTCACTCTGTGTTTGATTGTTGGCATTGCATTTATCATTTCTCACTCTCTGTTGTTTAAGCCTAAATATCACAATTGCTGGGACAAATAAAGCAATTACTCACATTACACTGCATATGTGTTTTTATGTTTTCTCAGTCTTAAGCATATTTTATGCTTTAGCAGAGTAGCTTGTATAATTCTGAACCACCCCCTTCAAGAAAGCAATGACTTTGTGAATGAAATGCAACTTTGAAACGGCATGGAAGTAGTTCCTTGGAAGGGGTGAACTTGAACCTGAAATGCTTATTAAAAACGTATTTACACTCCCAGGCATTTGTGGACACTTAAATCCCATGGGCTGGTTGTGATGTGTGTGTGTGTGTGTGTGTGTGTGTGTGTCATTAACTGCATTTTATTTGTATTGCAGTTTTAATGCTTGATTACTGCATTTCAAAATTTGTTGTACATTGCCCTGAAACTCCATGTGAACGGCAGCATAAAAGCTTTAATAAGTGAAACAATCCTTTTAGGATCATGTACGTTTTCAGAAATGGAAAAAAAACTTGTGCTTTTCATTCAAGTAGGTTGGTTCCCTGAGTGTGGCAGGGTGTGCAGTTGGAATTGCAGGCACAAATTGTTGCTAGGGCTGGCAAAGGATGAAAATAATGAAATCGGTTCAGAACGAAGGTTTGTGATGCAGGTTCGGAGCACAAAGACAAGCCGAGGTGGTTAAAAAGGACAAGACGGGAGGGAGAGGAGAGCGCGCAAGGTTCAAAGGGCAGGTTGCTGGGAGATTGAGAACCGTGCCTGATGTCACAAAGCTGGAAAGGGCAGCCCAAAAGAATCGAGTGGTTGGAGAAACTCCTCTCTGTTGGAAAGCTCACAAGTGCTAGTGGCTTGTTAGTTTAGAGAGAAGACAAGGAAGAGGAAGCAGGATATAAGGTGTATATAAAATGAAGCAGCTGGAAAAGAGTTTTGCTCCTTCTCAAACTGCTAGGAGCCAGGGTTATCCAGTGAAGCTGAAGTTGTGCGAGATTCGGGGCAGACAAAAGGATGTGCTCCTTCACAGTTAAATTGCAGCGCTTGCTACCACAGCAGGTAGTGATGGCTGCTAGCTGTTGTTGTTGTTTAGTCATTTAGTCATGTCCGACTCTTCGTGACCCCATGGACCAGAGCACGCCAGGCACTCCTGTCTTCCACTGCCTCCCGCAGTTTGGTCAAACTCATGCTGGTAGCTTCGAGAACACTGTCCAACCATATCGTCCTCTGTCGTCCCCGTCTCCTTGTGCCCTCCATCTTTCCCAACATCAGGGTCTATTCCAGGGAGTCTTCTCTTCTCATGCGGTGGCCAAAGTATTGGAGCCTCAGCTTCAGGATCTGTCCTTCCAGTGAGCACTCACGGCTGATTTCCTTCAGAATGGATAGGTTTGATCTTCTTGCAGTCCATGGGACTCTCAAGAGTCTCCTCCAGCACCATAATTCACCATCATCAATTCTTTGGCGATCAGCCTTCTTTATGGTCCAGCTCTCACTTCCATACATCACTACTGGGAAAACCATAGCTTTTACTATACGGACCTTTGATGGCAAGGTGATGTCTCTGCTAGGATGGGTCAAATTCATGGAGGACAAAGCTACTCGTTGCAATGGCTACATCCTACATTGGTTACGCGGTTGGAGGTATTGTGCCTCTGAATACCACTTGCTGTTGTTCTCAGGTCCTGCCTTTTTGTTTTCCACAGGCATCTGGTTAGCCCCAAGATGCTGGATTAGATGGGCTTTTAACCTGATCTAGCACGGCTCCTTTTAAGTCCTTGTGAGCAAAATATGCCAGACAGCATCCATTTCCAATGAAGTCCCCCTGCACTTTTAAAATAATTTTTATTTCCGCATCTGTACAAGGGTCATATTACTCTGGAGACACTACCTATTTGTTTGGATATTGAAATCTTGCGCACCAGTAATGAGGAAAGTGGAAATTGAAATGATCAGACAAGTGTGGTGCTATTAAATACGCCGAATTAAAAGGCTTAATAGGTAGCTTCAAAGCGATAATTTCAGGTTTCCTTTCCCGCTTGATGAAATTACACCTGCTATTTATACCACTGGCTCTCGGCTTTCTTGCTCCTTCCTTTAAAAAAAATTAAAAATCATCATCTAGGGGCCAGAATATCTAATTGGATTGATATTATTATCTGTGCTTTCAAGTCACCTGGGAGCGGGGTAATCTTTTCTCACAGCATCCAGCATTTAAACATTTCTTGAACGTTTTGAACATGCCTAAATTGGGAAGGATGGGAAGAGTGTGCATAAGAAAGAGAACATCTTTTTTAAAAAGTGGTGAAGAGGACAAAAGGAATGAACAATGACATTTTCTGAATGCAGAACTACAGATCCCTCCCTCCTTCTCTCGTTTTGCATTTCATTAGCAGGGCTCAACAAGTGGGGCCTGTAACGAAGTGTTGTGTTGTGTAAGACTCTTGTTCAGGATTACAGCCAGCCGTGCCATTTCCCAGAATCCTCTATTCTTCCCCATCTGCTCAGTTTTCCCCATTTTATGCCTCTTTCCATCCAGCTGTTGGGGGAGTTGGTGTGCTTTCAGAATCCTGCCTGATCAGGAACTCCTCTGAAAAAAAGGCAAGGAACGCTGCCAAGCAGGGGCGAATAACTTCTCCTTGGTACCAAATGTCTCTCTGAACTCTTCTGAACTCCTTCCCCAGACCTGCTTAGAGTCAGCAAGTTTGTGGCCTCATGTACCTTCAGATCATAGTAAAGGTAAAGGGACCCCTGACCATTAGGTCCAGTCATGACCAACCCTGGGCTTGCGACGCTCATCTCGCTTTATTGGCTGATGGAGCTGGCGTACAGCTTCCGGGTCATGTGGCCAGCATGACTAAGCCACTTCTGGCGAACCAGAGCAACGCACAGAAATGCCATTTACCTTCCCGCCGGAGCGGTACCTATTTATCTACTTGCACATTGATGTGCTTTCGAACTGCTAGGTTGGCAGGAGCAGGGACCGAGCAACGGGAGCTCACCCTGTCACGGGGATTTGAACCGCCAACCTTCTGATCGGCAAGTCCTAGGCTCTGTGGTTTAACCCACAGCACAACCCGTGTCCCATCTTCAGATCATATCCTGGTCCAAAGCAACAAGTCTCTCTCCTTCCTTCTTGCATGTCGCTGCCCTTGTATGCCATGTTCTCAGCCTCTGGGAGCTAAGCCTTATGAGGAACGTTCGAGGGAGTTGGGTAGGTTCAGCTCTGGAGAAGACTGAGAAGTGATAAGAAAGCAATCTTCAAATATCTGAAGGGCTGTCATATGGAGGAAGTTTGTTCTCTGCTGCTCCAGAGAGTAGGACCCAAACCAATGGATTCAAATTCCAGCTAAAAATTATGAAGAACTTTCTGACCACAAGAGCTGTTTGAAAGTGGAACAGGCTCCCTCAGAAGGTGGCGGGCTGAAAAACCTTCAATAGAGGTTTTTAAGTCATCTGCCAGGGATTCTTTAGCTGTGCTTCCTGCGCTGCTGCAGGTTGGTCTAGATGTCCCTTGGGGTTGCGTCCAACTCTGCAATTTTGTAATTCAATGATTTTAACACGTTACGTTCTGCACGCAGCCTGCAGATGCTCTTTTGCAATATGCAAACAGGTCGAATCGCCGATGAAGAGGCAATATGGGATTTGCAAAGGGTAAGGGCGACTTGGTTCCCCTGTGATGCTGTTTCCGAAATGTCACAACCAGTGATGAAATTAGCAGCGATAAGATTGATATTCCTCTAGTAGCGAGGTGTAAGAAGAAGGATGCAGGAAATTAAAGGGTAATTAAATTCTCACCAGACTCTGGTTTGTGTGAGGCATCATTAGCAATCTGAACGATTTATTCCCTCTGGCTTTGACTATAGACCAGAAACGGGAATTTAAGATGTCATTTGACTGAAGATTAGGTACCTGTTGAAGCCCAGAAAAAGGCCCACGGGATCAGAATGATCATTTAGAGTATGGGATGTTTAATGTCCTCTGTGCTATTTATCCCTTAACTGGGTTCCGTTATATAGGTTAAAGCAGGGATGCCCAACTTTTACATTCCGAGGGACCAGTCACTGATGCAAGGAGGTTGCCATAT